>NC_140595.1:769949792-770652292 GCF_964204655.1 Triturus cristatus | reverse complement strand
TTAGTCAACGTTCGAATCGGTCGAAATCAGGAAGTGTCGGCCGCCATTTTGTTTGTTATCAGTGCGAGAGTGAAAAAGGAAGGTGGCGAACGTGAAAAGGGGGCAGGGTAGAGAGTTCCTGACCCCCTAGCCTTTGTCAGGGGGTCCCTGAAGGACCCCGAAGGCAGAACATTTTAAAAAAAAAAAATATATATTAAATCGCGGGGGTGCGCGCACCGTGCACGCACGGTGAGAAACCAAAAGAAAAAAAAAAACATTTTTTAATACGTAGTTTATTTTAAAATAAATATATAAAAAAATAATAATACATACATAACTTAGCATTTAAAAAAACGTACAAATTCACTGAAAAAAACATAGGTTTCACACACGTTATAGTTAGGAATTAGCATTTAAAAAACCTTGCAAATTCACTTAAAAAACCATAGGTTTCACACATGTTATAGTTAGGTGGATATTTCACTCGTAAAAAACCAATGAAATTCCCCAGTTATAGTTAGTTCAGATAACTATAACTCGTGCGACCGCCACTCTATCACAAGGATGATGTCATCAGTCATGTCATGAGTGATGCCACTGACCATGTCATGAGTGATGTAATATGTGACGTCATGAGCAGGATTGCGGGCGCGCGAGTTATAGTTATCTGAACTAACTATAACGGGGGAATTTCATTGGTTTTTTACGAGTGAAATATCCACCTAACTATAACATGTGTGAAACCTATGGTTTTTTGAGTGAATATATATATATATATATCATGTGATCAAGGCCGAGGCAGGCCGAAACGCGTCATGGCGGTCATGGTGGCAGCAATAAACAACAAATTTGAGCACTCACTTGATGGTTCGCTTCCGTTTGTTCCTGAGGAGGAGGATTTCGGAGGATTTCGAAAAAACTGAGTTGTGGAATATATATATATATATCTCCCCAAAATCCTGGCCCGGCAGTAACTCCAGGGAACCACAGGCACGGACCTCAGCGCACCCAGCACGAATCACGAGGACTTCAAAATAGTCGAATGCAGTGAAACTTTTATTGGTTAACAATTGCCACCACATGATCAGGCATAGTGCCTGCCATGACGCGTTTCGCTCACATCACGCAAGCTTGATCACATGACGTGTCTCTTGATCTAAAGGCAATTTAAATAAATAAGGCAGTAAACGTGCTCAACTGCCTATCAACACAAATAAACACATGAGAAGCAATGAAAAGCAGACTATATATCGGCAACATTTCTAATAGTTAAAAAATAATAACTGAAAGGCTCACAGAATCAATCAGAAATATATCATTATAATATAGCTGCAATTGGGAATTAAAGTTAATCCCATGAGCATAAAAATATCAATGTAAATATGTAAATAAAGTGACAGTGCATTGATCATTCCTATAGTTGTAAACCCACCATTATAAATTTAATACAATGCAAGTGCATAAATATTCAGTAAAAGGACTATTATATCGAGGCAGAAAGTAAAAAGCAGTGATTAAATCACATATTGGATTGAATATAAATACAAATATCAATATGGGTAATGTCACTTATAGAGTGCAAGTGCACCTAGCTAATTGCCCCTCGATAAATTGATACCTTACCAGTGCATAAAATTATAATGTAATAAAGGACATTGATATTCTAGCACATGATCAGAAACTAAACAGTTAACTTATACATAAATACATTAAAATCGCTCAACATGTAATGGAATTGATATAATTCATAAGCACCTTTAAAAGCATATCATAAAAAGATAAATTCAACATCAATGCTTTATATTATATTAGAAACAAGAGAATGTCGAATTATTAGAAAGTGTAAAAAAAGGAAAGAGAGTATGTGCAAAATGTGCAGAGGTGTGCAAAATATCTAATGTGCAAAAATAGTAAAGTTCAATAGCAGCAGCTGATTCCCTAAACAAACTTCTTTTTAAATAAGTCAAAATCACACAATTCGAAAAGATGTAAAATATTCGGATTGTCTTAATAAAAGGTCAGATTTGGAAATGATCAACAAAAGATTAATGAATGACAATAAACTAAGACTGATATTTGAAGGTACATTCATGTTACGATATGCATAAGTGACAGAGAAGAGAAGACAGGTCTGGCAAAAATGTATAAAATTTATAAAAAATGATGCATATCTTCATTGGTATTCAATCCATTCGGCATCTTAGTATCGAGGGCTAAAATAAAGTGTGTCTCTAATTGTCTTAATTTCTTCTCTCTGTTCCCTCCCCGGCCGGGGTTGGGAACGGCACCAAGTACCGAATAAGTAAAGTCTTTCAACTGATTATGATGAACTTGCTTGAAGTGCCGGGCAACTGGATAACTAGCATCCGAATTCACAATAGCCCTGATATGTTGAACAACACGCTTGTGTACAGGAAGTTTACTACTTCCTATATATGCTAGGCCACAGGTGCATCTGAGAATGTAAACAGCAAATTCTGTCCGGCAAGTCAGGTAACCCATAATCTCAATTTTTTTGTCTCTAAAAGTCGTCACATAATGAGTCATGTTACAAGCAAAAGTGCATGTGCGGCATGAAGTGCATTTATGGAAACCCTTACTAACCAACCATGACCGTTTGGGGAGAATTTCAGGACTCGATTTAACCAGGGCATCCCTCATTGAGGGAGCCAGCCTGAAAGTGATATCAGGTAAGGCCGGTAAAATAGACCCCAAAGTAATGTCAGTGAGCACAATAGGCCATTGGGAGTAGATTATTTTACAAATCTTTTGTTCCTGTACACTAAAGGTAGTTATTAACCTTATTTGCCGTTTGTCTTCAATCATATTCTCTGTAAACGCTACATCCACACTATTGATAGGTGCTCTAGGTTTTAGCAGATCTTCTCTTGGGTGTTTATTGGCTTTTTCCAAGGCCACAATCAATTGTGTCATTTTGTAGTCTCTGCTCAAAAATCTAGAGAGAGCCTCCTGCTGACAGATATGTGTGTCACTACCTGAACTACAGATACGGCGAATCCGCAAGAATTCGCCATACGGAATACTTTTGATCAGATGCCGGGGTGAGAACTCTCTGCATGTAAAATAGAATTGCCGGCAGTCTGTTTACGATGTAATTTGGTATGAATTAGGTTATTGTCGATATATATAAGTGTATCAAGAAATTCCACACTAGTATCACTAATATGAGCAGTGAATTTTATGTTAAGCTCATTTTGATTAATGATGTTAACAAAATCCTGAGCCATCTCATATGTTCCATTCCAAATTAAACAAACATTGTCTATATAACGCCAGTAATATGCAACATGTTCATACAGCTCCCTGTGTGTGGTCATGAGTACATGCTCCTCCCACCAGCCCACGTGGAGGCAAGAGCAGCTGGGAGAGAAGCATGCCCCCATAGCCACACCCCTAAGCTGCTGATAAATTGTCTGATCAAAAGAAAAAAAGTTGTTATTCAAACACATTTCTGTCATTTCAATTAGCATATCGTTGTGTTCTTTCATGCCAATATCCCTTTTGTCCAAAAAATATTTGGTTGCTGACAATCCATCCAGATGATTAATACTAGTATATAAGGACTCAATGTCCATAACTATAAGTAAAAATCGGAATGCCAAATAACTTTATCAAGTTTGCTCAGAAAGTCTGTAGTGTCCCTAACGTAAGAAGGTAATGAAGTTACGTGAGGTTGAAGAAAAAAGTCTACATATTTAGACACATTTTCAAGCAGACTGTTCTGTGCTGAGATAATTGGACGTCCAGGAATAGGAACAGTCTTTTTATGCACCTTTGGAAGAAAATATAAGACAGGAGTAATAGGATGCTCAACTTTGAGAAACTCATGTTCGTTTTTTGTAAGAAGCCCCATTCTTTTCCACTTATACAGACCCTTGGACACCTTATCTTGAATCAGTCGCATGTCCTGTTTAGAAGATTTTCTATAGCAGCAACTATTTGAGAGATGTCGTTCAGCCTCAGCCATATATTGTTTACGCGGCCAAAGAACTATATTACCCCCTTTGTCAGATTTGTTGATTATAATGTCATGGTTTTTGTTCAGTTTTTTAATGAGGGACTGATATTGAGCATTTTTATAGGTTCTGGCATGTTTGCTTGACAATACAGCTCTATTTAAATGCTTTAGTTCCTCAACCACTCTGTCACTGAAAATGTCCGTCGCATCTTTAGGCATAAGGGGGAGAAATGTAGAAGCCGGTTTAAAAGGACTTTTTGCTGCTTTATTGATTCTGATCTCCATTTTTGACATAGCTTCCTGTGTTGATGATTCAGCAGTGTCTGTGGACAAAGAATGCAACATTCGCAGATTCTGCATATCGCTTACTTGAAGGGTATCAGAAGGGGATAAAGGACTAGATTAAATAGGCAACTTGTCAATTGGTTTATTCAGACGAAAAAATGTTAGACGTTTCACTTTACGGATAAATTTGAAAACATCAATTCTGGTTTGATTATAAGAGAATTGGTTAGGTGGATAGTATGTGAGACCAAGAGATAGTAACTTGATCTCTGCATTATTCAAAACAGTATTCGAAAGGTTAATGACTGTGTTAAGGCATTCCTGACCTTCTACCTCCAATTTTGTCTTGATTTCCCTCTCCTGGTAGTGCTGCCGGTGTCTGACCTGCCTTTCCCACCTACGCTTGTTGACTGGTCCCCTTGCTGCATTAGAGGTTTGCGGGGTCGCAATGTGTACCTCCGGTCCTCCCCGATAAAATTCAGTTCTTCCCCAGGAGTAAAATTACTCTGCCCTTGCAGCTGAACTCCCGAAATGCCTGGGCATCCATCTTCGAAGTCACTGTTGGATGTTAGTGAGGCATTATCAGATACACCGTCAGCACCAATAGTGCCACTTTGCACTACCTGTTGGATTAAATTAGGTACTTTATTTGTCATTGCTTGTCGTTTGTAATTGTCGAATTTCTTTGAGAAGGTGAAAATCCAACCAGTAGCATAGTCATTTTGATCTATAGCAAATTTGAACACCTTACGTGCCTTAATAGTTTCTTCATGTTTTTTAATGTGAGCATCAATTTCTGCTCTTCCTTTGGCAATTTGATCTGTCTGACTTGTGGCATCTAACAATCCGTTGATTTTCTCAATCTCCTCTAAAATGGTATTCCGGTCTAACTCCGCATATTTAATTAAAATATGGATCATATTCATGGAGGCTTGTAAGTTGTTTTCTGCCCACTCTTGGAGCATAGTCGGATTATGATTCTCAAATATGGGAGCAATAAGAACACGTAAACCCCTGGGCACTCGGTTAACTTCACAATACTTTTCCAGGGATATATATATGATTAGTTTCTTTTCTCCATGAGAAAATTCCAGGAATTAAAGGACAGCACACCAGGAAATGGCACAAAAACTTTATTGTGCACTATCAAGGACGACGCGTTTCGGCTTTTGCCTTCATCAAGTAACTTCCTGCACCGTAAAGCGCCATAGAAATACGTTTACATGGTTTATAGACATAATCAAAATACTTTCATGCCGCATTTCGTGATGATTATATCGTGGATTATAACAAACTCAAATTGCTATCCAAAATTGTATATTCACGTAACTATTGTTACAGCGTCATGTTTCAATAGATATTTTCAACATTGGTTATGGTCTTATAGTAATCATGACTGACTAGTAAGCATATCTATTTACGTCATTCCCTGCCATCATATCGTATTCTAATCATAATGAATTGTAGTTCCAATGAATTTGATACACAAGTTTTACTGTCATGAAACACTTGAAATCACCTGTTTGCTGACAACCTACAAACTCATTCAGTACCCTGTTTGTCGAAATGTCATACTTTCATTGGTATGGCCCGAGAGAATTATATGTGACAGAAACTGTCTACAGGCTCGAGTTCAGACGTTAGCACAGATTCCGAAGAACGTAGCACGGGGGTCCCTTTAGCTACACGTCCTCACACTTTTCTTCATAAGTTCCAAATATTGAAGCAGAAAAAGGAACAAAGTCAAGTGAACAAGCCCCAAACGAGAGGACAAGCAAAAGGAAAGGGACCAAAAAGAGGAAGAGGACGAGGGACCACAAATGAAAGAGACTAAAGAAAAAGAAACATAGGAATATAAAGACATCCATTTCTGAAATCCAAGATCCAACAACCAATAAAACAGTGGTAAACTTATCCACTAGAATGTTAAATAATGTGGAAATTTCGGTCTTACAACTGGGACTATCCTTTTGCCCAAGCAATAATCTGAACTACACAGATACAAGAATTGACTTGTTCCTATACATTTGTAAACTAAAACTTATGAAAATGTTCGAAACACGTATGAGATCAAAACAATTACCAAATATAACATTGGAGAATCCACAGTTTTCTGATTTGCAAGTACAGGATATGGAACTATTGAGAGTCATGCATGACCTAGAAATGGGAGACAATCATGAGAGAAATTATCACTCCATGTTGCAGTCTTGTGGCATCAGAAACAAACAACAAAAGCATAGTGGATTAAAAATGAAATCAAGGTTTAATCCCAATGTTCCTTACGACAATATCAAGGCTTATAGTTCAGCAATCATTATGGAACTAAAGAACACAAGAACGAAGTTCCGAAACTCTAATTAGGACAACTTAACAAAAGAACAAAGAGAAGCCCTGAAAGCCTTGGAGGAAGATCCAGCTATCGTGATAAAGCCCTCCGATAAAGGGGGAAATGTCGTCGTAATGAGCATGGAGAACTATAGAGCAGAAGCAATGAGGCAGTTGACAGATGAGACATGTTACAAACTCATTGATTGGGGTAAATACAAACAGACAATTCAGGATTACCATAGACTCTTGAGCAATTGGTACCACCAAGGATTAATTGATACCGATGAATATAACTTCCTAAGAACTGACAAACCACGTATACCATGTACATATTTCCTCTCAAAGATTCACAAAAATGCCACTTTACCACCAGGGCGTCCTATAGTCTCATCCAATGGGGGACTATTGGAAAATACGTCTATATTTTTGGATCTGTTCTTATCCGAATATGTGTCCCAATTTGGTATCATATTATAAAGATAGCTCAGATTTCCTTCGAAGGCTTTATGATGTACGATGGGAGGAGGGATATATAATGATCAGTTTAGATGTATTTTCACTTTATACTTGTATTGATCAACACAAAGGGGTAGCAGCGTGTATGCATTTCCTGAAAAGTAGACACATAGACCATTGGGAACATAACAAAATGCTGGAGACAATGATGCTGTTCTGTCTCCAAAACAATATCTTTATTTTTGAAAAGTCAGTATATGGACAGCGGTCTGGAACAGCGATGGGTACTTGTTTTGCCCCCAGCCTAGCAAATTTATTCCTAGGCTGGTGGGAGGAACAAACAGTATGGACGCGACAACTAGAATTGTACACTGATCACATATTGGTGTGGATCAGATACATAGACGATCTGTTCCTTATTTGGAATGGTCCACAAAACCTAGCCAGTGAATTTATTGAAAGGCTCGAGGTAAATGATTTGAATTTGCGATTCACACATGTTATAAGCTCGTCTTATTGAGAATTTCTTGATATAGCAGTGGAAATAAGGGAAGGCAAAATTACAACACGCCTTTTCCGCAAGCAGACTGCAGGGAATACGGTGCTGCATGCGGCAAGTCACCATCCAGCCCCTTTGAAACAAAGCATACCCTATGGGGAATTGCTAAGGGCCCGCCGCATTTGCAGCACTGACCATGATTTCCTCAAGGAACAACAGACCATGCTAACACGCTTCAAAGAAAGGGGCTACAAGGAGGAAACCTTGGAGATAGCTAGAAATAAAGTGAAGGATTTACCGCAGCATGACATATTATTCAAACCATCCATCAGTACTATGAAGAGAAAGCAGGGTAATGCGTGCAAGCCCAATGCACCAAGAATGATAACACAGTTCAGTAGGGGGGCATGGACTCGGTAGAAAATTATGAGGAAACATTGGAACCTGTTGACGGCAGATCCCACAATTGGTGAACGCGTAGGAGCTGGACCACAAGTAACATACAAAAGAGCCAGATCACTAAGAGATAGATTAGTCCACAGCTATCGTACTGAGGATACCCAATTACAGTGGTTGAAAATGCCCAATGGTTTTACCACATGTGGCATGTGTAAGGCAGATCGCAATGGCAGGAACTGCAAAGAGTATACCACAGGCATCAAACAGAAACGATCAATAAAACACATAATCAATTGCAACAGTGACTTTACTGTCTATGTACTGGAATGCCCATGTGGCCTCCAGTATGTAGGCAGTAGTAAGCTCCCACTTAAACTAAGAATTCTATAACATTTACGGGCCATCACCAATTGTGACTATAACTATCCGGTGGCACGTCATTACGCAGAATTCCATAACAGCAATAACAGCAGTTGGCAATTTTTCGGGGTCGAGAGAATTCCAAAACACATACGAGGAGGGGATCGTGAAAAACGCCTAAGAATCCTCGAATCCAGGTTTATCCTGGATTTGGACTGCAAAATACCAAAAGGGCTGAACAGGGGGGAGGAACTTGCAACACACATAGGCCTATAGTCAACTGCAATACTCTCTTTGGATGTATAAATGGCAATAATTTTCCCAACAAATCGATGTTGGGATTTTAAAACATTTATGATATTTGATTTTCTTAAATTGCACATTTTAATAAGACAGGGAAATAGGATAGCACTGGAAGTAATTAGTTTCCCATTTGGGGAATTACAGGAGCATTAACCACAATTGTGGCGTCTCCAATCAGAATCCTATGGGTTCTTGTAAGCATCCAATACATTTCCTTATACCCTGCTTCTTTCACATATACACTTAAAAACTTCATATAGACACTGATCACTGTCCCATCACACCCCATATACCTAGCACTCGGAAAAAGGATACAACCTGCACCCGATGGAAAATATAATAGCATAAGCAAAAAAGAAACACCTACACATATAATTCTCTCGAGGCCATACCAATGAAAGTATGACATTTCGACAAACAGGGCACTGAATGAGTTTGTAGGTTGTCAGCAAACAGGTGATTTCAAGTGTTTCATGACAGTAAAACTTGTGTATCAAATTCATCGGAACTCTAATTCATTATGATTAGAATACGATATGGTGGCAGGGAATGACGTAAATAGATATGCTTACTAGTCAGTCATGATTACTATAAGACCATAACCAATGTTGAAAATATGTATTGAAACATGACGCTGTAACAATAGTTACACGAATATCCAATTTTGGATAGCATTGCTCGCGACATTGTTGCCCTGTGTACATCGGCAAAATCAATGCCTTTATTGATTCAAAATATTATGCATTTTGACTTTGCGGTAATTTTAATTCAATGAATGAATTTGAGTTCGTTATAATCCACGATATAATCATCACGAAATGCGGCATGAAAGTATTTTGTTTATGTCTATAAACCATGTAAACGTATTTCTATGGCGCTTTGCGGTGCAGGAAGTTACTTGATGAAGGCAAACGGCGAAACGTGTCGTCCTTGGTAGTTAGTGCACAATAAAGTTTTTGTGCTGTTTCCTGGTGTGCTGCCTTTAATTCCTGTAATTTTTTCATGGAGAAAAGAAACTAATCGTATCGTAGTGGCTGCTGCTGCCACAGACGGCATCCACGTCATATATATATATATATATATATATATATATATATATATATATATATATATATATATATATATATATATATGTGTTTTACACAGGATAAGATCCGAGTATTTCTCCGAAATAAATCCAGCGGCACACCAAGGACAACACAATACACCTTTATTGTGTCACAAAAACAGAACTACGCGTTTCTGTTTTTGTGACACAATAAAGGTGTATTGTGTTGTCCTTGGTGTGCCGCTGGATTTATTTCGGAGAAATACTCGGATCTTATCCTGTGTAAAACATTTGAGGCGGAGTTGTGACCGTTGCTGGCACCGGCGTCGCGAGGGAGGAGAGCGGTGAACTCACAACGAACTTTTGGATATATATATATATATATATATCACATCAAGAGTTGCCTCTGATCTTAAGGACGCTACTCCACACTGGAACGGTCATCAAAACCTTTTAATTCAAGCAGCTGTACATCAAGGCTGGTAAGTTTTTCAACCCAACGCGTTTCGAAGCAAACATGCTTCTTCTTCTTGGGGCAGGCAGCAAGTGACGAAAAAACTGCAACCGTCGCTTTCCATTATGTATGCTCTCTCCAGTGAGGCATACTGGTAGTTGCAGTCCAATTGTTACCCTTGGTGGGGTCCGTACAAATGCCACAATTCATTCTCTGCTTTTAATTTCCTGTGATTCAACAGCCCTCCAGTGGGCCCCAGATATTGATTTAGGCTGCCATTTGAAATGTCCTGTGCGCTGTTCTAGGCTGAAAGTTCACAGCCCAGCAGACCCGTTTCATTAAGCCGGACGGTGCATCCTCCGCAGCTGAGGCCGCCGCGTAAAACATCACATCAAGAGTTGCCTCTGATCTTAAGGACGCTACTCCACACTGGAACGGTCATCAAAACCTTTTAATTCAAGCAGCTGTACATCAAGGCTGGTAAGTTTTTCAACCCAACGCGTTTCGAAGCAAACATGCTTCTTCTTCTTGGGGCAGGCAGCAAGTGACGAAAAAACTGCAACCGTCGCTTTCCATTATGTATGCTCTCTCCAGTGAGGCATACTGGTAGTTGCAGTCCAATTGTTACCCTTGGTGGGGTCCGTACAAATGCCACAATTCATTCTCTGCTTTTAATTTCCTGTGATTCAACAGCCCTCCAGTGGGCCCCAGATATTGATTTAGGCTGCCATTTGAAATGTCCTGTGCGCTGTTCTAGGCTGAAAGTTCACAGCCCAGCAGACCCGTTTCATTAAGCCGGACGGTGCATCCTCCGCAGCTGAGGCCGCCGCGTAAAACATCACATCAAGAGTTGCCTCTGATCTTAAGGACGCTACTCCACACTGGAACGGTCATCAAAACCTTTTAATTCAAGCAGCTGTACATCAAGGCTGGTAAGTTTTTCAACCCAACGCGTTTCGAAGCAAACATGCTTCTTCTTCTTGGGGCAGGCAGCAAGTGACGAAAAAACTGCAACCGTCGCTTTCCATTATGTATGCTCTCTCCAGTGAGGCATACTGGTAGTTGCAGTCCAATTGTTACCCTTGGTGGGGTCCGTACAAATGCCACAATTCATTCTCTGCTTTTAATTTCCTGTGATTCAACAGCCCTCCAGTGGGCCCCAGATATTGATTTAGGCTGCCATTTGAAATGTCCTGTGCGCTGTTCTAGGCTGAAAGTTCACAGCCCAGCAGACCCGTTTCATTAAGCCGGACGGTGCATCCTCCGCAGCTGAGGCCGCCGCGTAAAACATCACATCAAGAGTTGCCTCTGATCTTAAGGACGCTACTCCACACTGGAACGGTCATCAAAACCTTTTAATTCAAGCAGCTGTACATCAAGGCTGGTAAGTTTTTCAACCCAACGCGTTTCGAAGCAAACATGCTTCTTCTTCTTGGGGCAGGCAGCAAGTGACGAAAAAACTGCAACCGTCGCTTTCCATTATGTATGCTCTCTCCAGTGAGGCATACTGGTAGTTGCAGTCCAATTGTTACCCTTGGTGGGGTCCGTACAAATGCCACAATTCATTCTCTGCTTTTAATTTCCTGTGATTCAACAGCCCTCCAGTGGGCCCCAGATATTGATTTAGGCTGCCATTTGAAATGTCCTGTGCGCTGTTCTAGGCTGAAAGTTCACAGCCCAGCAGACCCGTTTCATTAAGCCGGACGGTGCATCCTCCGCAGCTGAGGCCGCCGCGTAAAACATCACATCAAGAGTTGCCTCTGATCTTAAGGACGCTACTCCACACTGGAACGGTCATCAAAACCTTTTAATTCAAGCAGCTGTACATCAAGGCTGGTAAGTTTTTCAACCCAACGCGTTTCGAAGCAAACATGCTTCTTCTTCTTGGGGCAGGCAGCAAGTGACGAAAAAACTGCAACCGTCGCTTTCCATTATGTATGCTCTCTCCAGTGAGGCATACTGGTAGTTGCAGTCCAATTGTTACCCTTGGTGGGGTCCGTACAAATGCCACAATTCATTCTCTGCTTTTAATTTCCTGTGATTCAACAGCCCTCCAGTGGGCCCCAGATATTGATTTAGGCTGCCATTTGAAATGTCCTGTGCGCTGTTCTAGGCTGAAAGTTCACAGCCCAGCAGACCCGTTTCATTAAGCCGGACGGTGCATCCTCCGCAGCTGAGGCCGCCGCGTAAAACATCACATCAAGAGTTGCCTCTGATCTTAAGGACGCTACTCCACACTGGAACGGTCATCAAAACCTTTTAATTCAAGCAGCTGTACATCAAGGCTGGTAAGTTTTTCAACCCAACGCGTTTCGAAGCAAACATGCTTCTTCTTCTTGGGGCAGGCAGCAAGTGACGAAAAAACTGCAACCGTCGCTTTCCATTATGTATGCTCTCTCCAGTGAGGCATACTGGTAGTTGCAGTCCAATTGTTACCCTTGGTGGGGTCCGTACAAATGCCACAATTCATTCTCTGCTTTTAATTTCCTGTGATTCAACAGCCCTCCAGTGGGCCCCAGATATTGATTTAGGCTGCCATTTGAAATGTCCTGTGCGCTGTTCTAGGCTGAAAGTTCACAGCCCAGCAGACCCGTTTCATTAAGCCGGACGGTGCATCCTCCGCAGCTGAGGCCGCCGCGTAAAACATCACATCAAGAGTTGCCTCTGATCTTAAGGACGCTACTCCACACTGGAACGGTCATCAAAACCTTTTAATTCAAGCAGCTGTACATCAAGGCTGGTAAGTTTTTCAACCCAACGCGTTTCGAAGCAAACATGCTTCTTCTTCTTGGGGCAGGCAGCAAGTGACGAAAAAACTGCAACCGTCGCTTTCCATTATGTATGCTCTCTCCAGTGAGGCATACTGGTAGTTGCAGTCCAATTGTTACCCTTGGTGGGGTCCGTACAAATGCCACAATTCATTCTCTGCTTTTAATTTCCTGTGATTCAACAGCCCTCCAGTGGGCCCCAGATATTGATTTAGGCTGCCATTTGAAATGTCCTGTGCGCTGTTCTAGGCTGAAAGTTCACAGCCCAGCAGACCCGTTTCATTAAGCCGGACGGTGCATCCTCCGCAGCTGAGGCCGCCGCGTAAAACATCACATCAAGAGTTGCCTCTGATCTTAAGGACGCTACTCCACACTGGAACGGTCATCAAAACCTTTTAATTCAAGCAGCTGTACATCAAGGCTGGTAAGTTTTTCAACCCAACGCGTTTCGAAGCAAACATGCTTCTTCTTCTTGGGGCAGGCAATATATATATATATATTCACTGAAAAAACCATAGGTTTCACACATGTTATAGTTAGCTGTACATTTTACTGATAAAAAACCAATGAAATTCCCCCGTTATAGTTACTGTAGGCAACTATAACTCACGCGACCGTAATCCTCTGCTGATGCTAATACTGTATTTAGACACTTATTTGCCCATGTCTTCTTCCATTAAATTTTAGCTATACATATATTACAAATATTTTTTTTTCATAAAGACACATATGTCATCAGCAGAGGATTACGGTCGCGTGAGTTATAGTTGCCTACAGTAACTATAACGGGGGAATTTCATTGGTTTTTTATCAGTAAAATGTACAGCTAACTATAACATGTGTGAAACCTATGGTTTTTTCAGTGAATTTGCAAGGTTTTTTAAATGCTAATTCCTAACTATAACGTGTGTGAAACCTATGGTTTTTTCAGTGAATTTGTACGGTTTTTTAAATGCTAACTTACTTTACGCCATTCGTGGCGTGCGCGCCCAGTTAACGCAGTTCGTTCCGTAGGACCTTTAGTCGAAGGTACAGCCCGAACGGCTGAACAGAATTACTTGAAATTTGGCAGAGAGGTAGTCCTCAGGTCAGGGAAGTGCCTTTTGCAGGTCTGGTGTCAATCTGTTCAGTAGTTCCTGAGAAAATAGCATTTTAAAGCATATAAATATTTATAAGCGCGCACCGTGCGTGCACCGTGCGCGCACCGTGCGAGCACCCTAACGTGCGCAAGCTTAATTCTGATTGGTGGTTACATGTTAGTCAACGTTCGAATCGGTCGAAATCAGGAAGTGTCGGCCGCCATTTTGTTTGTTTTCAGTGCGAGAGTGAAAAAGGAAGGTTGCGAACGTGAAAAGGGGGCAGGGTAGAGAGTTCCTGACCCGCTAGCCTTTGTCAGGGGGTCCCTGAAGGGCCCCGAAGGCAGATTTTTTTTTTGTTTTTAAATCGCGGGGGTGCGCGCACGGTGAAAACCCCCAAAAAAATTTTTTAATACGTAGTTTATTATAAAATAAATATATAAAAAAAATAATAATACATAAATAAATTAGCATTTAAAAAACCGTACAAATTCAATGAAAAAACCATATGTTTCACACACGTTATAGTTAGGAATTAGCATTTAAAAAACCTTGCAAATTCACTTAAAAAACCATAGGTTTCACACATGTTATAGTTAGGTGGATATTTCACTCGTAAAAAACCAATGAAATTCCCCCGTTATAGTTAGTTCAGATAACTATAACTCGCGCGCCCGCCACTCTATCACAAGGATGATGTCAACAGTGATGTCATGAGTGATGCCACTGACCATGTCATGAGTGATGTAATATGTGACGTCATGAGCAGTGGATTGCGGGTGCGCGAGTTATAGTTATCTGAACTAACTATAACGGGGGAATTTCATTGGTTTTTTACGAGTGAAATATCCACCTAACTATAACATGTGTGAAACCTATAGTTTTTTAAGTGAATATATATATAATGTATATACATTAAATATAATTATGTGATCAAGACCGGTGCCCCTGCCGAAACGTGTCATTTTGGCTGAAATCTTGGATTAAAAATCAGAGGTGGATTAATCTGGTCTCCTGAGCTGTGTCATTACCTGTTGCATTTATATATAGATGATATATATATATATATATCTCCAGACGGAAAGCTCCGAAGTGCTATCGAGCACAAAGCAGGAACACGGACTCTCGATATAGCTGATGCCAGGTTGAATTTATTTAATGCAGTGAATTCATACGGTGCAGTCTCAACGAGACCATGAGCAGCAAGAGCCCCCCAGTACATGGGATCCTACATCCAACACTGGAATCAGGCTTTTGCAATTACCTTGTTCCTGTGGAGCAAGTTGGTTTTCGTAAGCAGTGTGGTACTTCAGATAACATCACAGCTCTGCAAATCTTTATTGAAACATACCTAGTAGGTAAGGGTATGGCCTTGTATGCTACATTTATAGACTTCTCCACAGCGTTCAACAGGGCTGACGGAGGGACGCTGTGGAGGAAATTGGCTGCAATGGGGATCCCCGTGCATTTACTCGGGCTTGTTATTGCATTGCACTCTTCTTCTTGGACTCAGGTCCTGACGGGAGAGAATCAGGGTTTGTCAAGTAAAGTAAAAACCCACAATGGGCTGAAGCAAGGGTCCTTACTACCCTTCTTTGACCACTTTATATCAATGACTTGCCTACTAGGGTGGGGCTTTGCAAAGGGGACCCACCAAAGCTAGGAACAATGAAACGTGGTTGTTTACTCTATGTGGATGACGCCATTCTGTTAGATTGAACTCCAATAGGCTTACAAAGGCGTCTTAACGAGTTTGGCAAATATACTGATGAATACTTCTTAAAAATAAACATTTCCAAGAGTAAAATCATGGTTTTTAGGTCCCAGGGATGTAGAGTTAGGAAATATTTGCACTGGCTTTTGGAGAAAGATAAGCTGGAAGCAGTGAGGTTGTACCCATATTTTGGTATCATCTTCTCAAGCAGCTGCGTTAGTGGTGCTCATATTAGTCAGTGTAGAAGCAAGGCAATATCTCAGGCCTTTGCAATTGGCAGGCTATATAAATGTTGCGGACAAAGACACTTTGCTCATGTTTTAGCAGTTAATCAGATTAAAATTCCTCCTTCACTAAGTTATGCTTGTGAGTCAGTGGATGAGCAGCACTGGGATTTCTTTGAGAAGGTGGAAATGCGCATCTGGCGCCATATGTGTGACTTGGATCACGTATTTGCTTCAGCGGCCCTCTGGCTGGAATTCCGGCTTCTCTCAACCAACGTGTTGGCTATGGCAGCAAGCTTAAGGTGGGGTAATACTATATTGAAAAGTGTTATGAGTTCTATACAGGCTGCCCTAAAACATGAAATCTTCTCTTGATTGAATGGAAAAAGTGTTTTCTTTAGAAACTATGAGAAGGCATTAGCCATGTTTAGTATAGGGCAAGTTGAAGCAGGCCCTCTTCCAAATGAGGCTTTGAAAACATTAATTAAAAAAACAATCTACGCAGTTAGTCGTAAAAGAGATATTGTACTGTGTTCCCAGCACACTAGGAATGACATAATTGTGGAGAATAGCATGTGCAAAAAAAAACAATCGTATGTTTTATGGAGCCTTCCCCATGGAGTGGGTAGAACCATCTTACTACTAAGATTTAATTAGCTCCCATTACGAATTATAACAGGAGCATGGAAAGGATTAGCTAGGGAAGGGTAAACAACCTTTACAATGCAACTTTTACAACGCACTACCATTACAACGAAACTTTTACAACGAAGGCGATGTAACCACGCGATGCCATTACAACGCAAGTCTTTACATCGACTTGCGCTAGATGGCGTGCTAACATTACAAATAGTGTAGTTTACTATCCCAACACCTTCCCTACTGTTAAGTGGACTGGAGTTGGAATAGTAAATTACGCTTTTCTAATGTTAGCACGCCATCTAGCGCAAGTCGATGTAAAGACTTGCGTTGTAATGGCATAGCGTAGTAACATCGCAGTCGTTGTAAAAACCGCGATGTAACTGCACGAGTTGTAATGACTCGCGTTGTTACGTCATACATCCCTAGGGAAGACATGCTCTGTGACCGATGTGGAAACAGGTGCAAGATCTAAATCATGTGTTATTTGTCGGCCCCTTATTACAGCCACTAGAGCGCAGGCTGGTAAGACCAGTGTACTTATTGTACAGTATTACTTCGGCAGCGGAGGCCCAGAATTATCTTTTGGCTTCGCCTTCTGAATCAGCATGCTAAAAAATATTTACTTTTTAAAACAATTTGAAATTTTTTTTTAGATTGGATCACCATACTGTTCTTAGCACTGGGCAAGCTGAATATGGTCCATTAGGGCAAAATTTGCAAAACAGATGTAGATCTCTAGGGTAATAAGAACTGCATTGTCGATGTTGCTATAGTATTAATAATGCTTAAAGCTGATTGCATTGAATTACTTTGATATGCTATATTAGAATTGCTCCGTTGTTCCCATTGTACTTTGTTTTGTGGTCATTTTTCGTATCTATTCCAAAGATATTTTAGCATGCTTACACTTTACAAGTTAGGGATTTCCATTATACTTGGATGGTGTTTTTATCTTGATTGTTGCTGCTATGTATTCTGTTTTTACATAATCAACTGTGACCCCCCTTTACTGTGAGCTTCTAGAATGTATTTTATCCTGTTTATTAATAATTGTAAGAGCTGTTGTTTGTACTTTGTTTATTTTTTATGAGGTACTCTTTGGAATTCCGAATCATAATAAAATATTGAATTGATTGATAACAAAAATGACCGGTTTAGGTACAGCCAATATATAGTTAGACATCTTGTATTTGACTTGATGTCCACAATATGTATTACATGGCTGACCGCACTTACAAAGCCTGGAGAATCGATTACGGGGTCTGTAAAGGGGTTCTGCTCATGCAGGGGAACCCTCACACTTCTAACCAAGAACCCAGCCCTCATTACTGAAGAGCCTGCCGTAGGGGTTACTTATAGGTTTTAGTGTAGTGACCACAGATATAAGGAAACGTATATGTGTTGTAAGTGGTGCTAGCACCAACTTACACAGGCTGCAATGGCAGGCCTGTAGTCAAAGTTTGAGTGGTCTCTCATGGGTGGCATAATACGCTGCAGCCCATGGGAGACCCCTGGTGTACCTATGCCCTAGGTACCTTAGCACCATATATTAGGGGCTTACAGGGGTACACCAGGAGGCAATTGGGAAGGTACCAAAGTACTTACTATTGTCAAATGTAGGGAGGAAGCACAGTGACTGTGGTCCTGATTAGCAGGATCCCATTCAGAGTAGTCAGAAAACACAGCAACATGGGCAAAAAGTGGGGGTAACCATGCTAGAAGGATCCTACTTTCCTACAATTCCATATTATTCACTTTTAAATAAAGTAAAAATACTTTGTGAAGGGTGTTTTAAAATGCCGCTCTTATTTATTTCTAGTGTCTTTTAAAAGCTGTATGTTTTCTTCTTTTAAAAAGTAAATTAAAAAGAATTGGCATTATAGCCTGTCTTGAGGCTGCAAATTTCTACATTTTTGTCATGTACGTCTTGGCCTTTCCGAAGTAAGAAGAAGAAACTGTGAAAATGTGATGCTAAAAGAACTGCTCCAGGGTCCCCACTTGTGGGGGGGATTATTCAGTGCTTATGATTTCAATGGGGATCCACCTGAGAGAGTACTAGAATTATAGGTAAGAAACTATTCCTTCACCTGTAGGTTAGATACCTCAGTGAATCTGGTGAGTGCTGTGCAAGCAGCCTTGATCTCTGACCCCTCCCTGTGGAGATAGAGCAGCATATCATCTGCGTAAAGGTGCATATACAGTGAGATGTCATCAAGGCGCACACTGTGGAAAGAATGGCCTTGTCTGAGTGTCAACACTCAGTACTCCACTTAATGGCGATCGTGGTCTATAGAAATCCCAACGTAAGGAGTCAGAAGCCTTTTTTACGTTGTCCACTAGTGCTAAGACCTTAGGATGCGCCAAATGAGGAGAGTGCAAAACTTGGACAAGTCTTTTGAAGTTAGGGACCAGCTGCGTATCAGGATAAACACAGATTGATCCAGATGTATAAGGTGCTGAAGCCGAGGCATCAATCAGTTGACCAGGATTTAACTTAATATTTTATAGTCCAATCGATAATTGTCTGTAAGAATGGACATGGTTCTTGCCTTACCTCATTTGAGGAACTGGACGATGAGGGCTTCAAACCTGGCAGGAGCGAGGGGACCGAGACCCTTTGCTATGTTATACAGTTTGGTCGGTATGGGAGCTAAGATGTCCACGTAAGTCAAGTAGAGTTCAACAGGCAATCAATTAGTCCCCGGGACTTTCCCCCGAGCCAGAAACATGATGGTCAAATTTCACCTCCTGCGCTAGGATATCTCCCCCGTGTATGGCAGCTAGTTCACTCTCCAACCTGTAAGTCGCAGTGTCTTTGACATAAGAAGGCAGGACTTGTGACTTAGTCCTCTTCCGGCAGTGTAAAGAAGGAGGCAGTTGTCCCAGAAAGTGTCATTAATGCCCACTTGTGCAAACACCTTGTGTCCCGTGGGATCGACAATAGACAGTATTTGGGATTGGTACTTGTGAGGGTCAGTGAGCCATGCGAGTAATTGCCCAGCCCTATCTTGCTCGCTATGCGCCTTGGTGATGTACTGGCAGTAGTCATACCCCCTCAGCCTCACTATTAACTCCAGCAACATCTCCTTTTCAGACCCTGCCCAGTGGCACTCAGAGTGGTCAAGAGGCTCTACCCTGTCCAGTGTGTCTAGCAGATGTTCCTGTTGTGAGATCTTGCAATGTAGTGAGTGTGAATCTCCACTATGCACTATACAGGCTATACAGTGTCCCTAAATCAACACCTTGAGTGCTTCCCATTCAGTAAGGAATAAATGTAAGCTAATTACAGAGGACAGATGTTTTGGAGTCTTGAAAGACAGCGTCTTCAAGGGCTCCGTTTTGATTTTCCAGGATGGCATTGGTAGTCTAGGGGAATCGCAGCGCAATGTCAGTAGCAAGGGGTTGTGGTCCAAATGAGTCTTGGCGAGATACTCTGTGTGGGTTGCCCTGTCACATAAGAGTTTATTGCAAAGTAGATTATCTAAATGAAAAAAGAGGTCATGTATTCCTGAGTAATAAGAATATTCTGAGAGAATCGGATTACTCTCTCTCCAGGTATCCACCAGACCCAAATCCTGCATCCAGCCCCGGCAAAACTTTGCTGCTGCAAGTATCGGGGAGGAGAACAATGGCAGGTTAGATCTATCCAAGTCGTATTCGCTTTGCAATTAAAGTCTCCCTGTATAACCAATGGGTAGTGTAAAAGTGTGAAGAGGTGTGTAGATAGGGATGTGAGGAAGGATTGCTGATCTACATTTGTAGTGTAAGGATTCATCTTTGCAATATCTTTCGACTCTGGTTAGCGTCTCAGTACTGTATACCTGCCCTATAAGTCAATATTCTAAAACTGTGGTAGGAAGAGTACTTCTGGCAGTATCCAGATAAGTAATCCCCAAGAAAAGGCTGAGTAGGTTGTGTAGTATACTCGGCTTGCCATTTTCTTGTCCTTCTGCCTTAGTGAGGGGTGTTTCTTGTATGAAGGCGATCTGGGCTTTTCAATGTTTAATGTAGGTCTGGAATCTATATTCCTTATTCAAGTTATTTAGTCCCCTCACATTCCAGATAAGGATAGTGGAGCAAGCACTAGTCATAATCGCGTAGTCATGCTACCCAACCCTGTGTTCTGCCCACTATCCCACACAGTCATCACCTAGGTCCACCTACCCAAAACAGACTCCAGCAGGGAAGAACAAAAAACATCAAGAACCAACCCCAGCTAATTCCACCCAGTATGATTTCGCCAACACGTATTGCTCATACTGTTCAAACAGACTTCTGTCCAGGCACCTAGGAAGGGTCGGTACTCATTCATTCTTCCATTGTACCATGAGAGGGAGAGATGCAACACTCCAGGTCGAGCGTCTGGCAAGGCCCCAGGGGAGAAACAAATTGATTGGGACAACAAATAAATGAGCGTCTGGGTATAAAGTGAGCAAGAGTAATCTGAAAACAAGACTACAGCAATATATCCGTAGTTACATGAGTCTTTCAGACATGCTAGGGGTGACCTTTCGGAACAATACAGTGGTGTTGGAACCAGTGACAGTCTGAATGACGGAGTCGGTGTTCTCCTCTGAGCTAGTTCGTCTCCCGGAGCTCCCCTCAGGGTGGTGGTCGTTGCAGCTGCCGCCACTGTACCGTCTCTACTAGTGGGGTGCACTACTGCCTATCTGCTCAGGTGGGAGCTCCAGAAGGTGCAGGTTCTGGGTGGGGGTTTCTACTCGAGATGTAGGCATCAAGCCACTGCTATGCTTCCTCCTTAAACATGAAAATTAGAAACTTCTCTTCCAGGGGAACTCCTCAATAGTCATAAGCAATGAATAGTCCCGCACACGCATGGGGACCCCGGAGCATATCTAAAATATTATATATGCAACCTACAGCATAGGATAAAATGCTAAATTGCATTGAATTTTCCATTTAAAATAACCATATACATTTAGCATATCTGTAACATTGACCATGTACACCTTATACCTTAGAACACATAGCCGTTATTTGAAAAGAAAAAGGCAAGGAAATAAAAGGCAATGTAAGCCAATAGGCTGCATCATTGGTTTTTGATATTTTAACTACTTTGAACATTTTTTCTGACTAAATGTTACCATTTTTCAGTCAGGAAATGCCTTCTTGTTCATTAAATGCCCTTCCTGTGGCAAAAGGATGGCAAATCGGATCCAAACTGTTTTTATAGAGTGTTTACCATCCTCTCACCATCCTGAGGCATGCTAGTACTATCAACAGATGTCTAGAAGAACTTTACATGACAGTGAAAGGATTCATCTTCATGCTTTGCAAGAGAGAGGAAAGCTAGGATCTTCAAGTGGCCTTGGCGAATCTCAAACCCCTCTCAAAGCGACCTCCTTTTGAAGAAGATCTGCACACAGGGGAAGTATGGAGAAAAAACAAAAAATAAATTCTCTATCACGTCGAGAGGTAGGAAATCAACATTGTGGGAAATACCGGTTTGTTCTCTATTGGCATCAAAACCAACGGTGGGGTATCGGCCCAAAAATACATGGACGTTGAAGCATACCATGATGGAGAAATCATCGTCGAGGCTGTCATCGGCAGTCTCGTCGGCGGGCAGAAAACATACGTCGAGGCTGCGTGCATAGCCGTCAAGGCGTGAGACACACCTCTCGCCAATATCTCGTTCTCCCCATCACCAGAGATCGATGTTGAAACAATCGGCAACTCACAGCTTGACATTGAGACTATCCCCTCAACATGCGTCAACTTCACAGCAACAGCACCACGAGACCCCGAGGTCTTTGCCGGCCGGCCAGTCACCAGTCGACATTGACACAGGTACAGCTGACCTCTGGCTCGCTGTCAGCAGATAGACACCATTGTTCGACGTCGAGACAAACTTCAGTGTCATCGAGATCTCATAGGCGCAGGTATAGATCTCCTTCATTGTCTACTGATACCTCTCTTTCAGCTGCTCCTCTGGCAAGAGTCTCTCCAGTGGACAACATCATCACCTTGAATGACGTCCTAATTAGAGGGTCCAACAAGTTGAACATTGATGTACCTGGCCCAGTCACATCGGCCTCTGTAATTTTTGAAACACTGCATCACAGATCCTCAGCCAGACCGATTCTACCACTAGTTCCAGGACTGTTAGAACCAGCTCTACAGACATTCTTAACGCCTGCTTCAGTGAACGCTCTACATTCTCGCATCGCTAAAAAATACAAAGCTCCTGATCAGGATCCTTTTTTTCTCAGAACTGATCCTCCAACTGATTTAATCATCATAGCAGCAGCTAGAAAGACTCATACAGGTGCAGGAGCAGCGGGGAAAAAGGCAACACTAAAGATGGAAAGAAAAAGACAGAAAAAACAGGCAACAGGCAAATAACAAGAGAGAGCCAAACAGAAAGAGGAAGACACACACAGAGCGGACTAGCAGAAGAGCAAGCTCTTCCACTAGACCATCAGGGATGAGGTGCTGGCAGGAGCCTGCGGGTGGGGGAGGGCCTTGAATACCGTACTTGGGTCACCAGAAGGCGCTGGGGGCAGTGCCTTAACGATGGAGCTGTGCAAGGGGGGAGCAGTCACCCTGACCAGGAGTTCAGAGGTCTTACTCACCTTGGCACGCAGCGGCCGCCATTAAGTAGGGGTCGGGGGAGTGTGAGCAGTTGGGAGGCAGGAGGGGGAACACACTGGGGGGGGGCGGGGCAGCAGCCGTGGGGAAAGAGGCAACGCAAAAGAGGGAATCAAAAAGAAAAAGGCAGAAAAAAGGCCAAAAAAAGGCAAAACAGGCAAATAGCAAGAGAGAGGCAAAACAGAAAGAGGATGACACACACACAGCGAACTAGCAAAAGAGCAGGCTCTTCCACTAGACCACCAGGGATGAAGCACAGACAGGAGCCTGCGGATGGAGGAGGGCCTCGAACACCTTACCTGGATCACCAGAAGCCCCTGGGGGTGGTGCCATAACGCTGGAGCTGCGCGAGGGGGGAGCACCTACACCTTGTAATCCTCATTGGCTTATGTGACATTCCCTGTAGACTGATTTACATACTTGTATGATTCATTATCTCTGTATAATGTGTGCATGATGTAAAGTACTATGACACCGTACACTGATATGAGTAGCGCTATACAACAAATGAAATGCATATGAGAGAGTGGCTACGGAGAGATGAGGGGCGCTGGTGGAGGGTGGCAGTGAGGGAATCTGAGAAGGTGGTCAGTAGTGGGATGGGCTATGGAGATTTGAGGGCACTGGTGGAGGGTGGCAGTGAGGGAACCCGAGGAGGAGGTCAATAAGGTGAGGGGCGATGGAGGGATGAGGGGCACTGTTGGAGGGTTGCAGTGAGGGAATCTGAGGAGGAGGTCATGAGGGGGGAGGGTCTATGGAGAGATGAGAGGCACTGTCGGAGGGTGGCAGTGCGGGAATCTGAGGAGGAGGTCTAGGGGGGTGCTAAGGAGGCATGAGGGTGGTAGTGAGGAAGTCTGAAGGGGAGAGGCTATGGATAGATGAAGGGCACTGTTGGAGGGTAGTAGTAAAGGTATCTATGGAGAAAGACGTCATTGGTGGACCGCCCAAAAAAGACTTGGCCCTGTCATGGCCTTTCTGTTTTTGTTTTTTTAATTAGCAGTCGGGTCATTAGGGCAACTGTGGAACATATTTTAAAGTGTGTGCCAATTATATTTACTGCTATATTCAATGTTTTGAAGTTTGAAGGTGATTTTACTATTTTTTTACCAGGAATAATGAAAGTGGAGCAGGATGGTGGTTGGTATGGGGCTGGGGCCCAAGGTCCGCTGTGGGTTAAGGTGCACTGGAGAGGGGTGGTAGAATAGTGGATAATCAGGCCTGGAAGGGAGTGCGCTGCAGAGTGCGGGATCAGGTGGAGGTAAGTATGAAGAAGGATTCTCCCTTCTGGCGTGCACAATGGGAGCTCGAGATGTGCCACTTGCCTGATACACCCACCTCAGAAACCTCCTCTTCTCATCAAAGGGACATTACATAGAAAATAACACTTTTTGAGAGTGATAACATTTAGAAAGAGATTGGAAAAGAGTGTGTTTACTGGGCCTTGTAAGCCGAAGGTGAGATAAAGGAGGTCCCTGAATTAGGCATGGCTAGACGTATAAGAGACAAATCGGGCTCGAAGTGGCCAACCCGAATGCACCCTTGGCCCACCCAAATAAAAATTCCTGGAGCTGGGCCTGTTGGTAACGAGAGGTCGCACAGACAGTCATTGCAGTGACTACCGGAGACTCATCACAGCCGTGGCTTATCAGGCTGTTCTACAGCCTGACGTGCTCCTGAAACTCGCTGCTCTGCAGAGGCTCAGGCCGCAGCGGGCTGAGCTCCCCTTAGGATCCAGCCCTGGCGTCGGCTCAACATCATGTTATTCTGGGTAAATCATTTAATGTCCACGTGCCTACCAAAAGTAAACCTGTCGTTTTTTTTAAGATTAGATGTGTATTAGTAGTGAAGGAATTACAAACTCACAGTGAAGGCATTACAAAACAACTAGAGAATGTATTTCGCGCATGACTTGGGACTCATTAAAACAAGGCAATGTCCTGAGAGGCAGCTATATTAAAATCAGGCATGTTCAAGCACCACGAAAACAAACATAATAAATAATAAAAGAGCCGGCACATGCAGTTGCTATGAGGGGTACTGCATTGAGAGCTGTCAGATATGCATGTAAGCCCCTTGCAGGGAAAACATAAAAATAAAAAAAGTTCAGCTTCAAAAGCCCATGGATACAGTAATTGGGTTTCGGGAAACTGATAAGGGCAAACACACTGTAAGGACAGGAAACGGCATGCTTCAGCCAATAGAAATGAGGAAAAGTAAGTAACAAGCACAGGCACCAATAAAACGCAAGCCTGTGGGATGTTAGCCCCTTTTAGGATATGTTTTAACAATAGATTTCACTAGCACTGCACAAGCACTGGGCAGGCGAAACCTAAAAATCATCAATATTTATTTAACTACTGGAATCTTTCCAGAAGACTTATAAAGGTATACATTCCATTCACCCATTATTAAAGAAAACAAACCTGGACCCATATGACCCAAACAACTACTGACCTATTTCAAATGAACCTTTCCTATGCAAACTGATAGAAAGAGCAGCATTCACCCAGTTGTCACAATTCATTGACGATAACTCCATACTTTCCCAATTCCAAACAAGATTCCGTCCAGGAAGAGGCACAAATTTGCCATCTGGGATGACCTTAAAAACACAGTAGACCGGAATGGGGTCGCTGCACTAATTCTCTTGGACATTTTAGCTCCTTCGACTCAGTTGACCATGACACTCCAATCCAAAGACTCTATGAAGCCAGCATAGAGGGGACTACTCTCGACTGGATCACATCCTACCTTCAAAACGGGACAGATGTCATTCATACCCCTCTTTCTCATCCAAACTGTACTTCACAAAAGCAGAGGCTCATGAAGTCATCACCAGCAATGATCAATGAATTTAAGCTCACATGCTATAATTATGCAGATAACACACAAATACTTCTTAAACTAGAATGCCCCAAAGACATTGGAAACTGAAACATTTTCAGTTGCCTCAGAGCTGTTGATCAGTGGATGACACGAAGACACCTAAAATTGAATGCTTCCAAAACTCAAATACTCACATGTGGCAATTGAAAAAAGTATTTCCCACTCTGCATCTGGCCTGACGATCTGGGACCGCCGCCTAAAGTATCTAAGGAAGTAAGAAATTTTGGAATTACCATTACAATGAATGCCTAAGTGGACTAGTTAACAACATATAGCTATATTACTATGAAAACTCCACGACACATCTTCCCCCACCTAGGATTTCCTTCACACAAGGTCCAAGCTATTATCTCTCATGTACTGTCTAAACTTGATTACGCCAAAGGCCTCTACTAATGATCATCTTTTTCAACTGTGTAAAAACTACAACGAATTCAGTGATCTGCTGCCGGACTACTCCTACATGTAAAGCCACAAGCCCACATCTCCCCTGCCTTGAGGGCCCTACATTGGTCACCGGTTGCCAGAAGATCCACCTTCAAGTTGCTTTGCATCATGCACTAAACAATACATGGAACAAGACCACTTTTCATCAGGGATAAAATCACCAAATACATACAACAAAGGAACCTCTGCTCAATATTGGCACCTTGCCTATCCCAGCATACAAGACAAAAAACATGGGTGGTACATCTTTCTCTGTTCAAGCAGCCAAACTACGAAATTAGTTACAGCCACAGATAACTATGACCACCCCACTCAGACACAATGTACAGCATATGCCAGGGCATGTAAACATGTATAATGTTATTATATGTATGTATGGTTTGAAAATATGTAGATATTCTTTAGGTCTGCTTTACAAATGTATACATTGCTTATGGTATATACATTATTTGTATGCTTAACAAGTATATTGATCACTGCATAGTTTTCACAGAAGGTTTTTCATCAGAAACTTATAGGTCTCTATTTAATTTATTTATCTATCACAATATAAATGCAAGAACAAGAGAAAAGACGGTTGACTACAAATTTCTGCACCTCATGCCAGTTCTGATGTATATACAGATCCCGCGCAGCAAGCCCTGGCATCAACCGTCTATTGATACCTCTGTGCTCCAGATCCTTAGACTGCGATTTGATGGGCGTGCGCGTAATAACAAAGTCCAGATTATAGAGAGAAGTTTTTACTTAAGTTTCTTTATTTTTCAATCAGTATCAAAAAAGCTTTAAGTTCCAGCCAATGCGTTTCGTTCTCCGTGGGAGAACTTCATCAGGGCTGAAAAAAAGTACAAAAAAAACTCAATATTTTGTGGACACAATAATACAAATACATAGACAGGAAAAGAAACATATGTTTGAACATAAAATAACATTAATACTGACACAAGAATGAATATACAAAAAACAATTACATGAGACAACATGACATCAAATGTTGATATTAAAACATAACAATGTGATGATTACACAATCCTATGAGAGTATTTCTTCGATACAATTACTTTTTTTTGGAAATAATTCTGGGAGAATATTTTTTCACACATTATAAGAAAAACATGCCAAAACATATTAATGTGTGGTCAGAAAAGTTGGCCACACCAGAATTACGG
Organism: Triturus cristatus; assembly: GCF_964204655.1. Classification (NCBI taxonomy): domain Eukaryota; kingdom Metazoa; phylum Chordata; class Amphibia; order Caudata; family Salamandridae; genus Triturus; species Triturus cristatus. Next base: position 770,624,661 of record NC_140595.1, on the reverse strand, counting down.
AGAATTTATAAAAACATTTATCTGAATAAAACTCACAATACACTGAAATGTCTTATTACACACATACAAATATCAAGTCACAAATATGAGAGAACACCTGAACAGTCTCTACAATATAAACGAAAAAGGAAAGGAAAAAAGGAGACAAAAAACATCATATTTTAAAAGTAACATGTAAAGTTTAAACATACATAAACTTTTTGTACGACATTTTCCATACATAATAAATCAAACCATTAGTAGCAAATCAAGGTAATATCAAAGAAGAATAAAGGGGGAAATAGAAAGAGAAAAAAGAAATAAATGAACAAAGAAATGCTCATCGTGGCACCCCTATCGAATCCTAAGCTAAAGACAAATATACTCAATGCTCTTAGATGGACTCTTGTGTTATTTAATCAAAAAGAAAATTAAATCTCACCTCCTATGGAATTTCACCGACCTGTGCAAGGCCTGGTAATCTATAAGGTTCACAAAACTATAAGGATTCCTGAGCTCTGCCCAAAATCTGTACCAGTAAAAGTGTCTATAATAATAAGCAACAAAGTAGATCAATAACGAATATAAGATATTTAAAAAAACGCAAATAGAAAAATAGACATAATTATAAAAGAACTATAATTATGGAATAAGTATCTATGGCTAAGATGGAAGATCATATAAACCAACCTGGATCAATCCCGACCTCACATACGACCTAGATTCCGGCTAGTAGTTCTCACTTTTAAAGAAGGCCAAGAGTAAATGCCACGAGCTCAAAGGTGGATATATGTAGATCCTAGATAAATCCCTATCAAATATAATAGGAAAAGAAAGAAAAAAACGGGGCAAACATCAAGATTAATGTGATACAAAACCACAAAAAGTTATTACAAGAAAGTGCGGTTTTGAAATAAATTACAAACCTGCACCAAATCGGAGTCTGTATAAAGATTCAGTTATAACTGTTATGCTCCCCACTCGAGAGGCTACGGCAATCTGTATATTTTGCACGTTTATCGGCAAGATTTCAAGTGTCTAAAGAAGGTTCAAAGAACACCAAAAGTCAGCGGATATAACTAAAATTTCAAAGGCAAAAAAAGCAACTCCAGGCATTAGTAGGCAGCGTATCTAGATGTGTATGCTCTTACCTGAGATTAAAAAAGTAGAGCCATTGAGTATAGTAAGGTCTCCAGACAATATTCTGGAGTCTTAAGAGGGGAAAAGTTCCCACGGCTGTATTGAGCCTGATTAGAGAAAGAAAAAGGAAACCTATATAAATCAAAAAAGTGCCAAAGAGTAAAAATTCTAATCCTATGCCATTGTTTAAAATGATCCCAAACCCGAAACCCAAATAATCTCGAATGCTCTCGCAGATCTCACAACACATACTATGTAAAGCTCTATGCCACGAGGTTGGTGATGACCCCATATTTAATCAATGACGGTATTCAGAAAAAAGCGATATAAATAAATGAAAAAAACAGTATCACATGACCGCGCTGCAACTCAAAACGCTGTGGTATCCTGCGTGTATTTGTTATTTATACACACATCTGAAAGAAACACGTTAGTTAGATTCCTCACCTTAGAATATCCCCAGGCGTCAGGCTGGATCCGGAAAGATTTTTTGTCAGCAATACCCCTTGCGCGTCGCTAGGCGTCGTCTGTGGCTCCGCGTCCGTCGTCCCGGAATGACGTCGTTGGAGTACTTAGACACCACCCTCGCGCGCTGACGTCTTTTTTCCGTACCAGACAGCACCGATCCAGGAACAGCTTACCATTTAGTCACTTTTTGACTAAAACTTTTTGGACTCTTTTGTCAACGTCGACTCGAACTGGTGCCAGTAGGATGCCTGGTTTCAAAGCCTGTGACTCCTGTCACCGACTGATGTCGGTAACGGACCACCATCGCCGGTGCCTTTACTGCCTCGGGGCCGACCACAATGTGGAGTCGTGCCTCGACTGCCGGGCCTTGACCTCGAAGGCTAGGCGGGAGCGGTCCCGCAAGCTTCTCGAGCTCCGGCACTCGACTCTATGCCGTTCACGGTCCCGGTCGAGGAGGAGGTCGAAGGACCGGTCGCAGAGCCGCAGCCACCATCACCGCTCGTCGGGTTCCAAGTCTTCGGGTAAGTCTAAGCATAGTAAGAAGTCCAAGAGACGACATCGCTCTTTGGACTCCCCTCGCCGGTCGCGCGACTCGGTCGAGGGTCTGGGTGGTACCACCCCCGCGGCTCCGTCGGAGCCGCAGAAGCCGCGTCCGTCCCCATACCCACCGGTCCCTGGGACTGACGCGACTCCGGCGGAGATCAGTGCCTTCCTCTCGGCCATGAGGGGCCTGGCTCCGCCGTCGATGCCTGCCGGCGCGCCTTCGGGCCCCGCGGGCTCGACTGGGAGGCCTAGCGAGCCGGCGGCTCCGGCCCCCTGCGCCGTCGTCGACTTCGGTCCCAAGGCCGCAGGCCCCCGCGGGATCCCGGCCTGGATCTCAGTCGATGACGGTCGACCTCATGACGCCTCCTCCGCCTGCATCGACACCGGTCCCACCCTCGGCGCTGTCTCTGGACGACACCGTTCCCCGGTTCAGCCCGGTACGGGCCCGGCGCCGTCCGGTGCCGCATCCGATGGGTGACCATTTCATCTTAAGCCCGGCTCCGGTTAGTCCCCCTGTTTATCAGGAATCGGATGACGGTGGCGACTGGGAGGGGCCTGATGACCCTCTGGCCCGCCAGGGCCAGTTATCACAGGACTGGGCAGATGAGCTGGGGGATGCCAGTGGCCTTGACACTTCCCCTGACACTGGCTTCATCTCTCCTCCGACTGTGGCTTCGTAGGAGGGTGCTACCTTTTCTGTGGCATTGCGTAAGGCAGCCGAAGCCCTCGAGCTGGAGCTCCCTACTGTGGCCGTGAGGACTAACCTCCTCACTGAAGTGCTCCAACTGTCAGGAAGCTCCCCGGAGCCTCTGCTGCCATTTAGCGAAGCACTGATGGACGTTCTCAAGGGCACCTGGTCCAAGCCCTCCACAGTACCTCCTGTAGATCAGAACGTGGCCCGGCGCCACTGCCCTGCACCGGGCGACCCCAGTTTTCTGTCCCAACACCCCACCCCTGAGAGCCTAGTCAACCAGGCCTCTACTTCCCAGACCTCCTTCCCGTCCGCTCCCCCGGATCGGGAATCCAAGGGACTGGAGCAGTTTGGCAAAAAGCTGTTCTCCTCCCTTAGTTTAGGGCTGCGGTCTATTAACACTGCTTGTCCCTTGGACTGTTACACCCACTCTCTGTGGGATACGGTGGAGGACGTGCTGCCCCTGTGTCCGGACACAGCTCGCCCAGGCTCTTGCCGACGGGCAGGACGCAGCGAGTATGCCATCCGATGTGGTTTGGACACGACGGACTCGCTTGGCAGGGCAATGTCGTCCACGGTGGCGCTTCGTCGTCACGCCTGGTTGCTGTCTATGTCTTTTTCCGGGGATGTCCAGAGCACCCTCATGGACATGCATTTTGATGGCGATCGCCTTTTTGGCGACAAAGCGGACAGTGCGTTGGAGCGCTTTAAGGACTCCAGGGCTACGGCCAATTCCTTGGGCCTATCAGCCCGCGCCCACAACCTTCTGGTTTTCGCCCCTTTCATGGCCAAGGAAGGGGCGCCCCCTCATGTCCGCCTAGCCACAGGCTGCAGAACCAACCTCCACGCCAGCATCATGCGCCCTTTAAACCTTCCTAGTCCGTGCTTTCAGGCCCATTCCACGCCAGTGGGAGGCAGAGTTCGCCATCACCGCCATCACCTGCTCCACTGGCGTTACATCACGTCGGACAGGTGGGTGCTGCAAATCGTCCAAAGGGGCTACTCCCTCCCCTTCAAGATGACCCCTCCAGCCATGCCACCGCAGTGCCACCGCATGTCGGGGGATCACTTGAATCTTCTACGGGAGAAAGTTGCAGCCTTCTTGGCCAAGGGGGCCATCAAGCGCGTTCCTGGCCCAGAAGTAGGCCGTGGTTGTTATTCCCACTACTTTATGGTTCCCAAGAAGGGCAAAGGGGGCCTACGTCCTATCTTGGACCTCAGGAACAACAACGCCTTCCTCCGGAAGGAAAGGTTCAAGATGCTCACCTTAGCTCAGGTTCTGGCTGCCCTAGACCCCGGAGACTGGATGGTAGCGTTGGACTTGCAGGACGCCTATTTTCACATCCCCGTCCTGCCAGCCCACCGGCGTTACCTGCGGTTCATGGTGGGTCAGGATCATTTTCGGTTTACTTTACTCCCTTTCGGCCTCACCAGAGCTTCTCGGGTGTTCACGAAAGTGATGGCTGTGGTCGCAGCTCATCTGCGCAGACGAGGGGTTCCAGTCTTCCCCTATCTCGACGACTGGCTGTTGAAGGCGGGCTCGCCCCAGCAGGTCGTCTCCCACCTCCAGACTACGGCCGACCTCCTGCATTTGCTGGTGTTCTCCATCAATGTGCCGAAGTCGCATCTGAGTCCCTCCCAAACACTCCTCTTTATCGGAGCGGTTCTGGACACGGCACAGTTCCGGGCTTATCCTCCGGAACCGTGGGTACGGAATATTCAGGCTCTGCTTCCCATCTTTTAGCCTCTATCCCGGGTTTCGGTCAGGTTGGTGCTGCGGCTTCTGGGTCTGATGGCTTCCTGCATCCTGTTAGTGCATCACGCCAGGTGGCGAATGCGGGCTCTGCAGTGGGACCTGAAGTTTCAGTGGGCCAGCATCGGGGCAACCTGTCCGACCATGTCTTGATCTCGGAGGGCACTGCAAAGCTGTTGCACTGGTGGCTCACGGACCGTGATTGGGTCAGCGGCAGATCCCTCTCCCTACCCCAACCGGATGCGTCCCTCCTGGGATGGGGGGCCACATGGGGGAGGCGGAGATCAGAGGACTCTGGTCTCCGGCGGAGTCTCGGCTCCATATCAACCTTTTGGAGTTGCGAGCGATCCGACTTGCACTGAAGGCATTCCTTCCCCTTGTCCGGGGAAGTGTAGTGCAGGTGTTCACGGACAACACCACCGCCATGTGTATTGCAACAAACAGGGCGGGGTGGGGTCTTGGACCCTTTGTCAGGAGGCTCTGCGCCTCTGGACATGCCTGGAACATCAGGGCATCACCCTGGTGGTTCAACATCTGGCGGGCTCTCTGAACGCCAGAGCAGACGAACTCAGCCGCCGGTGCATGATGGATCACGAATGGCGTCTAAACTCGGACATGGCGCAAGGCCTCTTTCGGCAGTGGGGAGAGCCTTGGTTAGATCTATTTGCCACCGATGAGAACGCGCAATGTTTGCAGTTCTGCACGTTAGAGTTTCCAAGGCGGCACTCGCTCGGGACGCCTTTCGTCGCGAGTGGATTTGCGGTCTGTTGTACGCCTCTCCGCCTATACCACTTCTGCCTAGTGTGCTGAAGAAGATCAGGCGCGACCGGGCCCAAGTCACCTTGGTGGCTCCGGATTGGGCATGAAAGTACTGGTATCCCGAGCTACTCAGTCTGTCAATCGACCCCCGATATGACTACCTCTTCAGGAGGACCTTCTGTCGGAGCAGCAGGGGACGGTCCTCCACCCGAACCTGTCCAGTCTCCACCTCCATGCGTGGAGATTGAGCGCAACAGTTGATGCCATTTGACTTGCCTCCTGAAGTCTGCGATGTGATTCTGGCAGCCAGGCGTCCCTCCACAAAATCGGTATACGCCTGCAGGTGGAACAAATTTGTGGCATGGTGCACAGCAAAGGCTGTGGATCCCCTTTCCGCCCTTCTTTCTGAGGTTCTCCTCTTTCTTCTTTCCATGGCCCAGCAGGGCTCTGCTCTTGGCACTCTTAAAGGTTATCTTTCAGCTATTTCTGCTTTCTTACGGCTTCCTGATCAGCCTTCTCTTTTCAAATCCCCTGTTGTTTCTCGCTTCTTCAAAGGCATTACTCACATGTTTCCTCCTGTCCCCTTCGTAATGCCTCAGTGGGATTTGAACCTGGTCTTGACATATCTGATGTGCGCTCCCTTTGAGCCACTTCATAATTGTCCCCTTCGTCTTCTGACTCTTAAGACTGCTTTCCTGGTTGCCATCACCTTGGCTAGATGGGTGAGTGAGCTCCAGGCTCTATTTTCTAAAGCCCCTTTTCTTTCTGTCTATCCGGACAAGGTTGTTCTCCGAACTCGTCCTTCCTTTCTTCCTAAAGTGGTGACTGCCTTTCACATCGGGCAGTCTGTCACGTTGCCCACCTTCTTTCCGCCTCCGCACCCTTCGAAGGAGGAAGAGAGGCTTCACCGTCTGGACCCAAAACGGGCGCTGTCCTTTTATTTGGATCGCACTAAGCAGTTCCGGGTGGACGACCAACTCTTTGTTGGCTACGTGGGCGCTAAGAAGGGGCGGGCGGTGCACAAGCGAACCATCTCTCGGTGGGTCGTTTTGTGTATCAAAGCTTGTTTCTCCTTGGCTAAAAAGGAACCTCCTGTAGGGCTGAGGACCCATTCCACTCTGGCCACAGTGGCAACAACTGCCCTGGGCCGGGGAGTCCCCTTGCAGGACATCTGTCAGACAGCAATGTGGGCTTCGCTGCACACGTTTGCTAAACATTATTGCCTGGACAGCCAAGTCCGGAGAGACGGCTTCTTTGTACGTTCTGTTCTCCAAGACTTTCTGGTGTGATCTTGGTTCGCAGACCCACCACCGGTGTTGGTATTGCTGAGGTATCTATTCTAAGATGAGGAATCTAACTAACGTGTTTCTTTCAGATGAACAAGTTACTTACCTTCGGTAACGATGTATCTGTAAGAAACATTAGTTAGTTAGATTCCTCACCAACCCACCCATCCTCCCCGTTCTGCGAACCGACATCTAGGGTTAAGGTTATCCTTTTCAGGGCCCTATACTTTTTTGGCACGAGTGTCGGTCTCTTACATGGCTCTGCGTTCCTGGCACGGAAAACTATGTACAAGAACTGACGTCAGCGCGCGAGGGCGGCGTCTAAGTACTCCGACGACATCATTCTGGCGCACGACGCCGACGACGGACGCGGAGCCGCAGACGACGCCTAATGACGTGCAAGGGGTATTGCTGACGAAAAATCTTTCCGGATCCATCCTGACGCCTGGGGATATTCTAAGGTGAGGAATCTAACTAACTAATGTTTCTTACAGATACATCATTACCGATGGTAAGTAACTTGTTCATTGTGGAAGATCTTAAAAAAGCCCTCAATGTCAGGTTGCTACCCGCATGATTAAAGGAATCCCAATCTCGCGCCTTAGGCGGACTCGAAAAAACCAGTAGCGAAATACGCCTTTAAGCCAAAATTAAATGAAGGAAAACATATCTAATACGATACATTCCGCGATTCTAAAGCCCAACTGTGACTTACCCGTTCGTACGATCAGTAGTTCGGAGTGCCGAGATTTGAAAGTATCTCGGACTCTCATTCAAATAGAGCTCCAGTTCCGGGGTAGGCGTTGCCAATGCGTAACGCAAATGTCAGGGTCATGTTGAAACTAGACCTCCACTTTATAATATGTCGATAGTCCACGAACCGGAAAGTCATCCGGCGGAAGAGGATAAATCAAGGGGCATACAAAGAACTATACCGCGACCTCTAATTAAATCCGAAAGTTAAAAGTTATATTATTGATGCGTCATTACGGCAGAAGTGAGTAAATATAACACAAAATGTCTAGACCACCTATTCCAGGTAGAAAGCGTCAATGGAAATAGAAGAAAGAATTTAAAAACGCAATGTGACCAAAGCAAAGATCAGCAATTCTTAAAATAATTCCAATACTAGACCGCGTTCTGAATATACGCGATGCCTATAATAGGCAAGCCTAAACTAAGCATATTATGCATTAGAATGGTGTGATCAGAACCGTTATTAAGAACAATAGCATCAGTAGCATGGACCAGCACATACAGAAAGATGACGCTTATTCTGTATATATATTCTAACACAGATAAGAGTAAAGTTCTAATATCTAAAATAACTATTAAAAAGATCTAATGTAAATTCTAACATGGGTACCAAAGGTTCTCGATGATTCGAAACCCAGGATAACATGGATAAAAGAATTAGCTACGACCAGAAAGAGAGTGATCAAGTGTAGAAATTGACCAAAATGACAGAACCTCCCAAAGTAGAACGGGAGGGGAGACAAGTGACCCCAAAGTTTAAAGGTACATACAGATGTAGGTTGAAACTGCCTACAGGGGAATCCCTCGCAAAGATAGTGGGTCAGTTGCACATTCAAACAGTTCAGTACGATTTATCATGCCACATCCTGATATCCAATCCTAGAAAAGAGGCACATCTTCATCATTTCAGGAAATAGTGCATTTCGGTATCGTATTATGGCCATGTGTAATCGCCCGTAATTTACAGATCCATTTTGCCTCATTTTGCCTTAGGCTAAGTTCCCTATTTCCACCTCTGGCACGAGCTTCTATGCGTTCAATGCCATAGAACCAAAAAAGGCTATTTCCTGGGTGAAATATGGAGAAATTCTCCGCCAGGGGATATTTGGTGTCACTATTCAAAATGGCCCGTCGATGTTCTTGGATTCTTAATTTCAGATTTCTTTTAGTACTACCCACATTTATTAAATCACAGGGACACCCAATGATGTATACCACATACGCGGTATTACAGTTAATAAATTGCCTCACTGAGTGTTGCGTTGTTCCATTATGGGTGAAAATCTTAGTTTTATTTATCCCAAATTTGCATACATTACATGAATTGCAAATATAGAATCCACTAGGTTTCTCAGAGAACCAAGTTGAAGTACTTTTAGTAGTTGTAATGTAGCTGGGACAGAGTTTATTCCTAAGAGTAGTACCTCACCTATAAGTAATCGGGGGATTTTTCAAAATCATACCCTTGAGACTCGGTATTTCCTGTAACAAGTGCCAGTTACGTTTAAGTAGTTTGAAAATTTCACTACTATGATTAGTATACTGGGTGATAAAACATAACTGCTTATTGGGACCATTCTCACCTTTCTTTGGATCGTTATTTAGCAATGTAGTTTCCCGCTGGAGAGAGCGTACCCTTCTTTCTGCAATATCTAATACTTTATTTGAATACCCTCGGGTGACAAATCTGGTACTGGCTTCTGTAATATTTTTAGTGAAGTTCTCGGACTCACTACAGTTGCGCCTAATTCTTACCATCTCCCCAAATGGTATGTTGTTAATGACCGAGCTGGTATGGGCACTACTAGCATGTAATATGCTGTTGAATGATGTACTCTTCCGGTACAGGGTGCTTTGTATGGTACCCTCCTTTATATAGAAATGTAAGTCAAGAAAATTGATTGATTCATGACTAAAGTCCATGGTAAAACTCACATTAAAAGTATTTGTATTCAAGAATGTAAGATATTCTTTTAGGGTGTTTACCGATCCCGACCATAGGCACAAAATATCGTCAATGTACCTCCCCCAGAACACAATATGTTGTATCCAGGGGGAGGCACCCCTACCCCAGGCATGCTCCCTCTCAAACCACCCCATAAACAGGCAGGCATAGGAGGGAGCAAACCTGGAGGCCATGGCCGTACCTTGTTTCTGATGGCACCAGACTCTATCATGCAAAAAAAAGTTCTTAGTGAGAATTAGTTTGATCATCTCTATGATCATTTCATGATGTTCATAGAGATCAGCTCCACCTCTGTCCAGAAAGGATCTGACAGCCGAAATACCAAATTGATGTTTAATACAGGTCTAAAGGCTGACGACGTCTAGAGTAACAAAAAGAAGGTCATCTGACCAGCTGTAATCTTTGTTTGGTTAAGATGTCTTTGCTGTCACGAATATATGAGGGTAAGTTGACAACCAGAGGTTGTAATTCGAGATCAACATATTCTGAGAGTTCCTCAGTCGGGGAACCCATACCAGATATGATGGGTCTTCCTTGTGGAAAAGTTCCATCCTTATGTATCTTGGGTAGAATATAGATACAAGGATATTGAGGATTTTCCACTCTCAAATAACTATATTCATTTTCAGAAATTAAACAGGTATCCTTCCATTCAATAAGTTTGGAATTAATGTCCCTTGTTAGTTCCACCACAGGGTTAGTCATAACCCGTTCATAACAAGAGATATCGCTCAATTGTCGTGTGCTTTCACCCATATAATCCTTAGTGTTCATCACGACAATGTTGCCACCCTTGTTGGCTTCACGGATGACTATATTACTGTCCTTCTGCAATCTGATAAGTGCCATTCTCTCCCTATCTCTGAACTTGTTTGGGGATTCCATTTTGTATAAACCCTCAGTAATTCTTTCATAAAAAATATCAATGTTAGGGTGGTAGGAAGAGAGAGGAATAAAATTCGACTTGGGTTTGAAGCCACTATCCATATTCAGATTCTCAATGATGCAATTCTATCTCCTCCTCCATTTCCAAAGAAGTCAGACATTGAATGTTCTTAATCTCTAGCACCGAGTGTGATACAGGTGTAGTAACATTGGAACACACAGGTAAACATTGTTGCTTGTCATGAAAACAATCCTTTAATTTTACAGATCTCACAAATTTAAACAGATCAATGTGAATATCAGTTATATTGCCATCCTGGGTTGGACAAAAGTTCAAACCCTTATATAAACGTTTCTCCTCATCGGCATCTAAAGATCTGCTCGAGAGGTTTACAATTTTAAGATCATCACTGGGCAATACATTTGAAGGATCAATAATGTCAGTTCCTACCTCTGGCCCTTCTTGGAACGGGTAGACATTCTGAGATCTTGCTTGGTTGGAACCCCTGCACCTCCCTTTTTGTCTATGCCCTCCTCTCCTTGTTTTTTTGCATCGTTATTCTTTTGTCTCCCACTGATTCTCAATTTGGCCAACTCCTTCTGAAAGGAAGTTCCTTCCTCTAAAGGGTGGTCATTGGCAATGTTGCTTGATGCTACACTACTGGTAGAAGAGATGGAGATGCTACTGGCTGTCCTGGCTTCCTCGCTCTCCTCCCTCAATCTTTTTCTATCCTCTGGTACTATAACTTGATCAAATGTATTCACAAAGGTATACATTCGACCGTCTTTATATTCTCGGTCGTCATGTCTTATCTATCAGAATATGTAAATATGATCATAACATTTGTATCTATAAGTGCTTCACTATTAAAATACTGATGAAAGCATAAAAATAAAAAATATAGAAAATATATATTTTTTATAGAAATACACAAATACATTAGCTTTACGTACAGCAACATCTGAAAGTCTGAATTTCTAACTTTCTATGCATACTTTCACATATGGAACTTCATGCAATACAATTATATATCTCTTTACTATTGTCCTTATACATGTATACCCTTTCTATGTAGTTATGTATCTATATATTTATTACTTTACGGCTACTGTAGAAAGAAAGGAGACAAAAGCCTTCAACTTTCTCAAAAGCCCTACTCTGTCTCATCCTATATCTCTCTCAATATATCCTTTAACTCCACTCTCTGACTCATCCCAAACCTCATTCTGCTACTATGATCTCCCTATGATCCTTTCTTGACTCTTTCCTCCTCTATCCCTCTTTGACTCATCACAAACTTCATTTTACTACTATGATCTCCCTGTTAACACTTCCTAGACTCTTACCTCCTGTATCTTTCTTTGACCCATCCCAAACCTCATCTAACTAATCTGAACTCCCAAATAACAATATCTAGACTCTTCCCTCCTCTGTCCATTCTTTCTCCTATTCAATCAAACTAACAGAATCACGTGTCCACCGATCAAATGAACAGGTTATAGTTCCCTATACTAATCCACCACTAATCCTTTGGATTCTGGAGTAGCGTGCTACTCAAAAAATAGCGCTTTAACGCTTCATCAGGGGTAGTAAGTGCTATATAAATACAATTACAATACATTTTCCAATCTACCCAGGCCATCACTAATACCTTGGGTTCATGGGAAATGAACAGCCAGTTCACAGTGTTACCCTTCGGATTCACCACAGCTTTAAGGGCGTTGACAAAAGGACTACAGATGGTAGGGGCTCAGCTGCACAGAAATGCCATTCATTCCTTTCCATACTTAGACAACTGGATTATCAAAGGCAGCAGCAAATGACAATGCCTAGCACACACTTGGCCCTAGTGTCTCCAATTCACAGCCTAGCTTTCACCATTAATGCAAATGAATCGCATTTTCAGCCACAGCAGGTCCAGCCCTTCCTTGGCTTAGTCCTAAATGTGAGATAGGCAAAACATACCCTAAGAAACTGAGGGTGGTGGCATCTCCCAACAGCTGTCCCATTACTGTCTGAACGATGTTGAAACTGTTGGGTATGATGGCTTTATGTTATGTTACAAATATTTCTAGAGCGCACGTTCACTGATCTGTTTCATGGCGCTAAGGTAACTGAAACATAGCATGCAACAGATTGTTACTCATATGCCATCCTAAAGAGCCACGTCTTTAGGAGTTTCCTAAATACAGTATAACAGGAGGTGAACCTGATTCCCAGAGGAAGAGCCTTCCAGATGCGGGAAGCCAGTACCGCAAACCTGGTGCCACCGAGTGTCTTTTTATTTTTAAAGGAAGGGATGGTATCCATAGCAAATGTACCATACCCCAGGTTGCACATTGTTCCCACTACAGGAATGCTTTTCAAGGCAGCAGGCACAAGCAGAAAGACAATGAGAGGATCTAGCCTGGACTCAGCACTCTCTGCTTCAGTGCAATTCGCCTCCAGGAACCCACACTCCATGGGCAATGTACTATGGATGAATGGTGAGGGGTATTTGCCTATGCTTTTCCACATCTCCCCCTCATCCCGCAAATGGTGAGGAAGATGAGGCAGATATCAATGACCCTCATCCTAGTGGCACCAACCTTGGCGAGAAAGCCCTGACATTCAGTGCCCCTGGAGATGTCAGTTATTCCTAATAAGTAGATCCCATTCACATCAGACCTTCTTACTTAGCATCACAGCCAGATCAAACAAAAAAATTAACCTAGCAATGTGGCACATACGTTTTTAGAGGATGGCTACCTCAATCTGCCAGAGCAATGTCTGGTTGTCTTGAGGGAGGATCAAAAAAGCACTGCTCCCTCCTTTTATGCCGCTAAGTGGAAAAGGTTCATGCATTACTTCGTCTCCAAACAGTTGGATCCTTTTAATGTTTTTGTGCAGGTGATTATGTCTTACCTCTTGCACTTATGCAAGCTGGCCTTGCTTACACTTCTGTAGATTTACAGTTAACCTCAGAGGTGGCATACCTTCAAAACAAATAACACCCTTCCCTGTCTAAAATACCAGAAATGAAAGCCTTCATGTAGGGTCTCAAGTGATTAATACCTGCAGTGACACCACCGACACCAGTGTGGAACCTCACTGTGGTCTTCGCATAAACATTTGGTCCGTCGTTTGAACCCCTACACTCATGTTAATGACAGTTCTTGTATGGAATGTGGCTTTCTCAAATACGCTCGCCTCATATAGATGTATTGGCAAGCTTCAAACTCTTGCAGTCCAAGAACAGCTTATTTGGAGGCGGCTCCTCCGTTGAGGCAGAGGAGCATCGCCCTACTGCCTTTCAGTGTTGAAAAAAAGGAAAAATAAAATGATAATAACACAAGATTATTATCATTTTTTTTCCATGTTGAGGCAGTTTTGCGGGGTGGGGCTATGCTGGCCAGCACAGGGGGGAGGAGTGGAGGCACTCTCTAAGTGCCCATGACTGTTTGACCACCGTCTTGACATTGCAGCTTTGTAATTGGCTTAAGGGAGCCTGGGTGCTTCCTTCTTCCTGTTCGCACATAAGCCAGGAAGAGGCCAGAGAGGACGGAAGAGAGGCAATGGCAGGTAAGTGATCTCTTTTTTTTTAAACCCCCCCCCCCCCACTCCCCTCCCCACTGCTGCTTCCCGGGACTGAATTTATTCAGGTTCACAAAGACAGGGCTATTCTTCTTACCAATCCCAAATTTCTACCTAATGTTGTTTCCTCTTCCACATGAACCAAACCATTGAGCTGTCCATCTTATTTCCACTACCGGAGTCTGTATCTGAAAAGGCTCTTCGCACTCTGGATGCCAAGAGAAAACTTTTGTACTACATTGATAGAACTAAGCCCTTTAGAAAGTCTACACACTTGTCTACCCACACGCTATTCACATATCAACTTGTACTTACAAAATATAGACTCTTGTGCGTTCTCCCCACCGTTCTACTTTCGTCCCGGCTGTTACTAAGCTATTCCTTTTTCACTCTGCTATTTCTATCTTCTGTCAGCCGATCAACATCCACTGTGTATTCATATTCGTGAAGCTGCTCTCTATTCTGGCATTCCTCCCTTCAAGGTTAAAATCTGCTTCCAGTTGGTCCCGCGTATTGTTACACTCTTAGCGAGTATGCTCTGTTCCTTCCCCCTTCTTCACGAGCACAAGAGTCTATTTTTTGCAGACAGCCCTGAAGAAGTCAAGTGTGTAATTCCCCATAACGAAACACGTGTTGGCTGGGCAAAATCGTTAGAATTAAAGAACACGAGAACATCAGAAACAACTGTGATTATTTAAAGAGCTCATTGAACTATGCCCTTTTATTGTGTACACTGACAAATGAATTTATACTAAGTAAAAGTTGAGATGTGAATAGCGTGTGCGTAGACCAGTGTGTAGATTAGAAGTGTAGGCTTTTGGGGTCCACCTAGAGGGCTCAGGGTGTTTTAACCTCATCTACAGCACCACTCAAAGAAGACTAGTGTTACAATTACGCTTACTCAAGAGGCGCCAGCACCCCACAGTAAGGAAGCACCCCACTTGCAGGTTCCCTTTAGAAAGTTGACTCAGCTTTTTCTAGCCTTCGCAAAACCCTCAGGTGCCATGTCATCTCTAAAGATGGCATTGTTAGGTGGATATTCAGACATGCTATGTCAACACTAAACACACACTCCCTGTACTCAGTAAAGCCCTATTGATGCAAAAAGATGGCAAAGATAGCCTTTTTCAGTAATATCCCTTTGGCAAATATCAACAAGGCTGTTGTTACTTGGCCAACACCTCACAACTTCACCAAGCATTACTGTGTAGATGTTCTAGGGCATCAACATGTAGCTGCATTCTGGAACCAGGGTGAAGTCACTTGAGGTCTTGTGAATTGAACTTATTAGAAGAAAAACAAGTTGCACACAATCAGGCCCAACATTAAATGGCAGAAGTATGCAGAGCATGTGAATCTACAGCACTACATGTAACAAACACTAGGTTCAGGATATATATATATATATATATTTCCTACTGGCGGTCGCCAGTAGGTAGTTATAGTTAGGACCACGTTTCCATAGGAAATCCGCAACATTCTATTTTGAATAACTTTGGCGCCGGTCGACGAATCCTCGCGAATTAGGTGGGGCGCTACGCTCCGCTCCTACCCTGAAAGTCTCGGGGGGATTCGTCAAGCGGGGGCTGAGATAAAAGGGGGGTCCCAAAACGCGTTTTTCCCATGCATTTTTCCATAGGACCTTTAGACAGGGCTACAGCCCGAACGGCTGAACAGAATTTAATGAAATTTGGCAGATAGGTAGTCCCCAGGTCAAGGAAGTGCCTTTTGTAGGTTTGGTGTAAATCTGTTCAGTGGATTCTGAGAAAATAGCCTTTAAATCAATATATATATCTGTGGCAGCTTACGGTGCGCTTACCGTGCGCTTACCGTAAGCTTACCGTACGCGTACGGTGGCGTGCGCGAGCGCGATTCTGATTGGCTCTTAGTTCTTAGTAAACATTCGAATCGGTCGAAACCAGGAAGCGGCGGCCGCCATTTTCTCTCTCGCTTCCTGAGTAGGGCAGCAAAAACCAACCCCAAAAATGTGTAAAGAGGCAGTTTAATGAGATCCTAACCACCCAGCATTGATACAGGGGTTTTTTCGGAAAATCGCCGATTACGCTTACCGTACGCGCACGGTAAAAAATAGTAAAAAAAAAAAAATTATCCACATTCTCCCCACCCCGTGTGCAAATGGTGCCCGAAGGTAGGTAGGAAGTTAACAAAGAATACATTTCACAAAGATGCGCAAAATATGTCCCCCATGTGCGCACGGTGCGCGAAGCGCATCGTGCGTACATGGCCCATCCCGCTTAACGTGGGCACGCGGTGCGCGCAGCGCACCGCGTGACCACTGTGCATGCACGGCACTAACTGCGTAAAGTGGGCGCACAGAACGAACTGCGTTAACTGGGCGCGCACGCCACGAATGGCGTAAAGTAACTTAGCATTTAAAAAACCTTGCAAATTCACTTAAAAAATCATAGGTTTCACACATGTTATAGTTAGCTGGACATTTTACTGATAAAAAACCAATGAAATTCCCCCGTTATAGTTACTGCAGGCAACTATAACTCACGCGACCGCAATCTTCTGCTGATGACATATGTGTCTTTATGAAAAAAAAATATTTGTAATATATGTAAAGCTAAAATTTAATGGAAGAAGACATGGGCAAATAAGTGTCTAAATACAGTATTAGCATCCGCAGAGGATTGCGGTCGCGTGAGTTATAGTTGCCTGCAGTAACTATAACGGGGGAATTTCATTGGTTTTTTATCAGTAAAATGTCCAGCTAACTATAACATGTGTGAAACCTATGGTTTTTTCAGTGAATATATATATATATACACACACACACACACAGTCCTGCTCCCAAGGAAGAAGGTGCGTACCCGAGGCTGTTAGGATAAGGCTTTTTTATTATCTTGGGACTCCCTCGAGCCCGAGCCCGAGATTAGAGAGACTCGTTTCGGCTAAGGCAAAGACATGGAAAAAGTATTGTTCCATTGGTACAGTGCACTGCTATCAACACATAGCGGTATTGAAAATGCCTATACATAGAAATGATGTACCTAGTATACAAATATATGCAGTATAAATGAAGCACAATGCTTAAAATAATTAAATAAATGTATTTACATATCGCAGCCCAATGCAGGAACAGTTTATATGTTACGACCTTTGTGCTATAAAGGCATATAGAGGCATATAAACGTGCACACATACCCAATACTAAATGTAATCTGCCTATATGGTAACTCTCTGAGCCTTTACATAGCGGCACCAATTTCTCAAAATTAATCGACCACACACACGGTGTTAAAAAAATGACATAACTTAATAAAACCGTGCTGTGAAATATTGGCAGCTTATTACAGCGAGACAAAGTTCTGCCCAAAAGGGTATTGGAAAACTGATCCCTCTTTTGCTCGACATGCATCACAAACGGAAGATAACAATGATCGTCAGTGTTTCAAGCAGTAGAAGGGCATGGTGATTGTGTTCATGCTCCGGGGTCAAACTGAACATAATATTTATGAAATTTCGTCATGAATGACAGCCACCGGGTACATACTCGTATCACTGCAGAACTACCTCTCCCATAAAGCACTGTGGCAGTCATATAACTGTCAATGAATCTGGGCATGTAATAAATATATATATATATAGAGTCAGAGTCAAAAAGCTTTATTCGATTCTATATCATAAAATCATAAAAGCACAATGGTAAAAGACTATTTAAAAACAAGAAGATACACTTCTCCAAATTCAAGTACAATTAACAAGTTAAAAAAGAAGAAAATAAAAATAGCACAATCACTATAATAACAAGCGTCACATAGTATTCCGGAACCTTATAACAGCTTTTAAGAAGGAAGAGATGGCCGCGATGATAAATTCATTTTCTATCATTTGTAATCTTAAAAAAGCTATTCTACATTGTTTTAGTTTCCATCTTCTAAGAATAGGCAATAAAAAAATATTCCTCGGTACAACATAATATTTACAGAATAGAGTGCAGTGCATTGTGGTCAGTCTAGAGATATCATCACATGGGCATATGGGATGGTGTTTAGACCAATCATTGATATCAGGAAATGTGACCATCCTAAAGAAAGACTCACTACGAAATCGGGCCAGGAGCATGCGCGAGAAACAGCTCTGTACCACTGTTAAATAGGGTTGTAAACCTATACAAATGGACATCAAGTGATTTGCCATGACCGATTTCTTTTCTCTCTCGATCAGCCAACGTTTGTTCTCTAGGTAATTCATACACTGTGTCTTAAGGGATTTTCTGGAAACAATTTCCAGACTGCTAGGTTTATGAAAATATTCAGGGTGGCCTATATTATATGTCATGCCCTTGATATAACTGATCCAAGGCAGATTTGCCACCCCGTCCAACTTTAGACAGTCCATAATTACATCCCTATTAAAGCCCGTCTCTGCCGATACCCATACCGTATGCCATAGGAGAAGAGGGGTAATCTTTATAATGTCAGAGATATGTGCTAGGCCAAGTTCCCTGTGACAACAGTAAGTGGCGGTTGAACTAGGGACCGCCAATAGATAGCGCAGAAAAGAATTTTCACAGCATTGTATTTGGTCCGAACATTCAATGCCCGCCCCATATGTACCTATTGAGGTGCATTTAGATTTAAAGATGGCCAACAGCTCTGGGACAGGTCTTCCACCTATTTTATTAGCAAAGTTTTTAACAGCTCCTATGGCTCTTGACAGGGTCAACTTTCTGCTATTCATAGCCGCTTTCCAAATGCCCTTCCTCTCAAAGGATATACCTAGATATGAAAAATTATCCGTGCTTGCAATTTTTTTGTTATCAATATAAATGTCACATGTCTTTCTCCCTCTTATCCCACAGCTCATGGTAAATGTCTTAGCGATATTTACGTTTAAATCCTGCTCCAACATGTAGGTAACAAAATTTGAGACTGATCTTTGCAAGCCCAGCTGTGTCCGGGACATTATAACAGCGTCGTCTGCGTATAATAAAATAGGAACAGGGGTACCCTTGATGGTTGGATAATCGTAATGGAACTTGCTCAGGTATTGCCCTAGATTGTTTATGTAGAGGGAGAAAAGCAAAGGGGCAAGAATGCACCCCTGCCTTACCCCTCTTTTTATTGGGAACCTAGTTGAGCATTCTCCCTGTTTCCCATACCGTACCCTCGCACCTGCCCCCCTGTACAATTCCTTTATAAACAGCAGCAAGGGTGGGTCCAGTTCTAGGTCTTTAAGTGTGTCCCACAACAAAACGTTTTTGACACAATCAAAGATTAAGTCCCTGTTCAATGGTACCTAGACCTGGTCTAAAACCATATTGAAAGACTGATAACACACCTGTCTCTTGGACCCAAATCTCAAGCTTATTTAAGATGACCCTTCCCGCTATTTTCATGAAAGCATCCAATAGTGATATCGGGCGATAATACTTAGGATCATTTCTGTTCCCTTTCTTGAAGATAGGCATCACATATATATATATATATATATATATATATATATATATATATATATATATATATATATATTACCTACTGGCGGTCGCCAGTAGGTAGTTATAGTTAGGACCCCTTTTCCATAGGAAATCCGCAACATTCTATTTTGAATAACTTTGGCGCCGGTCGATGAATCCTCGCGAATTTCTCAAAATAGGTGGGGCGCTACGCTCCGCTCCTACCCTGAAAGTCTCGGGGGGATTCGTCAAGCGGGGGCTGAGATAAAAGGGGGGTCCCAAAACGCGTTTTTCCCATGCATTTTTCCATAGGACCTTTAGACAGAGCTACAGCCCGAACGGCTGAACAGAATTACTAGAAATTTGGCAGAGAGGTAGTCCCTATGTCAAGGAAGTGCCTTTTGTAGGTTTGGTGTAATTCTGTTCAGTAGATTCTGAGAAAATAGCCTTTAAATCAATATATATATCTGAGCCCGCTTACGGTACGCTTACCGTACGCTTACCGTACGCGTACGGTGGCGTGCGCGAGCGCGATTCTGATTGGCTCTTAGATCTTAGTAAACATTCGAATCGGCCGAAACCAGGAAGCGGCGTCCGCCATTTTGTCTCTCGCACTGAGTGTTATTTATCAAACATGATGCCCAAAAACATGTTACGGGGCTGTTTTGACAACTCCCTCCCACATAGTCATGTTGAGGGAGTCCCCAAACATCCCCCAAGAGCAAAAACGGTTTCATTTTTTTTTCGGCAATTTCGCCGAGTACGCTTACCGTACGCTTACCGTAAGCGTACGGTAAAAAATAGAAATAAAAAAAACACTATCCACACTTACCCCACCCCCTGTGCTTATGGTGGCCGTAGGCCACCAAATGTACAGGGCTTATTACATCAGTAAAAAAACTATATTTTGGAAACATGAAATTATAAAATCGAAATAAAAAAAACACTATCCACATTGACCCCACCCCCTGTGCTTTTGGTGGCCGAAGGCCACCAAATGTACAGGGCTTATTAAAGTTGATAAAAACCGTGCACGGAACGCACTGCGTTAAGTGGGCGCGCACGCCTCGAATGGCGTAAAGTAACTTAGCATTTAAAAAACCGTACAAATTCACTGAAAAAACCATAGGTTTCACACACGTTATAGTTAGGAATTAGCATTTAAAAAACCTTGCAAATTCACTGAAAAAACCATAGGTTTCACACATGTTATAGTTAGCGGAAATTTTACTGATAAAAAACCAATGAAATTGCCCCGTTATAGTTAGTGCTGGCAACTATAACTCACGCGACCGCAATCTTCTGCTGATGACATATGTGTCTTTATAAAAAAAAATATTTGTAATATATGTATAGCTAAAAATGTATGGAAGAAGACATGGGCAAATAAGTGTCTAAATACAGTATTAGCATCAGCAGAGGATTGCGGTCGCGTGAGTTATAGTTGCCTGCACTAACTATAACGGGGGAATTTCATTGGTTTTTTATCAGTAAAATTTCCGCTAACTATAACATGTGTGAAACCTATGGTTTTTTCAGTGAATATATATATATATATATATATATATATATATATATATATATATATATATTACAAGTTGATAAAACTGCTTGCTTGCTATTCTGATTCAAGTATGCGAATCTATGAAGGATCCAATGCTGGGAAAAAAAAAGTTACTTACCTTTAACTGTAGTTCACCAATGTTAGTATCCTTCTTAGATTCACATGTGGCCTGCCCTTCTCCCCAAATAGAGGCTCACCTCAAGCACTGTCTTGTATTTACACTCCACTTCTGTGCTAAGAGAGGCTATGAGGTGTAATGACCTCTAGTAGCGGTGATGCAAGGAGCACTTTCACCTCATTTGTTGGAATGGGCCTTTTACAATGAGGTGAATGTGCAAATAAAGAGGCTCTATTTGAGCTGAGCCAAGCACGCAGTGCTATGTGCCATGTAATGCAATTTTAAAGTTACTGAAGGACTCCCAGTTTGACGATGTCGAAGTATTTATACATGTGAATCTATGAAACATACCAATGCTGCAGAACTACATTTACAGGTATGTAATTTTTTTCTTCAGGCCCATGCCAGTGTCCAGCTCGCACTTCAGGGGTCGGAAAGTAGACTATCACCATCAACCCACAATATAGGCCATATACATACATACATATGCATATGGGTGAAGTGACTTCGGAAGCTGACGTAGACGACAATGGAAGACTTAGCAGAAGATGCCTCTGGAGAAGACTGTGAGGGAGTCCGGTGGAATCCAAGGGTGGATTTGTTAAGTGAAGAACCAGCAAGCAGAGGGTACAGAGTCTATGCCACTTGGAGGTGACCAGAAGGCATGGAAGCACAATGACCACCGATATAAAGAGGTTCAGAAGAGACGGTGGTGACCTTGTCGCTACAGCTGTGAAGACCGGGTAATGCTGAAGAAGACTAGGAGCTGTGCACGAGCTGTCGGATGTCGGCTTCTAGGTGGTCGGTGTCTGTCGGGAACACCAACAAACCTTGGTAACCACAACTGGCGTGAAGAACAAAAAGAAGCAAGAGTCCAAGAGACTCACCAAAGGCAGGAGAACCAGAGCAGGCCCTGAGCAGACAGGGGAGCCCACTGAAGCAAAGGAAGACCCACAAGAAAACCCATAGTCCGGAGGCACAGGAGTCGCAAGAGGACCTCAAGCAGCTCACCAATGTCGGAGGCCCACTATGCAGGAGATGCAGGGAGGATCTGTGCTTTAGAAAGTGAGGTGCTGGAGGCTGGAGCTTCTTGTGGCCCAAAGATCTCTGGAGTGCAGAGCCAACAAGCCTTGGCAATGGCAAGTCGATGTGGTGTACTGTTTTTTTAGTCCAGGCAGCCCAGACAAGGGATACTGTCCTCTAAATTGCAAGGAAGAGAGGTCAGGCCTCTAGAAAGCCACAGAACCACCACATGTGTTGCTGAGCTTTCGGATGTCCGTGGGACGTCAGGAGCAGCAGACTGCACAGCTTCGTTGCGGTGCCTGCAGATACAGCGGAGTGACTCCTTCACTCCAAGGGAGATTTCTTCGGGTGTCCTTGATGCCCACAGGTCTTTTGGAGAACCTGGAGGAAGAACGGACACAGACAACGCAGAAGACTTGAAGAACAGCAAGACCAGGAGCAGCAGGAGTCTTCCCTGGTGCAGTTTCGGTTCCAGACAAAGTCCAACGAAGTACAAGTGTCCAGACAATTGAAGAGTGACATTGTTTCAGGGTTGAGTCTGGTCCCACGACGAATATGGGGACCCACCCTCAGGGTAGACCTTAAATGCCCTAAGGAAAGGGTTGGGACGACTCGGGGGTCCCTCCCAGAGGAGGGGCTGGACAGATGGGTGGATACTCCCCTGTCCTTTGTCCAGTTTCCTGCTAAAGAGGGAACCAAGGGTTCCTGAACTGGCACAAACTGGAGTATGCAAGGAGGGCACCAAATGTGCCATTTCAAAGCAGTCGGGTGGCACTTGCAAACTCCCCTACCCCAGCTCAATACACTAAGTACTGTCTGGGAGGTGGTCACACCTCCCTGTGACAGGAAACTTTTTGTTCTGGCTCCCCCGCTCGAGCTCAGCTCAGCAACAGCAGGGCAGAATCGTGTCTGTGGTTGACAGCAGCACTAGCTTGCCAGCAGAACCTGAAAGTACCAGTTTGAGTGATCTCTCATGGTGGCACAATACATTCTGCAGCCCATGGGAGACCCCTGGTGTACCTTTGCTCTGGATACCTTTGCTCTGGATACCTTAGTACCATATACTAGTGACTTAAAAGGGTACACTAGTAGCCAATTGTGGAGGTACCAAAGTACTTACAATGCCAGTTAAGCACATATGCAGGTGTCCTGATTGGCAGGATCCCAGCAAACTAAGTCAAAAACACACTGACACCAGGCAAAAAAAGTGGGGTGACCATGAAAGCAGATCCTACCTTCCTACAGTGATGGATATTGCTTCCACTGGTTTCCGACAGCTGGTGGAAACTGCTGTATTGCAGAGACTGGGCTGGGTAAAATTGACATAATTCAGGCTAGAAGTCCAATACAAAATACTCAATATTGCATATAATAATGATGATGACACATTGATGAGACGTTGCTTGCCATCAAAACCGACAGGGATACTGCAAAATTGATGGGCACATTGCATTTTTGTAAACTTCCCTTTCGAGGGGCTCGTGGCAGAGGCTTCTCTTCCTACAGAGGAACTTACTAATGTTACCACCAATATTAACCCTATCAGTCTCGGTTTAGATCTTCCTATCAACAACAGCATCAGCCTATACATGGTAGACACCTTGGCGTAAGCAGCCCACCCACTCCAGTGATATCACACACAAACAGTGACCTCAACCAGGTGACAGTTACCATCCCCTTACCTCACCCCGTGATCTTGAACAATGTTCACCAATGGAGGGAAATTATAAAAGACAAGTGGGAATTCGATCTGGTGATCTACGGTCATACCCTTGAGTTCATACAAACACCTCCAACCAACCCTCCTAGGAGTGTGCACCCCTACCCCATCTTCACTTATTATGGAAAGCGGCCCTCATCGTGCTCACCAAGGGCACAATAGAGTGAGTACCCATAAACCAGAAGAACACAATTTCTACTCTCGTTTTTAACTCATGAAAAAGAAATCCGGAGAGTGGAGACTCATTGTTGATCTAAGAAAGCTTAACAAATTCCTAACGAATCAATCGTTCCGCAGTGTCACTCTATCAGACATCCTGCATTTCTTAAATCTTGGGAATTACATGACCACTTTCAGTTTGGATGTTCCATATTTTCACATTCCCATTCACCCCAAGCATCGCAAATACCTTCGCTTCATAGTAGCTGGCTCCCACTATCAGTTTAAGGTCCTACCTTTCGGCCTCAAATCCACTCCATGAATTTTCTCCAAATTCCTGGCACCAGTTGCAGCTGTCCTCTGAAAACGCAGTCACCAGGTGTTTCCCTACTTGGACGACTGGCTGCTGAAAGCACCAACACCTATTCAAGCCACTCAAGACTGTATTGCACTCTCTCACAAACTGAACCTTGAAAAGCCATCTCCTGTCCCCCGTCAACAGATAATGTTTCTAGGCTCCATCCTAGATACCATGCAGGACAAAGCCTTTCTTTCCCTGTAGCAGCAACAGAGACTAGTACAATTCGCCATCAATATTTCCCAAAAAATGTTAGCTTCAGTGCGTCTGTACAAATCATTGCTAGGGATGATGTAATCTGCAATAAATCTCGTGCCCTTAGCACGCCTGAAGATGAGACCTTTGCAAGAGGAGCTACAACTCCAATGGATACAGACAGAGGGTTCTTTCAACGACCTCATCAAAATAACTCCAACAATGGTTCAAGGTCTGAAATGGTGGACCACATTCCAAGAAGGAACGTTGTCCCGAAATGTATTGGGCATTAACACCTTAATTGAGATTTACTTTCATTCTTATCCTCTTGTATCATTTTTTGAAATTATATATTGTTCATTTTAGCAACAAGGAGTGATGAATGTATTAGCAGTAGGCTAATCTCTGGAATTGTTTGAATAAATAACAAATGAGATTCATGCAGAAGAATTAGTCGTCTGATGATGATGTTTCACTGTATTTGATACATTCACATGCTGTGCGCACAGAGTCCAAGTTACCAGGGTTACTTGGCTTTATCCGATTGCTGGGCCCACATATCACACATCTACAAGGGCATCACATTTCTGCCATTAATACCAGACTTCATCATAACAATGGATGCCTTCCTAGAAAGTTGGGGCAGACATCTTCAGGATCTCCAAATCCAGGGCAAATGGTCTGTCTCCCAAAAGTCCATGCATAGAAACCACCTTGAGCTCAAGGCCATTTTCCTCAGTCTCCAAGCTTTCTTACCACGCAAGTTGAGAACATCAGTGCTGGTACATACAGACCACACTACCAGCATGCACTATCTACACACGCAAGGAGGAACAAGGTCGCTGGCTTTCTCCCAAGAATCTCAGGACCTGTGGTACTGGCTAACAGTTCACAACATCACCCTCGAGGCAGGGCATGTTGCAGGGACAAGCAATACCCTAGTGGACATGCTCAACAGATCCCTAGAAAGTTGCCACAGATGGAAATTGTACCAGAACGAGTTGGACAACATTTTTCACCTTTCGGGCAAACCGAACTAGACATCTTCACCACAAGCAAAACCAGCAAATGCCGCTTTTACGTCAATCTGCACCCACTCCCGGGATCATGGGGGAATGCCTTTTCTTTTTATAAAATGATCCTGGATATATGCATACACTTTCCCCCATCCCTATGATCGCAGGGTTCTCAGCAAAATGAAGGTGGAGAGGTGCCGCTTGATCCACATCGCTCCCCGTTGGCTAGTACTGGTTCACTGAGCTCCTCCTGCTTTTGGAGACCAAGCCGGTTCGTCTGCACATCAAGCGAACATTACTGGCAATGTAGCAGGGCCAGATTCTGCACCCGGATCCACACTCTCTCTAACTATATGCATGGCTCATGAATTCCAGAATGTAAACATTCCCCAGGAATTCAGGGATATTCTAGCAAGGGCAGAATCAACCAATAGATCCTACAAACTGAAGTGGAAAAGATTCTGCTTGTAGTGTCAACAAAACAGTTTACACCTACTGGAAGCACCACCGGAGTGAATATTATCTTCTTTTCTCTCTCTGGCTCATTCAGGTCTAGTGCATGCATCTCTTGAGATACATCTAGCAGCATTACCAAAATATAGGCGTTCCTCTCAAACTCCTTCACTATGCTCCACAAGTATAATTAAACAGTTGATTAACGGACTCTTCAGCGTTTTCCCTCCAGTGCAATCTCCTCCACCGGAGTGACTTCTTAACATTGTTCTTTCTCAACACATCAAACCACCGTTTGAACTGATTCATATGTCAGACCTCAAATTCCAGGAGGGTAGCCACTGTTCTTGTGCAAAAATCCACAAGAAGGGTGAGTAAGATTCAGACGTTCATAATCCAAGAGCCTTTTCTGCGGTGTACGCATGACGCTGTTATTCTTCGGACTAACCCAAAATGTATTCCTAAAGTGCCTTCACAGTTTCACCTTAATGAACCAATCATTTTACAAACTGCTGTTCCCTATCCGACTACCCCAGTAGATCAGCCTCTAGACACACCGGCCATAAAAAGATATCTTAAGTTCTACTTGCATCATACCAAATAGTTGTGTAAAATACAGCAACTCTTTGTTGCTTGTGGTCAAGCTCAAGAGGGCCTGCCTGTTACTAAAGCAACCATTGCACAATGGATCTCAGCAACTATTCAATGTTGCCACTCCAAAGTGGGCAAATCACTCTCCTCCAAGACGAAGGCCCACTCTACAAGAATAGACTCCACATCGACCGCCTTGTTTGCAGGCGTTCCGTTGGAGAAGATCTGCTGTTTTTCAACGTGGAAAAGCGTCCACACTTTCACTCAGTACTATTGTTTGGAGTCAGAATACCACTGTAATGCAGCAGTCGCACAGGCAGTACTACGACATCTGTTTCAATGAGGTGAGCCAATGGTAATTTTGAATGCTGTACTACTTGATATATGAGCTGTAATAGCAAACCATGGGCCAGATGTATCAATATTGAGAATAGTGAGTACCTAATTGCGATTCACTGTGAATCGCATTTAGGAAATCGCTATTCCTAATGTATGAAACTCAGAGTTTCATTTAGTGATTCCTAGTGGGTCGCAAATCAACCTACCTCATGAATATTAATGAGGTAGGTCGCAATTTGCAACACATTAGGAATCACTAAAATCACATGGATGGTGGCCTGCTGGGGTCAGGAGGACTACTATGTCTGTGACTGCTTTTAAATAAAACATTTTAATGTAGCCCTTTTTCCTTAAAGGAAAAAATGTTGCATTTAAAAAAGAAAAATAAACAGTTTTCTTTTCATTTTTAAGAATAGGCAGTGGTCCGGTGGACCACTGTCTGCTCTTAAAAACGTTTTTGCGAACATTCACAAAGGGGTACGGTCTCTTAGGGAAACCACTTCCCTTTTGCGAATGGGTTAACAACTACTTGAAGTAGGTGGTAAAATGCAAATGTTTAGCGACCGTATTTCGGTTGCTAAACATTCTTACATACCACTGCGATTTGGTATTAGGAAGGGACGCCCTAAACATACCTCTTCCTAATACTGAATCGGTATGTATTTGCAATTCCAAACTGCGATTCGGTACCATGTTATCGAATAGTAATTTCGGAATGATACATACTAAAATGCATTTTTTCGGTCGCAAAAGTCCAAATTCTAGGAATTGGGCTGTTTGCGATGTAAAAATGCTTGATACTTCTGGCACTATATCTATTTTACTGCATTACAAAAATGTAGGTTTTATATTATTATTATTTTGCTGCAACAAAAACAATATGTTTTATATTATTATTATTGTTATGCTCATTATCTTAAAGCCCACAATCCACAAGGGTAATGAGACTGCATTTCCTAAAGCTTACACACTGCTTGCTATTGTGATTCAAGCATGTGAATCCATGAAAGATCCAATATGGGAGAAGAAAACAAGTTACTTACCTGTAATTACTTTTCTCCAGTATTAGTATCTGTCATAGATTCACATGCGACCTACCCTCCTGCCCTCAGAAGCTCCCCTCATGTATCAGGATAATTACTATACACTTGTGTTCGAAAATCTGAGGGAAACAGCCTCTGTGGGGAGTGTTCTAGAGGGTGCCATTGCCTTATTGGCTATAGTTCAAGTTTGGTCCTTTAAAAAAAAAAAAAAAAGAACATAGATAGGCTAGGATTAATTTAAATTTGCCATTATAGCCTGTGATACTGATATATACTGCTTTACTATAGTACCATGGGACTCCCACTTCAACGTTGGTGAATGATTCAAGCATGTGAATCTATGAAAGATACCAATACTGGAGAACTGTAGTTATAGGGAAATAACTTATTTTCTTCTGAGCCAGGTAAAAGGGATTGTTGTTGTGTAGGGCTGGGTGTGGTGCACAAGCTATCTTTAGCTAAATCTTGGCATCGAAAGGGAGCCGGTGTAGTAAGTAATTTGAGCGCAGTCCTGTTAATGACTCACATCTCTATGGCTAGGGATTGCACTGCTGTTTGTAGTCTGTGAGTGGTAGGAAAGGTTTTATCCTCATGAGGCCATTCATTTGGAAGAAGGCTTCTCCAGTGGCTGCACTGATGTGTGCTTGAATATTGAGGTTTTTTTCAAGTGTTATTCCCACTGATTTTGTTGACTCTATGATGATTTGGTTGCAGTTGAGGGCAGTTAAATTCTTTGACTGGTAGAGAACTATGTGGTAGGGATGGTAATAGGAATTCTATTTTTAGTGTGTTTAATTTTGGTGATTTAGTGCCACCAGTGTTGTGTTTCCATAAGGGTATTGTTGAGAATTCTGATATCTTCCAGAGATTATATCTTTATGTACAGTTGTGTGCCATCTGTGTGCATGTGGTAAGATATGTTAGCTTGTTTGCCGATATTCTTCAGTGGTTCCATGTATAGGTTGAACAGAGTGGTAGATAAGGTAGCTCCTTGGGGAACCCCAGTTGAAATCGGGAAGGGATTGGATAGTGTGTGGTTCAGCTTGATTCTCTGTGTTGGGTTCCAGAAAAGGGAGAAGAACCATTTCAGCACATTACCGTCCATCCTCTTTCAGTTTTATTAGAAATTCTAATAGATTGTCGTGTCTGACCATGTCGAATGCTGAGCGACAGACAGGTATATTATAGGGGGGACTTTTATATTGAAGATTGTACGAGGCAGAGCTCAAGGATGTCTCCCCTTTATGAATTCCAAAAGCCCCTTTGTCCACCTATAGTGCCTGTTGAGATTGCTGCTTTTAGGCGTGGGGATTCAGATTCCCATGGCTCTGGATCTCATCCTGCTGCTTCGCAGCTTTGTTGATCATACGGAAGTCCCTGTCCCTTAGGCAGTGAGCTCTGTTAATGGATCCTTCCAGGGGAAGGCTGGTCCATTCCCTGATATACAAAATAAAATAAGCCTGTGTTCAACGGTGTCACAACAAACCACAAATTGAGCTCTGGTGTCACTTTTATAGAAATGGATTTCCAATTCACTTCATAGAGTCAGATACAGAATATTCAGTATTTCATGGTGGAAATTCTTCTCTGATCAGAATCGCATGCATTTGTGGGGAGAATGTGCAATACACTGCAATCATGCATGGTCTTTGGGGAGCTCATTTAGAATGCTTTCACCATGCTCTACATCATGCCATGTCCCAAGTTCTATAGGGTTGGTATGTTCTATAGATTGACAAGCAAACAACGTTCTTTCCCTTTGAGGCATTTGTAAGAGTTGTAATATACTTTCTCTTTGCTATAAGAATCTGACTGGCTCCTTGGGCACGTTTACGTCCCACTCACTTATTGGATGATGGCTGAATGACCCAGGGGTGGTGAACAGGCTTCAAAAGCAAATTCTGCACGTATTGCTATCATGATAGTCTCCCACGAATTTCCAGTCTGATAGCATTGAATATTTTTAATGCATTTTAAACAATAAAAACCAGTAACACTAAGAACCTTATTTACAGGTGAATATGTTTGTGAGCTTCAGTTTCTCATCTCTATATTGTCTGTCTTCAATAGCACTGTTTTATATGTGAGCTCTGATATGAAAGTGTTTTTGGCAAATCCAATCCAGGGGAAGATTCCCTTGTTACAATTCACATTTTACCTGAATCTATCAAGATAATTTCCTCCTTTATCATGCCAGCTCCTGGGGCCCAGCAGTTCGCCTTCCTGCTTTCCACCCGTGCTGGGGGCTTGGGGATAAATCTAGCAACGGCCGACACTGTTATCATCTTTGATTCAGACTGGAATCCTCACAATGACATTCAGGTGCGTAACAACTGAACGTAAGCATACTCCAGAGTATTTTACTTGTAATAGATGAGAAGGCTTCATGGAGCATAAGTGATAACGTTTGCCTTTTAGACATAAGTATAAGAAGTTATGTGTTTATTTAGTATGGGAGGGACATTTTAGAGGAATAAATATTAAACATGTATTTTGTGTGGACCATAATATGGGTTATATGTGCTACAGACTGAACAGTGGAAGCAATGAAGAGAGAATGTTGCATTGTGAACATTTATTTTCCTATAAATAGCATCATGTTTTAGAGCATATGTGTGGTATAGCTTCCGTGATTGAGAATGCTTGATATCCTACAGAAGCCAGGGCATAGGGAGAGATAGAGAACTTAAATTCTGCAGCCTGATAACTTCCATCGTGAAACAGTCCAAATTGACACTGTACATGTATAGAGTACATTGCAGCAGCTAGGGAAGGATTATTGAGATGTAATTTACTTCTTGAACTCTGAAAAGTTATCCCCTGAGATTATAGGCTAAGATTGTCATCAAGTACCATATTTAGGTTATTCCCTAGCATTAAATCTCTCACTGGTTACTAAGCCTTGAAAATTCCTCTTTAGCAGACTAAGGAATCATTGCTACAACTTCAGCACAACTGTTTTCCACAGAAACAATCTTAATTTAGAGGCATTGCACCTCATTTGGTCATCTTCACTTTATACCAAGGAGTGGATTTGCTTAAGCTCAGCCTCATAAGTTTCGTCAGGTTGTTCACCCCTTCTTTTCTGTATGATTGATAGGTCTTTTGCATTCAGTTCTCATAAAACTACTGAGATTTGTGGTGACTTTCCAGTGTATGGTTGAATCCTGAAACACATTGCATTGTTAGCATACAAGGCGACATTAACACCGGATCATCTTTTCCTATTAATGCAATTTCCCACAGATTCCTCACTTAATGGATATCATAAAGGCATCAACTGGATGTCCAAACGTTTCCTCCTGCAATAGCTCTTCAGCGCCACCAGGTGATAGCGTACAGTCTCATCCACAACTCCACCCAGCCAGGATGTGACAGCATCAGAGTAGGTGACATGCCAGCTGGTACACTGGAGCCAGTTCATGTTTTTCCTTACCACATGACATGGGTCCAGAGCGTGTTCAGTGTTTCATCAATAAAATTCCTCAGCTTTCAACAATGAGTAGGTCAAATGTCTCCTCCAAAGACTTCGGGGTACAAATCCTGTCTCAGATGCCATTAAAAGATGCTCTTGTTTGACCCACATAATCTCTGCATATGTAGTCTTGGCTGCGAACACGACCCCTTGGCATACTACATCTGTTCGTACACAAAGGACATCAGGGAATGTTAGACCAAGCTGTTTTTGGCCAAAGTCTACAGGGATACACCAAAGCATTTCCTTTCAGGTACATCACTTGAGACGGCTTCCTAAAATATTTCCTTTGAAAAAAACAGAAAAGTGCAATAGGGAAGAGAGAAGAGAGATCTTCATTAAGGAAGCAGGTCTGGCTCCATGACTGTTTGGCTCTCCAAACACCATTCCCGGACACCAGCCTCTTCCTCGTCTTTGAGTGCAAATCAAACATTAAGAATGCTGAAACCATAACTCCTGTCTCAATCGGCTGCATTTTGAGGCCCCCCTGCAGGCCGTGCTGAATATTATTAGCATGGTTGCGGTACTCTGTGGGCCACTTCCCAACTATGATCCCTCTCCAGCGGGTTCGGCGATACTGGTGGCTCCAATCCAGATGTCTTCTGACATTACATGTTCACTGGATTCGGCCTTGGTGCCTCTTCTGATAAAACATGTGCCCTCCAATGCACAAACCCATGTGCACTTGACCCCCACCCTGGAGTTTATTTCAGCACCAGGTTTGAAACCCACAGACGATGGACATTATCCAGGTGGTAAAAAAAGAAGTTGGGACCTATTTTGAAGACAAACCTGTGAAGAAAGACCTCCCTAGGGTCAAGTGATTTTCCTATATAGGGGAATACTTTGGTTCCACCTCAACTACACTAGTCATGCTTGACAAATAATATGACTGTGCAGAGGCAGATAACATCCTTTACTCTTACAACATATTCCTAGGCTTACAAAATGAAAGCTAACTGGCTGTATCTGAAGAAGGATATACCTTACCCCTCTGAAACCCCTTCTGAAGAAGTTTGTTGGTTCATTTGGGAGGTATGAAAAGGGGCAGAACTGACTTTGCCCACTACTGAGGCCCAGTCTAACACTTTGACAGATATCTTTTAATCTTCCTACGTAGTCTCAGAGCCTCTGCTACCGTTCAGTGAGGCTTTATTTGAGCCTGTACGAGCTGCCTCTGAGAACCCCTTCTCAGACCCAGCTGTCTGTAAAGCAATTGATCAGGAACACAGCCTAGTGGTTCAAGCTTCCTCTGCGAGGTTGAACACGCATGCTTTTGCTAGGACCCTTACAGAACTAGTGACTAATAGACTGGGTTGTACAGGGCAAGAGGTCTTGCCTTATAACAACCTTGCACTTCACACTATGAACACCACATGCATTTTGGCTGCTGCGTCTATGCCCTGTGGTAACATTTCCAGCTTACCTAATCATACAAAAAAGTCTTCTTATCTGTTCAGCAATGGTTTGTATACTTCCAAACAGATCCTGAAGTGCTCCCTGGATTCTGTGGACACTGCGGCTTCGTCATTGGTCACAGCAGTCATTTTTTTAATTTTTTTTTTTAAAACCGTTTTTATTGCAGAATCACAGGATAATCATCATACATACATAGTGGCCTTGCACCGCTAGTGCCAGTGCCATTTCTTTGCTAGGCCAGAAGGCTTTCATACACAGCTTATTAGCCCACATCCCAGAGGCCGGGCAGCGACAACATGTGGGCCAGTATACGCAACCTATGTCAACCTATAGTGTTGTTTGTATCCTCATAGGATGTCTACATTCCGCTTTGGAGGTTTTTCGCCCCCCTTCCCACCCACCCCGTCAAACCCCCTCCCCAGTCCCTATTCCCCATCACCCTCCCTCCCCACCCAACAGTGCTCTCGCCTACGACTGGTCTCGGCCTAAGTATGCTGTCTCGGGTACGTATCAGAAAAATATAACTATCTACTGTGTGTGTGTGGCCGGAACTGTCCGGGAGCTATCCTCACGGTCCGATGGTCCCTCTTCTTCCCCAACTGCACTGTCGCACAGGGCCTGCACTAACACCTCCCACGCTGTGGCCGTCTCTAGCGCCTTATCATCCTCCCTACGACTCGCCAGCTGGTATCTAATTGTACTTTCACTCGCCGCCCATTTCTGCAGCTCCTTAAGCCATCTCCTATGCGTAGGACCCACCTTCGACTTCCAAAGTCTCGTCACTTCCCTTTTTGCTAAAAGGAGGCCCATGTCTATGAATCTACTCGTGGTCTTGTTCTTGGGCATGTGTGGGAACCAGTGCAGAACGCAGACCGCTTTGCTATATTGCAACTCCCTGTCCGTTACCTCGGTCAGTGTCTCGCCCACTTCCCTCCAATAGTCGCGCAGGTGAGGGCAGTCCCACAGCATATGGCCTAGCTCCGCTCCAATCGTACCGCATCTAGGGCACGCCGCCTCCTCCGCTCCGAAATATTTCCTAAGTTTACCGGGTGTGAGGTAAGCCCTGTGGAGGATATAAAAGTGTATCAGTTGGAAGCGTGCGTTCCTTGTGCTCTTTCTGGCCCTTCTAACCAAGCCCGCCCACGTAGTGTCAGGTATCTCTGTTTGTAGATCCAATTCCCATTTTTCCTTCAGAGCTGACATCGGCTGTAAGGTTTCGCTCATCATTCTGGAGTACAGACAGGTCACCGCTTTGTGGGTGCCAGCCGACATCATAGCTTATTGACAAGCCGCAGATGTAGGAGGCTCGCGGAGCCCCTCACCCCAGTGCTCTTGCATCGCACCAGTCACTGCCGCGTGCATCAGGTAATCTCCCCTCGGAAGGTCGAACCGCTCCTGCAGGGTTTGATAAGGGAGCATCGCTCCCTCCTCGTACAAATCGTCCAGCATTTGGAGGCCCGCCTCCTCCCACACCTGTAGTCCCGACCAATCTCCTCCGTGCGGGAGCGCCGTCACCATACCCAACGGTATCTCCGGCGCATATGGGCGCCGCCCCCCTGCTCGACGCTGAGATCGGTTCCAGCATTGCCTGAATGTCTGTTCCTCCATGGACAAGTCCCCAACAACCAAACGCTGCTGCAGTGTAATATATGCCAGCACATGGCGGGGAGTACCCCCTCTCTGTCTTGCTCCGGGCCACGGTATACTCTGGCAACCTCCTGTGTAAAGATCTGTAACTGCGCCGCCAGATAGTAAAACTCAAATCCGGGACCGCTGGGCCCCCCTCGTCCTTTGGCCGGGTCAGGGTTGCCAACGCGATTCTGCGCCTTCCCGTACCCCAGAGGAACGACACTAATAATGATCGCAGCTGCCGGAAAACAGAACTCGGTATCCACACCGGTAGCGTGCGGAAGTAGTATAAAAGGCGTGGTAAGGCTATCATTTTCAATAATGAGATGCGTCCTGTCACCGAGAGCGGGAGAGTGGCCCAAAAGGACATGCTGCCCTTCAGTGCTCTTATACAGCGTCCCACGTTGCCCTCCAGCATATCTAAAGCGGAGTGGTATATATGTACCCCTAAATATTTGAGGCAGCTAGGCTCCCAATTGAGCATTGGTCGGACGTCCGGTCTCGGTTCACCCTGGCGCAGCGGGAACAAGCAAGTCTTGGACCAGTTTACTTGCAATCCCGACATCTTGCCAAACCTCGCGAGAAGCCTCTCCGCGCCATTCAGTGCGTCTGCAGCGTCCTCCAAGAACATAAGCAGGTCATCTGCGTATAGTGAGATGAACTGCGGGGTCCCTCTGTAGTCCAGCCCCCTGTAGTAACGACCTGTCCTGGCCTCCACCGCGAGGGGCTCTATTGCCAGCGCAAACAGCAGCGGGGAAAGCGAGCACCCCTGTCTGGTGCCTCGCCCCACCCGGTACCGGTCCGAGACGAGGGATCCTAACCGTACCCTCGCCACTGCTGAGGCATACAGGACCTTTGTCCAGCCTATGTATCCCTCCCCAAGACCAAAACTCTTCATGTCTCTGTATAGATAGTCCCACTCCAGGCTATCGAAAGCCTTCTCTATGTCGATCGACAAAACGAGCGGCACGCGGACTCCCTCCATCGAGTCCCCCAGCAATCGGATCAGACGACGAATATTAGCGGTGGTGTTTCTTGCAGGGATGAACCCCGACTGGTCACCATGAACCAGCCTCGGCATATGCTGCAGCAACCTGGTCGCCAATATGGTGCTCAGGATTTTGTAGTCCGTCGTCAGCATTGACAGCGGCCTATAAGAAGCCGGATCGGTACCCTCTCTTCCCGGCTTCAACAGTGGGATCATCAGTGCCTTGCGGTTGGTCACAGCCGTCATGCTGGGTTGTCATGCTTAAATGCACTCCACCGGATTCCCAGTAAATGTCCAAGAAACCTTCATAGACATTGCCTTTGATGGAGAGCACCTGATCAGAGAGAAAGCCATTTCCTCCATGAAGTGCTTCAAAACAGCAGGGCCATCATGTACTTGCAGTACCTCCCTGTGAAGTTATTTGACCACTAGAAAATTATGTTTAGAGGCTACTCCAAGGCACAACTGACCCAGCAGTGCCAGCCTTCACAAAAGATCCAAACACCCCAAAAAATATACCACTGCTTTCAGGGCAGGGATGGATCTAGAGAACATCATCGTCATCACCAGCAGCAGCTTCAGTCACTGCCATTTCCCCTGGTTCGACTTCTCAAAATCTCTTAGACTCTCCCTCTTTATTACACCAAATTCCAGTGATGATCAAAAGGACTTCAAATTCTCCACCAATTAGTAAACTATCACAGTGGATTTCTGCATCACCATCTAATCTGCAAGGGCTATGTCCTGCTCTTGCTTTCCACATCCCATGACAGCCCTTCTTCCACCAGGACCTGCTCTCCAGTAGTCCTCAATTTTGGATGCAGAAGACCATAGAAGCTGTGCCCATAGAGAAAAGGGGCACAGTTTTTACTCCCTTTACTTCTTGGTTCCCAATAATGACAGAGTTCTGAGACCCAATCTGTTGTTTCACCTCTTGATCCTTTTCTTTGGCAGAATACGTTCAAGATGCTGTCGCTGAGCCAGTTTTTGCATGCTTTCCACTCTAGGGATTGGTTGGTGTCCCTCGGCTGCCAGGATTCCTTTTTTCATCTATAGATCCTACCCATTCACAGACGCTACCTGAGGTTCGAGGGATTGGTTGGTGTACCTCAGCCTCCAGGATTCCTTCTTTCATATACAAATCCAACCCATTCACAGACGCTACCTGGGGTTCACCTGTGGGTTTTCATCACTACCAGTTCATGGTTACGCCTGTCCGTGGTTGCGGCTTTACTGCAGTGGTCAGAATTCCATGTATTCTCATACTTGGATGTCTGGCTGGGGAAGGCAGGGCCTCCTGCACTGGCCACAGAACATCATCAGCACACAGTGACTCATGTCCACAGCCTGGGCTGTTCGATTAGAACCCAGAATTACCATCTCACACACAGAAGCTGACGTTCATAGGAGTAGTGCCTGGCACCCACCTTATGAAAACTTTTCATCTTTTTCACAAGATTGATGTTAAGGTTTGCATCTCATCACTCATCAGATAAATGTAAGAAAAACAATGTGAGAAGATGTACCCAAAGAGAATTGGTCCAAAGTGTCCAGTTTTTAAAAAATCTTCTTTATTTTTCTTCCTTAATCTTAATACATAAAAACAGCCTTTAGCCAACGTGTTTCATTCTTGAAACTAACTTCTTCAGGGCGGTAAACAAAAATACAAAAAACAACATATAGTACTTGAACATTACAAAAGAATCTTGCCATCTGAAAAACAAAATAGGATGTTTCCAAATTCCTATCACAAAACATAAGCCTAAAAACCATGAGACAACATACAAGAGTACACAAAATGCCTAGCATAACAAGAAAGAGATCCAATACATGCCCATTGGTATATGCACACCTGGTCTTCATTTTGTAACATCTAATGTATAGACAAAGATTTTACAATATGAACTGAGAGAGGAATTTAATCAGAATGTGATGTCACTTTTCATATTCATTGCATAATCAATATGCGCTGGTATATAAGAAACGTTTTGCAAAAACAGACCTAACCTTAACTCAACATTAAACACATACCTTTTTGTCCAATACATCACATATCACTATATAGGTGAAAAGTGATAGAAATCTTGCAGTATGCTCCAGTTTGTTCCACAGTTCATCATAGGAACATCATAATCCAAATATGTCAGATCAATTGTACCATATACACCTGATAGGTTGAAAAACCTTTTTAAATGGCAGTCCTTCATGAAAGCTAAATAATCATGCATCATATCATACAAGTTGTGTCAATGAATAAGTGTAATAGCTCAAAACGGAACTGGCAAGGGATGAGGAACAACTAATTTTGATAGAGACTTCTAGCCGTAGATTCCTTACCTTAGAATCATCTCCAGGTGTCAGACTGGATCCGGATATTTTTCATGAGCAGTATCCCTGTGCAACAGTAGGTGGCATCGCTCAGCTTCGCATGGCGTCGTCCACGTTGGAAGTGACGTTTGCTGTACCTATATAGGCACCACCCAGGCGCACTGATGTCAGTTATTTTCTTTCCGCACCAGCCAGGGCCGATCTGGGGGCCGATCTGGGAACAGTTACCCCTTGGTCATTGTTTGACTAGGTTTTCTCGATGTTTTGTCAAAGTTTTTATTTTTTTTATTTACCTCCTAATATGGCAGGGATGTCATCCAAGAAGGTCGGCTTCAAGCACTGCTGCATCTGTCACTGACAGATGTCAGTGACAGACCCACACCTTGTCTGCCACTGGTACCTCGAGCGGGATCACAACCCGAAGGCCTGCTCCGACTGCTGCGCCGTGCACCTGAAGGACTTGAGGGACCGTTCCCTCATGCTTATGGCGGCTCGACACGAAATACCACGACAATCACGGTCCCGGTCTACAGAAAGGTCTCAGGAGTGGTGGTGGAGCCCGATGTCGTCGTCGCATTCAAAGTCGTTGAGCCACTCTTCCAAATCCAAGTCCCACAAGAAGGAGACCGAAGCGTGCTTAGACTTCACCTCATCCTTTGGCCAACGAGACAGGGAAGCATCGCCACTCTAGGCCTGGCTCTGTGGTTGAGCCCCTGGGTCGGCTCCAATCCTCCCCGAGTTTCTGGGAGCTGGAGCGACCCCCGCCCAATTGAGAGAGTTTTATGAGGCTATGCAACTCATCTTAGGGTGGCCCTTTCCCAGTGGCACAACTTCGGGCCACTCCTGGATCCACGCTGACTACTCCTGCTCTAGCACTAGTGGGGCCCTAAGGATTCACAGACGGATCCGAATCATCACTGGTTGTACCACATTGATCTTCCCCGACGCCGATACCGAGGCCGACGCTCCTGACGACGCCGGCACCCTCCAGCAGTGCCATTCTCATCCCGACTCCGACACCGAGCCGGAGATGCGTCGTCCAACTCAGGCGCCGACTGGAGCCATGCATTCCAGACCGGAGCCTGAGCCCTATTCTTATGGGCTATCATCCAGAGATGATTGGGAGGAGTCGCTGGACCCTGAAAAATACCAGCCATATGAGGAATAGATAGACTGGTGTGAGGATCTGGGTGCAGTCGGTGGACTGGATACTTCTCCAGATACTGGCATACTTTCACTCCCTACCATGGCGATGGAGGAGGGAGTGGCTTTCTCAGTGGTGGTGTAGTGAAGATCGTTATTTATATATGTACAATGCTAAGTTAGCACAACCGCATTAGATGTTAAAAAGCCATCTTGCCGCTTTTGCTGCTTTTGCACACGACACTGTAGTCACATGTTATTAAATTGAGAAATGCTTGCTCGACTTTGCTTCACATGAGAACTGCCTGTTGTTCACATCCCAAACAGTGAGCTGCGACCTTGGTCTGTACACAGTGTAAAGAAACAGTCTGGGTCGCTAGACGGTGCATGTTGTTGAGTTCAGGTTGATCGGCCCAGTAGTTTAGCCATAACACGCATGCAGCTGCAAATACCTGAAAGTCGAGTGCTTTTAATATTGCAGTGTTACATGTTTTCATTACATTCGGAAGAAGAGCTTTCCCAGGAGCAGAGCATAGCTGATCCTGTGATGTGAACTCACTGAGCTGATCTTTACGGTATGGGGTTCCCCATTCAAGCCTAGAGACCTTTTACTAGTCTAATAATAATACTATTAGTTTACTAGTGAAAGGAAGGTGGCTTAGATCCACTGTCATTTTAGTATGATTACTCCTTTCATTTTCTATGGTATTGTAACTATGCTGATGGTTTTGATATTAATCGTTTGCCTGCTTATGTTAGCCAAACTGCTGCATCTTAGGACACGAGGTTTATAAAATAAACTCTTTAAACTTTTACCGTGTCTCTGTTTATTCTGTTGTGGACTGGTATGAGAATAATTACGAAAAGGTATTTCTGATTCCCACCATTCCTGAGAAATATACTAAGTCGCTTGTTCTGGGTTGTCTATACATTGGGACCGCCGAGCTAAACCTCGGATAACGAATGGGACACTGATGCTGGCCGGATAAGGGGTTCTGGGTTCTGAGGTGAGTTTTTGGTACACCACAATTCACTGAGGGCCTGGGTTCCTGAGCATAGTTCTGTGCATAAGCAGAATCCCTGCAACAGTGGTACGGAGGGTGGCTGAAGTCCTGGACCTTAGCTTGCCCTAGGTGGCAGTCAAGATTAATGTCTTGACTGAAGTGGTTCAATGAGGTGTGTATCCATCAGAACCACTTCTCTCTTTCAATGGGCCCCCACCACATTTTCAACAGAGCTGCCGACACCATCGCATCCATGCTCTGCCACACCATCAACCGCTCCCTGGCAACCGCCATGTTCCCCGACGACTGGAAACACGCCAAGGTCAACCCCTCCTGAAGAAACCCTCGGGGGACCCCACCGACCTCAAAAACTACAGACCCATCTCCCTGCTCCCGTTCCCAGCGAAAGTCATCGAGAAAGCCATCAACAGCCAACTCACCACATTCATCGAAGAGCACAACATCTTCGACTCCTCCCAATCCGGCTTCAGACAAAACCACAGTACGGAAATTGCCCTCCTCACTGCAACAGACGACATCCGCACCCTGCTGGACACAGGAGAAACAGCAGCCCTCATCCTCCTCGACCTCTCAGCGGTATTCAACACAGTCTCTCACCGTACCCTAATACTCGGACTCCACGACGCAGGGATCCAAGACAAGGCCCTCAACTGGATCCACTCCTTCCTCTCCGGCAGAACACAGCAGGTCAGACTCCCCCCTTTCCTCTCCGACCCTACACCTACCACCTGCGGAGTCCCCCAGGGGTCCTCCCTCAGCCCTACACTCTTCATCGTCTACATAGCTCCGCTCACCCCCATCGTCAGAACCTACGGACTCAACATTGTGTCATATGCAGATGACACCCAACTCATCCTCTCCCTATCCAACGAACCCAATACCGCCAGACACAATTTTCGAGAAGGCATGGAACCCATCATCAAATGGTTGAAAAACAGCTGCCTACAACTAAACACCAACAAAACAGAAGTACTCATCATGGGCCCAAACCCCGATGCATGGAATGACACCTGGTGGCCCCCCGCCATTGGAAGCCCGCCCACCCCCATGGACCACGCACGCAACCTGGGAATCATCCTGGACTCAGAGCTTAAAACCGCCAGATCAACTCTGTCTCGTCCTCCTGCTTCCATACCCTCCGCCTCCTACGTGAGACCTTCAAATGGATCCCCCTCGAAGACAGAAAGACTGTCACTCACGCCCTGGTCACCCGCAGACTCGACTACGGCAACGCACTCTACGCCGGAATAAACAAAACCCTCACCCGCAAGCTACAGAACATCCAGAACGCCGCCGCAAGACTGGTCCTCAACCTGCCAAGACACTGCCACATCTCCCAACACCTGCGCACACTCCACTGGCTCCCCATCAAAGCTAGAGTCACCTTCAAGATGTTCACCCACGCCCACAAGGCCCTCCAGGACACCGGACCAGCATACCTGAACACCAGACTCAAATTTCACGCACCACAGAGGACCCTACGATCAGCCCAGCTCTCCTACGCTGTGGTATCTCGCACCAGAAAGACCAGATCGGGAGGCCGCTCCTTCTCCTTCCTCGCGGCCCGAGCCTGGAACGCCATTCCGCTCTACCTCAGACAGATAACAACGCTCCCCATCTTCGCAAGAAACCTCAAAACCTGGCTCTTCAACAGACCCTCCCCTTGATAGACTGGAGCCTGCTAACCTCCCCCAACCCCCCCTCCCCAGCATCTTGAGACCCTTATGGGTGAGTAGTCACGCTTAACAAACGCCGGATTGATTGATTGATTGAGTAATGCTGAAGAAAATGTTGCTCACATGTATCTACAGTTCTACAACATTGGTTTCTTTCACAGATTCACATGTGCCTACCCCTTTTAATGAAGCTAATACAAAAGTGTAGGAGGCTGGCTTCGTATATGGTACACACTTACGTAAATGAAGCACCTTGCACTAATCCAGGCAACCCTTATGGTGATTTTAGTGGTCTTAGACAACCATAGAAAGCTCTCTAAATGGTAGCTGTGGACAGCAGCCTCCAGGCTTATCCAGAAGGAGTGTTAAGCAGCTTCTTTTACCAGATCTAATCATGTAGTGTAGGTTAAACAAACAAGTATCACATAATGTATATATAAAAATAGGTCTATTTATTACACACCACTCACTTAACACATTGATATTGCTCCAGCCCCGGAGAAATAAACACAAATACATAACAATACTTCAATTCCAAATAAGGTAAGTAGCACAGAATACAGTGGTCTCCAGGGGAGACTAAATCATATACTAAAAAAGTGGAATGCGGACTGCGACCTAAGTCAGGACTTGGACCAGGAGACTCAGGAACCCCATGGAGGCTGAGTGCAGAGTGGAAACATAGCAGCGTACTCAATAGAAGTCAGCGAGAAAGTCACTGTTTCAGTTTTGAAGAAGAAGGACCCTGCCCAGTGGACACTGAAGAAACCCCGTGGAAGGCAGAAGATTGGAGAGGCACCCCACCCGTGGATACCCCAGGAACTAGGACCCTTAAACCAGGGAAGCCGGGTGAATAGGTGCGAAGTGACGTCGGAAACCGCCGTAGACCACAATGGAGAACTTCAGAAAAGATGCTGCAGTTGAAGACTGTGCAAGAGTCCAGTGGAATCCAATGGTAGATTCTTGAAGAGGAAAGCCTGTAAGCAGAGGGGACAGAGTCTATGCCACTCATAGGTGACCAGGAGGCACGGAAGAGCAATGCCCACCGATGTCTGAAGGTTCAGGAGTGATGACGGTGACCTTGTTGCTGCAGCTATGAGGACCAGGTGATGCTGAGGAACATCAGGAGCAATGCACCCCCTGATTCTCTACTTCCATGTTGGAAGTAGGGAATCAGGGGGTCGGTGTCCGTCGGGAGCACCAACATGACTTGGTAGCTGCAACTGGTGTGGAAAGGGAAAAAGGACCAGCAAGGTCCAAGGGACTCATCACAAGCAGGCGAGTCAGAGCAGGACCCGAGCAAGCAGGGGAGCCCACTGTAGCAGAAGAAGACCCTTAAAAAGACCCACAGGCC
Organism: Triturus cristatus; assembly: GCF_964204655.1. Taxonomy (NCBI): domain Eukaryota; kingdom Metazoa; phylum Chordata; class Amphibia; order Caudata; family Salamandridae; genus Triturus; species Triturus cristatus. Next base: position 770,581,820 of record NC_140595.1, on the reverse strand, counting down.
AAAGGCACAGGTGTTGCAAGAGTACCTTGAGAAGCTCAGCAAAGATGAAGGCCCAAGATACAGAGGATATGGTGACGATGCTGATCTTGGCAGGAAGAGATGCTGGAGCTTCTTGTAGCCCAAAGATCTCTGGAGTGCAGAGCCAATAAGCCTTGGCAACGGCAAGGTAACGAGGTGCACAGGGGTTTGGTCCCAACAGTTCCAACGAGAGATACTGGCCTCAAACCTGCAGAGAAGAAAGGTCTGGCCGTGAGGGAATTGCAGAACCACCACCTGTGTTGCTGAGCCTTTCGAAGTCCCTAGGACGTCATGAGCAGTAGACCGGTCAGGTTAGTTTCAGATGCATGGGAGTGACTCCTTCACTCCAAGAGAGATTACTTTGGTGTCCTTGATGCCCACAGGTCTGTCGAAGATCGTGGATGAAGCACAGACACAGACGACGAAGCACACCAGAAGCAACACAAGTCTTCCGTGATGCAGTCTCGATTCCAGGCGAAGTCCAACTAAGTCCAAGTGTTCAGGCCGTCAAAGAGTACGTGGTTTGAGGCTTGATTCGTGTCCCATGACAAATCTGAGGACCCACCCACAGGTAAGCTCTTACATACCCTAGAAAAGGGGTTAGGATGACTCAGGGGTCCCTCCCAGAGGAGGGGCTGGACAGAGGGGAGGATACTTCCATATCCTTTGTCTAGTTACGCACCAGAGCGGGAGCCAAGGGCTCCCTGAAATGGTTCTAACCGGAGTATACATGGAGGGAATCAAATGTGCCCTTCAAAGCTGTCTGGTGGCACAGGCAGACCCTGGAAGGCTGTTACTGGGAGTACTGGGGGCTTCCCAGAGGAGCCCCCCAGTGCATGGAATCATACCTCCAACACCGGTAATGGTGTTGGGGTATGATTCCAACATGTTTGATACCAAACATGCCCGGGGTCAGCACAACCACTACATAGTTAGCCATTGCGTAATGACTTAACCTGGGCGTAGTTCGCGTAGTAGCGCTACGCGTAGCTTCACGAAGTGCACTTCGCACTAAGCAAGCTACGCATAGCTACGCGAACTGCGTAGTGCACTGTGCAAAATGCTGTTCGCACTGATTGCACAGTGCCGGATGCTTGTCCGCACTGTGCAATCATTGCAAACGGCATCTTGCACAGTGCAAGCGGTCGTTTTCTGCCGCTCGAGTAGATTTGTACTCGAGCGGAAGCTTTCTCAACGCGGACTGGTAGTTTCTCATCGCGAGCGGTCGTGAGCATATGCGACCACTTGCAATGAGAAACCCGACCTCCCCGCGTTGAGAATCTCGCCGGAGGTTTAACTTGATGTTGCTGATCGCGAACAAGGAAAGAGTCTCGCCGGGATGTTATTTTGCTCGCTCGCGGTCACCAACTTGATGTTGAGGACCACGAGCAAGCAAAAAATGCCCGCTACGCACTTTTGCACTGTGCTACGTGCAATTCGTGTAGCGCATAGTTGCGCAAACTACGCGAGCGTAGCGTAGTTCTACGCCCAGGGTTAGTAATGACGGATGACCACTATATGTATCAAAATGGCTGACCGCACTTACAAAGCCTGGAGAATCAACTCTGGGGGTTTGTCAGGGTGTCCTGCTCACACATGGGTACCCCCACACTTATAATACAGCCTTCAGGATTGGAAGGCCTATCTTAGGGGTGACTGATAGGCTTTAAGTGCACTGACCTCAGATATAAGGACAATTATATCTGTTGTGAGAGGTGCAAGCACCAACTCACACAGGCTGCAATGGCAGGTCTGTAGTAATAGTTGTATTGTAGTGGTCTCTCATGGGTGGCACAATACATTCTGCAGCTCATGGGAGACCCCCAGTGTACCTATGCACTGGGTGCCTCAGTACCATATATACTAAGGGGTACAGTAGTAACCAATTGTTTAGGTACAGAAGTACTTACCATGGTCAAATTTAGGGAGAAAGCACAGTGACTGGGGTCCTGATTAGCAGGATGCCAGTCAGACTGGTCAATAAAACACTGACACTAGGCAAAAAGTGGGGGTAACCATGCTGGAAGGATACTACCTTCCTACAATAAGTGCTAGCAAGGTTTTTGTTATTGAGTCTTGCAACGACACCTTGCTTTTACAAACCCACTTTCCACCTCTGCCATCCCGTACTGGCAGCTATATTGTCCACTACGGTTGAAACTGACTTTCAGATATGGGCAGTACGGAAGGCAAACAAGCTGAACTGCCCTTCAAGCCCTGAAAGTCGATGCGAGCCCCCAACGACGACTCAGATACTACCAAGGCTGAGGGGCAGCAACAAAATCAGCAGGCAGAAGATGTAGACATGCGCTCCTTACTCCTCATTATGCGTCAAAGTTTTACTTCAATTGAAACTAATATGGATTTTATCATGCAGAGGTTGGAAAAACACAATGACCGCATTAGTGAGACTGAGCGCAAACTATCCAGCTTGGAAGACGTATCCTCGCAGAGGGGGGAGCAAATTCTGAATATGTAATCTCTGCTAAAAATGTGGACTTGGAAGCGTGCTCGTGCAAAAATAATGTTTGCATTATTGGCATCTCTGTATCCACCGATACGGGTCGAATGGAGGAGTATGTAGAGCGTATGTTGGTGGGGCTTTTAGATGCCTCTTCCTTCTCGGAACAGTAGGTGGTTGAAAGGGTGCACTGCTCATTAACCACCCAGCCTCTCCCTGGCTTCACGCCCAGGTCCATCATTGCTAGGCTTCTGAAATATCGAGACCGTGACACCATGCTGTGCCTAGCTAGAAAAAAGTGAGACCTCCAGTACGAGGGACACCACATATCTATTTACCCGAATTTCACCATGGCGGTGTAGGAGGCTTGTAAGAAATTTCTCCCAAAGTATCCGGCGCGGCTCCGTATTACCATTTAAGGAAAGCAACACATCTTCAACACACCGCAGCAGGCCCTAGATTATTTGAGACAAGACTCCTGCTCTCGCCCTTGTCTAAAGAGAACTCGCAGGATTTGAGGCCCTCTTCACCTTTGTCGGAACCAAGCTGAAGCAAGACTGCTTTGATCTGTGTATTTAATGTGGGCTCTTGCTGTCTCAAGCTTATGCTCACTGACTTACATAGGCTCCACCTGCCGCACTATTATCGTTCTATCCTACGTTATATTCCGATGCAGTAATTTGATTCAGACATCGGAAACTCTAATGTTGGTTATTAGATTGTTGATGCACTCATCTATTCAAATGTGACCCGCCAGGACTTTGAGACACTCTATCTTTTCAGTATCCTTATCTGTCCCGGACACCCTCGTTAGATCGAGGAGGACCCAACAGGCTCTCTGGTGATACCCCCGGAAGGAAACCCCTATTAATGATATATTTAATACTTTTACTTGCTTATTTTCTTTCCTTCTTTTACCTATCTCTCCTTTTCCACCATCTCTATATGCTTTTTATAACTCTTGTTCAACAAATATTTTTGTTTTATCCCATTTCTTCCTCTTCTCTATCTGGCTTGTGACATTACACGTATTCTTTAGAGACACCACAAACTCTTTGCTTAAAGGCAGGCCTCTATTGCTGTACTTTTGCAGTTCTGGGCTAGGGTGGCAATTGATTCACTGACGGGATTGGGCTGCTGGTGTGGGTGAGGGGGTGCTGTTTTAATGTATTTGTTCCTTTTGTGCTCTTCATGGTTATCCACTACTACATAGATGCTTTCTCTCCAGCATGTTCTGCTGCAGGTCTCTTATATTGCCATTTCGTGACACTTTATGTATTGCGATGTCTAAGCGTGTTGACAGTCCTAGCTACAACCTATTAACTTCAAAGTACGTGGGTTACGCGACCCCTGAAAATGCAGACACATCCTTGGTTATCTTGATAGACATACCATACACATTGCGATTTTGCAGGAGACGCATATGGGTCCAGCCGCACCTGCCAACAAGAGATGAAAGGCGCTGATGGATCTCTACAGAAAGACACCGCAGATCTCCTCCTAGCCGTCTCCACCTTCTACTCTACTCTTTATACTACATGTAGAATGCAATCAGGTGTGATGGATTCTTATTTTGAGAATGTGGCATTGGGATGGCACAGCCATGCTCAGAGGGAATTCCTCGCTGCGGACATTGAGAAAGCTGAAATACGGCCTGCCATTATGCAGCTGCAATCTAGGTGGACTCCAGGGTCAGATGGGCTGCCAGCCGATTTTTATAAGTGCTATGCGGGGACACTCATCCCTACCCTTAAGACGGTCTATGAGGAGGCAAATGCTATGTGAGCTCTCCCACCCTCCATGCAGGAGCGATGATTATCTCCCTTCTTAAACCGGGAAAGGCAGCTACTCAATGTGAGTCCTACAGGCCATTGTTATTGATTAACTGTGAAGTGAACATACTAGCGAAACTTTTGGCTAATCTGCTGAACCTGGATGCATTGGTCTTACCGGACCTATCTGGATTTATACCGGGTAGACCACTTCACACAGCCTTCGCACTTTATTTGCCCTACTGCAGGATATAGATCCCAGCCTGGCTGTGGTGGGTGTCTTTTTAGACACCACTAAAGCTTTTGATTCCCTAGAATGTGACTATTTATTTGTGGTAATATGGCGGATGGGTTTCTCCCCTCCTTTCCTATCCTGGATAGCTTTATTGTACTGACAACTGCAAGCTAAGGTGCAGGTAAACGGTAGCTGCTCACTGCCATTCTCAGTTTCTTGGGGCACCAGACAGAGGTGCCTTCTGTCGCCCCTTCTTTTTGCATTGGCAATAGAGCCTCTTGCGGCGAAACTTCACCAGCATCATAGGAAATATGCGCTGCGGTACCCCACTCGACATCTGCTAGTCTCTCTATACATTACACTTTACATTTGTGATCCCCAGCTCAGTCATAGCCCTGTACTTTGAGGATTCATGCGCTGTGGAAAACTGTTGGGCATAAATATTAATTGGGATAAATCCCAAATTTTCCCTCTTACATCCAGTACCCCAAGGTTTCAGCATGTTGGAAAAGCTGCAACTCCCACCTATCCCCAAGAACCCTCAGAACTAGACACGCTAAACATGTTATTACAGACTCCAGCTCTCTCACATACAGTCTCCCTGCTTTACCGTACTGCCAAAGTAGAATGCCAGAAGTACAAAGTGGCTCCCGAGCAGGCTGGGATCTAGAGCTGGGAACACCGCTCACAGGCAAACAATTGCTCCACAGTTGTAATCAGACTGGTATAATAACCGCTGCTAGCAGTTTTCCAATTATACATTTTAAATTCCTTCATCGCATTTACTACACTCCGGCTAGACTCCACAGATATAAACTATGAACTGATACTCTCTGTGCCGATTTAAGCGTGATGGCGCAGATTTCCTGCACCTTGCATAGGATTGTGCAGTGATACACGATTACTGGTTGTAGATGTCTACTGCCCTGTCACAAATGGTGGGTGACCATATCCACCTCACCCCAGTGGTGGCATTTCTGGATATACTGAGGAGTTTGACGCTTCCTATAGAAAGTTTATATCAGTGGGGCTGCTACTGGCAAAACGGAGAGTGTCATGCAGATGGGAAAGAGGGCGAGCTCCCAAATATAAGAAATGGTTGGACAATCTCATATACTGCAAAGATCAATTGAATACATATGCAGAACTCCTACCCCTGACTTCACGTATAGGAGACATCTGGGACCCCTTGCAGACGTCCTTGAGGGAAGGCCTCTATGACAATGACCCAATAGGCACTTGATAGGTACCCCTACTCCCCGAATAATCACATGCCAGCTGATTGGCCAGCATAGGTGCAATTACAGAGCCTGTATTGACGGTATGGGAATGTGTCAAATAGCTGTGTCACTTGCGATGTCTATAGATCTGACATGATACCTCTGGAGATCCCCGTTGACAGATTCTTATTGAGGCGCATTGTCATTCTTACGTCTGAGTGTCATGCATTATGTCCAGCAAAGTCAGAAAGACAGATGGAACAGATGTACAATCTGAACTAATGAGAAAGTATGCTATAATTAAGTGAAATGTACTGATATATCAAAAAATGTGTTTTGTGGACATCTATCATATCTATAACTTGACGTGAATTATATCTGAAAGAAACACGGTAGTTATAGATTCCTTACCTTAGAATTACCCCCAGGCGTCAGACTGGATCCGGAAAGTTTTTCGTCAGCAGGACCGCTGCACGTCGGAAGGTGGCGTCGGCAGGCTCAGCGTTCGTCATTGGTGTCGCGTTATCTACTTAGACGCCGCACTCGTGCGCTGACATCAGTTCTTTCTTTTTCCGTGCCAGCCAGCGCAGATCCGGGAAGAGCGGTACCTCCAGTCACTTTTTGACTGACTTTTTCTCAACTCTTGTTGACTTCTTTTCCGAGTCTTCGAGTCCTACGGTGTACGAGGGATGCCCGGCTTCAAGTCATGTGGTTCCTGTCATCGGATGATGTTGGTGACGGCTTTACAACGCGTCTGTCTTTTTTTCCTGGAGCGCGACCACGACCCCAAGTTGTGCTCCGACTGCCGGTCGATGGCACTGAAGGCTTTGCAGGAGCGGTCCCAAAAGCTGCTTGATCACCAGCAGTCGGCTCCACGCCGTTCAAGGTCGCGGTCGTGAGGGAAGTCGAGGGACCGATCGCAGAGCCACCATCATTCCAGTTCAAAGTCTTCGAAGTCTTCGCACTCAGGGTCGGGTAAGTCAAAGCATAAGAAGACGTCGAATAATCATTGTCGCGCTTCAACTTCTCTGTCTGTCAGCGGACCCAACGAGGGATGCGGGTGGTGCCCCTCCCGTGGCTCTGCGCACGGAGCCCGAAGAGTCGACTCCGCATTTCCCTCCCTTTCCGGGACCCGGAGCGACTCTCGCCCAGCTTTGTACGTTCTACGAGGCGATGCACGCCATCTTTGGGTGGCCCGAACCTGCTGGTGTGCCTTCGGGGCCCACAGACTCGGTTGGGGGGCCTAGGCCTCCTCCACCAGCGGCTCCAGCCCCGACACACCAGGGCCCTCTTTGGATCCAGGCTTGGATCCGGCTCGGCGCCGGTTGACCTGATTACGCCTCCACCAGCACCGCTTCCTCCGGCACCACTACCGCGTTTGATGCCGGTTGGCACCCTGGGCGGCGTCAACCCCGGCCTCCATCCCGACGTGGACCCGGACCCGGACCGGCGTCGTCTGACGCCAGATCCGGCGCCAAGAGGGGTTTTTATGCCCCTGTTCACTCCTGGGGCCCCTTTTCAACCAGAATGGCACCCAGATACTGAGGAGGAGGACTGGGAGAGGTCAGGTGACCCTCTAGCTTACCAGGACAATGAACAGGACTGGAGAGAGGAACTGGGGGATGCCAGTGGTTTGGACACCTTGCCTGACCTTGGCATGTTGTCTCCTCCTACAGTGGCTACAGAGGAGGGAGCGTTGTACGCAGTAGTGTTGTGTAGGGTGGCCGAGGCTCTCAACCTCAAGCTTCCTACGGTGGCTGTCAGGACTAACCTCCTGACAGAGGTGCTTCAACTGGCTGCGAGCTCTTTGAAGCTCTTACCCTCACCGACATCCTTTTTGGCACATGGTCCAGGCCCAACACGGGGGCTCCCGTGGACAGGATGATTGCCGGATGCCACCGCCCATCTCCGGGCTACCCCACTTTCCTTTCTCAACACCCCACCCTGGAGAGCTTGGTGGTCCAAGCCTCCACTTCCAAAAGCGCCTTCCCTACCGCTCCACTGGAAAGAGAATCCAAGAAGCTGGACCTTCTTGGAAAGAACATTTTCTCTTCCGCCAGCTTAGGACTGGGGTCCATAAACACCGCATGTCTCTTGGGCCGTTATTCCCACTCGGTGTGGGATACGGTGACGCAGGTGCTGCCTCAGTGTCCGGAGGAGGCCTGGGTAGTGCTCTCCACGGCTGTTGCCACCGGGAGGGATGCAGTGAAGTTTGCGATACGTTGTGGGTTGTGGGCTGGACACCGCTGACTCTCTGGGCAGGGCCATTTCAACGTCAGTAGCGCTTCGTCGCTATGCCTGGATGAGGTCGACTGGTTTTTCAGGGGATGTCCAGAACACCTTTATGGGCATGCCCTTTGATGGCCGTCGCCTTTTTAGCGTCAAAGCAGACAACGCTCTAAGCGTTTCAAGGACTCGCGGGCTACGGCCAAGCCCTTGGGCCTCTCCACCCGCCCTGCGCAGTCTGCTTTTCACCCCTTTCGTGGCTACGGAAGGGGTGTCCAGCTACGTCTCGCTCAGAGCCACAGGCCACAGCAAGTTACCCAACCTTCGCGCTGCCGGGGACGTGGAAACAACCGTCGTGGTTTCGGGGGCCAGCGTGCGGGCCAGTCCACCAACCCCCCCTCTGCAGCAGCCTCCAAACCCTCCTAGTCCGACCTTTCAGGCCCATCAAATGACAGTGTGCCGCAGGATCCGCCATCACCTCCCCCACTGGCGCACCATCACGTCCAACAGGTGGTTTTGCAGATAGTCTGAAGGGGCTACTCCCTCCCCTTAGAGACTACCCCTCCAGCCATGCCACCAAGATACCTCCGCATGTCGGAGGATCATCTGGTCCTTCTCCAGCAGGAAGTTATGGCTCTCTTGGCCAAGGGAGCTATCGAGCACGTTTCTGTACCAGAAGTCGGTCGTGGTTGTTACTCGCACTACTTTCTGGCTTGCGTCCTATCTTGGATCTCAGGGACATCAACTGCTTCATCCAGAAAGAGAAGTTCAAAATGTTGATGCTTGCTCAGGTCTTGTCTTCCCTCGACCCAGAAGACTGGATGGTAGCGTTTTACTTGCAGGACGCTTATTTTCACATCCCGTCCTGCCGGCCCACCGGCGTTACCTGCGGTTGCTGGTAGGCCATGAGCATTTCCAGTTTACCGTGCTCCCCTTTGGTCTTACCAGCGCCCCTCGGGTGTTCACGAAAGTGATGGTGGTAGTCGCAGCTCATCTGTACAGATCAGGGGTGTCAGTGTTCCCCTATCTCGACTACTGCCTATTAAAGGCGGGCTCGCCCCAGGCAGTCATCTCCCACCTCCAAACTATGGCCGACATCCTGCATTCGCTGGGGTTCTCCATCAATGTGCCGACGTCGCACCTGATTCCCTCTCAGAATCTCCTCTTCATCGGAGCGGTTCAGGACACGACGCGGTTTCTGGTCCATCCTCCAGAACAGCGAGTCTGAGACATACAGGCTATGATTCCGATCTTTCAGCCTCCGTCCCGGGTTTCGGTTAGAATGACCCTGAGGCTGCTGGCCTCATGGCCTACTGCATCCTGCTGGTTGCTCATGCCAGGTGGCATATGCGGGCTCTACAGTGGGACCTGAAGTTCCAGTGGGCACATCATCAGGGGAATCTGTCCGATTGCGTCCAGATCTCGGAGGGCACTGCACGGCAATTGCAGTGGTGGCTCACGAACCAGGATTGGGTCAATGGCAGATCCCTCTCCCTTACCCAACCAGCCACATGGGGGAGGTGGAGATCAAAGGCCTCTGGTCTCCGGTGGAGTCCGGGCTCCACATCAACGTTCTGGAGCTCTGGGCGATTCGTCTTGCACTGAAGGCATTCCTTACCTCTGTCCGGGAAAGAGTAGTGCAGGTGTTCACGGAAAACACCACCGCCATGTGGTTCTGCAACAAACAGGGTGGGGTGGGGTCGTGGAGCCTATGTCAGGAGGCTTTGCGCCACTGGACATGGATGGATGGAACATCAGGGCATTTCCTTGGTGGTTCAACACCTCGCAGGTTCCCTGAACGCCACAACGAACAAACTCTGCGTCGGTGCATGATCGATCATGAATGGCGTCTTCACTCGGAGGTGGTGTAAGGTCTCTTTTGACAGTGGGGAGAGCCTTGGTTAGATCTATTTGCCACCAAAGAGAACGCGCAATGTCAGCAATTCTGCACGTTGGAGTTTCCAAGGTGGCACTCGCTAGGCGACGCTTTTCGTCACGAGTGGAGTTGTGGTCTGTTGTACACCTTTCCGCGTATACCACTTCTGCCCAGAGTGCTGAAGAAGATCAGGCACGACCGGGCCCAAGTCATTCTTGTGGCTCCAGATTGGGCACAAAGAGTTTGGTATCCCGTGCTGCTCAACATGGCCATCGATCCTCTGATCTGACTGCCTCTTCTGGAGGATCTTCTGTCGCAGCAGCAGGGGACGGTCCTCCACCCAAACCTGTCCAGCTTCACCTCCTTGCGTGGAGATTGAGTGGCGTCAGTTGACATCGTTTGACCTGCCTCCCGAAGTTTGCGATGTAATCTTGGCAGCCAGGCGTCCCTCCACTAAGACGGTATATGCCTGTAGGTGGAACACATTTTTGGCATGGTGCACAGCAAAGGCTGTGGATCCTCTCCCTGTCCCTCCTTCTGAGGTTCTCTTGTTCCTCCTTTCTTTGGCCCAGCAGGACTCTGCTCTGGGCACTATCAAGGGCTATTGCTGCCATTTCTGCCTTCCTTCGGCTTCCAGATCAGCCTTCTCTTTTCAAGTCCCCGGTTGTTATTCGATTCTTGAAAGGCATAACTCATCTCTGTCCTCCTATTCCTTTCGTTATGGCTCAGTGGGACTTGAATCTAGTCTTAACTTATTTAATGTGCGCTCCCTTTGTGCCACTTCACAACTGTCCTTTGAGTCTTTTAACTCTCAAAACTGCATTCCTGGTGGCCATCACCTCTGCAAGGTGAGTAAATGAGCTCCAGGCTCTTTCTTCAAAGCCTCCTTTTCTCTCTGTGCATCCAGACAAAGTTGTCCTCAGAACCCATCCATCCTTTCTGCCAAAGGTTGTCACTGCCTTTCACATTGGGCAGACCATCACTTTGCCCACCTTCTTTCCGCCTCCTTCCAAAGAGGAAGAGAGGCTCCACTGTCTGGAACCAAAACGTACGCTGTCTTTTTATCTGGACCGCACAAAACAGTTCCGGGTGGATGATCAGCTCTTTGTTGGCTACGTTGGCGCCTAACAAGGTCGGGCCGTACAGAAACGGACTATCTCTCGGTGGGTCGTTTTGTGTATCAAGGCCTGTTATTATCTGGCGAAAAACGAGCCTCCAGTGGGATTGCGCGCCCATTCCACCAGGGCGACGGCAGCCACTACTGCTTTAGGGTGAGGAGTTCCTCTGAACGATATCTGTCAGGCAGCTAAATGGGCATCGTTGCACACCTTTACGAAACACTAATGCCTGGACAGTCAAGTCCGGAGAGACGGCTTCTTTGGCCGTTCTGTTCTCCAGGACTTTCTGGTGTAATATTGGTTCGCAGACCCACCACCGGGGTTGGTATTGCTGGGGTATCTATTCTAAGGTAAGGAATCTATAACTAACGTGTTTCTGTCAGATGAACAAGTTACTTACCTTCGGTAACGATATATCTGTAACAAACATTAGCTAGTTATAGATTCCTTACCGCCCCACCCATCCTCCACGTTCTGTGAACTGATTTTTAGGGTTAATTATATCGTTTCAGTGCCCTAGTTTTGTGCACCAGTGGTCAGTTTCATGTATGGCTCTGCGTTTCTGGAGCGGAAAGTCGTGTACAGAACTGACGTCAGCGCGCAAGGGGGGCATCTGAGTAGCTACCACGAAGTCATCCCGGCGACACTACGCCAACGACAGACACAGAGTTGACCGACACCACCTTCCGACGCGCAGAGGTACTGCTGATGAAAAACTTTCCGGATCCAGTCTGACGCCTGGGGGTAATTCTAAGGTAAGGAATCCATAACTAACTAATGTTTCTTACAGATATATCATTACCGAAGGTAAGTAACTGGTTCTTTACTTGTATTGAAAAATTAATAAAGTAATGTAAAAAGAAAAAAAAGTGCTGACAACCTTCGAAATCTGGCAGTGGGAGCCTCGGTGGAGGTTTGGAACCCTGAAAAACTCTGGCTGATAGACTGTAGTTTGGGTCACGTAATAAGGTGGATGGGCTATAGATGTATATTTCTGTTTGTCCATTCATTTTCCGTTTTGATTACTGTATTTATATACTGCCGGGGCCGAACTGGCTACCAGGCATTTTGGTGGGTTTGCCGGGTGGGTTCCGGTTTCACTGCCATGGCTGCGTATTTTGTTGCTGGGACTCTGCCATCCACATTCCTGCTTGCAGCACCTCTAAATAAACAATGTAAAATCAAATGGATTTAAAGCATGCTTAAAGCGTACTTTTCAGCCATTTGCTTTTGCATTGCTTATTAAGAAGTGCTGCAAGGAGAAACATGGCCAGCAGGTACCCAGCAACAAAACCGGTCCTCACTTTGCCAGCCCACCGAAACGCCTGGTGCACTCATCCGGCCCTGTATACTGCTGTACTCATTGTGATTACCGGCGGTTTGCAGCCTGATTTCATGAGATAATTCAAGCATGTAAATCTATGAAAGATACCAATGATGGATAATTTTAAATGAAGGTAAGTAACTTTTTTTCTCTTGTGTTTCCCTGAAGTATGAAAAAACACTTTCAGCCTTTTGATCAGGACATTATTATAGGAAATTAAGATCTGCTTTCATGGTTACCCCCACTTTTTGCTTGGTGTCAGTATGTTTTTGACTAGTAAGGGGCACAAGTATCAAGCATTTTTGCCGTTTGTGAATGCAAAAAATGCTTTTCAGATGCAGCTAACCCTATTTTGCGATTTGGTAACATGTTACCGTATCACAAAAAGGGCTTGCGATTCACTTTTAGGAAGTGGCGTGTTTAGGGCATCCCTACTTAATACCGAATTGATTCGGTATGTAGGAATGTTTTGTGACCACAATGCGGTCGTCAAACATTCGCATTTTACCCATTTGCAAATTGGAAGGGGTCCCCAAAGGACCCCTTCCCCTTTGTGAATGTTTGTTACAGCATTTTTTATAAGCAGGCAGTAGTCCCACAGACCACTGCCTACACTTAAAAAATGAAAAGAAAACTTTTCATTTTATTTTTTGTAAAGCATCTTGTTTTCCTTTAAGGAAAATGTGATGCTTTAAAAAAAAAAAAAAAAGATCGCTTTATTTAAAAGCAATCACGGACGTAGTGGTTTGCTGACCCCAGCAGGCCACCATCTCTGTGATTTTTGTGTTTCTTACAGGGTCGCAAATTGCGATCTACCTCATTAATATTAATTTAATATTAATGAGGTAGTGCGATTTGCGAACCCCTATGAATCGCTATCTGAAACTCTTTGAGTTTCATACATTGTAAATTGTGATTACCTAATTTTGATTCTCAGGAATTCGCAATAAGGTAGTTGCAATTTACAATTTTGATGCATGTAGCCCTAGGGTACCGAGGGCATAGGTACACCAGGGGTATCCCATGGGAGTGCACTTAAACTCTGACTACAGGCCTTCCATTGCAGCTTGTGTGAGTTGGTGCTTGCACCTCTCACAACAGATATAAGTTTCCTTATATCTGAGGTCACTGCACTTAAAACCTATAAGTCATACCTATGGCATGCTCTTCAGTCCTGAGGGCAGGGTCCTTTTTAGGTCTCGCCTGACCCAGCGCATGCGCTGGTCTAGCGAGACGTATTGAGAGGGCTCTAAAAAGTGCTACCAGGCCAACCTAGAGCTACAGTGCATGAGCGCGGGCGCACGCGCCGCGCTTGACCGTAATCACTTTAACTTTCGCGGCTGCACGGCCGCTTTGATGTTTGATCTTGATCCCGATCGTCATCACTTTAACTTTCGCGGCCGCGCGGCCGCTTTGCATAGCCAATAGGCCTCGCTTTTGGGACCTTATAAGTATTTAGTTATGCAACTGTTGCATGGCTAAACACTTATAAAAGTCCCAAAGGCGAGACCTATTGGCTATGCCAATGCTTGTTTATAAATGTGAGGGTGCCCCTGCATGAGCTGGACACCCCATACAAACCCTGGAATTGATTCACCCGGCTTTGTAAGTGTAGTCAGCAATTTTTAAACATATAGTGGACATCAGTCAATACAAGATATCTAACTATATAGTGGCTACACTGAAACCGGCCATGTTTGGTATCAAACATGTTGGAATCATACCCCAACACCGATTCCAGTGTTGGAAGTATGATCCCATGTACTGGGGGACTCCCTTGGAGTACCCCCCTGTACTCCCGGTAACAGCCTTTCAGGGTCTGACAGCAAGCTAGTGTTGCTGCAAACCACAGACATGATTCTGACGTCCTGCTGCTGAGCCAAGCTCAATCAGTGGAAGGTTGGACAATTGTTCCTGTTGCAGGGAGGTGTGATCACCTCCAGATAGGACTTAGTGTATTGGCTAGGGTGGAGGCGCTTGGCAGCACCATCAGACTGCTTTGGTGCCCTCCTTGCATACTCCAGTTTGAGCTGGTTCAGGGAGCCCTTGGCTCCCGCTCTGGTGTAAAACTGGACAAAAGACATGTGAGTATCCTCCCCTCTGTCCAGCCCCTCCTCTGGGAGGGACCCCTGAGTAGTTCCAAGCCTTTCACTAGGGTACTTAAGTGCTTACCTGTGGGTGGATCTGCAGATTCGTCATGGGACAAGACTCAAGCCTGAAATCACATAACTCTTTGACCATCTGGACACCTGCACTTCACTAGACTTTGCCTGTAACCGAGAGCCGAGACTGGACCAAGGAAGACTCCTAAGGCTCCGGTAGAAAGGTACCGCAACAAGGCTGGCCAATCTGCTACTCTTGATGTCCCACGGGCTTACTAAGGCTCATCAACACAGGTGGTGGTCCTGCAACTCCCTCTAAGCTTGACCGGTACTCTCTGCAATTTTGAGGCCAGTATCCCTCGGCGGAACGGCTGGGACCGAACCCCTGTGCACCATGTTGACTTGCAATTGCCAATACATGTTGGCTCTGCACTCCAGAGATCTTCAGGATACAAGACGCTCCAGCCTCCAGCATCTCTTCCTGCGAAGTACAGTGTCCTCAGTGCATTCGCTGCACCGTGGGCCCTCTTTCTTGGTGAGTTGCTCGAGGTCCTCTTGTGACTCATGGGCCTTTGGCCTTTGGGTCCTTCTGAGGGTCTTTTCCTACTTCAGTGGGCTCCCCTGCTTGCTCAGGAGCCTGCTCTGACTATCCTGCTTGTGGGGAATCCGTTGGATCTTGCTGGTCCCAACGTTGCTCCTCTTTTGTTCTCCACGCAAGTTGTAGCTACCAAGGCTTGTTGGTGCTCTTTCTGGACACCAACCACCTAGTCACCGACAACTGACGTGGGACAACTCGTGCACAGCTCCTGGTCTTCCTCAGCATTGCCTTGTCCTTACAGCTGCAGCGACAAGGTCACAGTCAACACTTCTGAACTGTCCAACATCGGTGGGCATTGCTCTTCCATACGTCCTGGTCACCCCTGAGTGACATAGACTCTGTCCCCTCTGCCTGCTGGTTCTTCACTTCCAGAATCCACCTTTGGATTCCTTAGGACTTCTTCACCTTCTTCTCCAGAGGCACTTTTCTTCAAGACTTCCATTGTCGTATACAGAGGTTCCCGATGTCTCTTCACCCCCTATGCACCTAGCTTCCCTGGTGTAGGCGACCTTGTCTCCGGGGCATCCACTGGTGGGGTGACTCTCTAACCTTATGTCATCCAATGGAATTCTTCGGGGTCCTCTGGAAAGGTTGCAAAACTGCATCTGCGACTTCTCCTTTGACTTCCATTGTGCATGCGGCTGTGTTCCCAAACTGCACACAGGCTCTGTGGGGTTCCTGGGTACCTACCTTGGGTGGTTCCTTCTGTCCCCGCTTGTCTGGGTCTTCTGGTCCAAAGTCCTCTTTTGCAGTTCGCATTCCACTTTCTTAATATATGATTTGGTCTCCCCCTGGAGACCACTGTATTTTGTGCTACTTACCTTATTACAATTGAATTGTTGTTGTGTATTGTGTTGATAGCTCAGGGTAAGAGATATACCAATGTGTAAGTGAGTGTTGTGTAATAAATAGAAGTATTGTTAAAAAAAACACTGTGTGGTTCCTTTTCTTTTAACCTACACTACATAATTAAACTAGCAAAACAAGCTGCTTAACACTCTTTCAAGATAAGCCTGGAGGCTGCTCTCAACAGATACCACTTTGAGAGCTTTCTATGGTTTTCAAAGACCACTAACAACAACATAAGGGCTGCCTGGATTAGTGCAATGTGCATCAGTTAAATAGGTCTGCACCATGTCCTTAGCCGGCCTCCTACAATTACTATAATCCAGCATTAGTTTTTGTTCTGAATCTCTATGCAATGTGTGTGTGTGGAGTGTCTGTGTATGTTTCACCATAGGTTTTCCTGTTCCTTTGTCAGAAACTTGCATGTTTATAGTTCTCCTACAATTTTCAGTTCCCCTATTTTAGTTAGCTCTCCATATTTTGTGTTGTGTTAAGTGTGGGATGTTTTTGCTTTCACTCAAGAGTAAGTCTTACATCAATTTTCTTACATATAAGTGGCCGATTTAGCAGTACAGAATTATATCCTGTTCAGTCTTACCAGTTTTGACAAATTCTTCCAATCTCTCTTTGTGTTTTTATTATAGGCCTTTAGTAGAGCTCACCGCATTGGTCAAGCCAATAAGGTGATGATCTATCGTTTTGTCACTCGTGCCTCTGTTGAAGAGCGAATCACTCAAGTGGCCAAGAGGAAGATGATGCTGACTCACCTAGTTGTGCGACCTGGACTAGGCTCCAAAGCCGGCAGCATGTCCAAGCAGGAGCTGGATGACATCTTGAAGTTTGGCACAGAGGAACTCTTTAAGGATGAGATTGAAGGTATCCGGTTACAGGGTGGTAAGTAGGGAGAGCAGCAGTTGAAGTTGTTTGAAATGGCTAACCAGCTTCAGATTATTCAGGCTCAAGATCCTAGATAATCTGGTTGGCCTCAGGAAGTAATGTTTAGGCAAATGGGGAACACCATGAGCTATTGGCCCGATTTTGTCAGTTCTGGAAAAGTTCGCTTAAAAGACTTTGTTTTACTTATGCTACCAGCGTACTTCTAGTTTTCTGCTGTAATGCTCCCCTCCCTGCCCCCGTAATGCAGAGCAACAAACTGTCCTTAATCAGTCCTGTATTTATCCCTTTTTTCAAAGTATTCAAAATACAAATGTTCCTTTGCCTCCTGAGAAAACAGTCCCAAGTCAAACAGCGTTGCCTCTTAAGTTCGGAAGCAGAACTGCCTGCTCCCTAGTTAGTTGATTGTGATAATGTTTAGACCAAAGGCCTATTCAGCCTTAACTGTATTTACGAAGCATATGTTATGTTAATTTGATTTCTTAAGTGCAGCGGTTACCCGAGGGTGTCCTAGCACTAGCTACTGCCTTCCGATCAGCAAGGTATGTGATGACCTATGTAGCAAAAAGCCAGGTTTTCAGTCCTTTCCTAAATATCATCAGCTCAGTGGCATTTCTAAGATGGAAAGGAAGCTCATTCCAAGCCCTTGCAGCACATTTGATGAAGCTTCTACCATCCCATTTGATTTTTTTAGCTGGGGGTATAACCACTCTTTTGGCTCCAGAGGAGCGAAGAGCTCTTCTGGGGAAGTACCATTGAAAACGCCGTTTCTGGTGGTCCGGGCCTATTCCTTGAAGAGCCTTGAAAACCGTACACAGGGATTTAAATTGAATCCGTTGTTTGGCTGGGAGCCAGTGTAGCCTTTTTATTTCTTTTGTGACAGAAACAAACTTTGGTGTCCCGGTCAGCAGTCTTGCTGCTGCATTTTGCACGAGTTGGAGCTTGTTTAAGTGTTTCTTTTGGATATTTAAGTAGAGGCTGTTACAGTAGTCCACACACAACAGGATTAGAGATGTTATCACTATCCTTTGACTGTCTGCCGGTAAGAATGACATTATTTTCTTAATCATTCTAAGGAGATGGAAATTAGCAGAGTCAACCGAATTTACCTGGTCCCCAAAGGTAAGTTTATTGTCGACGACGACCCCCGGGTTTTTTGCTTTCCTAGCTGGCTCAGGGAGAGTCCCTAGTTCCTCTGGCCACCAGTCTGGTGTTCAACAGTTGCCATTATTGCCAAAAATGAGGACCTCCGTTTTGCTGAAGTTTAACTTCTGACAGTTCATGGTCATCCACATCCTGAAGGCTTTCGTGCAATCATGGAACCTTTTCCCTTTCTCTGCCTCCTGTCCAGGTCATAGAGACACCACTATTTGCGTGTCAACTGCGTACGATGTCAACTGAAATTGGAAGGATCTGATCAAAGCAGGCGCCACATAGACGTTAAAAAGTGTGGGACTAAGGGAAGAACCCTGTGGTACTCCACACGGAAGGGAGAAAGGTTTCGATCGGGCTTTGTCTAAGTCCACAGTTTGAATTCTTTCTGTAAGGCAAGATTTCAGGAGGTTCCAGGCATTGCCTTGCATCCTGCAGGCCAACAAAAGGTCCATCAGAACATCATGGTTGAAGACCGTGGAGATTTCCAGCTTGATTAGTGCTGCGTTACCTCTTTGGTCCAGGGCTACTCTTAGTTCTCCTGTGGATTTTAAGAGGGCCGAGGTCTAATATGTTATTTGCTTGGAGGAACATACTGAGTTGAGTATTCATTGTTTTTTTCAACCAATTTTGCCGGCAAGGGGAGACGAGAGATTGGCCGGTAATTATTAGGATCCTTGGAGTCAAGATTTTGTTTTTTTAAGCAGCGGGAGAATGGATGTAGTGTTCCAGCTCTTGGGGAACTGCCCAGACTCAAACATGGCATTGAATAAGGGGCGAGTGCCGAGCCAATGAGTTTCCAAGTTTAAGTTTATTATGTTTTTGGCTCTCTTATGAGGGCCACATAAGGTACACACACAATTATACAACATTACTTACAATAAAATCACAGAAAAACGGATGAGAAGGTAATACATCATATTCTCTGGACAAGCAATCGTCTATTATTTCTCTATATATCATTTAATAAATGTCTAAAAACCCTTTAAAAAAGTTAAAATTTTTAAAACAAAACATTTCATTTGGCGGACAATGAAGTGCATGGAAGAAGGTATTTACATTTAAAATTCCAAATTGTAAACAAATAGGTTTTAACCATTTATAACGCAATGAGCGTAAAGCGGGACAAATAAACAAGACGTGATTACGATCCTGTACAGTATTATAACAAAGATTACATATTGGAGATACACCATACCATTTAGCTAAGAGGAGATTTAGTGGGAGCAAATCTTGTCTTAAAAGGTACCATAACCTACGGACTCTGTGGGGGATATTCCATGTAAGGTATTGTTGTGCCAGCTTTGGTGTATATGTATTTAGAAGTAATTGCCTTTCTGTTTTTCCTTGTTGAGCCAATGAGCTCAGGAACTTTTTTAATCATGAAAGCTGGGCATGGGTCATAGGGGGATCCCCATCTGATGGAGGTCAGGTGATTTATAGTATTACGTTTCTCCAGTGGTGAGAATTTGTCTAGAGTCGGTCGTGAATCAGTTGTACTGCTGGCCAAGGTAGCTAGCTCACCAGCTTCTTCTATCTGGGAGAGTCGGAAAGAGGAGAAAATGGCTTCCACATTCTGTAAAAAGAAGACGGCGATTTCCTCACATAATTCTGGACTGCTCTGTGTTTTTGGATTAAAAGGGGCGGGCAGTTTGGTTACTGTCCTGAAGAGTTCTTTGCTTGAGGATTTTGCCTGTATGATTTGATCTGTGAAAAAAGCCCTTTTAGTATTGAACAGTAGATTTTTGTAAAGAGTAAGGCTCTGTTTGTAGGATTTGTTTCCTGCATCATTATAGCCTCTCCTCCAGTTGCGTTCTAAGTCCTTACAAGCAAGTTTTTGCTTCCTCAGTTCTTCGTAATACCAGGGGGCTGAAGGTTGGGAACGCTTGGGGACCCATGTTTTCACCGGGGCTAGTGTGTTGCATTCTGTATCTATCCACTCTGTGTAGCAGGTTGTGGCTTCTTCCACTACAGCGGGAAGAGACAGGCTGTTGCCCTGAGAAAATCTTCTAGCTCTGAGCTCTATCCGTAGCATACATTTCTAGGCAGCCAAATAGGAATTGTCTCTGACACTTAGCTTGTGTTCATATATCTGCCTTCTGCTTTTATATTCTTGCTGGCTTGTTGCGATACTAGACTGTTGGCAACCTCTCATGTAGAGGCAGAGCCAGAAACATCTCCTATTGCTGTTAATGACAACGTGTTCGCTGAAATTGCACACTAATTGTGAGTCATGCATGGCGCACCATCTTCCCTATGCAAATGTACATTCTCTAGCAGATACCTTTGATTCCAGAAAATGATGTGAATTGGAACGTGATTAGCATCCACACTGTAGATTCCTGATATGGGCCCTTGGTAAGTGTTTAAGGGCTTTCCAATATTTGAAACTTACATGACTTGTTTATGCCCTTCCATTTTCCTCTTTCTTCAGCTCTGATAGTTTATGAGGCAATGCTAGAGCTTAAGCTATGTTCATTCTGTCACCATATACATGCAGCAAATGCTCCACATAACTTCTGTGGCCCACCTTGGCCTCTGGTCTCCGCTTCACTCTAGCCTTCTTCATTATAAATTATTACCTCCCTCTACAGAAGTTCATAATGCTCTGTTTCTGGCAGCTGTAAATAATTACAGGCTGTGTCATTGGACCTAAAGCACTGCTTCCATGTAACCATTTTGCAAGAACACAGGATGTTCCTCCATCTTACTGGCGAGCAACTAATTCTACTAGTGCATTACACAATCATTCATTCTCAGTGCTATGTCTTGCATCTTTACCTTAATCCCATATTTGGTGATGGTCATTCTGTATCACTGCTGTCCATACCTAGTCCATTTCCTCACCGTGGCATTATCAAGCGATAAGACAATATTTGTTCTAGCCCCGATCTGCCGGACCATGTGTAATCTCTGATTCTAACCAAATCATCCTTGGTGCCAGCTTGGAGGATACAATTCATTTGAACAGTCCTAGACTCCAGACAGTCAAAGACCTAATTTATTTATTTCGGATTTTTTGTAAAATACCAAATAACATCTTACAATAACATTGGAGCTTTGAGCACCTCTAGAGAAGATAACTGCTATTAGCCAGGCAGCAGTTCACTTCCTGGGCATGGCCTTTAAGGCCTGACTGGCTCAGAGTCATTTGCAACTGCAGCTTTCTGGCATGGTGGTGGCTGCCTATGAGATTCTCTACATCCATTCTCTGCAGATACATCTGACAAGCACTGGTATCAGCTGATGGCTGACCACTCCAGGACAGTTGCCATCTGTTCTTACAATGATGGGATGCTTCTTCTGCCTACCGCCAAATGCAGCTCCTGGACACTGTCAGATTCTAAGAGATCTGATAGAGACTTGTAGCCACAGATTCATTACCTTAAAATAATCCCAAGGTGTGCGACTGAATCCCTAAATGTTGAGCAGTATCCCTGTCTGCAGGTAAGTGGCATTGTTACTCTCCACGTTGGCGTCATCCACGCCGTAAGTGACTTGCGCGGTGCCTATATTGGTGCCACCCTAGTGCGCTGACGTCAGTTCTTTTCTTTCCACGCCCGATCTGGCGAGTGCTTCCCCCAGTCAATTTTTGACAGACTTTTCCTTGACTTTTTGTCAAAACGTTTTTCGAGATTGCACCTCTTAGTATGTTAGGAATGTCCCCTAAGAAACCAACATGCTTTAAACAATGGGGTGCCTGTCACAGGCAGATGTCTGCGACAGAACCTCATTTGGTTTGCCTCTGGTGCTTGAAGTGAGACTCCAAGACCTGCGAGGACTGCTACACCATGAACCCCAAGGAGCTGAGGGAATGAGCCCTGAACCTCCTAGCACCCGACGTCCCCACAGCGCTCTCAATCCCAACCAGGTACAAGGTCCCAGGACCTCTCCCGATAATCGTCTTCTCAATCCATGTCGTCGGCTAAGTCCCTCAAGAAAAAGAAGTCATAGTGATCTTTGATTTCTCTGCGCCAGTCCAGGTCTTCTGACCTAGCGCTGGATCGTCGGCACTCAAGGCCTCACGGCTTCCGAGCTGGAGCTCGTGTCTTTTTCATTTGACAGGCCTGAACAGGGTGATGATTGAAATGGGTCAGAGGACCCTTACAGATACCATCATCCCCTTGATGACATGGAGGACAACTGGTAAGAGGAATTAGTGGATGCCAGTGGTTTGGACACCTCACGATACACTGATGGTATCTCCCCCTACCATGGCTATGGAGGAGGATGCCACACTCGCAATGGTGGTATGGAGGGTGTCTGAAGTCTTACACCTTCAGTTGCCCATGGTGGCAGTCAAGCTGACCGTCTTGCCAGAGGTGCTTCAGTTGGGAGTTGCCCTTTCTGAACCCCTACTCCCATTCAATAAAGCCCTTAAAGATGTCCTCCTTGGGGCCTGGTCCAAGTTCTACGCAGGGGCTCCTTTGCACAGGATAATTGCCTGCCACCATCGCCCCGCTCCTTGGGAGTCAGGTTTCTTCACCCACCACCCCACCCCGGAGAGCTTGGTGGTCCAAGCTTCCACTTCAGGCTCAATGCCAGCACATTCCCTACCACTCCACCAGATGGGGAATCCAAAAGGTTGGATCCCTTTGGTAAGAGAATTTTCTCTTCCACCAGCCTAGCAATGCGGTTGCTGAACACCGCATTCCTTTTATGCTGATCCCAACACACCGTGTAGGACTCGGTTGCGCAAGTGCTGCCTATGATCTTGGAGGAGGCCCAAGCCATACCCTCTCAAGCATTTGCTGATGGGCAAGATGAAACAAAGTTTACCATTAGATGTGGGCTTGACATGACCGATTCACTGGGCAGAGCAATTTAATCGTCTGTGGCACTGAACGTGTCACCTGGCTGAGAACCACTGGCTTCTTGGGGGATGTACCATCTTACTCATAGGCATGCCCTTTAATGACTCTCGTCTGTTTAGTGAGAAAGCAAACTCAGCACTGAAGATCCTTAATGATAGCAGAGCTAAGGCCAGGTCCTTGGGATTATCCATGTCTCCTCTCCAACCACAGTCTGCCTTTTGCCTCTTCCGTGACGACATAAAGTGCTACCAACCACTTGCGCATCACAGCAGCAGGGCAGGGTTCTACACTCAAACCTGTGCAAGCTCTGCCTTCATGCTTGGTGATTGAATGGCGACAAGTGACAGTTTTCAACCTTCCTTCCGAAGTCTGTTACATTATCTTGGCAGCCAGGCATTCCTCCACAAAGACTGTATATGTCTGTCATTGGGACAAGTTTGTGTGCATCCAAGGATATTGATCCTCTTTCAGCACCCTTGTCTCAAGTTCTCTTGTTTGTTCTTTCTCTGGTCCAGCAGGACTCTACTCTGGCAACTGTTAAAGGTTGCTTATCTGCCATTTCGACATTCTTGCAGTTGCCTGGCCACCCTTCTTTGTTCAAGTCACTTGTTGTGTCTAGATTCCTCAAAGGCCTTCAACACATGTTTCCTTCCAGGCCCTTCATCATGCCTCAATGGGATCTTAAATTGGCTCTCACTTTTCTCATGTGTACACCGTTCAAGCTTTTATACAACTGTCCACTTCACCTGCTTACCATCAAGGCAACTTATCTGGTGGCCATAACAGCAGGAGGGTCAGTGAACTGCAGACACTTTTGTGTACCCTGCTTATACCACCATTTACCCAAAGAAACTGGTTTGGAAACCCGTGCTTCATGTTTCCGAAAGGTTAGGTCACCTTTTCATATAGGTCAAACCATCACCTTGCCTATCTTCGCTGCTTCACCTCACCCTTTTAAAGAAGAGGAGAGACAGTTCGGGTGAATGGACAGACATCTTCTCGGTTCCCCATTAGCAGAGGCATGAGGCAGGGGTGCCCTCTCTCCCCCCTCCTCTTTGCGCTATATATGGAACCACTAGCACTCATGATCAGGCGTCACCCCCTTATAACTGGCATCAAATTTGGCGGAGATGTCCACTACATCAGCCTATATGCGGACGACATTCTATTATCCCTCACTAATCCGATCCAGTCGCTAAAAGCGCTTTTCATCGAATTCCATAGTTTTGGGCAGGCCTTGGGTTTTAAAATTAATATGGATAAGTCGACCGCACTTAATATCTCCCTTACTCAGCACACGTTGGCTCGTCTTCAAGAGGAACACCCGATACAGTGGGCTGTTTCCACAGTCCCCTACTTGGGGGTGCACTTAGGCCCCACCATTCAAGCTACAGTCACCGCAAATTATGATCGGCTTCGCACCCATATCCGCAACGAACTGGGTCAATGGAAGCATCACACCCTTTCCTGGCTAGGGAGAATTGCAGCCACTAAAATGACCATCTTAGCCCAGATCCTGTATCTTTTTCAGACGCTCCCTCTTCGTCCCCCTGCTGGCTGGATTCAGCAAACTCAATCGGACTTGGCGCAGTTCATTTGGCAGGGCCGCAAGCCCAGATTCAAGCATGAGATAGCAATCTTGCCGCCCGAGCGAGGAGGGGTGGGGATTCCTGACCTGCAGCTCTATTTTTACACATCACAGCTCCGCTATCTTGTTGAGTGGAGCCGTTTGGAGTCTGAGAAGCATTGGTTGTTCCAAGACCAAGCGGTAGCGGCAACGACCCTGCAGGGTGTCCCCGTTCTTCGTAAGGCCCACAGGCCACCGAACCTCTATGCTTCCTACATTACAGGCACGATTTTGGAGGCTTGGGACCGTACTGCCACCACACATGCTCTGACATCCTTTCCCTCCCCCTTAACGCCACTCTTTAACAATCCAGAACTCCAACCCGGCATGGCAACTAAGGCCTTTGCACTCTGGCAGCCCTCTCCGTGCAGATGCCTAGGGCATCTATTCGATACGGATGGCATTCTTTCCTTTCCACAGCTCCGTACAAAATATGGCCTCCGGAGACTGAGAGACTCCCGTACCTACAGCTCAGACATTGGGTCCTGCAACCCCAAGTGAAGTCCGGTGCCCAGCGTCTCCTTACCACCTTTGAGAAATGGCTTATTACTAGATCTTCGGATAAGAAGCTTATTTCCAATCTTTACAAGCATCTCTTAGCTACTACTGCATATACGTACAATGCTGGTCGGGCACGCTGGGAACGGGAGATTGGCAGGTCCCTCACCCATAAGGAATGGGACAACATCTACTTCAGGGCCCGACACTCAGCGCACCACACAGGCCTTACTGAGACAATGACTAAGGTGGTTACCTATTGGTACTATACGCCGGAGCGCCTCCATCATTTTGATCCTCGCCAGAGTGCTTTCTGTTGGAGGGGCTGTGGGGAGGTGGGCACTCTAGAACATCTATTGTGGAGCTGTGAGCACATCCAGCCTTATTGATCCCAAATTCTGGATGAAATAGATATTCACCTGGACACACAGCTTCCGCGCTTCCCTGCCTACATCCTTTTGGGCCTGCCAAACCCGTTGATGTACCCTCTAAAATCCCGAAGGGGTCGCTTGATCGCCATTGCCCTGGGAGCGGCCACACAGAACATACTGGCGCACTGGCGCTCCCCCTTGCCCCCACCTCGTTCTGGATGGCTGCAGAGACTATGGTTGGTGTTGGGAATGGAGAAACTCACCCTCACTCTTGCAGGCAGGGGTTCTGAGTTCCCGGAGCAGTGGCGTCCCTTCCTCACCCTCCCCATAACTGAATTCAGGGAACTGACTTGCCCCCGCTATCTCATTACTGTGTCTGGATGACATGCAGATCCCACAGAAGGCCCTCCTGCGTAGACCTACTAGACAGAGATGATCCTCTGCGGGTCCTTTAATCCTTTCCTTCCCTATCCCGTGGGTTCTTAGTTGATGGACGAGAGGGGTGGGGTGGAGGGCGGAGGGTGGACATGTTTGGGGAGCTTTTGGGAATATTGCCTTTGGAGGGTTCCCTTTTTTCCTATGTTCTTTCTCTTACTATGTTCCCTTTTGTAGCCTCGCTCCATGCCTTTTACCTGGGTAATGCTATTAGTCGTGACACTTGTGTCTGTCATACTTTGTATTCAGGAGCCGGGGTCTGGTTTCCTTTTTCTCTATTTGTTTGGAAAATTAATAAAAGATGTAAACCATAAAGAAGAGGAGAGACTCCATTTTCTGGAACCAAAAAGAACATGGTTGTTCTATCTGGATCTCACAACAGAGTTCCAGGTAGATGATCAATTCTTGAGCAGGGATGTAGGTCCTAAGAAAAGGACAGTGTGCAGAAGAGGACCATCTCAGGATGGATAGTACAAGGCATAAAGATCTGCCACCCATTGGCAAAAAAGAAAGCCCCTGAGGGTATGAGTGTTCATTCAACTAGAGCCAAGGCTTTGACCACTGTGCTAGCTCATGGAGTCCCTCTCCTATACATCTGTCAAGCAACAACATGGGTATATTTGCACATGTTCAACAAACACTACTGCCTGATGGCCATGTCCTTTGTGATGGACACTTTGCCCGTTCAGTCCTACAGGACGTTTTGATTTGATCTGTGTCACAGACTCACTTCTGGGGAGGTATTGCTTGGGTATCTATTCTAATGACAGGAATCTGCAGCTGGAAGTCTCTATCAGATGAACAAGTTACTTACCTTTTGGTAACACCAAACCTGGTAGAGATTCTATCTAGCCACAGACTCCTTACTGTCCCTCCCTGCTTTGCAATTGATTCATAGGGTCACCCTTCTACACACCAGTCTGTCAGCATTTTTCTTGAGTCTGTGCTTCTGGCATGGAAAGTCGCAAATTAAACATTTTTCAGCATGCTGGGGTGGTGCCTATATAGACACCGCGCACATCACTTCTGGTGAGGCTGACTCAGAGCTGAACAATGCCACCTAGAAGCACGCAGGGGTACTGTTAGAAAATATCCACATCCAGTCTGACACCAGAGGATTATCTTGAATTAAGGAATCTGCGGCTAAATAGAGTCTCTACCAGATAAGGCATTACCAAAGGTGAGTAACTTGTTCTTTGGGTTAGTGGTGCGCTGCAGGATATTAGATTTGTTCTTTCAAATAAACGCTTTGGAGGTGAAGACAATTTTTCTAGCTGTGAAAGCATTTTATCCAGTGGGGAAATACATGAAGAAATCCATGGTGCAATTGATCTGCAACACCATAGCTCTCTTCAGTGAGCCCCCTTTAAAGTACGGAAGCAAGAGGCACTAAATACCTGAATTTGAGCCAGCTGGTGGTGGCTCTTTATGAATTGGCTCTTGTACACAACACTTATCTGATGGTCTCCTAGAGTACAGGCATTTACAACACAAAAGCAGGCAGTATGAGCTGACATCTCCATTCACCACACCGGCTGGAAATTTTATAGGAAGTCCTCTATCCATTTGATGTTGCGGTTGTGAAACTTTAGACACCTTTGCCTCTCACCTGAACACCCGCTACCATCATTCTAGCTCTTGGAGGAGCAGGTGGCTTGGTTGCTTGTGTAACTGTCTTATGTTGGACTACATTCTTTCCTACACTCCTTTTATCCGAGGGTTCTTCGTAAAATCTGGGAAAGCCCTGGATGCCCGGTCATCCTAGAGGCTTTTGCTTGGTCTCAAAGTTTAGTTTTTGGACCTGCTTCAAAAGGCTCATAATATGCTACCCCAAGTGAAAGACCTCCATGCCATAGAGAGAGTGAACTGCAGCATCCCTCACTACCTTGACTCAGCTCAGGCACATGGTTCTGAGACACTAAACTAGCATTCAACCAATCAGGGAATTGTAAGCGCACTACTCACCCGCGAGGGTCTCAAGGCACTGGGGGGTCGGGGGGAGTGGTAGCAGTTCTGTTTAGTCAAAAAGCCATATCTAGAATCTTTGAGGTACTTGATGCTGTCAGGAAATCCTCCACTAGGACTCCTTACAAGAATTGGCTGAGATGTTCCCACTGGGGACTTGCAAAGAACATTAACCCATTCACCTACTCAGTGAATAAAGTAATGTCCTGTTTGTGGCACCTGGCTGAAACAAGGGTGTAGGAGGACACCTCCAAAAATTACTTTGCAGCCCTACCATAACGGTGCTTAGGAGACCTTCTCCATGGCGATTGAAGTAGTCAGAAAACATCCTATTGGACTAATGAATCTTTTTCCCTCAGTTAGATACTATATTACCTCCTGGAACCTGAAGTCATCCCTAGCCATGTTGGTTCACAAACATGTTGAACCGCTCATATGACTTTTAGCTTCTTTCATGGATTACCTCTTTGTTGGTGGCCATGACATCATCCAAGCACATACCTGAGTAGCAAGCCTTTAGTGCCTCAAACCCTTCAATAATTTTCCGTAGCAACAACATGATTTTGAGGACTCACTCCACCTTTGTTCTGAAAGCTCATTCAGAGTTCCCGCTGAAAGGACCTCATCTCCATGAAATTATGTTCATGTCCTTATCCAGTATTGGGGTATGTTTCATAGATTTACATGCTTAGAATCATCCCCGCCGTCGAGGTGGGAGTCTAGCGGTACATATAAAATATATACATAATAGTAATAAAACATTACACAATAGGCTACAATGGACTGGAAGGTCACTACATTAGCCTATCCTAGTCTTTTTGTAAAAAGAACCAAATCTGTAACACAGCCAATCAGGCTCCAGCACCCTCTTAGAACACTCCACAGAGAGGCAAACCCTCAGATTTTCTACTGCACGTCATGTGACAGGGAGTCTCCCTGAGCTCTGCTCAGTTTTCTTCACCTTTGGCTGAACTTTGTGAGTAGCTATGTCTGATACTTCAAAGAAAAGAGATTGCATTTTGAGGACCCCCACAAGGAATGTATTTACTGTCTTTATCCGGCTCACAAACTTAAAGACTGCAGAATTTACTGAACCTTTCCTGCCAAGACTTTAAAAGACAGAGAAGGAAGATTGCTGGTTTGGCTTGAGAAGTTAAAAGCTACATCTGACGTTGTTTCTGGAGATGATGGCAGTGTTAGTCCTCCGGTGTCTTCCCCTATAACCAAGAAGAGGGATAGATCTGATGATCCCCCTGAGCGACAGAGTAAGACTGGTCACTCTACCTCTAAAAAGAGAAGCTTTCATTCTCTTCAGAGAGAAAATCAGGAGAAAAAAGGAAAAATTCCACAGAAAACTGCCTCTAAATAACAGAAATCTCACTCTGAGTCTCTCAAGATTCCTTCGACGTCAAAAAAGACACCATCGACGATGAAATCTCCTCAGGGGGTGAGTGCTTCCTCCTCGTTGACGAAGACCATCCCGCCGTTGGCGATCGCTCCGTCAACGACAATAGTGTCTACTAATCTGGCACCAGCGACAACGACTGGTCATTCCTCGTCGACGTTCACCTCATCAACGACGAGCCATCTCCCGTCGACGCCGAGCCATCGCCCGTTGACGCTTCCACCGTCGACAACAGCATCTGTTTCGACGACGACAGCATCGTCGACGATGGATTTTTCGTCGACGACGTCGATGATGACAACGTCGAATGTAACTTCTGTTATGGCTGTTTCTGCTGGATCTGATTCACTTTCAATGTACATTTAGTCGACGCTGAAGCGTAACTGACCTACCTCTCTGCAAATAACACCAGTTTTAACATCAAGACTATCATCTACGCTCTTCTCGTCGAGAAGCTATTTTCAGGACGTTTCTCATTTCTCACCTTTGCCTCCTAGTCACTATTTGGAGGAAACAGAGGACGATGGACTTTTCAGCCCAGCACGCAACCCTTCTCAACTCCAAATTAAATATCAGGAGGAGGATGATGATGAGGAGGAGTACTATGAGCCTTGTGAGTCACTACAAGGTCCTCAAGCGATCCCATTTCAACAGGAGCCTATGGTGCAAATGCCTATACCTTGGTGCAAGACCATTTTCAGTGCCTGCGATTCTTCCTAGAATCATCAAAAAATACAAAGCTCTAGATAATGCCCCCGCATGCCTGTCCGGTCATCCTAGACCGAATTCCGTTATTTCACAGGCTACTCAACGTAGATCTCGGAATTCATCCATTCCGGTTACAGCACCGCCAGATAAGGATGGGAGGCGGCTTCATAATATCGGTAAGCGGTTCACCACCATGGCGGGTGCTTCGGTTCGTGCCATGAACTCCCTGGCAATTCTAGGGAGGTATGACCGCCAACTATGGTCGGACATTGCTCCATATCTCGATTTCTTACCCGATGAAAAGAAGCAGGAGGCAAGAAGCATTCTCCTGGAAGGAGAAAGAGCTGCATCTGAAATAATTGATATTTCTATGGATCTGGCCTCCTTAGGCTTTCGCCAACTTGCTGGAGCGGCAGTCTTCAGACGTATGGGATAGTTGAAATCTACCACCTTTCGCCCCGAGGTCCAAACTAAGATTTTAGACATGCCATTCGATAGGGATGCGCTGTTTGGCAGGCACATAGAGGAGGCTCTGCAAGAGATCAAAAAAGATACGAACACTGCCAAAGCCCCTGGCGCATTGCAATATAGGAAGATTCCTTTTCAAGGATCCCGGGGCAGAGGATCTTATTCCTTTTGTGGTGGCTATCAAAGATACCATTCCCAAGGATATCAGGGAAGGTATCAGCAGCAGCAGTCATACAGGAACCCTCCGGCTGCCGCTTATAGACAGCAGAATAGAAGACGACAGCCCCAATAGGGCAGGTATTCTGCTAGAAAGCAGTGACTACTCACTAGCACCTGCAGCAGCTCTGCCACACACTACTTCCCGGATTCCGAACATATCCCAACATCTCAACAATTGGAAACGATTGACCACCGACAAGTGGGTCTTGGATATTCTCAAATTTGGGCATACCCTGGAGTTTGTCAGCATTCCTCCTCCTCACCCACCTTTAAAGAAGCATCCACAACATCTTGCTCTTCTCAGAAAGGAAGCAAAAATTATGCTCTTGAAAGGAGCAATAGAAAGAGTACCTCACTCTCAAGTGGGGAAGGGGTTTTACTCCCGCTTTTTTCTAGTAAGGAAAAAATCAGGGGTATGGAGACCTATCCTCGATTTAAGAAAGTTGAACAAATATCTACAAAAGAAATCCTTTCGCATGGTCACACTTCAAGAGATCCTTCAGCTTCTGGACCATGCAGACTTCATTACAACGTTGGATCTCCAGGATGCATACTTCCACATTCCTATTCACCCATCGGAAATTCCTCTGTTTCACTGTGGCAGATGCTCACTTTCAATTCAGAGTCCTCCCCTTCGGTCTCCGCTCAGCCCCAAGAGTCTTTACAAAATGCCTGGCCCCAGTGGCTACTGCTCACCTCAGACTTCAAGGCATACAGCTATTCCCATATCTGGACGATTGGCTGATAAAGGCTCTTTCCTTTCGCCAGGCCTCTCAAGCAACGTCCATATGTCTTCAATTGTTTCAATCCCTGGGACTGTCTCAACAGCCAAAAATCTGTTCTTCATCCTTCTCAAAGGGTTCAATTTCTGGGGTAGTCTTGGATACTATCCAGGATAAAGCATTCTTGTCCAAAGAAAGGCAATCGCGTCTGATTTCTCTGGCATCAGACCTCCGAAGAAGACAGTTCGCTTCTGTGAGAATCATCAAATCTCTCCTAGGAATACTATACTCAGCGATATTGTTGGTACCTCACACCTGTCTCAGGATGAGGCCTATTCAGGAGGAACTAGACAGTCAATGGCTGCAGATCACAGGATCGTTCGACGACCTAGTGAGAATAACTCCAACTATGCGGGTAGCGCTGCTTTGGTGGTTGCGCTCCAAGAATGTCTCAACCGGGTTTACTTTTCTTCCTTCTATTTCAGAGTTCATCCTGACTACAGATGCCTCCCTAGATGTGTGGGGTGCACACCTTCAAGATCTTTGCATAAGAGGAAAGTGGTCCACTGCGATGGCGAAAATGCATATCAACTTCTTAGAGCTTCAAGCCATTTTCCTGGCGTTGCAGTCTTTTCTCCCAAGACTTCAAGGGTCCTCTGTTCTCATCAGAACCGACAACACCACTTGCGTGTACTACCTGAACAAGCAAGGAGGTACTCGTTCACACATTCTGTCTCAAGAAGCTCAAAGCATTTGGGAATGGCTCCTTTCTCACAACATCACGATAAAGGTGGAGCATTTGCCAGGAATTCACAACAGTCTGGCGGACACTTTGAGCAGGACTTCGAAGCCCTGCCACGAATGGGAGTTAGATCAGTCAATTGTGGAACACGTATTTCAGATGTGGGGCAGACCAAATTTGGATCTCTTTGCCTCCAAAAACAATCAGAAGTGCCAGTTGGGAACCAGAGAAGGGTTCGTGGGGGAACGCCTTCATAATGAGATGGACAGGGATCTTCGCATACGTATTTCCCCCCTTTCCGTTGCTCCCAAGACTTCTACGCAAACTCAAAATGGAACCATGCTGCATGATTCTCATTGCTCCGCACTGGCTACATCAGCATTGGTTCACAGAGCTTCTCCTACTGTCAGAACGCAGACCATACCGCCTTCCTGCAGTTCCAACCGTGTTATCAATGAGCAAGGGCCAGATTCTTCATCCTCACCCAGCCCACCTGCATCTACATGCATGGTTTCTGAATTCACTGAATTCAAGGAGCTAGATTTACCACAGGATTGTAGAGATATACTTTCAAGGGCAAGAGCTCCTACTCTAAAGACTTATGCTCTAAAATGGAAGCGATTTTGTTCGTGGTGCAATGACAATGATGTGCATCCATTGAAATGCTCTCCAGATAAAGTTCTGCCTTATCTTCTTTCGCTAACTAAGTCTAGGCTTCTGTTTAGATCAGTTAAGCTACACTTAGCGGCCATCTCTACCTACTGACATTCTGCAGGAACTTCATCCCTTTGCTCTAGTCATTTCAGAGCTTTTCCACCCATCAAAGCTCCTCCTCTGGAATGGAGGCTTAAGCTGGTTTTACAGCAGCTCATAAAGCATCCATTCGAGCCTGTTCACAAAGCCAACCTTAAGTACCTCTCCTGGAAAACGGCTCTTTTAGAGGCACTAAGCTCTGCTCGGAGAGTCAGTGAAATTCAGGCGTTTACTGTCAAAAAATCTTATTTGAGATTCACCAATGATTATGTTCTCCTCAGAACAAATCCAACATTTATTCCGAAGGTTCCCTCTACATTCCATCTTAATGAACCTATTATACTGCGTTCTTTCTTTCCCAATCCGTCTTCCTCTGCTGAAAAGGCTTTGCATACCTTGGATATGTTAAAAGGTGTCTGAAGTTCCATATCTCACATACTGTGTCCATCCGTAAATCGGACCAATTGTTTATTTCTTATGGCGGTGAAAACCCAGGAACAGCTATCACTAAATCCACTATTGCAAGGTGGATAGCATCTGCGATCCAATTCTGCCATACTAAAGCTGGGCATCCTTTGTCTGTGAAACCCAAGGCTCATTCCACAAGGGCAGTGTCCTCATCTACCGCTCTTTTTGCCAGAGTACCTTTGGAGAAGATTTGCCGCGCTGCGACACTTTTACACAGCATTACTGTCTAGATCTGGCGACAGAGGCTGAATCAGCTGTTAGTCAAGCAGTGTTACGAACCCTCTTTAAATAAGATAAGCCTCTGTAAGGAGGTGATTATGTCATTACATATTACATGTTCACTAAAACAAGGAGTATTTATTTTTCTTTTCTATTTTGTTACTATTGTTCATATATATATATATATTCCAAACGACACGCTCTCCACCTTCGGAACAGCACTCGAGCCCACCAGCCAGTATTACTTCAATATTCTTTTATTTGAATATGCCCATGGATAAAACAACCTCCGCTACGCGTTTCGACACCTTCCGGTCTTAATCATGCGGTAACACTGCGTGGTTTAGTACGTTTGTTTAAATATTCAGGTAATTAGTGAACACTATGGAAGGACTTCTGCACGGATCGGGTCGACACCTGCTATTCTTAAAGTTATAGTAACTATTTGGTGGTTAGGTATTTGTATATTCAGTGACAGTTTTGATTAATAGTACCTGGTCTTCAGTAGACCACTTGTATATTGCTTTAGTAGCACACTTTAAAAGTCATCATCACTGAAAGTCTTTTACCAATTGTAATATGCGGACCACAATATCCATAATGCTTTGCAATTATTCACCCAGTGTGATTTACTGCCATCCATAATTGTCACTTTTCGTTATTTCAATGTTCTTTTTATGAAACTCACTGTTTGTTATCCATCACGTTCACACAGCATATTTGTTTAACTTGAGAGCTGGCATTTCCCATCCATGGACAACTTCGAGTTTAAAAGTTACCAAAGACTGGCTGCGCAGAGAACACTTTCCCCGCGAACCCTGGCTGCTTTACCTTTTTCAGTTAATTAGTACGTGACAGGCCTCTCGTTTCCTTGCCAGTGGCCTTACTTCACATTCTTCTTTCCCTCAAAGTTAGCAGCCGGCGGACATCCTTTTGTACAAAAATCCAAATGCAACTTTGACGCTGAAGGACGCCCAGCCTGTCGGGTCGGGGCTCGTCGGCAGGCGCCACTGCCCATATATTCCAAACGACACGCTCTCCACCTTCGGAACAGCACTCGAGCCCACCAGCCAGTATTACTTCAATATTCTTTTATTTGAATATGCCCATGGATAAAACAACCTCCGCTACGCGTTTCGACACCTTCCGGTCTTAATCATGCGGTAACACTGCGTGGTTTAGTACGTTTGTTTAAATATTCAGGTAATTAGTGAACACTATGGAAGGACTTCTGCACGGATCGGGTCGACACCTGCTATTCTTAAAGTTATAGTAACTATTTGGTGGTTAGGTATTTGTATATTCAGTGACAGTTTTGATTAATAGTACCTGGTCTTCAGTAGACCACTTGTATATTGCTTTAGTAGCACACTTTAAAAGTCATCATCACTGAAAGTCTTTTACCAATTGTAATATGCGGACCACAATATCCATAATGCTTTGCAATTATTCACCCAGTGTGATTTACTGCCATCCATAATTGTCACTTTTCGTTATTTCAATGTTCTTTTTATGAAACTCACTGTTCGTTATCCATCACGTTCACACAGCATATTTGTTTAACTTGAGAGCTGGCATTTCCCATCCATGGACAACTTCGAGTTTAAAAGTTACCAAAGACTGGCTGCGCAGAGAACACTTTCCCCCCATAGGTTTCACACATGTTATAGTTAGCTGGACATTTTACTGATAAAAAACCAATGAAATTCCCCCGTTATAGTTAGTGCAGGCAACTATAACTCACGCGACCGCAATCCTCTGCTGATGCTAATACTGTATTTAGATAATTATTTGCCCATGTCTTCTTCCATTAAATTTTAGCTATACATATATTACAAATATTTTTTTTTCATAAAGACACATATGTCATCAGCAGAGGATTGCGGTCGCTTGAGTTATAGTTGCCTGCACTAACTATAACGGGGGAATTTCATTGGTTTTTTATCAGTAAAATGTCCAGCTAACTATAACATGTGTGAAACCTATGGTTTTTTCAGTGAATTTGCAAGGTTTTTTAAATGCTAATTCCTAACTATAACGTGTGTGAAACCTATGGTTTTTTCAGTGAATTTGTAAGTTTTTTTAAATGCTAAGTTACTTTACGCCATTCGTGGCGTGCGCGCCCACTTTACGCAGTTAGTGCCGTGCACGCACGGTGGGCACGCGGTGCGCGTAGCGCACCGCGTGCCCACGTTACGCTGGATGGGCCATGTACGCACTATGCGCTTCGCGCACCGTGCGCACATGGAGGACATATTATGCGCTTCGTTGTGAAAGGAAATCTTTTAGATTACCATACATGTTTGTATATATGCCATGCACAAATTGTGCCCTTCGGGAACAATTTGCACACGGGGTGGGGAAAGTGTGGTTATTTTTTTTTTTTTATTTTAATTTTACCGTACGCGTACGGTAAGCGTAATCAGCGATTTTTCAAAACAAATTAAAATTGATTTTTTGGCCTTGGTGGTTCTTTGGGGACACCTTCATCAAGGATAGGTGGTTAGGAACTGTCTAAACAGCCCCTTTACATGTTTTTTCCATTGTTATTCGTCCACCCCTCAGAGTGCGAGAGAGAAAATGGCGGACGCAGCTTCCTGGTTTCGACCGATTCGAATGTTTACTAAGATCTAACAGCCAATCAGAATCGCGCTCGCGCACGGCACCGTACGCGTACGGTAAGCTTACGGTAAGCGCACGGAGCGCTGCCACAGATATATATATTGATTTAAATGCAATTTTCTCAGGATCTACTGAACAGATTTACACCAAACCTACAAAAGGCACTTCCTTGACCTGTAGACTACCTGTCTGCCAAATTTCAAGTAACTCTGTTCAGCCGTTCGGGCTGTAGCTGTGTCTAAAGGTCCTATGGAAAAATGCATGGGAAAAACGCGTTTTGGGACCCCCCTTTTTTCTCAGCCCCCGCTTGACGAATCCCCCCGAGACTTTCAGGGTAGGAGTGGAGCGTAGCGCCCCACCTATTTTGAAAATTTCGCGAGGATTCGTCGACCGGCGCCAAAGTTATTCCAAATAGAATGTTGCGGTTTTCCTATGGAAAGAGGGTCCTAACTATAACTACCTACTGGCGACCGCCAGTAGGTAATATATATATATATATATATATATATATATATATATATATATAAATATATATAATTTCTACCCTTCCTAGGGTTAGAAGGTTATATTGCATTATTTTATTGGTATTACGAGGTATCTATGTGTTTCTAATGATACCCACCATCCGCTATACAACTAAGAATTCTACTGCTAACTATTCTGATTCTAAGCATGTGAATCTATGAAAGATATCCCAATAGTGGATAAGAAAACGAGTTACTTACCTGCAACTTCAGTTATCCGGTATTGGTATCTTTCATAGATTCACATGCGACCCACCCTCCTGATTGGCTGTGTTCCAAATTTTGTTCTTTTTACAAAAAGACTAGGATAGGCTAATGTAGTGACCTCACTGTCCATTGTAGCCTATTGTGTAATGTTTTATTACTATTATGTATATATTTTATATGTACCGCGAGACTCCCACCTCGATGGCGGGGATGATTCTAAGCATGTGAATCTATGAAAGATACCAATACTGGATAACTGAAGTTACAGGTAAGTAACTCGTTTTCTTATGACTCCTTGACTGAGGGGATGTTACACAGTCTGGACATCAGATGTGCCCTGCTTTCCTCTTGTCTTGATAGTTGAGATAGTTTGATGTTATGACACCAGCATAGCATCTACTATATCTACCACTGTCAAATGGATGACATTATGTATCACTCACTGCCCGATGCTGCTCTGTTGTCCTACTGTTCTCATTCTCAGTTACTGCAATATCAAAAAAAGAGAAGAATCAGGATATAAGATTGGTATAAAAGTACCTTGATGATGATTCTTTTACACTGTAAGTATTTTATTATTATCAGCGCCCTTCTGTTAACGCATCATCAACTGCGAAATAACACACAGATCAGATCTCTTTTTTCAAGAAAGGCATTTGTATATACTCAAGCATGGGGCATGCTGTGAATGACACATACATGTGTGTGACACCATTGCACTGAAGCTGTCGATCTGATAGAGACATTTAGCCGCAGATTTCTTAACTTAGAATATCCCCAGGCATCAGAATGGATCCGGAGAATTTTTCTCAGCAGCACCTCTGCGTGCCGGGGGACGGCGCTGCATGGCTCCGCCCTGACTTCGTCCATGGACATGACATCAGTGGAGCCATATAAGTCCCTTCTGGTGCTCTGACATCAGTTTCCTTCTTTTCCGCGTCCCAACGCGGATCCAAGAGTAGCAGTTCCTTTGGCCTGTTTTGTTTTCAGGCCTTCTCGACACCTTCAGCGTCTGGGAACAGTTTGCGATGCCTTCGGGCTGCAAGTCATGTGAGACCTGTACACGGCAGATGTCAGCAACGGGTCCGCACGCAATCTGTATGTGGTGCCTGGGAGAGCACCACGACTCCGAGGAGTGCGACGCCTGCCGGCAGCTAAAGCCAAAGTCTCTGCGGGAGAGTCAGATGAATTTGGTGACTGCCCGGATGTCTTGTTCGGGGTCTGCGTGTCGCTGGTCTCCATCTCGAGCTGCGGCCCCTGTTCGGGTCCGCTCACGGAGTCGTTCCCGCGGACGTCGTTCACCTGATGCAGGTAAGCACAAACACAAGTCATGGAGGTCGTCGGCCTCACATAAATGTGATGGCTGGGCCCGCTACTCCCGGTCTTTACTGGACACGGGCTCCCAGGAGTCGGCCCCCTCCTACCCACCATTTCCTGGTGTTGAGGTGACTCGAGCCCAGCTGGAAGCCTATTCTCAGGGTCTTCAGGCCATCTTTGGGTCAAACCCTCTCCCTGGCGCGCCTTTGGACCCCACAGAGGGGGTAGGGACTCAGGTCGGGTCTTCGCCGGTGGGTTCGCCCTCTGCGCCAATCGAGTGCCCTGACTCTGGTTCCAGAGTCGGTGTGATGTCGGGACACGACCCGGAGGGGCATCCAGGTCGGACGTCAAGCCCTCCTGTGACGTCTCCGCATAGCCCTGTGAGGCTCCCTGCACCAACGCCGAATGCAGCTGCAGCATGGTGCCGTTTCCCATCTCAATGGAGGTTGAATCGATGCCGGTCCAACGCCGTGTAGATGAGTCACCTACGAGGGTCATCGGCGTCGATATGACACCGTCTCGACGAAGGTCGATGCCGGTGCCCACCCCTGTTCCCATGTTAGGAGGGGAAGAGGCCCCTGAGGGTCCCTATACCCAAGGTTGTTGCGGTGCTCTTCAGAGCAGGTGCCCATGGGACAATGGTCCTTTGATCAATCTCGGGCTCCTGCGCCTCTACTGTCTGGTGGATGGGTTAGCCTCCAACCGTCCCCTACAGATGGTTTATTGTCGTCACCTAGAATGGCCACGGAAGCTAATGCGGCGTTTGCTAGGGCTGTTCGCAGGGCTGCAGATATTTTACATATGCAGCCTCCCTCAGTCTCTTTGCCTTCTGATCCTTTATTGGATCTACTCCACCAGGATGCTGTTGAGGTGGAGCCCTTGCTGCCTCTTAGCGGGTCTTTATTTGACACCCTTCTTGGGACATGGGCGTGGCCCTCATCCAGGGACCCAGAGGATCGGGCCATAGCACATCGTCATCGCCCGGCTCCAGATGACCCTGTCTGTTTGTTCCTCCATCCTAGGGCCCAAGGACTGGTAGTCCAGACAGCTTCAGCCTCGCTACCTTCCTCTCCTCCCCTGCTGCTTCCTCCCACTTGGGAATCTCGCTGGTTGGAGTCGTGTGGCCGTCATATCTTTGCGTCCACCAGTTGGGCCTCCGTGCTCTAAATACGTCTTGTGTGTTTGCACGGGCTACTTTTGCCTTTTGGGACGTAGTCGAGCATCTTCTATCGCTTCCAGATGGTCCCCGTGCTGACCTGGATCATCTGTTGCATGATGGCAGGGATATGGCTCAGTTTTCCATTAGATCAGCCATAGACACCACTGACTCTGTGTGTCGGACGATGGCCTGGTCAGTTGCTCTGCATTGCCATGCTTGGCTGCGAGATGGCAGTTTCCCTGAAAATGTTCAGGAGCGTCTTAGGGATATGCCTTTTGATGGGGTTGCTCTTTTTGACAGTCATGCTGACTCAGCTGTCCACCGTCTCCTGAGTTTCCATGACTTTATATTTTCTAGTCCTTCTGGAAACTTTTAATTTTATATGCAAAGTTGTCTCTGTTTGTTCTGGTATCCGTCAATGATTTCATGATGTTAATTCCCTGGCGGTCTGTGCGGCTATTCCGCTGTTTATGCCCTTAATTGGTACAGCTGGCTAGCTGGTTATACTTTTCCTTTCGCGTCCTCTGTCTATGAGTTCATCTCAAGAGGTGCCCCCCTTGCTTATGGGTATGGGACTTAACCTATGTGAGGTATCCGTTGGCTATTGTATGGCTGTCCTTCCTTTACTTGGAAGCTTTGTAGGCTCCTGTAGAGTCTTCTTTGGCGGGGTTGTCCTACAGATCAGACTGTGGTCTTTTCCTGCTATTGTGGGACCCTCCTCTTCCTTCCCTCCCCCTGGTGTGGCCCACAGGTTGGCGTCGCTCTCTTCTAGTGCTTCTGCATTGTGGTCTGCGGTTGGTCCGTAGTACTCCCCTGCATCTGTGGATGTAACTTCTTCGAGGTGTTGTTGGGTTTCTGCCACAAGTGGCTCACCCCGGCATGTTCTTTCAGCTTCACTCTCTACGGTGGCTGTCATTGCCGTCAGCAAGTGTCCATTTGGGGCCTGTTGTTCTGTTCCGTTCTGGCATGGTTCTACGTGTTCTATTGCGGACACGTCATGTGGGTACACCCATGTATATTCACTGTCACGGGGTGCCTGCGATAACCCTTGCGCCTCTAAATTTTCTGGTCTTTGTCTATGGGCAGTGGAGTCCCCGCCAGACATGTCAATGCTGTACATTGCCTTGTGCCCTACTTTCCTGTGCACTTCCCAGGCAAGGGTTCACGCTACTCTGCTTATTGTTGCGCAGGAGTTTAGATACTTTCTGCTCCGGGCTTCTGCTACTGTTGTCAGTGACAGTTCTCCCTTCAGGATACTCACTGCCATTGTGCGGTCTTTGTATATGGATCTCTATGCAATTTCCTGTTACTCTATGCACATGTAGTACTAACTCATTCCTCGTTCGTGTGGTGGGCAGTCTCCCCGTCCTTCACACAGGGGACCGGGGTTCCTCTCCGACAGGTAGCTGATGTTGCCTTACGTTTCTGGACATTGTCCTGTCCTGCTGTGCTTCTCACCGGTACTGTTGGCACCTATGGTGTGGCCTTCCTTCTCTAGGGCATGCTCTTTGAGTCCTTTTCAATTTTTTCCTAGCTGTGTACATGTCTATGTGTATTCTGTCTTGCGATCTACACACAACAAGAGGTCACGCAATAAAGGTTTTGCCTTGCTGCTGTATCTGGGGTATTTTGCCCCAACCTCTCTCTCTCTCGCTCTCTCTCTTTCTCAGTGGAGCAAGCCTTCTGTGTGTGTACGGCTTGCCGGGTCCCCTTCACCGGTTGGCTGGTTAAGTACCTGGTGCTGCGTCTCTCTCTCTCTCCCTGCTGCATCATCCGTGCTGTTAATGCTACATTGCATTGGGGATTACATATATGTGGTGTGGTTTTCACAGCACACACTGACTGCTCCTGTGTACTCCTGTCCTCCACATACATGTATCTTCTGGTAGTCATGTTTCGATATTAATACTCGGCATGGTGATGTCTGTCCCCTCACATGTCATTGTTTGGGTATCCACTGTTGTGCATGCTCAGCCTGTATGTTCTGACTCTGTCATACAGTCTTGTCCCTTCTCTGGGTCTTTATCTCTAGTGGATCCATTGGATCCTGTGCTCAGTTCATCTTCTTTTGCAAAAGTTTCTGGACTCTCTCATTTTCAGCACTACCTTTCTGGGTCTTCGCTTCCTTTCACCCCTGTCTGGACGAGAGAGGTTTTGTACCATCCCTTGACGGGTTGTG
Source organism: Triturus cristatus (assembly GCF_964204655.1). Classification (NCBI taxonomy): domain Eukaryota; kingdom Metazoa; phylum Chordata; class Amphibia; order Caudata; family Salamandridae; genus Triturus; species Triturus cristatus. The sequence continues at coordinate 770,540,556 of NC_140595.1, read as the reverse complement.
GTGCCTTTGTCTCCCCTTGGTTTTCTACTCCTTACATAGCTTACTGGTCTGGTGTAGGCCACGCTGGCATTGCTGTCCCCACTGTGTTTTGGTCAACTTGTTGACGACTAAGTTCTCTTTGGAATTTGGTGGGTTTCAGTCGCAGACCCTCCTCCAATGAGGTATGGCTTTGGTATCTATTCTAAGTTAAGGAATCTGCGGCTAGATGTCTCTATCAGATAAACGAGTTACTTACCTTCAGTAACGATGTATCTGGTAGAGACACAGGCAAGCCGCAGATTCCTTAATGCCTACCCATCCACCCCGCTCTGCGAGGACCTTTTCAGGTTAGGTTTTACTCACTCGTCTCCTTTCAGGGGGCTTTTGTCTTCCTGCAGGGTGGCCTCTTTCACCTCCCTCCTGTGCAGGATGTCTCATTCTGTTTTATCTGTTCTTTCTCCACTCATTATCGTGATTGGGTGGTAGGTTCATGTGTCCTTCAATGCTCCTACACCCTGGTCCTTCCAATATGGGGCTTACTCATGTCCTTCTTCCCTCCCGCCCACCATCCCCTGTCTTTTCTCCATTGCTTGGGGTATCTTGACTCTTCTACAGTCAATTGGTTCGGGATTTATTTGATTGTGCCTCACTCCATAGGCCTCTTATAGAGGGTATGGTTGCACATTCCCTGTTGCTACGGACCTGTGATCGATTATCATGAGTCATGTTGCCTTTCACGGTTGCATCCTTTGGTTGTAGACTTCCTGTTGTTAGCCATGACATTCATTTCAAATGCCGTTTTGCCTCATAGAAGGGCATAGTTTTCGCATTTCTAAAAGCAGGTACTCGGCTCTTTTCCTTCAATTCCTTTCCATATAAAGTGCGCTTTCACTGTCAATGATGGTGATTTTCTAACCATTCTATTCTGTCTGTCATTGTTTCAATGTTTTTTCCTCTTTTTTGGCACACTGTTCCCACATTCTCACAGTTTTCGTAGTGGCTCTGCGTTGTCGCACGGAAAAGTTTCACCAAAGAAAACTGACGTCAGCGCGCCGATAGGGACTTATATGGCTCCACTGATGTGGGGTAGAAAGAATGTATTTATTAGTTCAAAAACGTATATTCATTGCGATTGATTGTTTCTGTCTGTTCATTTGTTCAAAACAATATTCTTTGGTACATATATATTGTTGTTTTTGTCTGCTCTGTGTTGGAATCTTAGGAACGTTAATAAATCTGTAATCAATACCTTTAACTAAATAACACATTTATGAGCAATGTATATTGGTGTATGGTTTAATTTTGGCATGCATTAGCTCTACCCTAAACTTCTAAAGTTGCCCTTCTTTATCCTTTCGTGGACGTTATTACGCTCTTCGAATATACAGTGGCAGGGGACAACCTCCTTCCTGGCCCCTGAGGTTGGACTTTTTTATTCTCCACTGATGTCTTGTCCGTGGACGACTTCGGGGCGGAGCCATTCTGTGCCGTCCCCCGGGCGCAGAAGTGCTGCGGAGAAAAAGTCTCTGGATCCAGTCTGACGCCTGGGGATATTCTAAGTTAAGGAATCTGCGGCTAGACTGTGTCTCTACCAGATACATCGTTACCGAAGGTAAGTAACTTGTTCATTAACAGCTAGTTAAAGAGTTAAGAGTTTCTGGTACCCATAGTTTGATCATGGGAAATATCCTACCAACTAAAACTAACCAAGTAGGTGACTTTATACTTCTCCATTTTTTATTTAGTTTTCCACCTCAACCTGTCAATAAATTTCCTTTCTCCTTTGTCTGACCATGTCTATTTTCTTATTTTTTACTTCAGCGGGGGAAAGCAAGGAAGAAGATAGCAGTGTGATCCACTATGATAATGAAGCCATTTCAAGACTACTTGACAGGAACCAGGATGCCACTGAGGATACAGATGTGCAGAACATGAATGAATACCTGAGCTCCTTCAAAGTGGCACAGTATATGGTGCGAGAGGAGGATAAGGTAAGAGGCGAAAGACTTGTTTGCATGCTTCTAATTTTCCTCCAGGACGTTTTTTTCTGGCGACATACATTAGCACATATTTGGTACTAAGGTTCTGTGTTTGTATGAAAAGTGCTGTATATGCAAACTTGTTATGGTGCTTTCCTTGAGATACATGTGGGAGCTCTAACAATACTTTTGGGTTGGTCATTTGTTGAACAATAAGGAATACTGTCCGAAAATAAGTTCTTTAATCACTGTATCATCTTAAGTATGAGCTAAAAGAGCTACTTTGATTCTTTGCTATAATCAGAATGATGATAGATCACAGTTGCTACCAGTGTCGATAGATGGGTTAAAAACATTTCTCTGAGACTGTGATCTCTAGGTACAGAAACTTGTCACCATCTCATTCTGCTACCAAATGAAAATGTCAGACCAGCTTGATATGCTACCTAAACTTCCACAGAACTAAGCTGACTGCTATTCCCACCAAAAGTCGGGCCGCTGAACGTCAGTGGAGGAAATTAAAGACTGATGAGCACCGCAGAAATTATATAAATTTTCACTCAATTTATATGAACAAGATTAAATCCGCAAAAAGGGCTTATCTCACTCAGCGTATCAACAAAGCGGCTCACTCTAGTAAAGAGCTACACAAGATACTGAAGGAATTTACCGCCCCTCAGGTTGAGCGATCTTCTTTTGTACCTACCCAAGACTGGGTCGACTCCATTGCCTTGTTTTTTGATAACAAGATCAAAACTATCTATGCCTCATTTCTTTCTCGGACAGCCGTTCATGTCTGCCATACCACCAATATGAGTCAAACTAGTCCCTCGCCTCAACAGAATAACATTCCTTTATTAACGGAGTTTGATCCCATAACAAGCATCGAAGTCAGGGAGAGCCTAGTAAGGGTTAAGTCTGGCTCCCCCGCCGATCCCTTTCCTCCCCGCTCCTGTGCCAAAATTTTACCTCTATTTGTGGATACCTTAACCGTTGTTTTCAACCAGTCTCTTAATCAAGCCACATTCCCCCGAAGATGGAAACAGGCACAGGTGAAGCCCATTCTTAAAAAACCCTCGGCTGACCCTAGCCTGCCGGCCAACTATCGTCCTATTTCTTTGCTCCCCTACTTTGGGAAGGTCCTGGAGCTCTTAGTTAATAAACGTCTCACGACCTATCTAGAGACCCACAGGCTCCTCGATCCCTCCCAATCAGGCTTCCGTGCGGCTCATAGCACGGAGACCACACTTATTGAGGTAGTGGACAATATCAGACTGGCCCTGGATCGCCGAGAGTCGGCAATCCTGGTCCTTTTGGACCTGTCGGCAGCATTCGACACAATCTCCCACAGTATTCTCAAACATCGTTTGTGGGAGATTGGTGTCAGAGGGAGGGCCCTGGACTGGTTTGCAAGCTATCTGGCGGATCGCTTTACTAAGGTTTCTGTGGACGGGATTACCTCCCGTTCCTACCCAGTAACGGTCGGGGTCCCGCAGGGCTCGATCCTCAGCCCAATGCTGTTTAATGTTTACCTAGCCCCGTTGGCCGACATCATCAGGTCTTATGGTTTTGACACCCTATCATATGCCGATGATACTCAGCTGTTAGTGACTTGTGATCCTGACCAGTCTGATGTCCAAACACGTTTCAAGAGCTGTTTAATTAAGATCAATGACTGGATGCATTTAAACAGGCTTCAGCTTAACGGTGGGAAGACCGAGGTAATCCTATTCGGGAAGGCTGAAAAGTTCTGGACCTGTGACTGGTGGCCTCCAGAGCTGGGTACCTGCCCTACGCCCAAGCTCGCAGTGCGTAACCTGGGTATTACAATTGATAATTCTTTATCTCTGAAAACCCACGTAAATCAAGTGCTGGGGACCTGTTTTGGCATCATGCGTCTGCTACGCAAGATTTTTAAATGGCTACCCATAGAGGCCAGGAAACCTCTGGTCCAGGGTCTAATCATCAGTCGTTTAGATTATGGCAATGCCTTATTTACAGCACTCAACCAGGATCAACTCTGCAAACTACAGATTCTCCAGAACACGGCCGCGAGGCTTGTTCTGGACCTCCCTCCACGCACTCCCTCTGCTCCCATTTTGAATACCCTACATTGGTTGTCAATTCGCCAAAGAGGGCGCTTTAAAATCCTATGCCTTACGCATAAGCTGATGCAAGGCACCGGCCCTCTATACTTGGCAAAAAAACTTCAAAGGTACGTCCCAGGACGCTCGCTGCGGTCCAGCGCTAGACCTCTACTTGTCCAACCCCGTGTCCGGACTGCCCGCAATGGAGGTCGCTCTTTTTCATACCAGGCTCCCACGCTATGGAATAGACTTCCTTTGGATTTACTTTCCATAACCGACCATCTACTTTTTCGCAGAAAGCTGAAAACCTGGCTCTTTTCCCAACAAGCTTAGGCACATCAATATAACGTCACTGTCCAGTCTCTTTGTCTTGGTTGCGAGCGCCCTGCGACCTTTGGTGATTTGTGCGCTATATAAAAATCTTTGACATTGACATTGACATTGACAAAAGTAGACTGACCAAATCTTTGTCAAAAGAGAGCATCATACCACAAGAGTAGATATCTTCTCAGAACCTGCTATCCAGTAATCTATTCCAAAAATATCTTAACTGGGAAAAGATCCACTTCCTTAGCACAAACCACTAGAATAAATCTTAAACTGGTTGCAGTTGTAAAAATCATTAAAGTATCCGTGCAAACACCATCTAGTGTTGCTCGAATTTGAACTTACCTTGAAAAAATAAAAGACAAGAGGCGTTTGGCAAAACAGGAACAGTTGGTTTAATTAAATGCAGTGTCCGGGAGAACATGCGACAGATCTGAAGACTGTCTCAAAGTACATTGGTTTTGGCCGTCCTTTTATACATTTCACAAAGTGTCATAAAGCAATTTGTACATTCTTTTAGAACAGGAAACTGGGCCTAGTCATATGGCCATAAATCTGGTCATTTGATAAAAAGTGCAGGTGGGTCTCTATCTTGCGTCGACACAATGTGGGGCCAATGGGTACGAGTCCAGATGTCGGACATGGGGAGTGCGTGATCACTGCGTATAGTGTACACGGGGGGTTCTGTTTGGCTGAGCGTTCCTAACTGAGTGTGACATCTGACTTTATGGTGTTTTGGGAATGTGCCTAATGTGCTTAATTGGGGCCAATCTCCTAAGACCATTGTAGTATCACTGTCTATCTGTGGGATCGATCGAGGGTTTCCTGTTCTCACGTTTGTCTAAGGGATATATGTCACCCCACCTGTGATCTGGCAATCAGATGCTTCAGGCCAAGGCTGCAAGGCCTGCCTGACCATGTATGTTTGTCTAGGGGTTGATGGGAATTTTTTTATCGGGTGGATTCGACACTAGCAAGGCGAGTTCGTTGTTATACATATATACATACATATATCATAGCGTACATCAACATCATAGTTTTCTATATTAACACTTGTATACTACAGAGCCAATTGCAGTTCCACAGAAACAGTCCACAAGCAACTACATGGGCATTGTGAGAGGGAGTAATATGCAACATCTTGGCCATTCTACACCATGGCACAGCTTATCGGCTCATCCTCTTGTTTGCTTGTCTGAGCTCAAGGCTTAACTCCCGCAGGAAGTGATGTGAGATGTTAGGTTCAGTATTAAACAATATGAAATAGGTAAAGATTGTACTTCACAGAAACAGGCCATTCTTTCAATAGTAAGAATTAATGACTTGGTGTTTCTCTAACTAAAATTAAAGCAATGATTTCCCAGATAGGATCAGCAATCCAAAATCAATGATTGCAGATAAAGCATTAAAGCCACAGAAAGCATCAACGCACTGATTTACATCTAGCTTATAAGAGATATTCTTCCAGTTTGTAGAGGAAGTGTTTAATCCTCCATTTCAGTATTCTCCTTTTGAGGAGAATTCACCAGCATAGGGCTTTGATGTATACTTCTAATAGCATATTTCTTACCGTAGACTATCACCCAGGAACCACATTGAATCCGATGAATTTTCTTACCCTTACTCCCATGTGCAATTAGATGACGTCATGCAGATCCATACCACCCTGGAAGTGACGTAGCACAGCTACTTATAAGCTACTATTGAGCGCTGACAACCGTTCCTTTCTTTTCACACCTTCCTATACAGTTCTGGAGCTACCATCTAATTTTTGTTGGTTTTCTGACGACTCCTAAACTACCTCAGAGCGTATTAGGAAGCAAAATCCCCTCAAACAAAAACAGGTTCTGCATTGTAGAACCTTCACTCACACTTGAATAATTCCTCTGTGCCTACATGTACCCCAAAGTCCCTTTTTGGATAGTTTTTCTTCCATGGAAATAACATCAAAGGATGTCTTAATCCATGAGATCATATATAGCCACCTACAATGCAAGCCTGTCAGAGGCATCACTTTTTCTCAGAATGTCTATAACAAAACTCCCAGTTGTATACATAGGAGTGCAACTCCAAACACACTCTTATGAAATTAGTAGCCACACAGCATTAACTATAACTTGGTACTCTACCATGAACAGTGTTCTGAAACAAATATTTCATTATAGCTGTCATAATTATCTGATAGAGACTTCTAGCTGCAGATTTCTTACCTTAGAATATTCCCCAGGCATCTGATTGAATTCGGAAGATGTTCCTGAGCAGTATCCTTGCGCGTCGGTAGGTGGCATAGTTCAGCTCTGAGTGGTGTTGTTGGCGTCATCCGCGCTGGAAGTGAAGCTTGCTGTGCCTACATAGGCACCACCCAGGTGCACTGTCGCCAGTTCTGTTCTTTCTGCTCCAACCAGCGCAGATCTGGGAAGAGCGACCCCTTTTTGACTAGATTTTTTTTTAACATTTTGTCGAAGTCTTTTTTTGAGGTTTACCTCGTGGTGTGGCAGGGATGCTTCGAAAGCCAGCTTCAAGTCATGCGGCACCTGTCACCGACAGATGTCGGTGATGGACCCACACTGTGTATGCCTTTGGTTCTTCAAGCAACACCAAGACACAAAGGCTTCCTGATGAATACAGGCCCCAGCTAGGCCCGCAGGACACAAGGGTCCGCTCTCCTGTAACGGAATCTATAAGGAAGTTGGCACGGAAACTGCAAAGTACAAACACAGCATTTATTAACCCTTAAGGGTGGTCCTACAATCCACACAACACTCTTCAGTATTGCATGGAGTAGCACAAAGAACATTCGTACACAGTCCCCTTTTATACACAACAGAGGGGCTCATAAGTGGGTGGATACAACATGAGGCCGAAGAACATTACCATTTATGGTCATTCTCAATACTGAATCAATACATGGGCGGAGCCAACACACTCCTTGAGCCCGCGAAAACACATGGTCAAGCAAGGCTAATTATAACAGATGTGGTCAAGTCTGGGCATGCGCCAGATGGACAGGAGAGAGCTATTTATAAACTGTTATTAGGCAGATTACAAGAGCAACTAACACAGAGGTCGGACTCTCCTCGTGGTGAACACATGGCAGCATGTCAATACAAAATGGAGTCCGGACTTCGGTCAACATAACGAAGAAAACATGATCTAAAGGGAAAGTATTAATGTCTTTAGTAAATGCTTAATCACATTCTGTTTCAATTTACAACAGACGACCCTTTCAGCATTTACTGAAGACATCCGGTTTCCAAAAATCATCATATATGTCAATTATCATCATTCCTTTAACCTCTTTAGCTAGACGCTTCTGATGAGCAACATCGGCAATAGCTTTCTTATCCGGAATGCAGAATGAAATGCATACGGAACAGAACAATGGTCCACATTGAACACACATACAGAAGAAGAACAGAATTGCTATAATAATACAGAGACCAGTTAAGACCTTCCATCCCCAGGCAGTAACCAACGCCCAAAACCATCCAGAAAAGGACCAAGTGCCGTTTTCTGTGTGGATTTCAGCTGCTATTTTATGCAGCTTGTTAATGGCGTTATAAACGGATGGCGTATGATCAGGGATGAACACACAGCAGCTACTTCCAATAATTTTACAGGCTCCACCTCGATCAGCTAGCATTACATCTAATACCATACGATTCTGTAATGCAACAATCCTAGTTATTTGTAACTCTTCCGTAAGATTCCCAAGAGCAGCAGCAGTCTGATTGGTCACAGCTTCTACCACTCTTGTTAATCTTCGGATCTTCCTACTATTCAAAGCGGCTCCAACAAAGAAAAACAGTCCTAAGTTAAAATCAATATACTGTTGCAAGCTGGTATCGGTTTGATCCACATCATCAATTGATAGAGTACGTTTATACCTATTTACAGTCACATTATTCAACAATTTCAAATCCTTATGATATGACGCGGGTGCTAGAAATACAGGAGGTAATAGGAATGATACATAGCATACCCCAGACCACCCAGCCGGCAAACGGTAATAACCTTTATTTCCACATACAAAGTAAGTATTATGGGACGCTAGGAAGGTACTGTTGTTCAACCCGTCAATATTCAGTACAGTTATGCAATCACTGACACCAACAGGGATAAAACCCACACTCTGGACACACAGGTCCGCTTGAGCTTGTGCCACTTGGATCACGAATTTGTCCTTCCCCACAGTGTCTCTGGTGTTCGTGAAGATATAGGGAATGGATTCATTGTCCGGTCGGTACTCTTCCCATTCCCAAATTGTCCCATTCGCTTGTGGATACCCATTCTTGTCTTGATGGCATTCTCTATTAAGTCTAAAAAGCAATCGACCCACTGTCGGTTTCCGAGTGGCAAAAAGCAAAGTGTACCATGCTCTACAAGAGCCATTATGAGAGAAAGGGAGTGGTATGAATGGCGTACCTCCTTTCTTCTGATGAGCCGGCATCATCCCACATATCCAACAGTTCGTAGCGTTCGTAGCAACGTGGGTATGATGCAGCATCTGGATGAAAGTGTTGTTCAAGTAAGATTGTCGATGCTTCAACTCTTGATACGGTAATGTATAAAAGTAGTGCTCCTCAGGCACCGGAGTTGTCAACACAAGTGTTTTCCGAGCAGGAGTTACCTCCTCCACAAACCATGTGGTTATCCCAACAATAGCTACTGTTAGCATAAACCCCAACGCACAAAGGATTTTCTTCTTCTCCATGTCAAAAGAAACAATACCCTGATATCTTCCTGAAACTAAAAAGGTCTGTCAGAACTCTTCCCCTTGGGCAGCGGTTGATTTCTTCACCAGCGGGCCAAGACGGGTGTCACTACACTAATGCAGGGCTGATCCCCCCCCCTTGCCTCATCGGCTCTCCGTTTCACTAACCCAAGGGCCGTTCTGACAGTATGTCCCGGCACTGGAAACCTTACTTCCTTGGTCGAAGATGATATCGCCTTCCTCCAGAAGTCGTGTGGTCCGGAAAGAGCTCCTCAGTGTCTCGTGGCTCAGCAGCACGGCCTGTCTCTGCTGCTAGGATTTCTCGTTGATCGGTCAGCACGGCAGACTCCACCAATCTGGGCGGTACCTTTCGACAGTGCAAGGAATGGATCCAATTCTTTCGGTTCGAGACTCGCACAGCCGTCCTCGTTGCAAGGAGGACTTGTTCAGGTCCTACCCACCTCGGCTCCAAACTGTTCGTTCTGTCGAAGACTTTCACCATAACATGATCTCCAGGCCGGAGACCATGTCCTTCGCCGGTAGACCGATCAGGGAGCGCCTCTCGAACCTGTTGATGAATAGAAACCAAGTTATCCGTTAACTGTGCCAGATAATCGCTCATCATTACACAAGGTACATCATACACAGCCTTAGGCCTTGGTAGACCCCAAATGTTCATTGGGCGTCCGAATACTATTTCGTACGGCGTAAGGCCGGTTCGAGAGTGTGGCACTGACCTAATTGACAATAACGCCAGTGGCAGGGCGTCTGGCCAAGTCAAAGACGTTGAAGCTTGGATTTTGGCTATCTTAAGCTTCAGTGTACCATTATACTTCTCGACTAGTCCGGCAGACTGGGGGTGAAACACGGCATGAAACTTCTGAGTGATGCCTAGGCCCTTCAAGACATACTTTATAACATCCGCTACAAAGTGAGGGCCATTATCACTCCACAGAAGTCTACAGACGCCGTATCGAGGGAAAAACTCTTTTAGCAGTAGCTTCGCCGTGGTCATTGCAGTATTGTCTTTCGTAGGGTACGCCTCAACCCATTTGCTGAAAGCGCAAACCACTACTAGAACATACTTCAAATTGTTACAGCGCTCAAGCTGGATGTAATCCATCTGCAGAACCTCAAAGGGTGCAGTAGGTGTCGCAAACCCTCCTGCTGGAGTTCGAGTACCCTTTCCTGGGTTATACTTCAGACAGATCATACAGGTCTGCACCACCCTCTTTGCCGTGCTAGCAATCTCTGGATGCTCCCAGACTTGGGTAAGCAATTTCACAATTGCGGAAGCTCCAACATGTGCTAGCCCATGTGCCATCTGAACCATAGGTTGTACAAAGGCCGTGGGTAACTTCCATCTATCCATCTGTTTATTTCTCCAACAACCCTCATCATCCAACTCTCCCTCGCTAGCCCATTTCTCCCGCTCTTTATCAGAAGCGGTCCTTTGCATTTCTCGCACTTCCTCCTTCGCATCACGCCATCTCTCCACCTGTGATTTTACTACATACATGGCAGTAGCGCCGGGCTGCATCGCAGTCTCCCGTGCTACTCGATCCGCTAACGCATTCCCTTCTCCAACTTTATCAACCACTTTCCTATGGGCGCTACACTTAACGATAGCAATTTTCTTTGGGTATGTCAATGCAGTTAAAAGATTATGAACTAACTCTCCATGCATTATCTGTACTCCATGTGACGTTAAAAAACCTCTCTCCTTCCAGAGTAGGCCGAAGTCATGTGCTACTCCGAAGGCATAGCGGCTATCTGTATAAACATTCACACATAATCCTGTACTGAGCTCACATGCTCGTGTTAATGCTATCAGTTCCGCTGCTTGAGCTGATTTCTGTGGTATGCGTGCTGTCTCCACTATCGTGTGTAATGTGGTAATTGCATACGCTGCTGAAGTCGTACCATCTGGTAGCTTCAGGCATGATCCGTCTACCCACAACTCTCCATCTACATCTGAAAAGGGCGTATCCTGGAGATCAATACGACCCTTTGTTTGTTCCTCAGTCACAAGAATACAATCATGCGCTTTCTGCGCCTCAGGCTGGGTCTCGGGGTATGGCAACAATGTGGCCGGGTTTAACGTTACGCACCTTTTCAACGTAATATGAGGAGCCAAAAGCGTCAACTCATATCCCGTTAAGCGGGCACTGGTCAAATGCTGCGTCTTTGTTTGATTGAGCAGGGCATCCACAGCATGGGGAACTAACACCAACAATTTATGGGACAACACAATTCCTTCACTTTGGCGTATTGACACAGCTGTCGCCGCTACCGAGCGAAAACACCCTGGTAATGCTCGGGCGACAGGATCAAGCACAGCCGAAAAGTATGCACAAGGGCGCTGCTTGTCGCCGTGCATCTGCACTAAAACTGATAATGCACATCCATCTTTCTCATGCACATACAACGAAAAGGGTTTTGCATAATCAGGGGTCCCTAACACTGGTGCTGAACAAAGGGCCTGTCGCAGTTGCTGAAAAGCAGCATCACACTCATCTGACCAAGGGATTGGGATAGGCGTGTCTTTTGTCAAAAGAGCTAGTAATGGCTTAGCTATGTGTGAAAACCCCAATATCCACTGTCTACAAAAAGAAACAAGGCCCAAAAATGCACGCACATCCTTCTGCGTGGATGGTCTCGGTGTGTCCAAAATTACTTGGATACGATCTGGTGTGAGTGCACGCCCCTCCTTAGACAAAAGGTGACCTAAATAAGTCACCTTTGGTCTACAGAATTGCAATTTCTTCCTAGATACTTTATGATTGTGGGATGCTAAAAAGGAAAGTAGGGATAACGTGCTCGTCTCACACAACTCCAGGGTGTCAGCCGCCAACAAGATGTCATCGACATATTGAATGAGGGCGACCCCCTCGAGTAAAACAAAGGAATCCAACTGTCGTTTCAAAGCCTGACTGTAAATACTAGGGCTTTCTGTGTAGCCTTGGGGAATTCTACAAAAACGATAAGATCTATTATTTAATGTGAACCCAAAAAGAAATCGGCTATCAGGATGAATGGGAATGGAAAAGAAGGCATTCTTCAAATCAATCACTGAAAACATGGTCGCCGTAGGCGGGACCAAGGTAAGCAACGTCGTGATATCGGAAACCACCGGGTACTGAGGTATCACGATCTTGTTCACCTCCCTCAAATCAATTATGAACCGATAGACCTTTGCATCCGTGTCCTTTTTCAGAATAGGGAGAATCGGACTGTTACAGATATTATAGGGAACTTCTTCCACTACCCCTACTGCGATCAAGTCTTGCACAATCTGTATGAGAGCCTCCTCGCCCTCCTGGGAAATACGATACTGCGGGAGGCGTGGTAACACCGCCCCCTCCTGGACACTAATGTGGACCGGAGGAATCACCATTTGTCCCACATCTGTGTCCGAAGTCGCCCATAAAGCTCGGGGGAGGGTAGCCAACAACGCATCCTCTGATATCATACACATCCGCCCAGACCGGGGGTAGTTGTCATTTAAGATCACCCTCACACCCTCAGGGGAGCAGCGGATTGTAGCCCTAAAGTACTTTAACATATCAAGGCCCATAATGTTATCCGGTGTGTACGGAGCAAGCAGAAACGGACAGGGCGCAGAAAAAGAATCAACCTTAAATGTAAGGGGCTGTGAAAGAGGGCTTCGGGAGAGTGTACCGTCAAACCCTACCGATGTAACCACTGAGCCGGATGGGGGAGCCCCCGGAACCAAGTACCTAGACAATGCACTACGTGTCGCTCCTGTATCTACTAGGAACTGATCAGTAGAACCTAAAACCTCAGCCGATACATAAGGACCCGTCTGATCGACCGGCACCTCAACTGATTCAGACCCCCATCCAACGCATTCCTATGCATGCTGCGAATCGTGATATCCCGATCGATCGATGTCCGACACATGATACTGGTGCTGGCGATCGAACACATTTGAGCTATCTCGGTGCTGCCCAGCAGTATCGAAACGGGCATTATCATTAGAATTCCCTCTAAAGTTCGAGGAACCCCCTCTACCTCTCGGGCCACCCGGAGTATGCCCCTGACGTGAAGCACGCAACACTGGGCAATCCCTGGCCCAATGGCCCAATTGCTTACAATACGCACACTGGTTCCTATTCAAATCAGATCGGCCCGAAGGGGGACCATAAGATCCGCCCCTTCCTCTATTATTACCCCGTCGGGGCGGGCCATATACTTGTGCTAACATCACCTTAGTCTTGAGGTCTTTCGATTTCTTCTCTTCCTGGCCCTTCGCCTCGTGCTCCTGACGCTCATAATACTGAGCGATAGTCAGAAGGGCCGTCGGCGTCGCGGAGGACCAGGAACTCTCGCTCGCTTTTAACCGGGCCGCAACTGCCGGTAGCAGATTAGCCACATATTTGTCCGCGAAAAGGTGGCGGCCCGTGTCGTCAGTAAGCGACTGGCCACTAAAATCATGAAACGTTTCCTCAAAGCGCGTGAAGAAATCTGCAACTGACTCGTCAACTTTCTGTTTACATGCAGCTAACATATTCCAGTCAATCTTTTTAGGGGGGATAATCGTCTTTAACTTAGTCACAATAGCAGCAGGGAGATCTAAAATATTCTGGGGTGGTTTCTGTGCGGGCTTCCGTTCCCTATCCTCATCCTCAAGGTCAGACCAAAGGGCCTTGAAGGCAACCGCATCATCTACCTTTCGGACAGAGCGCCACGTATCCGGCGGTAGGATAAGGCCAAAGAACAGGTCTATATCCGCTAAGGTCATAATGCAAGAATTCAAGGCCCCCTCGACTTCTTCATAGAAGGCCGCTGGATTCTTGCGGGGGTCAGGCAATGCATTCTTTAACGCCATAACATCGGCCCTATGCCATGGAGTATAAACCCAATTATATACGAAATATCCCCTTGCATCGGCGGAGTTAATATCCGAGCTAGTCCCTGCTCCCTTAGGAGGAACATACAAAGGCGCCGCCTCTCGCATTGGTTTAGCATGCACTATGTCATCCTTATCTGACTGGGAGGCGGATGGGTGGCCCCCTGCTGCAGACGAATCCGACTGCTTCTCCTCCTCCGTTTGTTGGCGTGCTTTCTCTCTAAGGGCCAGCACCTCGTCCCGCAAAGCGAACAGCCGCCGAGCCGCCTCAGGAGCCTTAGGGGGAGAAAAAACACCATTACGTAATGCTCCGGCATCCGAAGACACTTCGTCAGGCTCAAGGACACTAGAATATTTTCGGAAAGCAGCAATTACTTCATCCGCGAAATGAGACAGAAAATACACCCTCTCTCTATCTTGCCACGACCCCCAAGTATGGAACAACTCCTCCTTAGACATCTTGCCCTTAAGTGCACGGAGGGAAAGTTTCCGAAGCTCAGCCATATGCTCGGCCGATAACATGGACCGTGTGTCTACCTTACCCGAAGCCGGGCCAGAATCTTGCGGCCGCGGAGCGGATGCGCCAGCATAAGGGGGCGGAGAGCGATCTAGTAAATAAAAATCATCATCAGGATTATTAAGGACAGGATAAAGTGGCTGACGAACAACATATTGACCCGAGACCTGTAGCCTACGCTCTTTCTCTTGTCTGTCCGTTTGCTCTTTGTCCTCCCGACGCTTCGCTTCCTGCGCTCGCACATGATCATTCTTCCGTTGCTCTTTATCAAACAGCGCTTTCTCACGTTTCTCTCGCTCACGCACCTCCTTCACCCACAACCGCACACATTCAAACATATCCTGACGAGCACGTTGCTTACACATACACTGTTCCACATACTCAATCTTACGTATATCAAACGATCCATACAAAGGCCATCGCAACTCAGGATCCTTCTTCGTGTATTTCCTCCATAGTGTGCTGTACATTATGGAAGAAAGACCATGCTTCACATACATATCCCTATTAGGAGTCCCCTCTGGGGGAGCTGGAGCAGATTCCTCGAGGTCCAACCGGTTACCAAAACAGCAGCACCACTTACGGAGTGCGCTAAAAGCAGGCATGCTAGGAATAATGCAAAATATGCAATATTATAAGGAAAAATGGCACTTAATCGTTGCGCCGTTCAAAGTTTACACAGCTCCGGAGAAATCTCTCCACATTACCTGCCTATATGTGTTGCAACGCATATATTTTCACAAAGACAAATTCAAAATATGACTAGTCATCATCAATCAAACTCAAATAGCCAACCCAGGCTTCAAAAACTCGGAGCAAGTACTGTACAACGGTTCTTACCAATCAAGAGTCCAGGTTCCAACTGCCAAGCTCCACAATCGCCCAAACGGCTCTCACGGCAGGACCGACAGAAGAGGTCTCAGTCGATGACCGGCGCCACCCAGACGGTCAGCTCGGAAGGGAAGGAAGAAAAACCTCGGGATGCCAGGGCTAAGACGCCGCTGGCAGTGATCACGTCCCCGGCCAAACTCCTCACCTTCGTCGCGACCAGTCCTTCGAGCATCCGAGTCGCCGATGAGCCCCACGTGACGGGCGCCAATTGATGAATACAGGCCCCAGCTAGGCCCGCAGGACACAAGGGTCCGCTCTCCTGTAACGGAATCTATAAGGAAGTTGGCACGGAAACTGCAAAGTACAAACACAGCATTTATTAACCCTTAAGGGTGGTCCTACAATCCACACAACACTCTTCAGTATTGCATGGAGTAGCACAAAGAACATTCGTACACAGTCCCCTTTTATACACAACAGAGGGGCTCATAAGTGGGTGGATACAACATGAGGCCGAAGAACATTACCATTTATGGTCATTCTCAATACTGAATCAATACATGGGCGGAGCCAACACACTCCTTGAGCCCGCGAAAACACATGGTCAAGCAAGGCTAATTATAACAGATGTGGTCAAGTCTGGGCATGCGCCAGATGGACAGGAGAGAGCTATTTATAAACTGTTACTAGGCAGATTACAAGAGCAACTAACACAGAGGTCGGACTCTCCTCGTGGTGAACACATGGCAGCATGTCAATACAAAATGGAGTCCGGACTTCGGTCAACATAACGAAGAAAACATGATCTAAAGGGAAAGTATTAATGTCTTTAGTAAATGCTTAATCACATTCTGTTTCAATTTACAACATTCCCCTGACTGCCACACCATGCACGCGAAGACCTTGAGGGAGCGACTCTCCAAGCTTATGCCGCAACGCTTACGGTCCCGGTTGATGGGAAGGTCCCATGAGTGGTTGCGAAGCCCGAGATGTCATCACATTCGAAGTTGTCTAGCCATTCGGGTAATTCTTCAACTTCATCTTGTTCGTCCGCAGACGAGATGAGGGAGCATTGCCATTCGAAGCCTGGTGCCACTGTTGAGCCAGTATCTGGGTTGGCTCCACCTCCCCGAGATTCCAGAAGCCAGATCGACCTGTGCCCAATTGCGACAATTTTATGACACTGTAGGAAGCTGGCTATTTATGTAGTGTCAAAAAATCACATGGGGAACGGATCACTTGTCCTGTCTAACCAGGATTTTTGTATATTTCGTATAGTATACTAATAAAAACCCTCATTCACGTACAGAGGTATGGGTGGCGGTATATCTTGGTTCACCGCCTTACTCTTAGGACAAGCATCATCATAGGGTTAGTTTTCATGCTTCCTCCACCTGGAGGTTTACCCCTGGTTACAGTAGTAGTTATCAGTGATAGAGGGGTTATGTACAGTGACTTAAAAGTAGAAAAAAGTTGAGATAATTAAAAAGCTCGTATAGCAAGATTAGAAAGTTTAATAGGTCTGGATTCGAGATTGTTTACAAACAGTTCTGTGCGTAGGGAGGCTGATTATGAATCTCCCGCACTTAATATGTCCGTAAAAAGGTCGACATGTTTCAGCACTTGTGTTTGCCCGTTAGGGTCAGGTGGGCTTTCTTCAGGACCTAGAATGAATTTCTTTGGGAAAAAATAGAGTAGGAGACCGTGTGTGTCTCTGTGAGTTTTGCCCTTGTGTTGTCAGAGTTTTGTTGTAAACAGGTGTATTAACCTGATTCTGCTGAGGTCAGATAGTACCTGTGAAAAGGAGGAAACAAGGCAAACAAATATGGAAGGAGAGTATCAAGTGTATATTCTCCAATTAGTAATGCTGTCTATGTGCTGAGACAGTGCAAGAAACTATAAAATGACAATTCTTCAGAACAAGGCAAATTCCTTTCGCAGACCGCTAGTACAAGGAACTCTATCCTTTTGCTTTCTACTTTTGTATCTGGCTTACGTATAGTTGGAGTCTGATACAGTGTTGTATTCATGTGCCCTCATATACCCTCATGTGAGAGCAATGCGTTCTCGTATATACCTATAAGTTAGCATCTGTACGTTAAGGGGCACAACGGAAGTCGTCCGCCTGCCCGCCCGCCCCAAACACACCAGAACAACAACCGTCAAGAGCAACCCCGACTTCCGTTGTGCCCCGAGTGTGCGGAGATTTGCCCTGTTTCTCCGCCTATTTTCACGGAAGGGCAGGTCTCCGCACATTCCGTCGGCACTCCGTCGGCGGAACGGAGTTGTCCGCCCACCCTTACTTAACTTGATGGGCCTGAAAGGTCGGACTAGGAAGGTTTGGAGGCCGAAGCAGAGGGGGGGTTTGATGGACTGGCCCACTTCATGGCCCCAGAACCACGGCGGTGGTTGTGCAGCTTGCGCCGGCCTGTGGCTCTAGGCGGGACATAGTGGGGCACCCCTTCTGAGCAATGAAAGGGCCGAAAAGCAGACTGTGCAGGGCGAGTGGAGAGGCCCAAGGACTTGGCCTTAGCCCGTGAGTCCTTGAATCGCTCTAGAGTGTGGTCTGCTTTGTCGCCAAAAAGGCAATGGCCGTCAAGGGCATGTCCAGAAGAGCGCCCTGGACATCCCCAGAAAAGCCAGTCGATCTCATCCACCCATAGCGATGAAGGGCTACCGACGTGGAAATCGGCCTGCCTAGAGAGTCGACGGTATCCAGCCCACAGCGGATGGTAAACTTTGTTGTATCTCTCCCTGTGGCAACAGTCTGGGAGAGTATGGCTCGGGCCTTCTCTGGACACTGAGGCAGCACTTGCACAACCGTATCCCACACAGAGTGGGAATAACGGCCCAATAGACATGCAATGTTTACCGAACGCAGTCCCAAGCTGGCGGAAGAGAAAACCTTCTTCCCAAGATGATCTAGCTTCTTGGATTCCCTATCTGATGATGCGTTAGGGAATATGCTCTTGGAAGTAGAAGCTTGGACCACCAAGCTCTCAGGGGTGGGGTGTTGGGAGAGGAATGTGGGGTCGCCACTCGTATGAACTGTTGCCATTATTACAAGTAGTTTTATCCTTACAGTATTTATTCTTTTTTTTATTATTATAAACAAACTTAAATTTAGTTTCTCTATGAGCTGTCTTGTTGATTTTATTTTCCAATTACCCCCCCAACCAACCCACCCAACCCACCCCGTATCCTGGAGGAGGAATTACCCCCTTAAAGAGCTGCTACCAAAGCAGCTAAAGGAAAACAGGTCACCCCGAACAGCCCTCACACAAAACCCCCGCACCCGAAACCAGAGAAGGTTAGAAAACAGTACCTAATCAATTAAATGAGATAAATTTCAGCTTTTCCCACCCTTCTCAATTTGCCATTTACTGATAGCTTCTTTTGCCTCATTAAAAATTGAAAATAAATACGTTTGGCCACCCCTCAAGACTTTCAAATGTGCTGGTTCTTGTAAAAACACCTGTGGATTTAGAGATTTAATCGGTTCAATTAGCTGTCGCATTTGCCATCTCCTATCCATTGATGCTTTACACAGATCTGATCGTACAAAAAAATCTATTTCCAAATCATTGCAATTTGAAAATAGGATATACTCCGGCAATAAACATTTAACCTATTGAGCTGGAAGTACCTCTGCAAATGAAGAGTAGCAATATAAGCTCAAACTGTGTGCAAAATGCTGCAAAAAGCACAGCCTTAGTAGCAGAGCCTCTTCAAGGGGAGCAACTAAAGCTTTTGCCAATGAGAAGAAACTGCACTGAGCTCCAACTGCTAAAGAATCCACCATTTAT
Source organism: Triturus cristatus (assembly GCF_964204655.1). Classification (NCBI taxonomy): domain Eukaryota; kingdom Metazoa; phylum Chordata; class Amphibia; order Caudata; family Salamandridae; genus Triturus; species Triturus cristatus. The sequence goes on along the minus strand of NC_140595.1, from coordinate 770,521,443 downwards.
CTGACATGTACTGCAGGTTGTGTGAAAGGAGACCTGTAGACTTCTGCTCAAATGAATCATATTTCCAAGATTTTAAATTGTTATCTTGATTTTAAATTTTAAGGTAGTAGCAGTGGACTAATCTACTGCACATCCCAGATGTGAGCATTAAAGTGATGAGTAAACTAGTAACAGAAGATATTCAAAATTACAGATACGCTTCATTTAGGGGAGAAAGACAACCCCACCTGAAGAGAGTGTGAATTTGGTCTTGAGCGCACCATAGAATAACCATAAATATATGCAAATCACAAAGTTAACAATCCTATTTTATTGCCAAGCGTAAAAGACAGAATCCATAGATCAATTGATAAACAAACAATGTTGTACTTTTTCCAATAACATAATCCATACAAAAATTGTTGGGTACAATCTGTAATAGTTACAACAAAAGCTGCATGTGATATTAGAGATTCGTGGCATGATGAGATTTTTCTTAATTTGTCAGAGGTTTCTGTGTTTCAGCCTTCTTTAGCAGCCTTTAAGGCATTATTGATGACAGTAAACATCGATTCACATTCTTTGATGTCTATGACACCCTCATCTCCTGTGGCCCAGACTATTTTGTTGACAAAGCAACTATGCTGTTGATAACACATTAGATGAATACTCAAGCATCAACTCCAGAGCCCTTGCTGAAGACTAGTATCTTTGAATTTCCTCCAAAATCTGACTTTTACCAAAGAATACTTCCCCAGGAATGTCTGTTCAGCCAAGATCATAGACACAGAGCAGGAGTCCCAGGATCTAAGTCCATTAAGTTGTTTACAAGCACTATTTGGTTTAGGATTAAGTGCCAACGATTACGCAGAAGCAGGTCAGAATCAAGGTCATGGTGACAATGGTATTCCTTGGGATGAAGACGGCCTTCACCCCTAATACTAATATTTTTTTTGTTAACCTTTTTATTAAGTTTTCAAGTTCAGACAGAGTATACAGAGACATCATCAATAACGATTATTCAACTATTAGTTACATTGTGTTGCCAGGGTGTAATGCGATTAGCTAGTCTGAGTGTTTGGATGTGTTGTCTCCAGCGTTTGTAACACATGCGTTCAAGCGTGCCTTGGAGCGATAGTGTAGTGATTGGTCTTTGAAGCTCGCTGGTGCATCTCTGCTGCTGGTTTGGATTGTCTTCAAGTGTTATGTTAAATGAACCAACAGACGATGTAACTTGGGAGATAGAACTAGGGATGGGAAATAGGGCTTGTGACTGCACATTGTTTTCCGCGACTTGATCGCCACCAGATTTTGCTTTCTTACTGTGGCTCTTGTGGGTGTTATGAAGGGGGGAAGGGGGAGGGAGCGGGCCACCCGTAGGTGGCCCCGTGGCGTGGTTTGAGGTGTTGTAGGGCATGACGCCGCGGGGGCGGCTGACGGGGATTTCGTAGGTGTCGTGTTTGCCTCTTTAAAGCTGTGGAGGAGCATTGCCAATTCCATGGATCAAGGGTGGTGACGTATTCCTCATGCCTCTTCTAACCTTATCCCCTCTTCTTCTTCCGCTCCCCATTTGATGACCGCCCCCTTCCATGCCTCTATCGGAGGACCTGTGGGTGAGCACCAATGTAATGTAATGCCTCGTTTAGCTAGGAATTAGGGCTAACACGGCAAATCTTGTTTCTATCTTTTTCTTTGTCTGACGTTTGAATATGCCTAGGGCACAAACCTCCCATGTGTCTAGGTCTGCCAAGCCGGTGGTTGTTTGTATTATGGTGTGTAGTTTTGTCCAGTATGTATGCAACGCGGGGCATGTCCAGAGCATATGCATGAATGTGGCGCTGGGCAGGTGGCATCTTAGACATTCGAATTGTGTTTCAGGATAAAAGCACTTGAGCCGCGCTGGTGTGAGATACGCCCGGTGTAGTATGTTAAGCTGGATGTTTTTGATTCACCCCTAATACCATGATCAGAAGGATATGGGTGGGGAAATGAGTACTCACATTTTGATTGATAGGATGCCCAGTATTACTAAGAAACACAGTATCTAAGTCCACCTATGCGGCACATCTCAGATCATCTGATTAACAATGTGCGCCATACCATGGACCATTATTATGCTAGATGCGTGGGTCCGATACAACCACTATTATCTGAGTAGCTGCAACCTTCACCAACTCCACCTCCACCTTCTGTGTTGCACCAACATCGCTAGGCTGAGGCAGACTCTACTGAAGAAGAGGAGGGTAAGGTGATTGGAGTGGAGGTGGGTCGGAGCAAGGAACGGGATTATTGCCTGACATTAGCTAGGGGTTATCCTATGCAATCTCATATTGTGTCTTCACCAGATGGCATTGCTCAATCCCTCTCCTTGGAAGAGAGGGCTTCTAAACAGTTTGTGTTTCAGTGGTTCACAACCATTGCAGACTGTAGGATTTTAAACAGACTACAAAGAAGCTAGTGAAATACTGCAGACAGTAGATCACATCTGGCAAGCATGCTTTAAAATAATGCAGTCACCACTGGCATCTGTTCCAGCATTGGTACTGCACCTTGCAAAACATATGGAGTCTCAGATCTGCATCAGTAGACACCCAAAAGCCATCTCATTTGTTGAGTAAACCAGCCCAAGGGAGGTTGATAATACATGCTTATGTAGTACTCACTCTCTGTATAGGGGGGACTGAAAGATAAACCACTTTTGGAAAAAATGTCTCCAGATTGGTAACCATTTTTCATCAAAGCGGCTAATTTACTGGCAGTCTTCATCAGATGCTATGAATATTGTCAGATGTAGCACCATTCTCAGATTTAATTCCAGAGAACAAGAAAGATACAAGAGCCATCCTGAAGAATGGAGAATGAACATGGGCAGCAATGATAGACAGCTCAGTGGACATAACGATAACAGGAATTAGACATTTAGTAGATGCATTTGTCCTCGGACAGCAGGTAAGTCTCAGGTGCGCTTCTTATTTCCCTGAAGGGCAAAACTGTCTACTGGACAAGCCCTTTGACAGCTATGCCTTATTTGGCTGCCAAGTTAACAAGGCTCTCCAGGGCATAAGGGTAAATCCAGCACAGCGATGTCTGTAGGAGTACTGTAGGCAAATGCCTTTTTTAGGTGCCGGGTGTAGGTTTCCAGGCCTATACTCCTTTAATTGTGCTTTTCAGCTCCAGCACTATCCACACCAAGAAAAGGAATACCACAGCGTGTCCCTTGGTTCTATATATTCATTACTATCCCTCCTTTCCACCCTTCATTGGAGGTTAGATGTGTACTTTGATTAAGTAAAAAAGGAAAATAAATTGTCCAGCATCTGGGAATTATTGTAAGGATGTGGAACAGGGGAAGATACTGCCATATGAATCTTATTATGACAGCTGAGAAACGTTTCCTTTTGGCTCAAGCCTTCTTCAGGACTTGAGGCAGCCCCTCTGCTTTCACAGATTGTGATTTGTCCAGCTTGTAAGATACTGCTCTTGAAATGTACCTGCACATTTTTATGACAGCTGGAGGAGATTGAACGAGAGATCATCAAGCAGGAGGAAACGGTGGATCCTGATTATTGGGAGAAGCTTCTCCGACACCACTATGAACAGCAACAGGAGGACCTTGCTCGAAACCTGGGGAAAGGAAAACGGGTACGGAAACAGGTCAACTACAACGATGCTGCACAAGAGGACCAAGGTCAGCAACCGTCGCCTCCCGGTGTAGTGCATTCTGTCTGTAGGACTGCTCTTTGTGAGCAAGCGGTCAGGGTGAAGTGGTGGTGGTGGTGGGGTGTTTGGGGGGGGGGGCTATACCTGCAACTGGCAAGCATATCTCAGATTGCATCTTGTTCTCCTGCACATTGTCATCTTTATTGGGCAGTTCAATGTTTATTCTGAAGATGTATAAACCAGATGGTTATTCTCAACATTATAACTGTGTGTGTTGCAAATTAAATCCCAAGTAAGGCTATATCAGGTCACATAGTGTGAATGTCAGAGCATAACACATCACTACATTTTGAAGATACAAGTTTAAACATGTTGAACAGCAGAAACTAAATGGAAGAAATGTATTTCCGTTCAGCAGAAAAAAATCAAAATCCATACTCATCCGAGTGAACCCTCACTCATCTTTCAGAACCTAGACAGAAGGTCCACAGAAAGCACTTCGGCGCATTGTCAGGGTCATGAAGTGCTGGTTACATGCAATCACAAAACATATGCTGCACCAGCTGCATACACTGACTGTTCACCTGACATCTAGAACTGGGTTATTCCAAGCCTGAGGAAGCGCCATTGAAAAAACGAAATATACATTCCTCAGTTAAAACAGACTGTTTCCGGACTGCAGGGAGTAAGAAGTGGTGCTTGGGAGTTCTAAACAACCCTGATAAAGACAATTCTAGGCACCACAGTGCTCTATAAGTGAGGGCTTTAAATTTCAGTTTTCACTATTTTTTACACATAAATACAGACGGACAACAATATGTTTTCCTGTCTTTATTTTTAACAAGATAAAATATGGAAAATAGGTCTTCTTTTGAGTAGCTCTCCACGGTGGGCATCAAGAATACCAAACTCATACCTGCGCAGTCTGGCTGCATGAGGAGTCCAGAAGGGTGGGATTTCTTAAAAAACTCCCAATGTGCATGTGGCTGGACTATAATGGTTATATTTTCCAATGAGTGCATTATTGTATATATATGGCAGCTTATATTTATAAACCATGACTGTCATCCAATTATAGGTGCACAATTATTGGTCAAATACATTCGGAAATACACTAGCTGCAACTTAATTTTTCCAATCGATAAATACTGGTAAGGATACTTGCCAATAAAATAAACTTAAAATAAATATTAATTAATTTAGACAGAAATGTAAAATAATAACATAGTAAAATAGTAAAATAATTATGAACAACTAGCAGCCCTAATTGTAATCAAGGAAGGCTGCCCTGAAGCTGATCCAATATTTCACAGGAAGCTACTGAAGATCAGAGATTACTGGTGAAATGTGTGGAAATATGTTTATCTATGTAAATTTCAGATAGATTTGAATGATGAAATCCACTCTGATAAATATAATATTTAATATAAGGTTTTTTGGGCTTACTTGTGTTCCTTTATTTTATTCTAAGGGATAGGTTGGAGACCAAGTATTCTCTCTTTTCAATTTAGCCACTCTTCCTCCTCTAGCGTTTTGTTTTGCTTCTTAGATTGCATTGTGTCTTCCCCTTCTAATTCCTGACACCAATGTTGCCTTTTCCTTTACGTGTAAAGAACTGCTCCTCCCAGGTCCATTTTGTATTTACAGTGTGGAAGGATGTGGCCGGGGCTCCCTGTAAGCAGACATTCCTTCTGTTAGGTCGACTCTGCCTGTTGCTTTATCTCACTGTCATTGTCTGCTTTAGATTGAGCTGACTAGGATGGTGTCTGCCCTGGATCCTGCTGTGGTTGCCTGCATATGTGGTAGACATTTTATACACAACAGCATTTCTTCATTTTGCTATGTTCTCCTTTACATTATTCATCAGTCATGATTCGTCCTTTTGGCTTTCTCCATTCTTTCAACATCAAAGATGCACACTGGCAGAATATGCTGCTTCAGAGGTCTAAGTATTGTAGAACAAGACAATTAAAGGGAAGAATATTTAGGAAATATAAGGAACAATTGGCTTGTGTGTAAGGTTGAGTGTGCGTTAGAAATCATCTTTTGGTAAATCAGGCTAATTTATAGAGCGTAAAGAGGAGCTGTCATGGTGAAGGGTGTTTGAACAAGCGCAGCTCATTGTCATGGTAGGTTGAGACTAATATGATCACATTCCCGCAGCTTCATAATGTTGTTGAGGGCTGTCAGAGAGAATGCAGACTGTGGATAAGACAAGTGGTTCTTGACATAAATAAACCAATATTCTTTTCTATTACCATGTGAAACAAAATGATCTCATCAGATGTACCATGTGTTTTGGGAGTAACAGGGTATCAGGTTCTGATGTCAGTATTTACTTGGAATCTCAAGATGCTTATGAAATTTGAAACAAAATGTTTGATGCTGGAAAGAAGCTGCATTTTATTCTGAAATAGCTTTCTCTTAAACACAGGTCTACTCAGAAGGGGCCTGATTTGCAATAGAGGTAAAAGAAGGACAGAAGGTCCCAGTGGGTGTTTTTGTGACTCCTCTGACTCACGATTCTGTTGTACAACTATTGTTTACAGTTTTTTGAAGATTTTGTTTAAATACTGCCTACCACTGTGGAGGATAAGTAGCATATCCCTAGGTGCAGAGATCCACCCCTTAGCAGAGTCAAAGGACATTAGTAAATGAATCAATCATGGTAATAAAAATAAAATTGAAATCTTTTGCAATTATTTTCTTAAACATCTTTCTGTTAACCATTAGTGCCTGGATTTTATAGGTTTTTAAAACAGTATGGTAAACTCACAATGGGTTGCTGTTAACCGGGTACAAGTACCAAGGGAACGGCCACTTGCTTTGGCATCACTTGTAGCTCGTTGTTAGGAATCCTGTGTAAAACAAAGAATAGACTGTGAATGTGTAGCAAGTCACCCACCTCCATTTCTTTACTGGAATTTGACAGCATGAGGCGCAAATTAAGTTAATGATATGCAAACAGTTGATTGCCCGTTCTTTCACTGGTTTAAGAAACACAATTAAGTGTATTTCCAATCTCCAGTTATAAGAAAGGAACCACCTGTGGAGCATGGCCATGGAACATTGGTAGGGCTGTGTGGGAAATATCAGTATTCCAAACTGTTGTCACCTATGTATCGAGAAGGTAAGAATTTATAGATAGGTATACGTTTACTATTCCAAGCCCACATCTATATTCCTTGAAAGTGTATGCATCATCAAGACATATACAAGTGGATTTAAGTATATTGAACCCATACTTACCTATCTTTACTTATCTCAATGATAATCTGGGTGTCGATATTTAGGCTATTACATTTTGGCAAATTAATATTTCCCACTTGATACCATATTTCCACCGTAATGTCCCAATAGTGGATTACCATTGGATGGGAGTCAAAAGAGCATTTCTGACCTTTAAAGCATTATGGAATACAAAGATTATTACAAAATGTGATACGATCTAGCCAAGGGGGTCTGAGTCATAGCGCGGTGAAGGGTGAGCATTTGCTCCACACCTTTTAGTTTCCGTAAGAATACTCTTGGTAGAAATTTCGCACTTGACGTTTAGGCAATATACTGAGTGGTATATAGTGTATGGGGATCTTGTACTGTTTCTATCAACGATAATCATAGACTGCTTCCCTTCCGGCTCTATAAATTTAGAAATGGAAAACTCCTTCCCTACTAAGCCTTAGTCTGAAAACATTACCTGTCTCTCAACATGCCTGGTGTTTCCCACTCTTTTGTTTCCAAAGTGCTAACATTAATAATTTGGGATAAGGTTTTTGAAGTAATAATGATTCAGAATTAGGCTGGATTGTTAAATCCTTGAGGGGTTACAATGTTCTAAAATCTAGTGAAGAGACTGGTTGCAGTGATATTCTTCTCCTATGTAACCTTATACTCTTTAATCGTTACTAGGCTTTGAAAACTTTAACACGCACTAGGGTCTAGATGTTACATCCTAACCCTAATCATAAATTGGTTTCAAAATTAATAGGCCTGTGAATTCTTCTAGATTAAACACTTTTATCTACTTCCATCCAGCAGCACGTAGCTAAGATTTTGGGGTAGAATTATAGTGAATTAGCATCAGCTTGCCCATTGCATTTGAAGTATTTTACTCTGCTCCTAAATAGCGACAGAAAGATGAAAATGCAAAGGGTTTGTAGGATGGAATGGGTACTCTATTTTCTTCTCAGGGGACTTGCCAGATATGAACACGTAGAACCTTTAATGGGATGTGGGTATCTGTTTGTAATGCACCGAATCATTATGTGTCCCCATTAAGCCTGTATCCCCGAGTAGAGAGCAGTGGTAATAATCCTGTTGAGGGTAGTATTCTTTGGGCACAGCAGACTCTGCAGGGGGGAGGGAGGGTGGGGTAGGGCGGGTGGGGGGGTGGGCACCAGTGTCTTATCATGTGACAGTTGTGCTCTGATTACAGAATGGCATAATGGTATTTCAGACAACCAATCGGAGTACTCTGTTGGGTCCGAAGAAGAGGATGAAGACTTTGATGACAGACCTGAAGGTATGTTGGTAGTGCTGTCTTAACTCCATTAGTTCTTTTAGTTTCTGATGTTTCTGTGTTTCTGTCCTCTCAGTGTATTCGACATAGACTGTTGTCCTTATCTACAAAAACGGACAAGTAAATGTGTTCCTCACACACAAATCTTAGTTTCCAAAAGGAGCATGTCTTGAGACCAGACAACTGATGAGGGGAGGTATTGTAAGATCTTCATTGAAAGTCATAACCAAAGGAATTATTATGCGCTGCCTGCTTGGACCCCGGAGCACTTTCTATATATATTTTGTTCATTTAAACTTCACCCAGGGTTTTAATGCCCATCTGTCTTTACGATAAGCCACATCCTGTGACACCTTGCCAGAGGCTCATGTTCTTTTTCTGATAGTGTACAATAAGTCTGAATATAATGTCCAAGCCTGCATTGCAGCTTTTAATGTGCAGGGTGGTCAAAATGTATGAAAAGAAGAAAAAGAAAATGCTGCCTCATAGACTTTCATTGTAAATTGCGAAAAGGGATCTTGTCTCTTCAAGAATCAAGGAGGTTCCTCTACACATAGTGCACACCATGCTAGTTACATCAGAGAGCCAGTTCTATTTTCCGGCTCATGTGAGTAGGACCTTAAGAGCAAATATGATGTTTCACATCTCTATTTAGACTAAAGGAATTAAGAAAAATCTTAGCTTTTACCGTTTCACACAATGTCTTTAAACCTATTCTGTCAAGTGTTTTGCTAATTCTCGACAGATTTGCTCCACAAAATGTGCCTTTTCTCTTTGAGAAGTGGCCATCATGTGACAGAAAGAAGAGGGTATAAGGCTGAGGGGTCACATGGAAGACATGAGAACATAGGAAGAACAGAAGAAAAAAGGAAGCCTGGAGAGATCATCTTCTCACGCCTCCTCCAAGAAACAGCCTATTCCTGAAAAAGTCTCCCAAAGAAGGGGAGATATAAAGAAAGAAAGTAATTGGTAGAACATTGATGACACCATTCCTAATATCATTTCAGCTCTATGTCAAAGGTGTTGATTTCGAATGCCTCTGCTCCTACTTGTTCATTGCCGCATGAAGGCTCAAAAACTCTCAAACAACATCATGAGCAACAAGAGAGATAGCCTTTGAGAAACACTTGCCGCTCAATGTCGAAACATAGACATCATTCAACATTAATGAAGATGCCGCTTTCATCTTCTAGCTAGCATCTTTTGCCGAGTATTTAAATAAACGCAAAACAGAGAAATTAACAAAAGATAAACGGTTTTACTCTATAGAGAGAACCTACCCATATCTTGGAGAGCATTTCTATAAATCCAATCAATATATAAATGAGAATACCTCTAAAAGTCAAAAAGTCAGGACTTTCTCCGATACGACTGACTCAGAAGGAGAAAACAACTCAAACTATTATGAGTCAGATGGCAGGTACAATCCCTCTAATCAAACTACACGCAAGCCTTTTTTAGGACAACGCGGGAACAACAGGGGACGCCAGAGAGTCAGATTTCAACCACAGTCCAGAGAGACATATCAGAATTATCATCACCAAGCAGACCCTCAACCATTTCTAGAGACTCGCAACAAACAATACTGGAGATAAAAGAAACCATCCCCATCTTCAACTTATCATCACACACGTTAGATCCTATAACCAATACGGTATTATCTAAGGGACTTTCCTTTGTTCCCCACGCTTCTGTCAACAAATTTGAACTCTATAAAGACATATTTTCATTCTTTCGAAAAGTGAGATTGAAGAAGTTCTTTGATGAAGAAAAAGGCCCCTCAGAATACTTAAATACCGTACAAGAATTATCACTACCCTCCACCTTTCTCCCATCTTTAGACCAAGTTGGCCCTGAGGTCGCAATTTTTGAACATGTGGTTTTAAAACGCCTAGATCAGGCTACTCGCTTCATCCCTAAACCACTATACAACTTGAATAAAGAAGAATTCCTTTCTCTAAAGGCATTAGCAAATAATAAAGATATTGTTGTAAAAAGTTGCGACAAAGGGGGAGGAATTGTGATCACTGACACTGACAATTACAAATCAAAGATGCAAGCCATGCTTAATGATCACAAATTTTACACAAAAATAACATCTAATCCTATGACCAAAGTAAGCCAAGAAATATTAACATACACAAGGGCCGCCCTAGAGGCTGGCCACATTAGCAAAAAAGAATTCGAATTTCTAAACTCCTCAAACAAAAAAACTCCTTGCATCTACGGGGTCCCGAAAACACATAAAAACATCCAAGACCCCCCATACAGACCTATTGTGTCCACTATTGGTTCGGTCACTGAACCAATATCAAAATTCCTAGATCACAAAATCAGACCATTTGTTTGCCAAACCCCTTCTTTTGTGCAAGACACACGTGATATTATCAATAAAGTAGAGGACCTCCATTTTAATCCAGCTACTGACATTCTAGTAACCTTGGATGTAGAATCCTTATATAGTAATATCCCCCAAAAAGAGGCTTTGGAATCGGTTCTCTGGTTTATTGATGAATACAACATCCCTTGCTCTAAGCCATTTTTCACAAAATGCTTACAGACAGTCCTTACAGAAAATGTATTTGAATTCGATCAACAACTATATCACCAAACCAAAGGAGTAAGTATGGGAGCTTCTGTTGCTCCCACAATAGCTAACATCTATATGGCCCTGTTCGAGAAGAAATATATTTACAATGAAGTGGCTCCATTTTTCGAGTCTGTTTCCCATTGGTCCAGATACATTGATGACATCTTTTTGATCTGGACCGATGGGGAAGCTACTCTTGGGGAATTTTTGTTGTGGATAAATCTAACAGACCCAAACCTCAAATTCACAGCCCACACTAGTACACAACAGGTTGAATTTTTGGACATTCTAATAAAACATAAATCTGGTAAATTGGAAGTTGAGTTATTTACCAAACCAACAGCAAAAAATACTCTTCTTCATTTTAACAGTTTCCATCCACGGTCCCAAAAAGATAGCATCCCATTTTCACAATTCCTCAGAGTACGCCGCAATTGTACCAACCTGGCGGATTATGACACCCAAGCAGAAAAAATGAAAGAAAAATTCCTACTCCGTGGTTACCCGCGGAGACTGATCAGAGAATCCTATAAACGAGCACGTTTTTTTGATAGAGACCATTTGCTCACAAATAACACAAGCAAAAAGAAAGATCAACTAGTCTGTATCACCAGACACTCCACTCTAAATGCCACCGTGAAGCAAATAATAAATGCCAACTGGCACATTCTAAATAGCCACCCTGAAACAGATAACAAGATTGCCAAACCTTTATTTGCACACCGAAGAAATAAAAATCTTAAGGACATGATCGTGCACTCTAGGTTTAAATCAGACACTCCTTTCATCCAAAAAACCATTGATGGCAAGAAACCAGTTAAAGGCACCGTGAGATGCTCCGCATGTAAATCATGCGCCCAGGTTTCAGAAGGTGAAACCTTAATGCATAATAACTACAAGATCCAAGCATCTCAACTATGGAATTGCAAGACACAGAATGTGATTTATCTCATTCTGTGCCCATGTAATCTGGGCTATGTCGGCGAAACATCTAGAGCAGCCCACATCCGCATAGCTGAACATCGCTCTGCCATCCGTAATGAAAAATTGTCTGCACCTCTGGTTAAACATTACTTGGATGCAGGACACAAACCAGAAGAAATCAAATGGAGAATTTTAGAAAAAATTCACATTCCGGAGAACAGTGGTGGCGAAAAGGTACGCAAGAAAAGGGAAGTTTTCTGGATTTTTGTCCTGAACACATTCCAATGCGGCCTTAACAACGAACTGCCATGGGAAAATGCCATTGGATAGGGTTATTTTCCATATCGTCTATTTACCTCTTCAGTCCCCCTAATTATACATTGAAGATCATCTCTATTTTTGTATAAAGTTAATGCCCCACTCGTTATACCTATATACCTATATATACTACATATACCACTTTCCATCAATAACATAAGTTAGTAATCATCCCTCCCTACCTATACTATAGAGTCTCTAACCAGAAATTAAAATGCTAAATTTAAAGTATCCACTGAATATACAACATCACTGTCGGATTTCAGAAACCATAAACTACGAAACATAAAGTTTCATCGTATCCATTCTTCCATTATATAGTCTCCAGATACATATTAAAATTACATACTTTATGTATCATCTAACTACATAAAATTCCGGCCGAAGTGTAGATAGAACACACTGTCAAACAAATAAAGATTTATGGTTTTCAAAGAAAAGTAGAGAAAACAAATTCACGTTTACTTTTATGCGTTATACACACTCCCTCCATATCCAAATCTTCATGTATCTATCTAACTACAAGATATCACTATTAATATACGCAGATAACGTATTTTCAGTAAATAAAGTTTTATTGAATAAAAGTAAATATTCACGCATTTACGTAAAAACTCACGTATTCCGTGACGTGTAACATGCAGATCGAGGTCTTTATGTATTTTTGCGTCCGTTTCGGACGCAACTATACTAGCACACCCGCCACGTACGTGACGTACTGCCCTATTGGTTAAAACCCTACCCTTAGTCCTTCCGACATCAATGGCCGAAACCTTTCGAAAGCAGCGAAGAAGACAGTGAGGCACGTCCCACCTCCTACGAGGATCTTTTATCTATAGGTAAGCATCTGCAGAACCTTTCCGCTGTTATTCATGCCGTTAGAAATAAATATAAATTAGAACTGAAGGTCCTGCATCCGTTGGTAAGCGTTGAGGAACCTATTAGTTTTCTGTCTGCATGCCAGGGACACCTATATATTAGAAACATCACCGCCAGGTAATAATATCAAAGCCTCTCCATACTTGTCACGAGTATCTTCTCACAACCAGTTTAAGGGAAACGGTTTCAAAAAAAGAAATAACACCGCCTTGTTTAAGTAGTTTTGTTTGCTGCCACCAGGGAGGTTTGACAATGTATAATTATATCACCAAAGACATATTTATAACATTAGATATATCGCTAGACTAAATTACTTTGGCTTTTCTTGCTAAATACTAAAAGTTTCATGTAATCTATCCGCCTATACTTCATTACTTAGACCTTCTGGAGCAAAGAAAGAAAATAAGAAAGAAGGAAAAAGGTCAAAAAGGAAGATATATACCTTAACATATCAAAGAAATCAATATAATATATCGCAACCTGTTTGCTACCCTCGTCTCCGCATTTAACCGGGTAGGCACTAATCCCCCTTTTTTTCTATTCTCTAACCGTTATATCACACATACAATGTTATCAATATGCCAAATTATAAAAACGTCTATAACTATATCTCCGTAGAAATCATCGATGTAATTGCTGCTTCATCAGTTGCTTGTTGAATACATCCTAGCTACCACAGAATCCGAGCTGTTAAAAGTATCAGTTAGAAGGTAACTTATCGATATTATCTCACTAAAAAACCTAGTTATTATCTCACCAGCGGCTAACTCGAATAACTCCGCTTCTTTTTACCTATTCCCTAGTGACTACTTTATCAGCAAACACTAGATCTCAACATTTCTCGACCTTCTCACTCTCATCGTTTTTTACGAGTAAGTTTCCTCTTTCGACCTTGTTGTTCATCTTGTGTCTATCACCCCTTCCACAAATGGTGATCATTACCTTCTCTTGGGAATTTCGGACAATCTGTCACTAAACAGGCCCATCTATCGTTATTCTTACTAGAACTCTATCATTATTATTATGTTCAATTCACTTTGTTCACCTTGGACATTCTGTTCAAAGCACTTTTCACCACTGTACCTAGTCACTATTATCATCTATCCCCTACTACGTGGCCCATCTTCCATACCTACTTTAGTATGTAATTGATGAATGCGGAAGAGCTAATTTTAACCCTATAGCCAAATACTTTGGCAACTATGTTATCTATATAATCAAACCGTTCTATATTCTAAGCCAGTGTACCTTTGATTTTCAGGAAACATTGTGTGGCTTTCCTGACGAAGGCGCTAATGCGCCGAAACGCGCGTCGAAGATAATCCATTGCCGCAACTCCCTATATCTTGAATGTTCACATTATGGTTTATCCTCATCATTTTAGCTTGTGTTTATTGAATAACCTTTTTTATGTCATTGTATTTGCATTCTAATTTATATTTTGTTAAAGTTCTGTCCTTTTATAAAATCTGTGTATATTTTTTAGAAATTGTATTGTGTTTTAGTTTTATGTTAATTCAAACATAAAACACGATTTTACACTAACAACAATAAATAAAAAAAATGTTTTAATCTTCGCTATTGTATGGTACACTGGTTCTTATTTAAAGTCTTTCTAATGTTTTCAGTTCTATATCATTTGACCTAGTGGCTGATACCTATACCTATTGTGATTGCCTAGGAATATACTCTTCATTGTGCCGCTTTCATCAATGACAGCATCCCTTACTCTATCAACATCAAAATCACCATCTATGAAGTTGAAGGCTGCCACCACTCGATAATGATAATTTTGCGGTCAAAGAAAAAAGATCATAGAATTTATAGTCCATCTTCTTAGATGTCATGAAGTTTATATATATACCCCAAGCCATGTTGGGCACACAATCTTTGTTCATTGTCTCTTTGGAGTCCTCTCAATTTTTATGTTATCTGCAGCGTTCATCCCTAGAATAACAGAATGTGGAATCATCAAGATGTTCAACATCTTCTTTAAACACCACCCCTTTAAAATGAGTAGAGAATTTGTCCAAGCCTTCTCCTTCTGCAGCTCAACCAATGTCTCGAGCTCCGCATCCAGTACCACTCAGGCCACTACAGCCAATAACACCATCTGAGGATCCTCTACAGAAACCCTTACAACCTTTACATATTTTACCGTGATTGGTGTTGAGACATGCTTCAATGGCTCCGCTAAGAAAAAGAAAATATAGCTCCTCCATGATCACCACTTTCGCTTTATAAATCTACTGAAAAGAAAAAGTGTTTCAGATCTCCATCAAGATCCAGATCACCTTCAACAACATCAGATGGTACTATGTCCTATACCCCGACTTCACGGGCTGCATCTCCATCAGTCACCTCTCTGGTAAATGACATTTCCAACTTCCATGCGGTCTTAGCCAGGGGTTAGACTAAATTAAACACTCCTGTAGAGGCCCCACAGCCAACTGTTTCCATGATATGAGAAACTTTGCAAATGAGGGTAGCTTTTAATTAGCCTCATTTGTCTTTGACCTATAGACTGCTGGATATAGCAGAAGACAAATTCCTTACCCCTACAGCAGTCAAAGCAACAACACGAAGGTTGCTTATAAACCACATCATGACCCTACCCTAGCTTCTTGAGATCAGAACCCAAACCAGACTCTATGATAGTGACCTCAGTGAGAAAAATATATTATAATGAAACAAGAGCAACCCAAATGTCCATAAAAACCCGGGTATCTAAGCAAAACTTACACAGGTGTTCACATACAACAAATTAATAAATTTTTCATTAATACAGCAAAATAACTTTTGAGATTCAATCAAGTGAAGAAAAGCATACTCTAGATGTTTTCAGACATTCCAAGATTATTTATTGTAGATTGGAAAATGCAAAAAATGAGGGAAAAATAATGAACCAAAACCAGTGTGAAGTCTATATTGAACCCAAGTGACATACAATAACCAAGACAAACGTGAGACAGTGAATATGATACAAAAACATTGGTTTTGGCAAAAGGCCATATATTATATTCTCCTCAGGAAATACAGAAGCACTAGGTTAAGATCACAAAGTTCTTCAATCATCAATGGTTTGTTTGCAGAAGTGTTAACTGTGTTTTGACCCTAACTGTGAACGCCTGGGTATGTTTTGCTCAGTGAGAAAAAGGCATGCTTCCGCCCCGAAAACCACACCTCCACCAGAGTATGAAAGCAAGCGCAAAGATGCTGTGGGGCAGAATGTTGTGGAACAGGTGCCACACATAATAAAATGATAATCTGTCCTGGGTTTCTAACAAAGGGACATATATGAATGCATGCATTCCTTCATAGAACACTTATTGAAACCCTGTCAACAGGATTCCACTGAAATACTACAAGAGAACTCTCTGGTAGCTAACCAGATCATTAGTGCTGCAGTTGATTCAACTGAGTTGGCAACTACTGAATGCCATGGAATATCCATTCGAAAATTATCATGGCTATTATTCACAAACCTAAAACCTGGAGCACTATTAAAAATCATGAATCTACTCTTTTCAAGATTATCTCTGTTTGAACAGCATATTAAAGAAGTAATGATAAAAATTAAACGTGAACCAGAGACACTAGTGTTTTCTGCAGCAACTGCAATGACAACAGTATTCTGAAAGTCAAAGGTGCCCTTACCAGAGGGGCTTCTTAAAGCCAAAAACAACCTTGGTAAAGTCTCCTCCCTCTAGGGGCAGACAATCTTCTGACCCAAGAGAATGACATCCTAATATCTCCACCTCTGTTACCCACTTCAGTGGGAGGAGCAGTATATTTGCATATGGCCAAGTGGACTTTAATTACAAGCGACACATGGGTGTTCAGTTTTTTAGGCACTTTCTAGGTTTCAAGACCCCTTCACCTCCAGTTCTGCTAAAATCAACTGCAAAGCATCAACTATCTATACTCAGGAAATGAACATCAATCCTGTTAAGAACAAGCATTTGCAATGCAATCGGTCTCGCCTTTGGGACCTTATAAGTATTTCGCTATGCAGCACGTTAGCCTGGGTGCTGAAACATCTACTATTTTTTGACATAGAGGGAAAGTAAGCACAAAACTGCGTGACACGTGAGTTATAGGAACACATGGAGAGAAATATTGCCTTTCAGCAGGAAATGGTATAGTCCAAAGCTCTGTTTTTAAAATAAAATCAGGGCCTTCGGTGGTCATATCACTGAAAATACAAGATTTGCACTCGCTAGGTGACTCTATTTGTCGCGAGTGGAGTTTCGGTCTTCTATACCCCTTTCCGCCTACACCACTTATGCCCAGAGTGCTGAAGAAGATCAAGCACAACAAGTCATTCATGTGGCCACAGATTGGGCATGAAGAAACTGGTATCCCGAGTTTCTGCACATGGCCATCGATCCTCTGAGCAGACTGCCTCTTCAGGAGGATCTTCTGTCTCAGCAGCAGGGGACGGTCCTTCACCTGAACCTGTCCAGCCTCCACCTCCTTGCGTGTAGATTGAGCAGCGACAGTTGACAGCTTTTGACCTTCCTCCCAAAGTCTGTAACATTATCTTGGCAACCAGGCGACCTTCCACCAAAACGGTATACGCCTGTAGATGGTACAAATTTGTGGCATGGTGCGCAGCAAAGGCTGTGGATCTCCTTTCTGCCCCCTTCAGAGGTTCTCCTCTTCATTCTTTCTTTGGCCCAGCAGGCCTCTGCACCGGGCACTCTAAAAAGCTATCTTTTGGCCATTCGGCCTTTCTTCGGCTCCCTGATCAGCCTTCTCTTTTCAAGTCCCCTATTGTAAATTGCTTCCTTAAGGGCATTACTCACTTGTTTCCTCGCATTCCTTTCGTAATGCCCCAGTGGGACTTGAACCTGGTTCTAACCTACCTTATGTGCGCTTCTTTCGAGCCGCTACATAACTGTCCTTTCAGGCTTTTGACACTTAAAACTGCCTTTTTGGTTGTCATCACCTCTACTCGCTGAGTGAGTGGACAGCAGGCTCTTTCTTCAAAACCTCCTTTCCTGGCTGTTCATCCGGACAATTCGTCTTTCGCACTGGGCGTTCTTTCCTTCCCAAAGTGGTTACCTCTTTCCACATAGGACAGACCATCACTTTGCCCACCTTTTTGCCACACCCGCAGACTTCTAAAGAGGAGGAGAGGCTCCACTGTCTGGATCCAAAACATGCGCTTTCATTTTATTTGGCTGGCACAAAGCAATTCCTGGTGGATGACCAGCTCTTTGTTGGCTATGTGGGTGCTAAGAAAGGTCGGGCCATGCAAAAGCGAACCATCTCTCGATAGGTCGTTCTTTGCATCAAAATCTGTTATTCCATGGCAAAGAAGGAACCTCCAGTGGGGCTGTGTGCCCATTCCACCAGGGCGATGGCAGCCACTACTGTTTTGGGACGTAGAGTCCCTCTTCATGACATCTGCCAGGCAGCCACGTGGGCTTCATTGCACACGTTTACTAAACACTACAGCCTGGACAGCCAAGTCCGGAGGGACGGCTTCTTTGGCCATTCAGTTCTCCAGGACTTTTTGTTGTGAATTTAGTTTGCAGACCCACCTCCTGGGTTGGTATTGCTGGGGTATCTATTCTAAGGTGAGGAATCCTAAACTAATTGTCTCTTTCAGATGAACAAGTTACTTACCTTCGGTAATGATATATCTATAAGAGACATATATTGGTTATGGTTTCCTCACCGCCCCATCCATCCTCCGTATTCTGCAAACTGACTTCTAGGGTAAGGGACTCCCTTTCAGGGCCCTAGTTTTAGTGCACCAGTGGTCAGTGTTGTGCATGGCTCTGCGCTTCTGGCGTGGAATGTCGTGTAAAGAACTGACGTCAGCGCGCAGGGGAGGCGTGTAAGTAGATACTGCAACGTCATTCCAGTGATCACGATGCCAACGACGAATGCAGAGTCAACCAACACCACCTACCGACGCGCAGAGGTGCTGCTAAGGAAAAAATTCTCCGGATCCAGTCTGATGCCTGGGGGTAATTCTAAGGTAAGGAATCCAAAACTGATATATGTCTGTTACAGATATATCGTTATCGAAGGTAAGTAACTTGTTCTTCAGGGACAATGGACAAAGATGGAAACCTTGTACCATGTACTCTACCTTGAACTCAGAGTGGTTCATGTAGCTCTCAAAGCTTTACCCCATCTTTGAAGGCATCATCAACCTTTCAGATACACCACCACCATGCATTGTTTAAACAGCCAGGGTGGCACCAGATCGAGACCTCTTTCAATCGTAGCTCAGTCGATATGGAATTGGGCTTTATTCAACAAACTGAACCCAACAGCAGTACACATTCCATGAAAAATGGCAATCCCCCAAATACTATGAAGAATCTCACAAACCTTTGTTAGACCTATTAGCAACAGCAGAATCAAAAAATGCCAAGACTTTGTGTCAAATTACAATAAGAGGGAATTCTACTAAATGTCCTTTTTTGTGTTGCAATTCTTTATTAAGGAGTAGTAGGGTTACAAAGCATGATTAATCTTCATCCTCCACACAGATACAATAACCATATACAATAATAGCATGGATCATATTTAACGATAAAAGATAAAGGTAGGGGGTGGGGAGGGTTTGAGGTTGGGGGGAAAGATGGGGGAAAATAGGTACCTGCCTGAACTGGGGAAAGGAGTGGATATATGGGGAATGAGCTGGGTGTACCTTGGGTTGGTGCCCGCCTACACACAATCCCAGGCAGCATTAATGACCACAGAGGAGAGGGTGTGTGGTCCGGGTGTCTAAGCATCTATCTACAGGTGATGGATTACCAGGTATCCAGTGGATGTGCCTCTGATAAAGGGTCTGCTTCCCCATGTCGCCATCGAGGACATCCTAGATGACACCTGTTCACAGTCTAAGGGACAGGGGGAGTTTATTTCTGGGAAGACAGACTTGTGTATGGTGTAGCGAAGGTGCTAGGGTAGTGGTGATATATTTGGAGCTGTGTACTTTCGTGTACGTATGGGGTGTGTGAGCGAGGTGTGTGGTGGGACTAGTAGGCGGGGAGGGGGTATGGTTGATGATGGAGAGCAACCAGTACTGCCATGTCCTCCATCGTTGATGTAGGCATAAGTCACTGCCAAAATGGGCGCAGACTGAGGTGAGTAAAAAAGGGGCGGTGGGGTGTGCTGTACTATCCAGCGTTGTCAGTGGTCTCCTCCGCTGTCATCAGGGTGAAAGAGGGGGTCCTTGTACTGAGGGCCTGCGTGACCGGGGGATGGGGGGAGAGGAAGGGATGGGAGTGAGGTTGGGGGGAGGGTTGTAAAGGGGAGGGGTGATCACATTTGGAGATATAGGAGGGGGGAAGCAAAGATAAGGAAGAAAGGAAACTGGGCTAGCGTTGGGAATGACACTTTAAGTGACAATGCGACGGAGAGGAGATGAGGGGGTTAGGGGTGCAATTTTGGGTAAATGTCCTTTTGATCAAATGGGCAATACCATTTTCTTGACATTTTTTTTAACCTGTGATATTGAACTTTTAATGTAACTATTATTTCTAAAATGAAACTAATAGCACCCGATTGACTGAGAGTGTGGTGGTAACCGGATTTATTTCAGATGTCCATAAAACCACACAAGAGTCCACAGAACAAACCTGACGTACCAACAAGACTTCAGGGTCAAATCTAACACCCAGTGCTTACATAACAGGATTTGGCGCATATTCCTGAAGTCAGTCAGTGGGGCCACCTAAATCTCCCACCAGACTGTACGGAACTCTTGAAAGAATTGAAACAAGGTTATATATAGTGTATTTGTTTTCAAGAAAAGGACACAATCCTATGACATGTCAGTCAGTCAGTCAGTCAGTTTAACTTTATTTAGTTTGTTACGACCATAAAAGTGTACATTACATCTATTTCATCTGTTAAAATACATATATAAAATATATCACATATTCAACATAACTAAAATAATCCATATCCTGTTTTTTTTTGTTTTTTTTTTAATTGACAAAATATTCTAAAATTAATAAAACTGGGTGATTCATACGTTTGTACCTTTACATCCAATATTTCCGATAGCTCAAATACAGGGCTGATGTCTTTTAGTTGCGCCATCTCATAACAATGTTAACATACCCATACAAAGGTTACTCTGAGCCCTTAAGAATCACTTTGACCTTACACATAAATTTCCCCATGGCGCAAGCTATGTCTAAATTCCTCATTTCCATTAAAAGTTCAACAGCTTGCGTCCTACTCATTATTCTGTATTTTATCAATATTGGGTGTAGAATCTCCTTTCGTAAATCTAAAAATTTCATACAATCCAATAAAATATGTACAATATCACAGAGTGTCCCCAAAGTGCAAGTGCATTTCCCACTATGATCTATCATAAGATTTTTCACCCCATTATTCATATAACAGGGATTTATCCCCATTCGCACTTTTAGCACCTCACGTCGTAAATAGTGACTTGGTAACCTATCTATATAAGGATAATGATTATCCTTTTCCCAAGCCAAGGTCATATGGGATACTGAAGTTTTTCGTGAGAGATACTCCCGGTCATGTATACATGACGTGTCAAAGCCCAATGACCTGAGTTCTTTCTTATCTATTCGGGGATAGCCTAGCTGCGGATCCAGCGTTAAACCTAGTATTCCATACGCTTCCTTTATTGCGGTTTTTGCCTCGTTTGCCCAGGACAGCTCACTCGTGGCAATTTCAGCTTTACACCACTGGGAAACTTTATGAGACTCCTCTGCCCCTAAGCGCTGCCAGAAGCGTATTAGTGCCATACAGGCTGTTATGGCCCAAGAGGTAATTCCCAGCTCAAGCCTTGCTGCTTGTACCATCGATGATTTTGGCAGCGAGAACAAGCTTTTTAGGATATTTCCCTCTTCTTTATCCCAGCTGGGTTTTCCGCTTAAGTATAGTACTTCTATCCCATACAGGAATTGTGGCGGAACCATTGCTATATAGGCCTTTATAACCGGCCTATCCGACATCTCACCATAAACGCTATTAAATCTTTTTAGGCCCTTCACAGAGGCCGCTGCCCGCATTTTTAGCGCTTCCAGATGAGTCTTCCATTTTAGATTACTCGTAAACCATATTCCTAAATATCTATACTCCATAACTCTCTCGAGGCGTTCTATACCAAGATTCCATAGAAACTTTGTTTTATTCTTCCCAAAGCATAACATTTTTGTCTTCTCCATATTCACTACTAGTTTTTTATTCACACAGTACTCTTTGAACCTATTTAATTTTCTCTGGAGACCTATCTCCGTCTGGTCCATAATCACCAGGTCATCTGCATATAATAAACAGGGTACATGATTCCCTCCCAGTTTCGGGCTAGCCCCTCTAACCTCTCTTAATTTTTGTACACACCCCTGCCTCAATCCATTTCCAATTTGTATCCTCCCTGACAGACCTCCCTCCTTATCCAAAATTATCTGGGCCCAATTTTCAATGTGTAAGGCTTGGATCAGGGCCAAAAGGTCATCCTGTATTTTATATCCTATCAGGGTTGTCCACAACTGCTCTCTGTCCACAAGATCAAAAGGCGAGCGGAAGTCCACAAAGCAGCAGAATAAATTACCCCTCTGTTCTATCGACTTCCGCGCTATGGCCCAGAGAGCAAAACAATGGTCCACCGTCGAGTGTCCTTCTCTAAATCCTCCCTGTTCTGGGGGTACTATCTGATTGTCATATGCCCAATCCTTTAACATACCTAGGATTACTTTGGAGAATACTTTTTCGCCTATATCCAGGAAGTTTATCAAGCGGTAGTTTTTTGGATCTTTTACATCGCCTTTTTTATGTATTGGCCTAATTATCGCCCCTTTCCAGCTATCTGGGAGAATTCCTGTAATTAATATCCTCTGAAACATCTTTGAAAAGAACTTGGCCCACCACTCTGAGTTCGTTTTTATAACAACTGCTGGTAAATTGTCAGGACATGTCAAGATGATGCGATTTTGCCCTAATTGCTTCATTTAGCTCAAACAAAGCTACAATTGTCACCAGTAAACATTCATCTGGCTGCCATTACAGCATACAGAAATCTCTAAATCAACTAGTGTTTTTGAAACTACCAGTCATCAAAGACTTTGTGGAAGGTCTTAAAAAAGTGTTTCCTCTGATTATACTGTACTACGAGAATTAATGAGTTAATCTTTCAGGCCTGTACACAAGATGAAATTGCAGCATTTGTTATGGAAGATAGCCTTCCAAATATCCATCAGCTATGCTAACGGACTAAGCCAATTACAGGCGCGATCTGTAGTAAACCCTTATGCTATTTTCCACTCTAACAAAGGAGTAATGAGAACCCATCCTTCATTTCTCCTGAAAGTTGTTTTGGATTTTCATATTAACCATATAATTACCTTCCTACATTTCTTAATCCTTCAATACCTACAGAACGTGCCCTACACACTCTATATATAACAAGAGTTCTCTGTTTCTAACTAAATAAAACACGAGATATAAGAAAGATGAATCGGCTGTAATTAACAATCGTCAGCTTAGACAAGGCCTAGCCACATCCAAATAATTGGTAGCTAAATGTATAGTTTCTTGCATCACCTTATACTATCTATTAGCAAACACCTGGCAAACCTAGAGCTCACTCTACTAGAGGGAGAGCAGATACTACAGCTTGGATCAGTCATGTACCAAGAGCTGGCTGACATATGTAAAGCAGCTACATGGAACTCCCTACACACATTCCCGAAACATTATTGCTTGGATGCCAACACTCCGGAAAATGCTAAAATGGGTCTGGAATCTCTGAGAAATCTGAGTTAAAGTAAATAACTGATATGTTCTCCTGTATTATCTCACATATACCTTAATTTGTGGTCTTCTTCAAACAGTTCTCTTCCTGTTGCCCAACAACCGCTATTGAAAGAAAGCTTTTTAGCTTGCCAATCTATTTTAATTTTTATGACTATGAATGAAGGTCTTAGGATGCAGAACAAAAGGTTACTTATTTGTTACCCCAAAACCGGTCCGAGTATGCTTGTTTCTGGTGCAGGCAAGACCTGGCTTGGCAGTTGGGGCTGGAGTGTCCCCTTGAGGAACAGGGTCAAGACTGATTTGCACATGGCTGGATCTGACCTGGGGTGGCAAAGTGAGCTAAAGAACGAGGATGGATTCAACCCACATCTGTGACTGGGGGTGACTGTCTGAAAAGTTTCAGCGCTCCGCCCATCATCTCCTTGTGTTTACTTATGTGTTTTCCCTGTACTTCATCGTAGGAATCTTCATATGACATTCTAAACAAGTCACCCACATTCCCTGCGGAGTAAAGCTGGGCCTTGGAAAGCAAATAAATAATATAAAACTGCATTATCCATCTTAAAAGAAGTGGCTTTTTGAGGTAACGCCAATAAGGTGCACTATGGGCACGGAAGCTTCCTGAACTCTTGAAGAGGAAGGATCCTTTTTTGATTCTACAGTGAAAGACTATCAGGCTACATTTTCTTTTTCTCATCTACATACATTTTCAGCGTCTTGCACAATAAATGCTGCAGTTCAAACTTGAAGCTGATACTCAAGTTCATCACATGCTCTCCGAAAAAGAGTCGAGACTCTGATAGACTGTCACATGGTGTGTACTTTAAATGAATAATGCAGCTATAAGAAGTGCTCTGGGGTCTAAACAGGCAGCGTGGAATCATTATTTATGACTTCAAAGAAGATTCCTGCAATGCAGTGCCAGTATTACAAGTAAGTAAGCTGTTCTACATTTACCATTCGCACAGTTCGGTTCAACATTTAAGGTAAAGAACAATAAATGGTCTGATCTAAAATCGGAGAGGGTAAAGTTGAAGCCTTAGTCTAGGTGTTAGTTTCATCCCGTGCATCTCTTAAGGGGCTAGCTAGACAGTTCGGGGTACTCATCAAAGAAGATTGTGAACAGAAGTTGGGGACTTCCAAAGTTATGATGATTGTCAGAGAAAAGGGAACCACACGTCCTTTCAAATATGGAATTGATCCTGCATTTGGAATATAGTTTTTTCGTGGGATGATTTGACAGTTGCTGCAAGTCCAATGCATTTGTAGTATTTCATTAAGTTAATTACTTGTTGCCAGAATGTTTGGAGCAACACACATGAGTATACCATGTGTAGTTTGTCACTATTTTGTTCCCACATTGCCAGCAGGCAGAATTTTTAGTTAGGCTAGCCTTATGTAGTTTGCACAGAGACCAGCACCAGTTTAGCAGTAGTTTATAAAGCAATGTTTAAGTCTTGCGATATGCAACCCCCCATCATGAGATTCTAGTAGTTCCATCCAACCATCTTCAGAGTATTCTTTTCCCAGTCTGCCAGCCCATTTCTAATGCGAAAGGATTGCGGGGGCGAGAGTGATGCTCCTCCATCAGTGTTCCATACAGCCCTAATACCACATCTGTAGATGAACTCCAACGTTTTCAGATATTCATAGATTTCTGATCGAGGGGTGAGTTTGAAAATAGCCTCAATGTTTTTAGTATGCAGTGTGTCTGTTGAAGATAGTGGCATTTTTGTTGATTTCCCTGCTGAAATTCCTCACATAGAGAGGTCTAGTGTGAGAATGCCTTCATCATACCTGGTCTACCAGTGTATCATGTTGCCACCAATCCATATTGCATTGTTGTTTCAGAGGGGGTTGCTCTCATGGAGATAAGCATGGTCATGCAGATGTGTGTGTTATTTCTTTTAATTAACAGGTTAAGATGCCTTTCACTGAAAAGGCAGTCCTGTATAGTATTTCAAAAAAAGGGGGGAGGAACCAAGAGCTTTTAAAGAGGTCCTGCACCGTGCTCCGAGGAATATAGAACAAAACCAAGGGATGCAGTTCCTCTGGGAAGGAAAGGGGGAGAGCGATTAGTCTCTATATAATGCCCTCACACACCTAGCAAGGTGTCATGCTTCATCATAGGGCTGTGCTCCTCGTCGGGCCGGCGCTGCAATGCCCGACGGGCTCCCGCGAAGGGGCTCTTTTTCGGAGATCTTTTTAAGAGACAGCCGTATGGGTGCGTGGGGGTCAGTGCAACAAGTGTAGTGAGTGGTGGTGTAGTGAGTTAAAATAGGTATGGTATTACCAGGCAATGAGTCAATTTATTCTAATGGTATACCAGCCTAAGTAAAAATATAAGTGATCCCAAAGGGATTATGATGATCCCTAGGGAGATCAGATGGTCGACATGTTTCTTGCTCTATGTATTGACAATTGCTACATCACTAAATTATGTAGTAGAGTTCCCACATTTTTTTGAGCACTTTCTCACGTGGTCCTGATGAATTGCCACCGACCCATTAGGGCATAGAGCAAGAAACATGTCGACCATCTGATCTCCCTAGGGATCATCATAATCCCTTTGGGATCACTTATATTTTTACTTAGGCTGGTATACCATTAGAATAAATTGACTCATTGCCTGGTAATACCATACCTATTTTAACTCACTACACCACCACTCACTACACTTGTTGCACTGACCCCCACGCACCCATACGGCTGTCTCTTAAAAAGATCTCCGAAAAAGAGCCCCTTCGCGGGAGCCCGTCGGGCATTGCAGCGCCGGCCCGACGAGGAGCACAGCCCTATGATGAAGCAGTCCTGTATAGTAGCCCTTTGTTGTCCTCTCCTTTATGATTCTGTTTGATTGATACCCAGTCTGGTTTTGCTCTGCTCTTGAGAAGAGATAGGCCGGATGTGCCAGGTGGTGTGCCATATAGTAGAGTGACATGTCAGACAGATAAAGGCCCCTTGACATCATGCCTACTTCTAATTTGGTAAGTTTAAGGTGGGTTTTGGCCATTCCATACATAGTCCTTAATCATCTTATTGAGTTTTGTTATCATGTGCTTTGGAATGTCCACTGGGATCATGCCGAACAGGTAGTTGAAATGGGGTGCTTGCCATTTTAATTGTTTTTATCCGGCCCCATAGGGACAATCGAAGGTGGGACACCATTTCTTGAAGTCCAAGGCCATTTATATCAATTGGAGGTCTATGTTTTTCTGAGCTGCATCAGGCAGCTGTTTCCAATCAGTATTCCCTGGTATTTGATGGGGTATCTAGCCATTGGCATGGGGAGCCTGATAGCAGTTCGGGGCCTGCCGGTTTACAACCCTGTCGTGTTCCTCTCATGATTGCAAATCTGTCTGAAAGGAAACTATTGCTTCTGACCACAGCCATCAGCGATTGGTATAGTAGCTTGGTTAGTTGTACCCAGCGCTCTTTGAAACCCACCCTCTGAAGTGTATGGAATAAGTATAGCCTTGTCAGCATTGAGAGAAATTTCTGTTTTCTTCTCTTATGTCGGTTCCCCTGCCAAATTATGTAAGAGGGAAGGTTTATATAGTTAGAGGAGGATCTCTTCGCACAAGCTCAACTTGGTAACTGTAGCAAAACGTTGGCTAGTATTAGTAGAGATGCACAATGGTGGCTTCATTAAATTCAGAGCAGAATGTGGTCGTTTATTTCATATTTTTGTAAACTTTTTCAAGCAGTGGTACCAGGATCTGGGCATCCCCAGTGGCCTTGTCTGTGTGTATGCTTTTAATAGCCAGGGTCAGGGTAGGTTATCAAAGAAATCTTGCCTTTCTGGGTAGTGGCCACCCTTGTTTTTGTAATATATAATTCATTGTAGAAGACCACAAGTTTGTCTACTATTTGTGTACGGTGGGTGAACAGGAACCTGCTCATTTTGATAGCAGGGATGGCACGTTGAGCCTCTATTTATTTAAGCTGTTGAACCCCTTTGGGAGGCTGGCTTCGTATATGGTGCACACTCTTCGGAGTGATGTAACTTGCACTAATCCAGGCAACCTTATGTTGATTTTAGTGGTCTTTGGTAACCATAGAAATCTGTGGAGAGTTGCCTTCATGCTTATATTGAACGATTGTAAGGAAGCTTGTTTTATCACATTTAATCGCCAGTGTAGATTAGATGAAAAAGAACCACACAGTGTTTATAAAAACTAATCTATTTATTATGCAACACAATCACTAACACATTGGTATATCTCCTACTCAATGATATCAACAATCCACACAAGAATACTTCAAAATAATCAGGAAAGTAGAACAAATATACACTGGTCTCCAGGGGTAGATGAAACCCTATACTAAGAAAGTGGAATGCAAACTGCAAAGGAGAACGGACTTGGATCAGAACACTCAGAGGAGCTGGGCACAAAAGGAACCACCCAAGGTAAGTACCCAGGAACCTCACGGAGGCTGTATGCAGAGTAGAAACACAGCCACATACCCAATGGAAGTCAACTGAGAAGTCACGGTTGCAGTTTTAAAGAAGAAGGACCCTTCCCAGAGGACTCTGAAAAAAACCTTTGGAAGATGGAAGGTTGGAGAACCTCCCCACCTGACAATGCCCCAGGAACCAGGTTACCTGCACCAGGGAAGCCGGGTACATAGGGGTGAAGTGATGTTGGAACCTGCTGTAGACGACAATGTAAGACTTCAAAGAAGATGCCTCTGGAGAAGCCTTTGAAGGAGTCCAGTGGAATCCAGGAGGTGACCAGGAGGCACAGAAGCACAATGCCTACTGATGTCGGGAGGTTCAGGAGTGAAAACGGTGACCTTGTCGCTGCAACTATGAGGACCAGGCAATGCTGAGGAAGACCAGGAACCATGCACAAGCGGTCCCACGTCAGATGCCATTGTCTAGGTGTCCGACAGGAGCACCAACAAGCCTTGGTAGCTGCAAATGGTGTGGAAAGCAAAAAGAGGCAAACGTTGGGAGCAGCAAGGTCCAAAAGACTCATCAAGTGCAGAAGAGTCAGAGCAGGACCCAAGCAAGCAGGGGAGTCCACTGAAGCAAAGCAAGACCCTCAAGAAGACCCACAGGCCAAAGGCACAGAAGTCGCAAGCGGATGTCAGGCAGCTCACCAAAGATGGAGGCCCACGATGCAAGGGATGCAGTGAGGGTGCTGATCTTTGAGGGATGAGGTTTTGGAGACTGCAGCTTCTTGTTGCCCGAAGATCTCTGGAGTGCAGAGCCAACAAGCCTTGGCAACGTCAAGTCGACATGGTGCACACGGGTTTGGACCCTGGGGCTCCGGCGAGGGATACTGTCCTCCAAATTGCACAAAAGACAGGTCAGGCTTCTAGGAAGCTGCATAATCACCACCTGTGATGAAGCACAGACAACGCACAAGTCTTGAAGAACAGCAAGACCAGGAGCAGCAGGAGTCTTCCTTGATGCAGTCTTGGGTCCACTCGAAGTCCAATGAAGTCCAAGTGTCCAGACGATTGAAGAAGAGTGTCTTGGTTTCAGAGGTGAGTCTTGTTCCACGACGAATCTGAGGACCCACCCACAGGGAAGCCCTTAAGTACCCCAAGGAAAAGGCTAGATTGACTTGGTGGTCCTTTCCAGAGGAGGGGCTGGACAGAGGGGAGGATACTCCTGTGTCATTTGTCCAGTTTAGAGGCAGAGTGGAAACCAAGGGTTCCTGAAGTGGCTCAAACCGGAGTATGCAAGAAGGGCACCAAATGTGCCCCTCATTGCAGTCTGGTGGCGCTGCAAAGCACCCCTGCCCCAGCCCTAAGTCCTGTCTGGGAGGTGCTCACTCAAAAAACACAAAATGGGGAGTGAAGAGGTAGTGCTCAAAGGAGCAATGGAGGTGGATACGTCCTCCTCTAGTCTTATGTATACAAAACAAAGAAATCCACCCTCAAGCTGATACATAACTGTGTACAACCAGATTATGCGTGTTTCCTACAGTGGTGGAAAACACACAGCTTTGTTAAAATACCCCTCACACACCAAAAGGGCCCTTGGTGTCATGCTTCATCATGGGGGTCTTCCCGCTGCGGGACGGGGCGTGCTACGACCTACGAATACGCGGGAGCACTGTTCTTTAAAAACTATGTGTAGTGTAGGAAAAGTGAGTAGAAGGGTCAGGAGTGAGTGAAGTGTTTCTATATTCAAAAATACCTGGCTCTCTGGACTACAACACTTTAATTTTCCTTAGAGCTGGTATTATAGAAAGTGGGGAATAGTTCGTAGAATCGATGTTCTAATGAACAGTTTCTCCTATGTCGTCAACATGTTTCGAAGCCCTCCCCCGGCTTCTTCGTCAGGACCATGAAGATCCCTTCTACAATCACAATGTAATACAGAAACATTTCTGAAAAAGATCCGGAAGATAAGAATCAAAAAGTGGTGTATTTACATGTAGTCAATATTACGTGTAGCGCATGCCAAATAAACATGCAAAAAATACAATACTCCAATAGGTATGTTAATTCATGTATATTTGTTCTTAGTGGAGTAATTACCCCATGAGCCTTAAAAACGGGTGGGAAGGGCGCCTATAGTCACACATACTCCAAGGTCACTGCCTCTCCTCAATCAAGCCTCACCGCGGCTCCGTGTGACAGGAAATCTATTGTTCTACCTTACCCTGCTCAGCTCAGCAGCAGATGGGCAGAATCATGTCTGTGGTCTGCAGCAGCACTAGCTTGCTGGCTGACTATCAAATGCTGTTACCGGGAGTGCAGGGGTGTCCCTATGGAGCCCCCCCCTGTACATGGGATCAAACCCGAGCACCATAATCGGTGTTGTGGTATGATTCCAACATGTTTGATACCACAGTTGACCAAGTTCGGTGGAGCCATTATATAGTTCCACTATATGTATTAAATTGGCTGACCATGCCTACAAAGCCTGGAGAATCAGAACTGTGGTTTGTAGGGGTGTCCTGCTCATGCAAGGGAACCCTCACACTTATAACCAAGCACCCTGCAGCCTCAGGACTGAAGGGCCTACTATGGGGTGACTTATAGATTTTAAGTGCAATGACCTTAGCCCTAAGGAAGCTTATATCTTTTGTGAGGAGTGCAAGCATCATCTCACACAGGCTGCAATGGCAGGCCTGTAGTCAGAGTTTAAGTGGACTTCCATGGGTGGCACAATACATGCTGACGCCCATGGGAGACCCCTGGTGTACCTATGCCCTGGGTATCTCTGTACCATATACTAGAGACTTATAAGGCTGCACCTGTAGCCAATTGTGGCAGTACCAAAATACTGACCAGAGCCAATTTAGGGTAGAGAGCACAGTTGCTGGGGTCCTGGTTAGCAAGATCCTAGGAAACTACAGTCAAATCACACTTGCACCAGGCAAAAAGTGGGGGTAACCATGCTAGAAAAATCCAACCTTCCTACAATCCGCTTTCTCACCGAATTCATATTGACTGCTTAATCCACCCAAGTGCTTTTACTGGCAATGATGCATACTTTGTGTTAAGGTACAGCTTTTCCTGCATTGAAAGGTAGCCTTAATGGGATTGTGGCGAAATTGCTCCAGTAGGAGTTGTATTTGTTGTTCCTACTAGTGTCTGGTTTCTATGAGATTTTTTCAATGGATGGCAGATTCCCTCATTAATGGGCCTGCATGCAGGCTTTTCAAGCGGCCCAAAGTGTCTGTGGGGAATTATCTGCGCCCTCGATCTTGTCGATATAGTCTTGTGAGTGGCTGTGCAGCACCTTCTTTGATGGTGGGCTTTACATTTTTAAACTGGTATTTTCCAGGTACCTCTGGGTGGATGGATGATCCCCAGGTCCAGGACCACCCTACTGAGAGAATGATTTGATGTAGTATTAGCATTGATACTGCATGCATAAAGATTTGGAGTTAAAGACCCTGACATGAGGAAGAAATCAATTCTCAAATGTTTCATGGCAATGATAATAGAAAGTATAGTCACAGTCTTTTGGGTGCATGGGGCACCAGGGCTCTAGACAAGAGTGGTCTTTCAGCAGATCTAGGTGTGCCATTCTGTCTTTGTTACATTTCATTTCTTGTGGGACCATGTGGTCCAGTATTGCATCTTGTGTAATGGCCTCTGGTGTGGTTTGAGTTCGCCAGTAATCTATGAATTTGGGAGAAGAAAGTAAGTTAATATGAGCTGATTGAATCATTAATTTGGCCAATATATATCCACTCTCTCTACGGGACCAGTATGTAAAAACTCAAGCAGCCAATTGTTTGTGTAGTAGTATAGCAGTGCCCCCTTTTTAGGTTGAGCATACAGCACTTGCGCTGTCGCTTAGTGACTTGTTGTGCATGCTTTAGGAGTTGAACTCCACCCATTGCTTGCCGATTGCTTTTTATTTGTCTCTGTTAATATCCTTTACAAATACTTGCTTGCCAATGGGCAATCTGCCGTTTTTGTCCCTCCTTCTCGTTTCCGTTTTTCTCCATGCAGCACCGACCAAGTACTACATCCTTATGCTTTAGTGTTTATGTCTTCATTTGGGGGCTACTTTTCTTCTTCTTGTGTTTCCCTGCCTCAGCGCCACACATGCTTTACGTCTGCTGCACTTTCCATTTGTTGTCCTTTTGGTGATGGCTTGTTAAAGGAGCCATCACTTTTCTGTCACAGATGCTGCATTAACTTTTTGTATAGAGCCTCACAGACGCCTCGTATACATTTTGCGTTGAGCCTTTTCTTTCCATTACAATGCGCATGATGTGCATGCCTCAGGCAAGCTGAACGACATAGTAGGCATCCTCATGGTGTGCACTCCCTACTGCTCCCCTATGTTGTCCGTGTTGTAACAGTGGAGTCGTGCCTCAGGCAAGCTGAACTCCACGGCATGGTAAGGCTTTGTTGATTGTTTTTAGTGCATGTTTCACAAGAAGTGAAATCACGTGCTGATTCTATTTGCCGCCCTCCATTGTCTCCAAGCTTTAAACCCTATGCTGGCTACCAGAAGGTCTCAATCCGCCTCCACCCCACCCCTTTTACACTTTCCAGCCCGTCAAACGGATTTTGTGAGCTGAACGCAATTTCTACAATGTTTCTCTCTCTCAAGTTTATTTCTTCTATGCCTTTTCCTCATAGGCATGTTATACAGACGCCACATTTACTTTTTGAACTGAACCTTTTTTCCTCACTATAATGCGCATGACGTTCATGCAAGCTGAACGACAGAGGAGGGAACATCACGGCGCGCACTCCCTGCCACTCCCTTTTGTTGTCCATGTGGTTACAGGGAGTCGTGCGTCAGGCAAGCTAGACGCCTCTTGAAGTATACCTGTTCTGGCATGTTTTGTTTTCTTTTCTACATTGTGTTTTTTTCTCAGACGACGTGCTTTCGTTTTGCTCAAGGCTGTGCCACCGCTCTTAGTTCCGGCCGGGTTTAGATCTGTTTGACAACACTCTTAGCATTTGTCCAGCTCCTTGCAGAGCTCCTGCCATCCCCAGTGTGTCTCACTTCTCCTCAGAGCAAGGGGGCAAAACTCCACGCCAAGGCAAGCCTTTGTTTATGGTTTTCAGTGCATGTTTCACAAGAAGTGAAATCACATGCAGGATCTGCAAGGGCTACCCAGATCCTACATCCAGATCTCCTGTAATCCTTGTTGTCTGTAACCTCTCACGAAAGGCTTAGAAACGGTCTTCAGGCAGTATCAGTGCTGCACGAATACATTAACTATATTCAGGTTTCCCCCACTTAACAAACGGATGCATTTATATGCACATCTCTAGGATTCTGTGACTTAGTTTAATTTTCTGATCAGCCTTTCTTCCTCACTTCCTCTTTTCACCCGTCAAGCCTCTCCCAGTCCCTCCTACGAGGTCCTCTCCCTGTCTCAGTTGGTACTGCCTGCTGTCTTTCCTGACTCTCTCACACCCTCCCCCACCTGTCAATCTGTCCATAGTCGCCACTCCCCCCAACCCCCAACCCCAAACACCAGGGATCAGCTTGCTGTAGGACTGTATGTCACTGAGCGATATCTCACTATAGCTCCTGCATGGCTTTGCTGTCTCCCTATCCTCTTCCTGCTCTCTCATCCCCAGCCCTCTCTCTCTCTTTCTTCTGCTGTCTCACCTAACCCTGCAGGGGCCAGGATGAGGATTGATGTGGCACTTTCACAGTTTTTCTGTCTCTCCTTATCTTTATTTCAGTCTCTCCCTTATTCTTGTCTCCCTCTATTACCCCACCCCCCTCCACTCCTAGGGATCATCTTGGGTGTCACTTCCACAGATGTCTTACTGCAGATCCAGACATGGGCAGTGTGTCTCCTACACTCTCTTCCTTCTGGCTCTGTCTCTCCCTGGTTTTCGGTTGCCTCTCTCTCTCTCTGCTCTCCGCCCCCCATTACATTACACAAGGTCAGAATGTGGGTATCTTTTGTATGTATTTATTTAATCTGATAGAGACGTCTAGCGGCAGATTCCTTAACTTAGAATATCCCCAGGCGTCAGACTGGCCCAGAAAATTTTGCGCAGCAGCACCTCTGCGCGCGGGGAGCGGTGGCGTATGGCTCCGCCCTGACGTCGTCCATGGACATGACGTCAGCGAAGCCATATATGCCCCGCCCCGGCACGGCATCAGTTTTCTTCTTTTCCTCGTCATGATGCGGACCCTGGAAACCAGCAGTTCCTGGCCTTGTTTTGAGCCTTCTCGGCTCCGTTGGTGTCGTACCGGAACAGTGTGCAATGCCCTCCGGGTTCAAAGCCTGTGAGGCCTGTGTGCGTCAGATGTCCAGCACTGACCCGCACCTTATTTGCATGTGGTGCCTTGGTGTGCACCACGATTCCAAACAATGCGGCGACTGTCAACAGATGAAGCCGAAGTGCCTACGGGAATGCCGTATGAAGTTGTCGGCCGCACGGCTGTCCGACCCAGCTTCTTCTCGTCGCTGATCTCCCTCTCCAGAGGGAGCTCGTTCCTGAGGCCACTCCCGCGACCGGCACCCTAAAACAGGTTAGCGGAGCCACAAGTGTCCACTGAGGTCCACCCCTTGTAGGCGTGCTGCTGGCGCCCATTCCTCTCATAAGGGGTCAGCTACGGACACCCGGAGGTCACCTCCTCCATACCCTACATTTCCAGGAGTTGGAGCGACGCGCGCCCAAATGGAGGTCTACTCCCGGGCTTTTCAGGTCTACTTTGAGTACTCCCCTCTCTCTGGTGTGCTTTCGGGCCCCACAGAGGCGGAGGGTACTCCAGCCGGGCCGGGCCCTCATTGTTGGATCCTTCCCCGACCAGGGTTGTATGCACCGACTCTGACTCCGGAGCCGAGGCGACGACGTTGGCCCATGGCATAGACCGTCCTGGTCGCTCTAGCACACTCCGCCAGTCAGCGCATAGCCCTGGGTGGCTTCCTGCGCGGATGGCGGGGGCGGCGCCGGCGACACCGGGCTCAATGCCAGGCTCACACCACCAGTCAACGCATAGCCCTGTGCGGCTTCCTGCGCGGACGGCGGAAGCGGCGTCGGCGATGCCAGACTCAGAGCCGGGCACCACGTCAGACCCAATGACGGGCTCGACGTCCAAACCCACACCAAGCTATAAGCCTGATCCCACGTCTGGGGCAACGCATCATCCGACGTCGGTCGACATCGAGGTAGCGTCCATCGTGGAGGCCGTCGATGTCCAGTCAACTCCGACACGGCGCCCGCTGACGCCACTGTCGACGCATCCCTCGCCGCCAGTGTCCATCCGTTAATCGACACCGGTGTCCATGCCTGGGGTTGACCTCCCTCCGGATTCCTCGTTTCTGTCCC
This sequence comes from Triturus cristatus, assembly GCF_964204655.1. NCBI lineage: Eukaryota > Metazoa > Chordata > Amphibia > Caudata > Salamandridae > Triturus > Triturus cristatus. The sequence goes on along the minus strand of NC_140595.1, from coordinate 770,486,068 downwards.
CTCAGCGGGGTCGGGTGACTCCGGTATCCGCTACCGCCTTTTCGGAGGCTGCAGCTGCTTCCCCTGGTCGGGGGACACTGGTGCAGGTCCCAAGTGTGGCATGGCCTTCGGGTCATTCCCCAGCCCCGCTCTTTATGGCAACTGGGAGAAAAAGCCTCCAACCGTCTCCTTCAGACGGCCTCTTGTCCCCTCCTAGGGTGACTACTGAGCTAGGGGCCACCTATGCCTGGACTATCAACTGGGCAGCTGTTATCCTCGGCTTTCAGCCTCCTGTGGTACCCCTCATCCCCGATCCCTTAATGGATCTGCTCCATCTCGAGCCCATTACTGTGGAGCCCTTGCTACCCTTTGGGGGTGCTTTGTTAGAAACCCTGCGTGGCGCGTGGGCACGGCCTTCTTCCGGAGCCCCGGTTGATGGGGCCATTGCTGGTAGGCACCGTCCCGCCCTGGGGGGATCCACTTTGCCTGTCCCTCCTCCCTACTGCTCAGGGCCTGGTAATTCAGGCGGCCTTTGGGTTGCAGAACTCCTCCACTTTGCCCTTGTTTCCTCCCACCCGGAAATCCAGGTGGCTGGATGCATGTGGAAGACAGCTTTTTGCTTCTTCTAGCGCGGCCATCCGCGCTTTAAACACTACATGCGTGTTTGCACGTGCGTCCTCTGCACTCTAGGACTCCGTGGCTAACCTTCTCCCTTCCCTTCCGGAGGATTGCCCCCTGAGTTACTCCGTCTTGTCCTTCATGGCAAGGAAATGGCTCATTTTACAATACGCTCCTCCCTGGATACCACAGGCTCTGTGGGCCGTGCTCTTGCACGGTCGGTGGCTTTGCGACATCATGCCTGGATGCGTGACAGTCGCTTCCCTGATAATATTCGGGAGAGCCTCCAAGACATGGAATAGACCTTTTTGGGTCCCACGCTGACTCGGCGATCTCCAGGCTTCTGTCAGGGCTAACGTAATTCTGCCGTGCCACTGACTGCTTGACTTTTCTTCTTCGTTGCGGTCTTCCTTTACGGACCAGTTTTTATCAGAGGCAGGTTGGTGCCGCTGTATTGTCTGTATAGCCGTATTGCTGGGTTGTTTTTGTTTCAAGTCCTCTGGCTGTCTGTTTTGCCAAGAGGACCCCCCCCCCCACCTTCTTGCCAGGGGTTGACCCTTGCCCTACGTGGGGTATTGGCTGGTGCCAGGTGTCTGCCTTCGCCTTCGTACATTCCTGTGGAGTTTTCATTATGGGTATCCCTCTGGGGCTCATATACCTCCTTTTACAGCGTTCCGCAGGGTTGCATCGCTCTGTTGTCTGTAGTGCTTGGACTCCAGGTCTAGGTCTATGCTGTGTGGTATCTACCTCGCATAGCCTGGCATCTTGCTTTTGTCCTATGGTCCGTCTTTTGATGCCAGCCCCTTCTGGGTTGTTCTCCCAAGTAGGGAGTTGTTATGGCCTTTTGGCATATTCCCCAACAGTTTTCTCCACATCCCCGCTGCTTTCGCCAGGGATTTCTACGTTCCACTAGCATTCTTAAATGTGGCGGACTCGTGGGGACGGTTCTCCTTGAACCCCACTCTTCCTGGCGTCTAGGATCCGTGAGTATTCCCTTGTTAGGCTCGTCTTTTCTTCTAAATTGTCCTGCTAGGGGACTGTTCTCTCTCTTCCGGACTGCCTGCTGACGTTGCTTATAGCCTGGCCTAGTTCCTCTTTCTGTGTAACTGCGAGTACTTCTGAGCGTACCCTAGTGCCTGGGTTTGGCTGGGTTTCAGCGTCTTCTCGAGGCTGTTTCTGTGCTATGTCCTTCCTCATAGCTTGTGCGGCCCGTTGCCTTCTTGCTATTGGGCGCATCTCAGCTGTTCCTGCTGTCTTGCTTCCTGGTGTTCCTCCTGGCTGCGTATGAGCATGTCTCGGGCTGTGTAGGGGCATCCTTTCACTGCTCTCCACATGTCTGACTGGCAAGGGTCTCCGCTGTACTCTTCCTCTGTGGTACATGTGAGGGTGCTACGCGTTCTCTCCATCGTACCACTTAACCAGTCCTTTGGGTTGGCTTGTCGACTGCCGCTCCCTGCATTTTTTTTTGCGCCATAAGATTCAGTTGTAGTTCCTGCGAGGTGCTTAACTATCTTTTCACGCCAGTTTCCTTGCTGGGTGTGTTTTTCTTCCATGTCGGCCCGTGCTGGGCGTCGGTCAGTATCCTGCTGCCTTCGTATCATTACGGGAGCAGGCTTAACAGTGTTTTACGCTGTTCGAGTTATTTAGCTGGAGCTAGCTCTGGCTTCCTGCTGACACCTTGGATACTGTGGATCCTTCATGCCTCTTGGTCTTCTTTCGAAGTTCGGCATTTTTTCAATCAAGCACAAGTATTCTGGCTTGGTGTTTTCCTTCTCTCATCCCCTCTACATGTGGTGGTTTTCGTTTTATTCTGGATGGGCTGTGGTGCCCCTGCCTCCCCTTGATTCCCTGCTCTCTTCAGGGTTTAGGGGTCTGGTGGTTGGCTGCGCTATCACTTCTGTCCCCACTGTGTTTCGCCTTTTGGTTGACAACACTCTGTTGGTCATGTTATTGACGTCTGGGTTCTCTCTGGACCTTCGTGGGTTCAGTCGCAGTCCCACCTCCTCTAGGGGTATTGCTTTGGTATCTATTCTAAGTTAAGGAATCTGCGGCTAGATGTCTCTATCAGATGAACAAGTTACTTATCATCGGTAACGATATATCTGCTAGAGACATAGTCTAGCCGCAGATTCCTTAACGCTCATCCGTCCTCCCCGTTCTGCGACGACCTTTTCAGGTTGGGCTTCTTGTCTTCGCCTCCCTTTAGGTGGCTTTATTTCTCTGCGGGGTGACGTCTTCTCTTCAATCTGAATCACAAAGCTACATTCTGTTTCGGAGCTCTGCTCTGCCCATTCTTGTGATTGGACGGTATGCTCATGTACCATGTGTCCCTTACAACCCCTACCCTGGGTTGTCCGATGTGAGTCTCATTCTGTCCTTCTATCTTCTTCAACCGCTTGAGGTCTCTTGCCTCCCCTGCAATCTAGCGGTTACAGTCTCTGACAATGTTGCATTCGGCAGGTCCATTTTTTGGATCTGACGTCTCCTTTTGGGTGACGCTTTATGGTACTTTGTCTTTGCTCCTGGTTTCTGGACTGGTTTTCCTTCACTGTCATATATTGTGGTTGCAGCCTTTCTGCTGGCTGCTGTGATGGTTCACCACAGAGCTGTGGCTCTATGGTGAGTCTTGTGCCTCTGGTGCCACAGGCTCACACAGGCTAAGGGTTCAATCCTGCCTATGCTCTGCATCTTCTTCTGCCTCCGGGGGAGGTTTTGGACTTAACGATTGAAGGGGTCCCCCCCAGAGTGGTGCTCTGTTATTTTCCCTCCCTCAGTTTACAATATACTGTGCCTGGCACTGTCTTTCTATGGTGATGTTTTTTCACCATACCTTGTTTTTCCTTTTCTTTTTCTGCACACTGTGCCCATATTTTCACAGTTTTTGGTGGTGGCTTCACGCCCTGACGCGGAAAAGTCTTCTGACGAAAACTGATGTTGGTGCGCCGAGGAGGGGCATATATGGCTCCGCTGATGTCACGTCCATGGACGACGTCAGGGCGGAGACATACGGTGCCGCACCCCGGCACGCAGAGGTGCTGCTGCGCAAAATGTTCCGGACTAGTCTGACACCTGCCGAAGTTAAGGAATCTGTGGCTAGACTATGTCTCTACCAGATACATCGTTACCGAAGGTAAGTAACTTGTTCTTTACTTACACTAGAAAGTGCATTGCTAAACACTTATAAAGTCCTAAAGGCCACTACACTCTAAAGTAAAACACATAGGTAAAAATACATTTTCATTTACAATGCTAATAGCTCTAACTCGCGAACGTGAAAACTATTGCTTTGCAAATGCTTGTTTATTTTGTGTTCCGAATGTGTAAATCAAGTTCCCCACCCAGTCTCTCTTATCGTTTGAGGATTCAGTGTCTGAGAGGTGAATTTCCTGCTACTGGGGCAAGTCAGGATTATGAGTGTCTAGGAACTAGAGTATTTCATTGAGTTTGACAAAGCTTTTTAGGCCTTGGATGTTCTTGGAGAGCACTGAAAGACCACTGTTTGTCATTGTCAAGGAGAGATTGCATGATTGAGGGATGATGAGTGTACTATGAGAAGATCGTAATGCTGTAATCTTCTATTGTCTATGGCGAATTAAGGTTGAGTAATCCTGTTGTGGTTCGTGAGCTATAGGTTATCTAGTAACTGCTGGCATGTATGTGTGGGCTATGGTGGTTTTTTTGGGTCACCTCAATTGGGTTTCAGGGGATCTAGATGTATCCTTGTCGTTGTAGGAATGTGCATGGTGTTTACACTGCTTGGTGGATGGCCGGCCGGAGGAATTGCAGTGTCCTCCATCTAGCCAGAGATTCTGGAACACTGTTGGGGTGCGGCCTTCTCTGTGATGATGAGCTGTAATATTCATTATCGGGTCGCTAATCGAGTCTGAGAATTGTTCCAGTGCCGTCGGATCAGAGCACTTTCAGGTAATGTGATAAACATGATACCAGGGTCTAAGAGGCCATTCCATTTACCCTCTTATTTCAGAATCAACCTCAACGTTAGAATTTTCCTCTTGATTAGGTTAATTTCAGATGCGTAGTCAGTTGCTGCTTTGATCCTTTGACCAGTTTGGTGATATGGGCTGTGTTGCCGGAAAAATTGACGAATGCATGCGTGTTCATGGCGCAGGAGGCATGCCATTATTGGCCTGCGGTTTAGTTAAGATGGTTCTTGTTACATTTTCAACCTGTGACACAGGCTGAAATTCAAATGGTGGAGTGCTCGTGGTTTGCAAAAAAGTCGGTAGCCAGGCAGTCAGGAATTGTTTTATATCATTCCCTGCTTCTTTCTTTAGTACCCTGAAGATGTGGATGTTTTCCAGGTGACCTCTAGCTCTGACATTCTGTGTTGGATGTTACATATATCCAAACCTCAATCCAGGGCCCTGTCTCATCTTGTATCCAGTTCTGTGACTCTCCCGCCAGTAGGCCTAATTGTGTCTGGAAGGAAGTTAAATCCAAATGTAGGCTTTTAAATTTCATAGCTGTGTCTTCTGTTGATTGCTGCATTGAAGTAATGGACACATTTTTGATCTACTCTGCAATGATTCTTTCTAGGGTGGCTACTTCCATGGTGGGAGTTGAGTTCTGCATTCTCTGTGTCTGTTAGCCTGTCACTACTTCAGAAAAGAGAAGTTGGTGCAGGGCTTTCGTATCCGGCTTGGGCATAATCCTCAGGTGTGTAAGGAAATTGGCCGGCGAAATAATGAGAATGGGGTCGTTGCTGGACCCTTACCTGCAGTTCAGGATGTCTTGTGTTGAGGAGTTGGGCTTATTAATAAGTTGCACCTACTGGATTTCCATCAAGAAGCCCACTGTGAATGGGACTTCCCCTTGTGATTATGTGCTTGCGATGCTGCAGAGTCGCCCCTCGAGCCAACACCACTGTACCAAAATGATGGCATAGCGCGGCATTCAGAACTGCCAATCCCAATTAAATATGACTGCTGGGACCCGGAAATAATGCCGGTGGTGTCTGGTAAGTGGTCTCAGCAGCCGTCATGTGCGGTGGAACAGAGCCCCTTTCAATTGAGTTCATAGTGAAGGCTCTGATGGGAGTCACTTACCACAGGGCATCTCTTTGAGAGCCTTATGTGCTGTGGTGTCAGTTATGGAGCATTAGAACTGAGCTGGTGGCTTTCTGTGAGGAGGCTGACTGCTGGCAGCACTAGTACGCGACCACAGTCCTGGAGCCTGATACCAATCTTGTTGTGTGGGGAGATGCTGTATCCGGAAAAGAATACCAGAAGACTTCTCATCCCCATTTGATTCTGATGTGATTAGCGCAGCGCTGAATGGTGCCCTGTTGACAGAAAGTTAGGAGGCTTAGAGTGAGTTGAATCATATCAGTTTATATTCCTTGTATCTTGTGTTTTCAAATTGGGTTCAGCAGGATGGAGCTACAGAGCCACCATGTTGTCCAAGACGTATATCCGCCTCTTCTCTTGCACTACACCAAAGAAATGCTTTCTTATACCAATTTGAATCCACATCTCTGCTGCATCAATGTCAGTAGCTATTCCTGGGAATTATCTACATATATACTCTGTAGCTCCAGTTTGGTGAGTTGTCAAAAACGGCATAACTCCCCTTTACAACGGCTGTTCCATAGAACTGCCGATTGGATTCTTTTTTTGAGGCATCATCATGCAGCTCTAAAATGACCACAATCTAGATGGTATAGGTGGGACAGATGCACATCTAATCTAGATTCAAATCTGCATGTGCGAAGAAAGACAACCGGAACAAAATCTAAACACTCATTGTTTGAAATCACTTATGTTGTTTCCTCACAACCCTGCTCCCTTTTTTATCAATTTCCCCTACTCATCTTTACTCCTCATTCTCTCTTTCTCTCCCTTCACTCTCTCCTCCCTTCTATCTCTGCCTCATCCTCTTTTGTTAACCATAAGCTGTCAGCTCCCTTTCTTTTTTGTCTTCTCCTTTCCTTTCTCTTCTAGTTAGCAGAAGGATGTGATAAAGCTAGACCAGTGTCTCTCTTAAAAATCTGATCTGTGCATATAATGCTGGGTGAACAGGAACTTCCCACACATTTTCCACCCCAATCTTCACTATTTTCTCTTACTTACTCTCTATACATCATTCGTTCCTTACGTATCCTTCAGTAGCTTATTGTTCCTTTGATTCATCATTCCTTAACACCATCCCTTCCAGCTGTTGTCTTACATTTAAAGTGAACTTGCTTTACTGTCTGTGCATGCACTTTACTAGACTAAAGATGGGGGTGGACTATAAAATGTTAGAAAACATACTGAATAATTACATTTTATGCAAAATGTGAATTTGTTTTTCTGTTAATATTTGGAAACTTTGGACTGTCCTTGTATCTTTGAAACACGCCATGGAACCTGCTGGGCGATGGGCCAGCATTTCATTAACACTGTTAAAGTTGTTCTTGAGTTCACAAGTGGTGAGATAGACAAAAGTTCCTCTGATTGGCAAGCAGTGCATGACATAACTGCACCATCCTTGATCATCACATCACATGTGTGGGCACTAAGCATATCAGTTGACGACATGTCCTTCCTACTATTAAGTAATTTTCTGAATGTGTTGGTGGAAATTTGTGGGGGAATATTTTGTGGTGCTGAAGATATTAATTCCTTCAAAACAAACTCACAGATGTGGAGCTCAGTGGGGCATCCAAAAAAAGCATCCTAGCACAACTCAGCATGCTGCCTGTAAAATTAACATACTAAAAAAGTGGCCATCTGTGGCACAGTATAGGCCTAGAAAGATTTGTAGTTCACTTGACGGACCTGTAATTCCAGCATAACTTCCCTCAAATGTGATAATTATTCTTGTCAGAGCACTTATGCAACAAGCTCCTTACATCGAGACAACCTCGCGAAAACATCAAATAAGCTTGACCTTCAGCGACTCTACACAAAAAACTACAATTTGCATTATTCTGTTCAGACATGCATAATAAATCCATAAGTAGAGATGCTTCTGGCCATTTCATTCCATTTCCTTTCATGACCTTAAATCTTTTTTTGTTAAATCTTTGTACTTTTGGAATACTTTCAAAAACCTTTTCCAGGATAGTTCCTCTGTTTCTCAAGCATTGTGTCTTTCATGTATTCACATACTTGAATCGTGTTCTATTGTCAATCTAGGAATGCCTGGTACCTTTAAATAACAGTAATCAGTGTAAAAATGGCAATAGGCCTCAACAACTGTCTTAGTTTAGTAGCACATCCACCTCATTTGAAACAACCTGAACTTTGGGCAATGAGGTGGAAGTGCTAAACTCTCCTGCTCCCCTGAAAGCCATCATAGATGAGATTACTGCTGCACACGTGTGAGTGAGTTCCTGAGAACAGCTTTTTCCTAACCTTTTACTGACCTGATCCTCCTAAGACCATCTGGTCTAACCTGGAGGTCAGCCAGCCCCATCTTCAGCTTGAGTAAATTCAAAGATACCTGAATTTAGGTGGTTTGATCATACTTGCTCCAAAGCTCACCAAAACCTGCTTTTAGCTTTGAAACAATCCCAAGAGATAGCAAGGAAGTGGCATTATGTAGGAAGATTGATAAGACTGCAGTGGCTAATCGAAAAACAATTTTAGTCAAGAAGCGTGGGATGAGCTCCTTCAAGGTAATGTTCTTAAAAATAGTGCACGATTTTAAAAGATAGTAAATAACTCTTATTTTACGGAGGCTGTAAATGGTCTATTGGAGTGTCATATTCCTCCTGAAGGTTGGGTGGAGCATTTTCAGGCGGGTTTATGGCAACGATTCTGTAAAAGCTCTAGATCCTACTGTGAAAGTCATGATAGGCAAATCAAATTTGACTTTCAAGACAAGCTTAATGTGGCTATTGCCTGCATGTCCAAAAATAAAGTGCCAGGCCCAGTTGAGGTACTTGTTGATTTTGATCAAACTGATCTGCTGAAATGAGCAAAAAGTTTGACATAAGTTTTAAATGCAGCAGTAACAGCTGGTCCAGGTCCGTCATCGTCCCAATTTTTAAAAAAGGGTAAAGAAATGACCTGTGCTGCTACAGACTTCTACTACTGATTGATTCAGTAGTTAAGATCATGTACCATTTTTTCCAGGTTGTCATTATGGCTGGACTAAAAAAGACTTTGAGGGAAGGTACGTGCTCACTGATTCCAACCCCTATTTGTACAATGTCCAACTGTGGCGACACTATATAGACAACATCCTTATGTTCTGGAAGGGCAATGCAAATGAGATTCCTGCCTTCCTCACTTGGATCAATAGTCTCAACCCCTACCTAAACTTTACAGCCAACAGTTCTGAACAAGAACTACCCTTCCTTGGCCTCCTGATCATTAGAAAAGAAGACAGACTAGATACCATTACTTATAAATAACCATCTGACAGCCACTGTCCACTACTCTACCAAAGTTTCCAACCAAAGGCTCTCAGAGAGAACTTGCCTTACGGACAGTTTTTACGTATACGAAGAAACTGCAACAACGTGGAGGATTACAAAAGACAAGCCTCAGAACTGAGTACACGCCTAGCTGAGAGACAATACCCACCCAGCACAATAAAAAGTGCCCAGAAAAGAGCCCGAAATACACACAGATTGGCTCTACTTGAAACCCACGCCAAACCTAAGCCTGACTTCATCACATGTATCACAACCTACACATCTGAATCAAACATGTTAAAAAGGGTCATCAATAAACACTGTAAAATTCTCCAAATAGGAGAACTATCTTTCAGCAGACCTAGGTTTGCTTTTAAACGTACCTCAAACATCAAAGACATCAACACCAGACCGAAAAGGAGTGCACCATCAGCTCCTAACACATTATGGAATCTACCACCAGTCACGGGCCACTACCCATGTTGACAATGTATGTCCCCTAACCAAAGCAACCAAGACCATCCCACTAACTAATAATTGGACATGGAAGCAAAACAAACATACCAGCTGTAACACACTCAACTGTGTCTATTAATTCACTTGCCCCTGTCACCTTCAGTATATAGGTATGACAACCCGGCCAGTCAAAACAAGAATCACAGAGCATAGAAGCAACAACGGGTGCAGGAAGACCAATACAAAGATGTGTGCATGCTATGTCGAACAAAATCACACCCCAAATGACCTACACTGGACCATCCTTGAAGCCTTCCCTAACATCACAACAGAAGCTTTGTTTAGAAAGGAGCAATGCTGGGTGTTCAAATTGGGATCTGACAACCAGGTGCTCAACGACGACATCCCTTGGGCTGAGCTGAACCATTAGGGATGATAACATCAACCATCTAAACTATCCAGTATCCCTGTTATTGTACCTCTGTACATAGATAACCCTACCTATCATCGCACGTACCCCTCATTTGTAAAGAAAAAAAGAAAGCTCCTCAAACACTTGAGATAGTTACCAGCCCCTCCTGCCTCACCTTTACAGAGGAAGGTCGCCGTGCGGCACCTTGAGTTCTGAGCCACAGGTCCACAATCCCTGGCCACCCATCATAGGACCTCAACCATTCTTGTGCGTTATGTAAATAATATGATAAACCACATGCCTGTTGTGTTCATAACTAAAGCATTTATTTTATACATAACGTTAACTTCCTCATTGGTTCCACCTGCCTTATCTCCATAGAGGAAGGTCGTCGTGTGTCAACTTATGTTCCATGACATAGGTCTACTGGCCCAGTCCTCCTAACACAGGGGTTCAATCAGATTGCAGGTTATGTACAACAAAGATAATATACAGGAGCCGGCTGTCTTCCCAATTAATCTATATACAATGTTGACTTCTGAATTGGTTTCAATACCTTCACAATTAATCTATGTACAATGTTGACTTCTGAATTGGTTTCAATATTAAACAGTTCAGAGCACCTAAAGCGCTTTTTATATACTGAGATTGCTTAGATTGCCCACGTAGCGCTCACCAGGTTTGGCTCAATCAAGCTACATTGACATATTCACCACTGAGATGGCCGCCTCGGTTAACTTTCCAGCTCATGCACGCCACTGACATCCACTTGCTAACAAATACCCAGAATCCAGAAGCAGCTGGCACAGGGCCCGGGGCAAGGGTACGATCAACGATAGTTGTCTGCCACCCTGTGTGTGTATTTAACCGACATCTGGGAATTCCGGTAAGCAGCATACTTTGCCCGCTTTTTACCTTTGCCAATTCTTTCCACATCCTAAGAGCAACGACATGCTCTGCCTCCCCCGTCAGCCGTGGGCTTCACAACTAGGGGTGAGTTTGTTTACGATGCTTTTAACATGCTGGCATCGTTCATTATCCGATTTCTGAGTTTCTACCGAATTCCACCTTCCTTGAGCTTCATCACCACTACCAAACAGGATGTGCATATAGATATTGTCAGCCATAGTACATAGCAAAATTTGGCACATATACGCAGCTACCGGCATATATTTTTGACACTGGCGTACAGCACATCTAGCTTAACTTTCACATACCAGCAAGTTGAAAGTAAGCTACCGCCCGCACTCAGTATGTATATGTATTGGCTTGTGTGAATGTTTTAAACACTCGGCTGCAGTCACGCCACTATCGGTATGTAAAATTGCTGTTTGGTTAACTATTTAAACTAGCACATGCTGGTCTCTCCTTGCGTGTGCATTACCGAGATACTTTCCTGACCGCTCGGGCAGATGGGCACAGGTTATGCCAGTTGCCATGATTGAGGTACTCACATTATGCCTACAGTTATACCTAATCTTTGCCATGATTACAGTTATACTTGCACAAAGTGTGATGCACAAATGAATGTCCTCCCCACCACTACTACGGACCACTGACACTGGATGTGGCAATTATTGAGCACCATTATGCATTTCCTTTAAGGCTCTTCTTCACTCCACATACACTTGGGCACGATGTTCTCAAATAAGTGAACTGAAAACCACAATATCACACATGCATGAGCATATCTCATTACAGTTATACTTAAGCTGTTTTTATTACTGTCAGACGAGCGTCATGACATATGCTCTTGTTTTTAACGTCTTATTGGTTGTTCTTTTCTCCCCCTTCCTCTTCTTCCCACCAGGTCTACAATTCCCCAGTATAAGTCTACTAGGGTACACCATACCATGTCTGATCACCAGTTAAAAATTAAAGAACCAGACCTACGGTAGTGCACCACTCACTCTTTAGTTTTCTTTTGGTCCTGATGAAGTGCCACTTGACACGTTTAAGGCAAATGGGGCACGAAACATGTTGACCCACAACACTATGACAGCCCTATAGGAACATCACATCCGCTTAGGGCAGCCACAACTTTTAATTAGGCTTGAGCTACCTAAACAATAAAACCAGACCAGAGTAGGACTTCTCCAGACCTATTTTATCTCACACACCGTTGCACTACCCAGCCCTCACACCCGCATACACCCAACGGCTTCTTCAAAAGATCTCTGCCAAAGAGCCCCGCTGGCCCGACGATGAGCATGGCCCAATGATGAAGCATGACATCCTTCGGGGTGTGTGAGGGCATCACGAAGAAAGACCTCCCTTTCCCCGCACCTCCAGTTAGGAACTGCACACCCTCTTGATACACAGTCCCATTTGGGAGCTAGTGTGCAGGATCTGTTTAAACATAGCTCCCGGTCCCTCCTCTTTTTGATATATGGACTAAAAAAGAGCCTTGTCTGACTTACAGTATGGCTTTAAAGTGGGTAGAAAAACCTTGGACCAAGGTCAAACTTGCAGCTTATTATAGGCAAGTAAACAACAGCTAAAAGAGGCCAATAACATCTGGCATTTATGGACCTTTCATCAGCTTTCAACAAGGTAAATAGAAGCAAAACTATGGTCTATTGTTTTAAACATGGGTCTAGATAAAGATATAGTGTGTTATCTCCATGTTTGCATAACGATTTGTTTGCAGTCATTCGATATAACCAAGATAGGAACAGCACCACCCTATTCAATGTTTATCGTGGATTCAGGCAGGACTGTATATCGGCCCCGCTCTTATATGCCCTTTATATAAATGACTTGTGGAAGAGTCTTTGTGCTGCCTTTAAAGATACTCCACAAGCAGGTTCTCACTGTATTCCCTATCTCTGTATGCCAATAACGCGGTGTTACTAGCAAGGACAGCGTTCGGCTTCCAATACCTGCTCAACTCATTTGTTAGTTCTTTGAATAAACTGAATCTGTGCACAAATTATAGAAGGACCAACAACCATGGTGATAGGGACAGAAAGTAAGGGGGGAGGAATTATACCCTCGAGGGGGACGAGATTTCCAAGGTAAAAGCCTTTTCCTACCATGGGGTTGTGTTTGCTGAAAAGGGCTCATGGACCTCCTTATTAAAAGCTAAAAGGAAAACCATGGCTAGGGCATTGGCCTTGGTGTTTGATTTTGCAAGTCGGTTGGGGGACAAGCCTATTAAGGCACTGATTAAAATCTATCAATCAAAGTGTATCACCCTGATCTCATATGGTACTGATATCTGGGGTAATAAAAAGGCCCCCGAAATACAGGCAATTGAGTTTCTGAGACATTTACTTGCTGTGCCCCAATCTGAGGCCTCTTCTGTAGTGCATAAGGATTTAGGTGTGGGATATATTTCAGATTTGTTGACAATAAGATACGACCATTAATTAGATGGATTTCAATATGGGTAAACCAAATATTGGAGCTAACCAAGGCAATCCTGAAGGATTGTGTGCACCTTGATAAGGCCAGTCATATCCCATCGTTAACTTACCTTAGATCAGCTTTCAGGGATTTGGGACGACCAGATTTATATGATAGGATAGTAAGAGGCGATCTTTTGTAGACAGGAATGGCTGAGATCTACCCTTTCTGTCCAGAAGTTGAAACAAAAATACTAGATATGTGAATTAAGTCAGCTTGTTTGGAAAGCAGGTTTATGATGCCTTGCAGAATATTAAAACAGATACAGCAAAATCACTGGCCGTCCTCCAGTAGCGTTGTCTTGGATCAACAACATTTTGTGGCTCACAAAGATCCCTAAGCATTAGGAGAGACTTCAATCAGTACAGAAGTCGAGCCCAGTCATATTATCCCCCAAGACAGCACAGATTACACCATGGCTATGCACTCAACAGAAAGCAAAGGCACGGCTATCGCAGGTGTTCTGGGCAAAAGAGGATGGTTTCGCAAACATGCTGCCTGGCAACAAATAACAAACTTGACTCCTCACAGCTGCCGCTCCCCCGCGAGCTACCCCATCTCAACAGATGGGGGAAGGATTCATCTGGCCACCCAGGAAGGTACATCATCTTCAATTGAGGGAGCTGCAACAGGAAATTCTCCTCCTTCCTCTCAAAGGAGCAATCAAGACTGTCCTGAAATATCAGAGAATTCAGGGATTTTATTCCAGATGCTTTCTGATAAAGAAAAAGACTGGGAATGGAGGCTTATTTTAGACCCCAGGGAACTAAAAAGTTCCTTAAAAATCAGACCTTTTGCATGGTAGGGCTCCAGAAAGTCCTCTAATGCTTCAGAGAAACGATTCTGATGTACCGGGATATTAAGGATGCATATTTCCACATCCTCGTACTCTAGAAGCACAGGAAATACCTCTGCTTTTCAGTGGTAGGACAGCATACCAATGTAAGGAATTTCAATTCAGCTCATATCCACACCAAGAATCTTTATTGAATTCCTATTGCCGGTTGTTGTCTTCCTTAGACAGCAGAGTCCTTGAGTATACCCATACTTGGACGACTGGCTCTTCAAGGTCCCATTCAGAGAAGAGGCAACGGCTTGTACTGTTCTCTGTATCTCTCTGTTTCACCGACTAGGACAAACACTGAATGTCGACATGTCCTCTTTGGATCCATATTCGGGGTACTGTATTTTCCAGGTTGACTTATATTGAAGCAGAGGTTATTTTAGGGAGGAGACAGCTAAAATAAAGCTGTTTTGGGCTTCAAAAATCATAATCCTCCCACCTGAATTGAGTCTGTTGGCATGCATATATTACTTACTATTGGGTAACAAGCATGTGAATATATGAAAGATCTGAAGCTGAAGAAAATATCATTTACTTACCATTAACTCCAGGTCTCCAACATTGGTATATTTTTTAAATTCACATGTGATCCTCCCACCTCCATGGTCAGAGGCTCATTTATTATATGCTCTAGTCACTCTCTCTTCTATAAAAGTTGAGCTATGGTGGCCTCAGGGGAAAGTAGGAGAGCTTAACCCTTGGTCTTGATTGGCCAAAGTTGAGATAATTTCAAATGGATGTGCTACCAAAAAAATACCTGTGTTAAAGCCTATGGCCCTTTTAGCAATGTTTACTGCTGTTGAAGTGACCGTAGCAATTCCCCGCCTGACAACAGGGAGTGATTTAAGCATGTTATTTTATGAAAGACACTAGTGCTGGAGAATTGAAGGTAGAGGTACGTAACTAATTTCTTTACCTGGGCAGTGTCCACTACTGTCTCTGACTCAGTGCTTCAACCAATTCAAATGTGTCTGCTTTCTTGGCCTTTCTTAAAGATGTGCCCATAAGTGGCTTCAAGCTTTTATGTTATGGAGTGTTCTCTCTCTCTCTCTCATTGCAGGGCGCCGACAGTCCCGCCGACAGTTGCGGAATGAAAAAGATAAACCTCTACCACCCCTTTTGGCTCGTGTTGGTGGCAACATAGAGGTAAGAAAATTGTTGCAAAGTGTTGGCAGTGTTTTGATTGCCCCTGTGCAGTGTAATATATCATGGTATCATGCTTCTCCTTCATTGGATCTTTCCTAGAGTGACAGGCTACTTCTGTACATAGAAGTAAACATCATGAACAGACCTACAGGCAAAGAACTGTTTTCAGGTTATATAAGTGTATATTCACCTTCACTGAGCCACGTTCAGTTGCTTGAATGTGCTCATCACTCCACTCACCTTTGAGGCCACCATAGCACAGATTTCTAATGTAGGTCGCATGCGAGAGAGTCCCTTTAGAGCTTAGTGTACTTTACAAACCTTTTCTTTTTCCTCCTGAAGCCTATCCACAGGGAGAGTGTCTTAGGGTTTTGGGGTCTATGGAAACTGCCTATGATATCATGCCAGAGACATTTAAGGAAAAGGCCTCGCTTAAGGTTCTGGGTTTCCTGTGGCCTTGCACTAACCTGAAGAGTGCCCATATCATTGTCACTCTCACCACTAACTAAATGATTACAAAGTATACCACGCCTGTTTTGACTAGAATCCTCAAACATAAGGAGAGATGTTTGCAGTATGCTCCCTCCAAGGATGCCACCCTCTTCAGAGGAAGAATGAGGAGTCATTCATAAGTCAATCATTTTCCTACTCATCAGTGAAGACATTGTTGATGATGCAGTTATCTATGTTGCTGCTGCCTTCACTGTCGACGGCAATCTAGTTATTGCCAACAACTTTGATGTTTGCCTCATCTATGGGACACTTGCCCAAACACCTTC
The DNA here is from genome assembly GCF_964204655.1 of Triturus cristatus. Taxonomy (NCBI): domain Eukaryota; kingdom Metazoa; phylum Chordata; class Amphibia; order Caudata; family Salamandridae; genus Triturus; species Triturus cristatus. The sequence continues at coordinate 770,470,061 of NC_140595.1, read as the reverse complement.
TAAGAAGGATTACTCAAACAGGTGACTTCTACTATCATCTTTAATTCTGCAAGAGTGACTCTACATTTTCTAGTTTTCACATCACCAAGAAAGGCATCTGCTGAGCTCCCAACACAGCTACCACCTATACCTACAAGAGCAAAACCAATACTGGCAAAGGTATGCAACTACTGCTATCCATAATATGAGAAGCAATCTTAATATCAATACCTTCAGATGTCCTAGATTCTGGTTGATGTTTTTACAGCTTTATAGAGATGTTGCAAGACTTCTATCATCACTTTTCTGTGCCACAACAATTATGAGTGATATCACACAAAGTATGTTCTCCAGTGCTACTCAAGATATCCAGTCTTTTCTTGAATAGCAATGCTGTACAGTGAAGGCCAAAGGTGAACACCTTTGGGAAAAGGGTCAGCTCTATGGCAGTCAAATCCAGGAAAGCTGAGCAAGACACTTACCACCATAGGGAGATGCAAAAGGTAGACGTATCACACTATTTTTACCTAGCTCTTTCCTGAAGACAAGAAGGAAAAAGGGTAAAGCTAGTTTGCGGTAATGAGAGTGTACTTTATCTGTGTTGATGGAGACAGCCCTGGCCTTGGTCTCTAAAGACTTCAGGCCATTTCTCTGCACACAGCATGTTCCAAGGGTGCAAAGACGAAGTAGATAGCCATCATGAATGAGGTATTATCACTATCAACAGTAACATAAATACTTCCTTTGACCTTACACTCCTAAGGGATACTCAAAACTACAACAGTTGTCCTACTCCAAACCACCTGCAGTATGGAACGTAGGGTTCCCGGTTAAAATTAGGGTGTCCACAAAGAGGCATGCACATTTTGTAGATGGTCACTGCCACCCTCACAGTCATTACATGCCAGCATCCTGTGAGTGGGAAGATCTTATATTACCTACAAAAATGGCAAGAAATAACGATTTACAGGTCCAGTAATTGGTAAAATGTACACATGCCCTGGATCTTATTGATAAACACAATTAGATACCACCAGAGAGGGAGAAAATTAAGGAGCTCAAAGAACACAATGAAGAAGTGCTCACTATTTCTGCTGGATACTAATAACCACAGAATCCTCCTCTTTTGAACTCCCTCAGTTGCCAGGCTGGATCCAAAATCTTTATGAGCAATTACTCCCATGCATAAATAAGTGGTTCCATTGGATGTTGTTTGTTTCATCTCCGAAGTGAGGGTGTAGACGCTACTGTGCACTGAAGTCAGTCCCTTCTGTTCCATCCCCTTTGATGCAGATCTAGAGCTCCATTCTCAAATTTGGCCATTCTCACATTTTGCCAGTTTGTCACTGACTTCCAAAACATTTTTGTTTTGATGATACTGTTCTAGGGGTTCCTTTCCCTGAAGACTCCAAACTTCAAGCCGTGCCAAACTTGCAGGAAGCAGATGTCGGTCATGAATTTGTATGATGTCTGCCTTTGATGTCTCAGATTCAAGGAAGATTCAAAGTTGCGTGTGGTGCTGGTGTCAGATCTGTCAGTTCCACATCCGAACCCAATGCTAATCTTGAATCCAGAGTCTGGTTCTGCTAGATCCCAATGAATGTCCTGTTATTAGATCACTAAGATACAGCCGGTCATGTTGGCGGACTCTCCGTCAGTGTCTCTTCCTCGACGCTAACGTCTTTGACGCCTTTAGCGTTTGTTTGGCTCAGACATGAACCCCATACATGACCATCAAAGTGTTTCACATGAGGAGGAGGCTGACAGTTTATTTTTCCTTTACTGTAGTGAGTATGAACTGTGTTTAGACTCCCAAAGCGCTAGTTGTCTTGATACTCCACCCAAGACAGAATTAGACTTTCTTTTGGGGGCCCACACCAATGAATGCATCTTCTTTGCTGTAGTAGCGCGTAGGGCATCAGAGTTGTTGGAACTGCAGTTGACAACCATGGAAATTATGGCTAATGTGCTTACAGAATTTTTACAACCTTGCCCTTCAACTTCAGAGCCTTTGCTAACTTTAAATTAAGGCCTGATGAAACTCTTGCTCAACACCACCAATGTGTCTCCCTTCGCTATGTGCTGTAGGCCTTCTCCAGGCGAAAACGTTTTTTTGACTCAACACTGGAAAGTCTTGTAATGCAGGTTACGGCTAGTAAGGTAAACCTGAATGCCTTTCCTACTGCCTGCTGCCCTGCTTTATAGAGAATTGAAGTGCAATTGAACAGATTTACTCAAGCCCCCTGGGATATGGCAAGCAAGATCTTGCCCACCCTTCCTGAGGACTTTTGAATTACCTTCACAGAAATAGCCTACGATAGACAGCACATGGGAAAACGAAATTTGTAGGCTGGGCTTGGCCCCATAAAATGTGTAGGCTGTGCTATGGACATTTTGTGATTCTTTATCATGCCTTGATGTGCTTCACATGTTTCTGTGGGGACATGAAGGCATCCCTCGTGAATATGCCTTTTAATGGTTCCAGGATATTTGGAAACAAAGTGAATTCAGCTGTGAAGCATTTAAAATATAGTCATAATGTGGCCCGTTCCTTGGGCTTGTCTTCTCCTGCATGCTTGTTCTTTCAATAATACCAGAATTTCAGCGATTGCTCACTGGCCTTAGCTTACTGCAACCATCTCAACCCATGCTGCAGCCCATCAAGCTATTTTGAGTTTTCAGGCAGTGCGGTGTTGGCAAAACACAGGACACCAAGAGCATAGCCTGTCCTCATCCTCCTTTTCCCTTAGCACAGCCAAGCAGATCTGATTTCCCCTTCAGCAGTCACCTGAGACGAGTGGGCAACAGAATGTGCTTTTCTGATGGATACTTCTAACTGCTGATTCCTCAATTTTAGAATATTCCCAAGCACCAGGCTTGACCCAAAACATTTTTCATCATCGCCAGTAAGTGCCAGTAGGTGGCTCATTCATCTCTTCATTGACCTCGCTCCGCCCTGAAAGTGACGACTGGAGCCACATAGAGGTGCCACCCAAGCGTGCTGATATTGTTTCTGCGCCTTCGTTTGCGGATCCAGAGCCAACTTCTTACTTTGTTTCATCAGTTGCTGAATTTTCTTGTCACAAAAATGTTTCTCCATTGTGGAAGGGAACAGGTCTTCTCCTAAAATTATAGGGTTTAAGCCTTGTATGGAGTATTGCAAACAAATGTCTGTGACAGATCACCATCCGGTGTGTCCTGGTGTTTGGGTTCGGACTATGACTCCAAGTCATACGAGGAAGTCTTCTTTATGCACCCAAAGGCGATCTGGAAGCGTGTCTAAGTCTGTCCAGTTAAGTCAAAATCCAAAAAGAGACATAAGAAGTCCAAGCAGGACCCGTCGCAGCTTCGCCATTCTCCTGAGAACAAGTGAGGAATGTCAAGGTGCTCCTCGGTCTTGCTCCTAATCACCAACTAAGGTTCCAGTTCTTCAGCTCATCCCAATGCACCCCAAGTTTATGCAATATCAGCAACATCAAAACAGATTGAGGCATTTAAAGAGGCCATCCTTCAAATCTTTGGCACCCTGCCAACACCCTCTGGCAAGCTTTTGGGCTCAGGGATCCATGGAGTCCTCCAGTTCAGTTACTGCCAGCAGGTCTCCTCTCTGCACAGTGTGTGCCTCCTGAACCTGCTTCGGATTTAAGCTCAGACTTTGGAGTTAACTCCACACCAGACACCATGACCCATTTGTGTTTCTGCTATGTCTACCATCGACAATGCCAGAGGAGGACAGAGTTTGACCTCAGCCAAATTCATGCTCCTGAACAGTTTCAACATGCCTGGCCCCAGTACAATTTGACTCTGATAAGATAAGACAGTGTCTCTTCTTAGGAGCCACCTTCCAGTATGACCAACACCTTTTCAGATCACACTCTCACCAGCGTTAACCAGCCTATGATGGCAATAGGGTTTAACATCCCCCACAATATGATAATAATATTTATTTGGATATTCAAGAGGTCAATGGATAGGAAGCTTCTCTCTAACATGGGGCTGGGTTCTACGTTTGGCCTGTACACAGAATAGTCTGCCTCATTTACCATAGTCATTAGACCCATTGTTGAGGTGAAAACAAAATTCGTCACTGGGACCTTACAAACTCATCCAAAAATGTGCTACCATTCAGGGAAGCCGTGATTAACATCTTCATGGGTTCTTGGGCTAAACCCTGCTCCTGCCCACCTGTGAACAGGCAAGTGACACACCATCACAGACCCGCTCTGGGTGACCCTGTCTTCCTGACACAGCACCTTACTACAGCAAGCATGGTAGTTCAGACATCTGCTAGCAGAAATAATGCCAATTCTTACCCCACGCTCCCCCTCTACCCAGAGTCAAGAAGAATTATGGCATTTGGAAAGAGGATTTTTCTCATTGGCTAGTTTCAATCTCAGGACAGTCGATGCCAGTTGTTTTCTGGATAGGATCTCCCTTGCATTATGAGATATTGTGATAGAGGTCTTGCCAGGTGTTCTATAGAAATTGTTGCTGACTGTTCAGGATGGCCAGGAAGTGACCAATTATGTTACTCTGTAGGCCTGAGCAGGACAGATTGTTTAGGCAGGGTGGTCAGAACTAGCGTGGTGCTCCAACCCCACACATGGATGAAATCCACAGGCTTTTTGGGCGACGGCCAAGCATCGCTTATAGATATGCCTATTGAAAGGTCGTGCAGGTTGACTCTGGCCTTGCATGATTTAAAGAGAGTAGGGCCACTGTGCTTTCCTTTGATCTATTCTTACCAGCAAGGCAATAGCCCATAAATGTCCCCTCTTTTGAGGCATTATTAGGGGTTTGGTCTGCAGGCAGCAACAAATGTTGTCACCCAAGTAACAGGCACACCGTTCCTATTAAGATCTTGGTAGGGGAACCAGCAGATAGCATCCTGGTTCACAAGGACAATGAACCTCCCAGTCCCTAGCTCCTCAGTCAGAAACATCTGAACCACTTTAGTTTGCCCTTAGTGTCACACAAACTCCCAAGGGGAGGGGCGGAGCAGAATCAGCCACCTACTTCAGACGAGGTACGCAATAACATCAACAAGTGGGTCCTGCCAATAATCTGATGAGGCTACACCCTACCATTGCTTTCAGTCTCGCTGCCTTTTCCACCTACATTAGAATAACTTTCCATGGTGCATTTGTCCACATTACTGCAGGAAATCAGACTCTTTTTAGCAAAGGAGCCATAGACTGAGTCCCACGCTTGACGATTGAAACTGGGTATTACTTCTGTTATTTCCTAGTTCGAAAAATGTCAGAGGTCTTTGACCTATTTTAGATTTCCGACCTCTCAGTTTCTTCCTGTGGAAGGACAAATTCAAGGGGCTTACTCTTGCTTAGGTCCTGAGTGCCCTGGATCCAGGAGACTGAATGGTAAAGAACTGTGAGGCCCAACTGGCGACCTGCCGGTAGGCCCTCCCTTCCTGCTAGTTTGCCTCTCTGAACCTGCTGTGGGTTTTGCACCAGCTCCTGTGCCGACTTTGGTCTTTACACCGAGACCTACACTAGACTCTCAAGAATTGACGCATTGATTCAGGAGGATAATGCACACACTGATAGTGTTTTGGATTCCAAGACAAACTTTTCTGAAGTTGTGCTCTGATTCTTCTAGGCACCAGCTCTATGGCACCCCATCGTATTCTGATACATTGCCCCTACCTTGTGGCTGGGCATAGGTTCTTCACAGTCTTTTCAGAATGGATTTGGATAATAGCCAATGTGATAATGGCAAATCGGTACCTCAGTGCACTGAAGACAATTGGAATGAGGATTTACAAGAAGCCAGGACACTTCGCCAAACACTGGCTTGGTCTCACCTTGTGGATCTGCTACTGAGGAAAGTGCCTCCTTGGCTGTGGTGATACGGAGGACAGCAGAGGCTTGACCTCTAAATGCCAACCATGGAGGTAACAACAAATGTTTTGACTGAGGTCCTTCAACCAGGCCAAGCACATATGCAGCCTCTACTTCCTTTTAACAAGGCTCTAACGTATATCCTACTGGGCCTCCTGTCATTCTGTATGTATCTTGATGCTATTGCCCTGCTCCAGGAAACCCACCCTTCTGAACCAGCATCCAATGCCCAAAAGACTAGTGGTGCAAAAGTGGCCATCAATTGGATCAACCTGAACATGTCCCCCACTACGATGCCGGCCCATGAGTTGAGGCACATTGAGACCTTTTGGTGCATGTTTTTATCAGGCAGCTAGGAAATAGTGGCCAAGGACGAAAACCAAGCTGCCTGCTTGGTCGCTATTTCCTTGCTCTTTAGGACTCTTTGGCCCAGGTTTTACCTGCTATCCCTGAAGATAACAGACCTTCTCTCACACAAGCTACTGAAGACGGTTGCAATGCGCCAAAATTTGCAATAAGATGCAGACTTTACACTACTGACTGAATAGGTAGGGCAATAGGCACAAGTGTGACACTCAGAAGTCACGCCTGGAAGAGGTCCACGGTCTGAAGATGTTCAGTACTTCCAATTGGACATGCCTGTTGACACTCTCACCTATTCAGTGAAAAGGTAGACTCGACCCGTAAGCTATTCAAGGATGGCAGGGCCACAGCACACTACTTGGGTCTCTCTGCCTGGTGAGACAGTTTTGTTTTGTTTCTATGGCTACGGTAGGCGATGCCAACACCATCAAAGTTTCATGGATGCTGTGGGTCTCACAAACAACTTTGACAGCAGGGGCAGCGGGCAGCCCCTCTCCCAACTCCAGGCTTCTGCAGCCGCAAAACCACTTTAGTGAGCTCTTTCAGACACTCAGCCCCCATGTTAGAGAAAAGACCTGCCATTTTCTCCATTGGGCCAAACGCTCCCATTGATCTCCACCACACAGCACCTCCCACTAACCTCCATTCCATACAGCTGACACAGGACGACCTATCTGTCTGACAGCAGGAAGTGCAGACCCTTTTGACCAAAGTAGCCATAAAGGTGGTTCCGGCCTCAGAAATAGGAAGTGAGTGTTACTCATACCACTTCCTTGCGCCGAAAAAGGATAGAGGCCTTCATTCTATTTTAGATGGTCATCCTGTGAGCACATTCCTGTGAAATGACAAATTCAAGATCTGTGCTAGGCAAACAAATGATGGACGGAATGCTGAATAAATCATACATTCACCCCAGTCAAGAGATCTGGGTTAAATCCATCGTTCTTTTGCTCACCATGCCACCCTAGTTTAGACACAGGTCCCGTGCTCTCCATGCCACTGAAGTCAAGCTATCCTGGCTGAAGAGGGGTGAAATCGTGAAACCGGTCCATGGATGCTTGTTTCCAGTTCAGGGAGGACCTGGCCTGGCAGTTCGGGCTGGACTGTTCCCATTGGGCACAGGGTCAAGACTGATTTGCATATGGCTGGGTTCAAACTGTAATGGCATGGTGAGCAAAAAACGACAGATTTAGGCCCAGATCTCTGTACTGGGGTGAATGTAGGACATTGTTCTGCATTTTGTCCATCAATTGTTGTTTTTGCATTTGTCACCCGAGTGGGACGGGTATGCCCAGACGTGGGTCCTTTGCTCTCCATGCCACTGGAGTCAAGCTATCCTGGCTGAAGAGGGGTAAATCTCCGAAACCGGTCGTAGGATGCTTTTTTCCAGTTCAGGGAGGCCCTGGCCTGGCAGTTTGGGCTGGACTGTTCCCATTGGGCACAGGGTCAAGTCTGATTTGCATATGGCTGGGTTCAAACTGGAATGGCATGGTGAGCAAAAAAACTATGGATTTAGGCCCAGATCTCTGTACTGGGGTGAAAGTATGACATTGTTCTGCATTCTGTCCATCAATTGTTGTTTTTGCATTTGTAACCCAGAGTGGGACAGGTATGCCCAGACATGGGTCCCGTGCTCTCCATGCCACTGGAGTCAAGATATCCTGGCTGTAGAGGGGTGAAACCCCGAAACCGGACCTAGGATGCTTGTTTCCAGTTCAGGGAGGACCTGGCCTGACAGTTTGGGCGGGACTGTTCCCATTGGGCACAGGGTCAAGACTGATTTGCATATGGCTGGGATCAAACTGGAATGGCATGGTGAGCAAAAAAACGATGGATTTAGGCCCAGATCTCTGTACTGGGGTGAATGTATGACATTGTTCTGCATTCTGTCCATCAATTGTTGTTTTTGCAAATTCAAGATCCTCAGTGCTAGCCCAAGTCCTGTCTGCCCTGGACTGGATGCCGACAAAACATAGCACTCTTCTGGCATTCTTTGCACCACCTCACCTCTCTAAGGAGTAGAGACTCCATCAGCTGAATCCTAAAAGTGTTCTTAGCTTCTATGTTGACCGTACTTGGTCACATGATGTGGACCATCAGCTCTTTGTTGGATTCGCTGGAGTTAAGAAGGTCAAAGCAGTGCAAAAAAGGACCATTACGTGCTGGAATGTTCTCTGCATTAAAACCTACTATGCAGTGGCTTTTCTCAGCCCCCAGAAGGCTTGCAGGTTCATCCTGCCAAAGCTGTTACCACTGCGTTGGCCCATGGGATGCATGTTCTGGCCATTTGTCAGGCTGATACATAGGTGTCGTGCCACATGTTCACAAGGCACTATTGTCTGGACAGCCAAGACCATTTTCAATTTGCCTGCTTGGTTCTGTTGGACTTTTTGGTTTGTGCCAGTTCACAGACCCACCACCTGTGTACTGTGTTGGTATCTATTCAAAAGGTGAGGAATCTGCAGTAAGAAGTATCCATCAGAAGATCAGGTTACTTATCTTTGGTAATGCTCTATCTGACGGAAACTCTATCTAACCGCATATTCTTCCCTAACCGTCTTTTTTCATCTACAAAGATCCAAAGAGTTCTCCATTCTAGTCAAGGCCATTCTGCTGTTGAGCTCTGTGTCTGGGGGCCCAGACAACCTAGGAAGCAACTGATATCAACACATGGGTTGGGGTTAATATGGGGCTCTGCAAGAGAGTTCAGAAGTGGAGTGGCATCTGTGTGGAGCCAATCAATGCCACCTACCTGTGCTCAGGGGTACTACTTGAACATTTTCAAATCCAATCTGACACCTGGAAAATATTGAAACGGTGAGGAAACTGTGATTAGAGAGTGTCCACCAGAAAGAGCATTACCAAAGGTAAGTAACTTTTTGGGCTCTGGTCCCACGGCACGGATAGTGTTCAGAAAGAATGTGATGTTCGCCACTTGGGTGGCACCTGTATGTGTCTGTTTCACCACTTGTGGGGCAAAGCAGAGTTGACACACACCTGCACAACGCCACCTATCGGCGTAGAGGTGCTAAGCTAAAACATCTTCCAGGTTCATTCTGGCTCTGGGGATATTTTAAAGGTGAGGAATTTGCAGTTAGATAGAGTACCCACCTGAAAGAGCATTATCAGAGGTAAGTAACTTGCCCAACTGCCAGGCGGTTACCTCAGAGCAGTGAGTCCTTTAAGTTGAACGTCATGGTTACACCCTTCCCTTTCTGTTGAGCCCCCCTATAGTTCCTCATCTTTTCGTTCAGACCTTGGTGGAGCGTGCTTCCATTCTTGCCAAAGATGCTCAGTCCTTGCTGACTAAAGGGGCAATATAAAGAGTCCCAGAGGCGAGGGGCGACAAGTGCTACTCCCATTACATTTTGGCTGTATTGCATAATCTCTGGAAGTGGTACAAGGCCTCCAAAGAGTCCGATGGCACTGCCTTTTGGCACCCTGGAGCAATTGATGGAAAGGTTTCCAGATCCAGTCTGGCACCTGAGGAGATTCAGAATGTGAGGAATCTGCAGTTAGATTTAGTATTCACCAGAAAGGGTATCTCCTAAGGAAAGTAACGCATTTGTTGCTGCAACAGAGAAAAGTGTCAAAGTGCTGATGACATAAAGGATAATACTCAAGGTTTTTCTGTGTCAGAAAGGAAACAAGGGGCTGACGTGCCATCCTCAACCTGTTGAACAAATGTTCCCTGCTCCCCCTTAAAAAAAAAAAAAAAAAAATTCAGAAGGTAAGTAAGGTAGTGTAAGGTCTTTAACTACTTCTGGACAGGGAAACGTTAATGTCGTTAGAGATGTAGAATGCTTGTTTTCACATTCCATCCACCTAAGACATTGCCATTGTCTTTGTTACTCAGTGGGCAGGTCAGGACTCTTTTCTTAGGTCTAAAGCCTACTACCAGGAATTTTAAACAAGCACTGGCAAAGGGTCTCGCCTATGCAAGGGTTATTGCCTTAGTTAATGTGTTTTACCCATTTCGGACAGCTGCGTGGCCACTGCGCTTCATGGTTAAAAGTTAGGAAAAAAAAGGGGCGTGGCCAGGCGCCTTGGGAAATGGCCGCTTGATCCTGGAGCTCCGCCGGGGCCGTTGGTGTTCTTTGAAATTCGGCCATAATCCGCATGGAGGGGAGCGCCCTGAGCTTCCCCCCGGATCCCCTTGATCTGGTGCCCCCAGAGAGCCGCTCGGCGACCGCCGGAAAGAACCGCACCGCCCGGGAGATCGGCCGCGACGGACGGCGGCAGCAGGACGCCTCGGCCTTGGAGCTCCGCGACGGCCGAGGGCGAGACTCGAGGCCCCGGCGCGCGGCCTGCTTGGTGACCTGAGCGGAGGGGCGCCGGCGCGGAGGGACGCGGCCGCGTGTGCGGCGATTGATCCGGCGACCAGCAGTAGTGAGGGACACGACACCGCGATCGAGGCTGGTGCGGAGAGGGCGCCATATCCAGCCGCAGGAGCGGGGTGACAGGGCCCGGTCGGGGCTGTTGCCGAGGACTACCCAGCACAGACGCCGGGTGGAGGCTGCTGATTGCGGCCGGGGACGGTTGCCGCCTGGGAGCCGGTGAGTGGGGCGTCGCGGCCGCGCCCAATCGCGAATATACCTGAGTGCGACGAAGGCCCCCTTCCACATTAGCCTTGAGAGAGCCAGGGACACACCGGAGGACGCTGGTACTTACCAGGTGGCCACCATGAGGCCCAAGGGCGGCGTCGCGACTCAGGCCAACAAACTTGACCAGTACACGGTGACCAGGGTGCCGCCCCAGACGGAAGGGGCCACGAAGGAGGCCGCAGGCCCGGCGGAACCGTCCTTGCAGTCCATCATGGCCGCTATTCAAACCCTGGGCACGACGCTCGAAACAAAGATGGACAAAATCACTATTGAAGTGAATCTGCTCCGCACCGACCTCGGGAAAACCTCGGACCGCTCCAAAGCCAATGAAGTCGATATCAAGGCACTGCAGGACTCGGAGAAGAGGCTCGAGGGTCGGGTAAATGAGCTAGTGCACCAACACCGCCTGATGGCCCTACGCCTGGACGATCAGGAAGGTAGGGCCCGGAGAAGCAATGTCCGCGTCGTTGGTGTGGCGGAGGGGCTTGAAGGGGACTGTATGGAGCTCTTTCTTGAGGACCTGATCCTCAGGCACCTGAAACCCAAACGTCTCTCTAAGTTCTTCACGATCGAGAGGGCACATAGAGCCCCTGTCCCACGACCCAAACCTGGGGCTATGCCACGGACGATCATAGCGAAAATCCTGAACTTTCGCGACCGGGACGCAATCCTCCAGGCGGCGAGACAACAGGGCGATCTAAAGTACGAAGGGGCAACGGTCCGATTCTTTCCTGACTTCACGCTCCAGGTCCAGCGGGAGAGGCGCTCCTTCCAGGGGGTCAAGGCGGCGCTGCGAGATCGTGGCATCAAATACATGATGTTCTTTCCCGCCAAACTGAAAATTATTGCTGACGGCCGCTCCCTCTTCTTCAACTCACCGGAGGCTGTACAGGAATGGCTGGATGCCGGAGAGGCGGCTCAGGGTTCACGGCGCGAAAATGAGCGGTGGCGCAACGCGGGCCCTCCAGCCACAGATCGAGAGTCGGCGGCTGGACGCCCGGAGGGTGGCGAGCTGAGTCAGCGGTCCTGGCGTTCCAGATCGAACAGTCCCCGTTGGGACTCGCTGGGAGACGGAACGCCGCGTCGAAGCCAAGACACCTGACAACATGAAGGCATCGGACAGTAACGTATAACATATGTGCCCTCACTTTGAGATTAATTGGCCCTGGGGCGCTGTGGTTGCAAGTCCTTTGGGGGCCGGCTCCAGTTCCGTTTGGCACCAGGCCTCGGGGACTGAACGAACTGGAACACCACGGACAGGCGGCCAGGAGGGGCTGGCCCACGAACTTCCCAAGTACAGTTTCCCGGTGGGTTCACCGGGGCAGGGTTGGGCGACAGGCGCTCTGCTAATTGGGGTGGTGGGTAGTTCGGAACCCACGGAGCAGGGGGCAGGGAGGGGGGGTTTGTTTTTGCAGGAGGGGGTAGGGATGTTGGGGTCAGACACGGGAGGGAGGGGGTGGCTGGACTGGTTTACTGGCCTCGTTGTACATTACTTGTCTTGCCATGTTGGGGGGGGACCCAGGGAGGGGGGGGAGTTGGGGAGTTGGTACGGTCACACAAATTTTGTCGACACCTATGATGCCGGGGTGGTGGGACTTGGCACCTTTTTGAGACGATACAATGGCTAAGAGATGGGAAAAAAGTTTGAAGATCCTCAGCTGGAATGTCAATGGGTTGGGGGATAGACTAAAACGTACTATAGTATTACAATTTCTCAAACGACACCAGCCAGATGTGGTGCTATTGCAAGAAACGCATTTGCTGGGGAATGTTTGTCAGGCCTTAAACAGATATGGCTACGCGCTAGCGGCGCACTCAGGTTTCACCACGAGGTCGAGGGGAGTGGGGGTCCTCTTGCGCCGCTCGCTGCCTCTTCACATAGACCTCACCAAGACTGATCCGCAGGGGCGCTTCACGGCGGTGTCGGGGCGTTGGGAGGGCCGGACGCTCAATCTACTCTCAGTCTATGTCCCCCCGGGCCTCCAGACCGGGGCCTTTGCAGACCTGGGCGCATTTCTCCTTTCGCTTCCTGAGGGGCAGCTGGTGCTAGGAGGGGACTTTAATGCAGTAGTATCGGGATCGCGCGACAGGCAGCCCCCTAGAGAACTGCCACAGGGGCAGAGGTGGATGGCGGACTTTCTAGAGTCCTTTGGACTTACTGACATATGGCGCATGCTCCACCCCACCGAAAATCACTTTAGTTTTTTCTCTGGGGCACATCACTCCTTCTCGCGGCTTGACCACATCCTTACCCTGCTGCAACATGAGATGGAGGTGCTGGAGGCTGTACTCCTCCCTCGCGGCATCTCTGACCATTCGCCGGTCCTTGCCCACATTGTGTTCGGAAGTAGGCGAGAGGGCTGCATTGCACCAATAAATGCCTGGCACCTGAAACATGAGGTTACTAGGAAACACGTTTCCACCTCCATATCGCGTTACTTCACAGAGAATGAGGGGTCGGTGGACTCCCCGGTCACCCTGTGGGAGGCATTTAAACCCGTGGCGCGAGGTGAGGCGCTGTCGGCCATAGCGGCTCGACGGAGGGACCGAACCCAGCAGGTCATGACATTAGAGGCGCAACTGGAAGAACTGGAAAGGGAGGCATCGGCTAGCGGGGACCGGGAGGTTCGGCACAAGCTGCAGCTTAAGGCTGAGGAATACAGAGCGCTGGCGACCCACGAAGCCCAGGTGGTGATGCGGCACAAAATTGGCAGGATCTATGACCAAGGCGATAAAGCTGGGAAACTCATTGCTTGGCTTGAGCGGAAGCAACGTGCCGGTCGGGTAGTGCCTGAGCTGCGCGCTGAAGACGGGAGAGTGATTACGGAGCCGCGGGAGATAGTACAACAGTTTGCTGCTCACTATCAGCAGGTCTATAGGCGGGAATCGGACCGGCCAGAGGAGGACTCTATTGACCTCCTTGTTGACATACGTCTGCCCACTCTCTCGGACGCAGACCGGGGAGCTTTGGATAGCCCTCTCACTGAGGCGGAGCTACAGCGGGCGATTGGGGACCTCCGCCCGGGCAAGGCACTCGGTCCAAACGGAATTCCCATTGAGCTCTACAAGCTCCAGCCAGACGTCATTAGTAAGCACCTTAAATCCATGTTCGACCGTAGCAGGGAAATGGGGCTGCTGCCCCGGGATCAGCGCATAGTGACCATTGTGGCGCTTCCGAAAGAGGGAAAACCTAAAGACTTATGTGCCTCATACAGGCCCATCTCGCTCCTCAACGCTGAGCCCAAAATACTGGCGAAAACGTTGGCCAATAGGCTCAGGCCGGTGCTAGCCTCACTAATACACCCCGACCAATCGGGGTTCATGCCTCGCCGAAACACGGCCCTAAATATCAGGAGACTCCATGGGGTGCTAGGGCAATGTCATAGGCTTCAGGAGGACGCGGTGGTGGTCTCACTGGATGCCACCATGGCCTTCGACACCTTGGAATGGCCGTATATGTTCGCAGTCTTACGAAAGTTGGGTTTCGGGCCTCGCTTCATCGAGTGGGTGCGCTTATTGTACGCGGAACCCCTGGCGCAGGTGCTGGTAAACAACAAGGTGTCGGAAGTCTTCGCGCTAGCCAGAGGGACTCGACAGGGCTGCCCCCTTTCGCCACTTCTTTTCGCCCTCTCTCTGGAGCCGCTTGCGGCCTGGATAAGACAGGTTGCCACTGTGCAGGGCATAGCATGGGCGGAGGGGTGGGAGGATAAAATATTACTGTATGCTGATGACATACTTCTTTACCTCTCTAAGCCGCGTGGCTCCATGATAGCGGCGCTGGACATACTGGCTAGCTTTGGTCGCAACTCAGGGTTCAGAGTCAACTGGGCTAAATCGCACCTCTACGTCTTGCACGGGGACCCTCCCAGACTCCCTGCCTCCTGTCCTATTCGGGTGGCAAAGGATGGGTTTAAATATCTCGGAGTGTATGTCACCACCAATAAGACCCTGCTGTACGAGCACAACCTCAGACCGCCGCTGCTCCGGCTCCAGAGGGAGGCGAAATCCTGGCAAAACCTCCCACTGTCATTGCTGGGCCGAGCAGCGCTTTTTAAGATGTTATCGCTCCCGCGTTTCCTCTACGCGCTGCAAAACTACCCAGACCTGGTCCCGAACGGCTACTTTCTGGCGATCGAGACCGCGGTACGCACCCTCCTCTGGGCCGGGACGCCGCGTATCTCGCTGGCTAAGCTCACGCTGGGGTGGTACGATGGCGGGATAGCTCTCCCCGACATCCGTAAATACTATTGGGCGGCTCACCTGGCCGCGATTAACCAAGGGACCTACGGGGACGGGAACGACCCAGCGTATGGTATGGATAGGTGGTTGCTTCCCGGCGGGAATTATGACATAGCACTCTATTCTAAAAGAGGGGCGCGCGGACTCACCGGTCCGACGCTCCACTCGGTGCAGATATGGCATATCGCACAGAAGAAACTCGGCTGGTCTGGCGTCCTCACGATGGCCACGCCACTCTGGGCCTCCGAAGCACTTGGCAATCTCAGGCGCACCAAGGGGTTCCGTAACTGGGACCTGATTGGCATCTCCCAGATCAAAGACATCTGGGGGCCTACGGGGGTCCGCACTTTCGCCCAAATGAAAGAAGCATACGAGCTGGCAGATACTGAACACTATAGGTACTTGCAGATAAGTCACTCCCTGCAGGCCAATATCCCACCGGAGGCCAAGCTGCCGCCCGCCTCCCCCCTCGAAGATAGGCTGCTGGACGGGCATCTCGCGGAACACGCCATCTCCCTCGCCTACAAAAAACTTATCAATAACCCCCCAGATGTGCTTCTTCCCCTAAAAGCAAAATGGGTCGCGGAAGGGTTGGAGATAGATGACGAGGAGTGGCTCTACGCCCTGGCCTCCCCACGGGAAGTCGCGATATCGGCCCGATTGCGGCTCATTCAGCTGAAGATCCTACATAGAGTTTACATCTCTTGCACAAGACTACACATGATGGGGAGGGCGGACACAGCACGCTGCAGGAGGGGTTGTGGGTACACAGGAACGTTTTTCCACATACTGTGGGGCTGCCCGAAGATTCAGAGGTACTGGAGAAGAGTGGTGCGGAGTATGGAGGAGGTGTGGGAGGTGGAGATTCGCCCTGAGGCTAAAAGATGCATCCTTAATATATGGGAACCAACCGACCTGCCGCCAAAAGGGAGGCTCTGGGTCACACTTGCCAAATGGTTGCGAAGAGGAACATAGCTAGGCTCTGGGGAAGCGCTGTTCCGCCAAAACTATCAGACTGGGCCAATGATATGGACTGGTGCATGCTGCAGGAAAGAACTGTGTATGTTGCGAGAGGGTGCCCTAGTAAATGGGTTGAGGTATGGACCAAGTGGAACGATTTCAGGGGCGGCATTTGTGAACCACCCACCATCGCGCAGGAAGAACCCGGAGATGTCTAGTATCCTGCTGGTGCGGTTAGGGTGTTGGGAGGGGGGTGGCGGCTGCAGCCCCTAGCCTTGGACACGGGAGACAAGTGTGGTGTGGACCGGTAGATAAGGGGAGGGAGGGGGGGGAGTTTGTTGAGTTTGTTAGTTCGATTGTTTGGCACTGTAATACAACTTGGGGCACTCTGCCCATATCTTGGTGGACATTCTGAAGGACACTAGATTTGCCACATACTAGCTACACCTTGGTACACCGGTATCCTTCAACGCCGCCGTACCTCCGGGTTGACGGCATATGGGCTGTGTGCTTCGAGATATATGCAAGTTAATTACCGCGGCCGGCCCATAAGGGTTGTAGGCTCTCTGCTGTGTACCTTTGACTCTTAATAAAGGTTTTTGAAAACAAAAAAAAAACAAACAAAAAAAAAAAGTTAGGAAAAGAAGCGCTGTCATACACCCCATACTGGCAGTGTCATAGTGCTTATTTTCTGGCAGGAAACATTACAGTGCTCCTGTTTCATTTCGGAAGTAGCCATCTGTAAAATGTTTACATCGAAGCAAATATCACGGATTTTGCAACCTAAAACAGTATGAAAATGATCCATCTCTCGTTTGAAAAAGCAGTTATGAATGTCTCCCAGATTTTGATACCGTAGCCTAGCGTTTCTGATGAACAGTATGCTCAGTAGTGTTTACAATAGACATCATCTGTCCATTACAGAGAAGCAATATTAAAGGGCATGTTTTAGCGCAGAATAAAAGTTATCCCACGTTCCCCAGCCTGTGCGTTTTAGACATTTGACAAAACTGACTGTTCCGCTACAAATAATCACAGTTTTTAGAGACTGTATTAAAAATATATTGCATTTCTCCGTAGTTTGTGATTAAAATAGCAATTAAGGGCCACTTTTGGTCACTTTGAGGAATAAGTTCATAGTCTTTCTTTTATGTACTGATGTGAAGGGGAAGCCGATGCTTTGCTCTGCCCCTAGTTACTTACGCTGTGTTGTTGTGATATTACTGCCCCTGGAAGTCAAAAAGGTGTGTAAAGGAAGAAAGTATGGAGGGTAAAAAACTCATTATGACGCGGCTAGCCCTGTACGCTTCATACAGTTTTTATTCTACTAAAATTGGCACTGCCACCAAAGCAAAATATGTACATTTAAAAAGCCTTCTAAAAAAGCTTGTTACTCCAGTATTGGAGCTTTCATAGAGTCACATGCCTGAATCATTCCCCGTCGTCGAGACGGGAGTCTCCGGTATATAAAAAAGCAATGCTTAGTTGGAAAGCAAACTGAAAAGAGGCCTAGGCCCATTTCCCTTTTGCAACCCATAACCTTCGTTATGTAAAAGAGACCAAACTTGTCCCTGAACCAATCAGGCTCCTCACCTTCTAAAACCCTCCTGAGAGAACCTTTTGCCCCTCAGATCTTCTACCACACGTTCTGCTAGGGAGTCTCCTTTGAGCTCTGCTCAAATTCTGTTTTATTTCAACTTCTTTGAAGAACTTTTTTCTTAGAAATTCAACTGGATTCTGTACTACTCTGGATTGTCTTCAAATACATTCTTTAGAGAATGTCTGCAAGGGAGAAGAAAGGTTTATTTCGGGCCTGTGCAACTTGTTCTAAGAAGATGCTCTACACTGATGACCCTCATTCTGACGGCATCTACTGTCTATACCCGGATCACCAGGCCAAAGACTGTCAGGTATGTCGCACTTTCTCAAGTAAAACTCTAAGAGATCGTGAAGGGCGCCTCTTGATATGGCTTCAAAAATTAAAGGCCAGAAGGGAGTTTATCTCCAGTGACAGTGAGGAGGAGTCCTCCTCAACATTTAGGAGATCTCAAAAGAGAAGAAAATCTCCTCAAACTCATTCCTCAGGAGAATGTCCTGAGAAGGCCCTAAAAAAGACCACTCATCGGTCTTCTGGGCGCAGTCCTTCAAAATCTCCTAAATCTGTGGAAAAGGAGAGTAAAGGACATGCTTCTGGAGAAAAACAATCGAAAAAGACGAGTTCTGAGCCGTCAAAGTCACCTCCTCAGGTCAAAGAACCCTTCAGGAAGCCGTCTTCTATGCCTCCTGAGGTAAAATCTAAGAAACAGGCATCGTCGACGGGATCGTCGACGAAGAAACCATCATCGTCGACGACGAAGATTGAGGTAAAGCTCATATCAAAGAATCCATCATTGACTATTACAGCCTCTCCGTCGACGACGTCATCGTCGATGGTGGTGTCGACGCAGGTTACATCGACGGCGGCATCGACGACGACAGCAACAGCGACAACGACAATGTCGCCGACGGCATCAATGACAGTGGTGTCGACGGCGATCTCGTCGACAGGCTCGTCGACGAGGGAAATTCCAGACAAATTGGAAATCGTTAGGAAGAGGGGAATTACACCAGAAATCACCTCCCCAAGCAAGATCACTCCTCTGGTGCCATCACACCTGCTAGAGGAGCAGGATTCCGCGGAAGAGGAGGACGACGGACCCTTTGGATACGCCAGTAGTCCCTCACAATTGCATGTGAAGTGTCAGGATGATGACTATGAGGAGGGATATGGGGAGTACCAATATCCTCCGCAACAACATTATCGCCAAGGGTACCAAGAATGGGATGATTACCAGATTCCATCTCCTGCATCTCCCTTAACAGTACCTGTGGATTCTCCGCCGGTGGATATCGGCGGATTCCATAATCTAATGGAAAGAGCTGTGAAGAGGTTCCAGCTTCCTATGGCTACAACACAAACGGAATGCTTCCTATACGATTTTAAGGAACCATACCACAAGTCAGTCCGGGCTATCCCACTTATTAGCCATGTGTGGGAAGAAGGTTTAAAAGTGATGAAGACACCGGCGCCAGTTACACCTGTGCTTGCTAGATTGGAGAAAAAATATAAAGCTCCTTTGGACGCACCAGCGTGTTTACTGGGCCATCCAAAACCTGATTCCGTGATTTCGCAAGCGGCGCAACAAAAATCTAAGAATCCCTCTGCGCCTATATCAGCACCTCCTGACAGAGAGGGAAGATGATTAGACAATGCAGGAAAGAGGTTCTCATCCATGTCTGCTCTCCTAGTTAAAGCAGCAAATGCCCGTGCCATTCTGGGCAGATACAACCGGCAGATGTGGTGCGATATGGCACCATACATGGACCTTATCCCAGAGGACAATAGAGAGGAGGCGAAAAAGATCCTTCAGGAAGGAGAAAGGGCTTCGGCTGAAGTCATTGACTGTGCGATGGATATCGCAACCACAGCCTTCCGGTCGCTTGGAGAAGCGGCTCTTACAGCGTCAGGGGTGGTTAAGGGCGACTGCCTTTAGACTAGAGGTCTAAAATAAGATACTAGATCTCCCTTTCGACCGAGAAGATTTGTTTGGGAAACAAGTGGATGACGCACTTCAAGGTATCAAGAAAGATACAGATACTGCAAAATCCCTAGGTACACTACAATACCGTAAAGTGCCCTTTCGGGGTGCCAGAGGGAGAGGCCAATCATCCTATAGAGAGGGTTACCAACAGGGGGGATACCCCTCTTATTCCTCATCATCACAACCATACCATCAGCAATATGGTCAAAAACAATCAGGGAGCTATACAAAGTCTGCTCCTAGAGGACGAGGGGGTCGTCAAGGAAAGGACAATGACAATCTCCTGAATACGGCTACATGTATTTCTCCCCTCCACAAGTTCCCCTGGGTGGAAGAGTTACTTCCCATCTGCATCATTGGCAGAAAATAACGACGGACAGATGGGTCCTCAATATAATACAATCCGAACACACTCTAGAATTCCTTCAATTCCCTCCTTGCACACCACCGACAAGTCAAGAGATCCAACATCTATCTCAGATGCGTCGGGAGATTCGGACAATGCTCCGAAAGGGAGCAATAGAACCGGTGCCGATCTCCCAAAAAGGGAAGGGGTTTTACTCCGATTTCTTCTTAGGCCGGAAGAATGCTCTCCAATGGTGTCCTATTCTAGACCTAAGGTCGCTGAATACTTATCTCAAGAAGTAGTCTTTCCGGATGGCGACCCTCCAAGACATTCTGCTGCTCTTAAACCCAGGGGATCATATGACCACTCTAGACTGACAGGATGCATATTTAACATCCCCATGCATCCTTCCCACAGACGGTATCTTCAGTTTGCAGTAGCCGGAGGCCATTACCAGTTCAAAGTACTACCGTTTGGCCTCAAATCAGCCCTGAGAATTTTTACAAAGTGTCTGGCGCCAGTGGCAGCTTTTCTCAGAAAGCTAAGACACCAGGTGTTTCCATACCTGGACGACTGGTTGATAAAAGCACCATCAGAAACTTCATCCCTGGTATCAACTACGGCATGCATACTATTATTTGCCGAACTGGGACTGATTTTGAATATAGAGATATCATCCCTTCAACCTTCAAGGAAGATCACGTTCCTGGGAGCGATTCTGGACACCTCTGTATACAAGGCATTTCCCTCCTCAGAGAGGCAACTGGGTCCCATGACGCTTGCCAAGAATTTCACAAGAAAAAAGTGTCTTTCAGTACGCACGTACAAGTCGCTAATAAGGACAATGTCCTCTTGCATACCTCTGATTCTTTTATGCCGACTAAAGATGCGTCCATTACAGGAGGAACTGGATCAGCAATGGCACCAGGCAGAGGGATCCTTCGACGACAAGGTGAAGATCACGCCGGCTTTGAGGCAAGCAGTGACATGGTGGACCCACAAAAGGAACATTTCGTTGGGCCTTTCCTTCCTGACCGAACCAGCTCCATTGGTAATTACCACCGATGCATCCCTGGAAGGATGGGGGGGCGTTCCTTCAGGATCTACAGGTCAGTGGTCGGTGAAGATTGCAGGAGTAGCAGCTCCACATCAACTTGCTAGAGCTCAAAGCGATAGGCTTGGCATTGCTGGCTTTCCTACCAAGAATTCAGGGAGCATCTGTTCTGATAAGAACAGACAACACAACTGCAATGCACTATCTCAACAAGCAGGGAGGTACAAGATGACTCTCCCTGTCGCAGGAAGCACAAAAGATATGGAAGTGGGCTGTTCAACACGAGGTGTCTCTAAAAGCGGAACATCTTCCAGGAGATCAGAATGTCAAAGCGGACACTCTCAGCAGACTGAAGTCCACATGCCACGAGTGGGAGATCAACCAGGAGATTTTACAAAGCATCTTCTTTAAATGGGGAGTTCCGACAGGGGATCTGTTTGCGACAGCTCAGAACATAACATGCCGGTTCTTCACAAGTTGGCATTACCAAAGGGGATCTTGGGGGAAAGCGTTTTTGATGGCATGGTCAGGCGTCTTTGCCTACGCCTTTCCTCCAATTCCCCTCCTGCCACGCGTTCTCACAAAGATAAAGAAAGAACCGTGCAAATTGATACTGATAGCTCCGTGGTGGCCCAGACAACACTGGTTCATAGAGTTGCTCCTGCTGTCGGAGGATAATCCGATTCGTCTGCAACCGATACCATCACTCTTGACAATCTCCTGGTGACAAGTGCTTCATCCAGACCAGAAATCACTACGCTTAGCGGCCTGGCTCCTGAACACTGCAAATTTCAACACCTAGATATTTCATCAGAATGCAGAGATATACTAGCAAATGCCAGAGCGGAAAGTACAAACAAGACATATAGGATGAAATGGAAGAGATTCTGTTTGTGGTGCCAAGAACGTAATATTCATCCTCTAAGCTCAGCGGCACATGAAATTATTCCATATATTTTAATGTTAGCAAAATCTGGTTTAGCCCATGCTTCTATTAAAGTGCATCTTGCTGCGATTTCTAGATATAGAAGAACTTCCTCTGGTCCATCACTGTGGTCTGAAAGAATTATCAAAAAGTTCATGAAGGGATTGTTTCGGACGTTTCCTCCCATAAGACCTCCTCCACCTCTCTGGCAGTTGAACATTGTTCTATCTCAATTGATGAAGCAGCCCTTCGAACCAATTCACAGGGCGGATCTAAAGTTCTTATCCTGGAAGGTAGCTCTTCTAATAGCTCTCACTTCAGCCAGAAGAGTTGGGGAAATGCAGGCTCTCACGATACAAGACCCATTTTTGAAGTTCAAAGAGGACAGGATTGTTCTCAGGACTAATCCAAAATGCATTTAGAAAGTGCCTACAGACTTTCATCTGAATGAACCGCTGATCCTTAAGAGGTTTTTCCCTCAACCGTCAACAGCAGCGGAGAGAGCTCTTCATTCATTGGATGTTCAACGTTGTCTGAAGTTTTACTTGCAACAAACAAGGCCTTTCCGCAAGTCTTCCCAACTGTTTGTGGCTTATAGTGCCCCCAGGAAGGGGTTCCCTTTGTCAAAGAGGGTAATTGCCCGATGGATTTCAAGTGCAATATAGTTTTGTAATCAGGCGGTAGGGAAGCCGTTGAGTGCACGTGTCCGTGCTCATTCTACAAGAGCAGTGTCCACCTCCACTGCTTTATTTGCGGGAATACCGATCCAGGATATCTGCAGAGCTGCTACCTGGAAGAGTACGCATATTTTCACCAGACATTACTGCCTCGAAGCACCTGCAGAGAAAGATGTGGCAGTAGAAAAAGCAGGAACCTTTTCCGGTGATGGTGAGCCCTCTTTACCAACCCTCCTTCCTTTTATTGGTTACATATGCACATTTTATTGTTGTCTATTGTATTATATGCAATTTGGAAAGTGTTTTCTGTGTGTATTGGTATATGAATGCCGCTTTTATTGAGCTACATATGTTCCCTTGTTCCTGGTCTTGGGTAACAAAAAATGTGCTATGATTTACTGCTCGCTTTTCTGATTCAGGCATGTGAATCTATGAAAGCTCCCATACTGGAGTAAGAAAACAAGTTACTTACCTGTAACTGTAGTTCTCCAGTATTGCAAGCTTTCATAGATTCACATGCGACCCACCCTCCTCTCCTGAGAGGCTCACCTTAGATTTAGCACAAAAGGTGTCTATGGCACAAGTGCACGAAAATCTGAGGGGCAAAAGGTTCTCTCAGGAGGGTTCTAGAGGGTGAGGAGCTCTGATTGGTTCAGGGACAAGTTTGGTCTCTTTTACATAACAAAGGTTATGGGTTGCAAAAGGGAAATGGGCCTAGGCCTCTTTTCAGTTTGCTATCCAACTAAGCATTGCTTTTTTATATACCGGAGACTCCCGTCTCGACAACGGGGAATGAATCAGGCATGTGAATGTATGAAAGCTTCCAATACTGGAGAACTACAGTTACAGGTAAGTAACTTGTTTTCTTTTGTGACATCTAAACATAACAATGAGCCTCACTAACCAACTTTGCCTGAAGCAGCACTGCGAGGTTGTTAAAACTGACATGTTTTACGCAAGGCGGGTGCACTATCTGCATGATGCCCCCACCCCTAAAAGCACACACATACATGTTATTGTGAGAGGGAGAAGTGCTGGGAGCACAGTGTATTCGTTCTTTAGACTGCGGAGAGCTAGGGAACCAAACAGGGGAAGGGAGAGAAACAGCCAGCCACCTCAAATACTATAGGGTGCTCCGGGTCATAACAGTTCCCCGTGCTCATCTACGCAGAGAGGACGAGGTGCTGCTGCTTGCGGGGGCTTGGACACATTCTCTGTGGGAGAGAGGCAGGGGCAAAAGGAGAGCAGCTACACACATGAAACACATGTGAGGGGGGTCACAAAGAACGGCAGCACACGCAGTGCCACCACAACAGCTGCACGCAGGAGGCTGGGCAAGTTTTACACCTGAACACAAGGGACTGTGATGACTTTTCACAACTACAGGAGCAGAAGAAGCTCACCCTTAACAGCTGCAAACGGGAAAGGCCACCACAATTTCAGAAGCTACTCTAACACACATGGTATAGATTCTAAAAAGCAGCAATGTCACAAATTTTCACAGTTGCACCTACAGCCACTGATTAATAGAGCAGACAAACACACATAGAGGTCCCAGAAATAGAGAAATGAACAACCGTTAAATGTATTTGCGTACGTGAAATGTCAAATATCCACGAGAGGTAAAGATTCACACACACCCACTAAATTACCAGTCTTTCCAGCTATTAACAGCATTGGCGAACTACCTACCACACATGGTGTCAACATGCACACACTTAGTACCCACACACGTGGAAAATAAACAGCAACTACGCGTGTGCCAAGCAATAGCAACCTTGCACACATGCTCCAATAAGCACGTCAGCTATACCATAGATGCCAACTGTCCCATTTTTGCTGGGACAGTCCTGGCAAGGTAGAGACTGTCCCGGGCAATATTGTTGCAGAAACTGTTCCTCTTTATTACACAAAGGTACACAAACATGAACTTTCTATCTGCAGCAGCCCTGTGCTGTGAAATGTTTTTCAAATGTTGGCAACTATGCTATACACAAATAGGACTTTAAAAGGCAGAACACCACCACTCACTAGAATGAAACAGACTGCAATGAGGGTTTAAAGCAGTGATGGGGTCGGGGTGATTTGTGGACGGAGCAAGCACTAAGAGTTGTGAGGTAGCAAGCAGAGACGGAAGAGAGAAAGTGGGGGAAACAGAAAGCAGCAACAAAGGGAGAAGCAGTGACAGAAGAAGAGGAGAGGGTGATCTGTGGATGAGGCAAGCAGCAGGAGGTGCGAGGGAGCAAGCAGCGACGGTAGGGAGGAGAAGGGCGAAACAAAAAGCAGAAACAATGGTAAAAGCAGTGATAGGGGAGGGGATGATCTGGGGATGTGGCATGAGGGTGGGTGGGAGTAGATTGAGCTAGTAAATGCATAAGCACTGCGTAGAGTGCTGAAAAAAGTAGGTCCTAAAAACAGGAGCAGTGGATGTTTGCAAGTACTTGGTCCATGCCCTGGGGGAGGGCTAAGCACAAGAAGAGGCATGACCATTCATGCCATGGACAAATGGTGAAAAAGAATACAAGACAGACGAAGGAGTGAGCAAATGGGAAGCCTGTGGGTGGGCTGAAGCCCACAAGTTAACACAACATGTCTCTTCGAGACAGTGCAGGTGCTGTCTAGCCGAGACCTAAAAAGTACTCACAACAGGGGTAGTTTTTTTAAGAAAATAGGAACATCTAGTGTTCTCCTGCCTAAATGATTAGGTCATAGAGAAAACATTGCTTACTTCTAGCACTCAACTACAATTTCTTGAATCATTCTTTATAAGTAGCTTCACTTTCAAGGAAAGTATTCCAAGAATTTAGTCAAAGATCAAACACTTTAAAAAGCTTGCTATCTGCACTGTTTATAAGCACAGTCCTCTTTTTGGAATCATGACATCCTGCAACCCTCCATTTTCCTTCTGTCACCTTCGTTAGAGGCAAATACATCAGCCATTAGACATGCTGTGGCTTCAAGTCACAAAGGTATAGGGATGAATTAATGCATATAAAACTGCAAATTAAGCACGTTCTACAATTGTAGCACCAGCAGCAGATTACAACTAAATAAGTTTATTAAAAAACACCAACCCTAGAGTTTGTCATGACGATTGACACATTCATGGAAACATGGAGGACATCTACAAAAGCTATTGTTCCAAAGCCTGTGGCCAAATGAACAGAACGTCTTGCACATTAATGTTCTAGAACTATGGCACTACCTCCGGGGCTCCAGGAATTCCTTCCAGGAATCCAGGCCTCATCTGCACCGATAAAGACTGCCAAAAAACTTATCTTTGTTTTATTCAACAAACAAGGAGGATCAAGCTCACTCATACTCAGTTGAGACCCAAACGCACTGTTGTTGACCCATAAATAGTGGCATCAGCCTATCAATGCAGCACATGCTTGACTTCCATAATAAGTGCGCAGGCACTATTGGGAGACTGAGTGGAGATTGCTATGAGTTTGAGCTTCACCAAGACAAGCGTCAGAGGATTTTTCACTGCTTGGGCAATACCATTCTGAATCTGTTTGCAACGAAGGACAAAACATATTATATACAATCAGGCAATGGTAATGCGACTTTAGGGCACATGCATTTTCGATTAGCTGGTTTTGAACATTTGCTTATACTTTTCTGTTATTACTCATCACCTGAAAGCCATCAAGAAAGTAAAAAGGAAACTGGATAATCATTCTGGTAGCCCCAGCATTACCAAGTCAATATTGGTTCACAGATCTCTTCACCTGTGCGCTAAGCCTCATATCCTTTTTGGTTTCCAGAATGATCTATTCAGGCAAGAGGTGCAGTTTCTGTATCACAGCCCATTCTCACTGAACTTGGCAATCTTGCTTCTCAACACATGAAACTCTCTCACGTTGACATTCGGCAAAACTGCAGAATGCTCCCGGCTCAGGCCTGATCCCCTTCAATGACAGACCTATAAGGCAAAATTGAAGAGACTCTGCATGTCATTAATCATCTGGGTTTTCACCCGTTATCCTCACAATCACACAAAACATGTACCTACTTTTTGTTCATGGATATAGGCTAGTGGACCACAGAAACCCAGTAGTCATTCTGAATTTGCCATTGGATATCCACCTTAATGAACCCATTGTTTTGAAATCCTGTTTTGCAAACCCAATTAAGTCAGCGCAGATATCTCTACATAATACAGTATTAGGGTATCTTAAATAGATCACATGCTTGAATCATTACGTCGTCAAGATAGGAGTAACTGGTACATTTATAAGGGTAATGTCACATTAGACATAGAAAGTAACAGGCCTAAGTAAGGCCTTATATTTAGTAACATATCTGAGTCCTTATATAAAAAAAGGACCAAACTTGAGAGAACAACAAATCAGCTGACACCACCCTCTAGAACCATCTTGGAAGGAGCTCCAGTCCCTCAGATCTTCTATGGCACGTCGTGCTAAGGGAGTCTCCACTGAGCTCTGCTCAGTTTACTCATCTTCCAGTTTACCTTGTCTACAGATTTTTTCTTGGATTCAAGGTATTTTTCATCATTAATTCCTTTGTCACATTTCTTGATGTCAGACACATCTAAAAAAGGCCTTTTTAGGCCCTGTGGTACCTGCAGAAAGAAAATACTACACATTGTTGACCCTCATAAAGACTACCTTTATCCTGATCACACACCAAAGGATTGCAAGGTATGTCACACTTTTACTTCAAAGACTTTCAAGGGCCGTGTCGGGAAGCTGTTAATATGTCTGCAGAGGCGTAAAGACAAAGAGGACCCTGTAACCCTGTATCCTCTGAGGAGCGTGAAGGTTGCTCAAGATCGTTCTCAAAGACGCCTCAAAATAGACCTCGGAATGTCTCTCCAGGTCACTCCTCGCAGCAACCTCCAAAGAAGACGCACAAAAAGTCTTTAGAGGCTACTAAAAAGCAAGATCTGCCTTGCAGGGCATCTCCTACCCTTCAGAGTTTGATTTCTGGCAAAAAATCCTTTCAGAAATCAGCTTCAGACCCCCCTAGACCTCCAGTGAAGGTAAAACATGCTTTTATAAAGCCTTCCTCAGATGGACAGCTCATTGGCGGCAGTACCGATGACGAAGACAAGAACTCCACTTACTGTCTTCAGAGTGACTTCATCGATGACAACAGTTGCCATAGTCTGTCTCGTCCGCGTCTATTTTGTCATCAACAGCATCTTCGTCGATGTGTCTAGCTCCTTTGTCATTGACAATAAAGATAATCAGAAAGTCATCTTTGTCGACGAAGATGACGACGAGTACTTCGTCAACGGTGTTGCCCTCGTCGACGACGAGTCTACCGTCGACGTCCCTCTTGTCGTCGATTTCTCCTATTGCATCGTCGACGGCCTCGATGACGAAAGTTCCATAGTCTACGACCGTTTTGTGGTCCTCACCAGTTACGTCTGGGACATCAATACCAATGCCCGTCGACGGTTCCTCGACGACGGTATGTGTACCGACGACGACCTTGTTGACGACATCAAAATCAAAAGCAACAAAATTAATTTACCAACAAAAATTTCAAAAAGAGGGCTTGACACCCTCATTAACATCATTAAAGAAAATTCCACCCTCAGAAAAAGGGAGGAGGATGTCACCTGCCACCTAATAATAAAGGAGCGAAAATACGTCTCCAAAACAATAACAACCACACCTGAATTTCAATCAGGGGAAAGTGCAAAGCTTAACAAAGTAGATAAAATGAATACAATATTTATTTGAAAATATAAATACATAAATTTTAATTATTTTTTCCTAAAAGACATTTCTTTTTTTGTTATTTATTTATATATATTGGAGCAAGTCAACAAGAAAAAAGTATCAACAGAAACATAGATACAATAGGAATAAATAAATCCTGAATGGAATATACAATTTTTACCAAAACTGATTAAATGGTAAAATAAACCATATATCATATCCCCACAAAAGGAGCTCTATACAATAAAATATACAAATACAAACACATATATTTACATCAGTTACACCAATCAGCCACTCCACATTCTCACATTCAACAAATGAAACTATTGTATAGACAACAAAACATATATATAAAACGAGAAGACGGAAAACCAGAATAGATATGTAGGGCATATAACAAGTATTTCAATGGTGTAAAGCCCAATTGTGCCAGCCTTGCACGGTGCCGACGCGTGTTTCGGTGCTAGGCTAACAAGTAGCCATCACCTTCCTCAGGGCACTGAATAGGGAAGAGCACTGAAGTGGGGAAGACTAAAAAACAAGGAAGATCTTACAGGTGTATGTTGGATATAACCTGTATCCACAGTCTACAAAATGCAGAAAAAAGACTGCTCCCAGTACTAGGGTGTCCAATGGATAAGAGATCAATAGACGCTCTTGATCTCAGCAATAATGTCGTATAGTAAATCAGACGTAGATGACAGGTCTATTCAGAATAACAAAGGGCAAACATTGCAAAAGATCTGGAATTAAACATATCAACGAAGCATGCGAAGCTCCACACAACCCAATCAGAATCAGGATGCCCTTGTCAAAATAGTAGTGGTGGGATGCAGGAATCTAATTCCAACCAGATAGTATAGCCATATCGCTATAAAAGGGACTCCGACCAAGGGAAGATTGCCAGGCGGGTCCCAGGAACCAGAGGGAATATCGCATTCACTTCCTGAGATGGCGGCAACAATATGCGCGTCCCGGTTTCAAAAAGAAAGACTCTCATTAACATCTTCTAGTAGGGTTCAAGCCTTATTACCAACTCATCTTGTAGATGACGATGATGACTCAGACGAAGACAGCTTGTTTGGGGCTGCACAAAGCCCCTCGAGTTGAATGTCAAATACCAAGAAGACTCTGATGATGAAGACCAGTTCTATGATGAACATTTGTACTACCCTGACCAATGACGTCAACAGCAACAGCCAGAATTGATTTGTCTTCCTTCCGCTCTGATATCGGACCTACAAATTATGCTGTCAGACTACAAAAAGAGTTTCCCTACGTCCACATTGTCTCCTACACCAGCACTTTCTCCACCTCCTGTGGTGCAAGTTCAGCCTCCACCCCTTCCTATATGTCAAGTGCCCGTACAGCTCCTTCCATCTACAGGCGAGGATGAAGAAGAGGAAATCCAAGATGCACAATCACGTCCAGACGAATGGGACGATTACATTATCCCCCCACCAGCGTCACCATCTCCGCCACAAGTAGACTCTCCTCTAGAGGATATTGGAGGATTTCATAATCTCTTGGAAAGAGCAGCCAGACGTTTCGAGCTTCCAATGCCTACTCACCAAGAAGACCTGTTTCCTTTACGATTTCAAGGAACCTTTTAAATAATCGGTCAGGTCTATGTGCTTTATCGACTATATTTGGGATCAGGGCATTAAGATAATGAGAAACCCTGCCACAGTTCCTCCAGTCTTACCAAGGTTCGACAAAAAATACAAAGCTCCTGATGACGCGCCTGACTGTCTAATAGGTCACCCCAGACCTGATTCTGTGATTGCCCAGGTGGCATAATGCAGGTCAAAGAACACATCGGCTCAGCTATCAGCACGCCCAGACAAGGAGGGTAGGAGGCTAGATAATATCGGCAAACTTTTTTCCACTATGTCGGTGTTGACAGTCAGAGCATCAGATTCCTTAGCTCTACTGGGGCGCTACAACAGACAGGTGTGGTCAGACATCATGCCTTACCTCAACGATTTCCCACAAGACATCAAGGAGGAGGCAAGGAAAGTTTTACTGGAGGGCGAACGCTCCGTTTCAAAGATTATTGACTGCGCGATGGACATTGCTTCCACTGGTTTCTGTCAGCTAGCTGGAGCTGTGGTCCTAAGGCGCCAAGGATGGCTAAAAGCTGCAACATTCAGGCCTGAGGTCCAGACCAAGATTCTAGATATGCCTTACGATGGACAAGAACTATTCGGTAAGCATATCGATGAAGCCCTTCAGTGAATTAAAAAACACACTGATATAGCCAAAGCTTTGGGCACCCTCCAGTACAAAAGAACCCCTTTTTCTAGTGCACAGGGTAAAAGCCAGTCATCCTACAGGGGAGGTTACCAACAGTATAGATATCCTTCCTATACTTCCTCTAGCCAACAATACAGGACGCAGTTCTCTCAGAGACACCAGCCTGCGACTGCCTACAATAAATCTTCCTTTAGAGGGAAAGCTGGACGACAAAAAGATTCTGCACGACGTCAATGACCTCTCACTTGTGCCGGTTTGCAATTTCTCCCATCCCCCAAAACTATAAGGCAAAATATCCCATTATCTCCAAAACTGGAAGCAAATTATAACAGATCGCTGGGTCCTACAACTAGTTCAATATGGCCATTCCCTAGAATTTATACAGCCACCTCCACCAACACCTCCCTAACTTCTGTCTGACAAGCATTTGCTCCTGTTACAGTTGGAAATAACATCGATGATCCAAAAAGGAGCAATAGAGCGTCATCAAAGGGGAAAAGACTTCTATTCCCGTCTCTTTTTAGTGCGCAAGAAGAAAAACAAGTGGAGGACAATTTTAGATTTACGAAATCTAAACAAATTCCTCAAGAAACAGTCATTCCGCATGGTCACCATTCAAGAAGTCTTGCAGCTTCTCAATGAAGGTGACTACATGGTATCTTTGGACCTCCAAGATGCCTA
This sequence comes from Triturus cristatus, assembly GCF_964204655.1. Taxonomy (NCBI): domain Eukaryota; kingdom Metazoa; phylum Chordata; class Amphibia; order Caudata; family Salamandridae; genus Triturus; species Triturus cristatus. The sequence continues at coordinate 770,438,839 of NC_140595.1, read as the reverse complement.
TTTCCATATACCTATTCACAAGAAGCATTAAAAATATCTAAGGTTCTCTGTAGCCGGCTGGCATTAGCAATTCAGAGTTTTACCTGTCGGGCTCAAGTCGGCCCCACACATTTTTACAAAGTGACTAGCTCCACTAGCTGCATATCTCGGACAACAAATCACCAGGTTTTCCCGTATCTCGACGACTGGCTTGTCAAAGCTCCTTCTTTCAACGTTGCGAAGAAGTCTTGCAAAGCCTGTTTGTGTCTTTTCAACGAATTGGCTCTCACTCTAAACCCAGAGAAATCAGTCCTACAGCCTTCTCGACGTCTAACGTTCCTCGAAGCTATTCTAGATACGGTTCTAAAAAAGGCCTATCCAACAGAGGAAAGGCAACAAAAGCTCCTGACATTAGCAAGCCGCATACAAGGAGGAAAGTCTCTTTTTCTGCGCCTGTACAAATCTCTTGCAGGCATGATGTCCTATTGTATTCTTCTGATTCCCCATTGCCGTCTACACATGCATTCTCTTCAGCATGCCTTGACCGTGCAGTGGGTTCAGGTAAATAGGACCTTCGACGACACAATCCAAGTGACTCCACAAATGGTCGCCTCTCTAACTTGGTGGGCACATACTCACTATCTGTCTCCGGGCTTACCTTTCCTTCCACAAGCCTCTCCTCTGGTGATAACAACGGATGCTTCTCTGGAAGGTTGGGGAGCCTTCCTACAGGAACTTCAGATCAGTGACAAGTGGCCACCTTATCAGCGGAATCTACACATAAATCTCTTGGAACTAAGAGCAGTCTTTCTAGCTCTTCAGGTTTTCGTACCCAGGATACAAAATGCTCTAGTGCTTGTCAGGACAGACAATACTACGACAATGCACTATCTAAACAAATAGAGAGGAACTTGATCTCTCTCCCAAGAATCTCAACGAATTTGGAACTGGGCAATTCAACACTGAATCTTACTGAGAGCGGAGTACGTTCCAGGACAAGAAAACGTAATAGCGGATTCACTAAGCAGATTACAGACAACCTGCCACAAGTGGAAGTTGAACCAAGATACTCTCAACAGAATCTTCTCTCAGTGGAGCGAACCAGCGATAGACCTGTTTGCCTCAAGCAGCAACACCAAATGCTAACACTTCACAAGCTGGCATCCCAACAGGGATCTCTGGGGAATGTGTTTTCAATAGCTTGGTCGGCGTATTTGCCTATCTTTTCCACCGATTCCTCTCCTTCCCAGGGTTCTAAAAAAGATAGAAGCAGAACCTTACAAACTAATTCCAATAGCTCCAGTGTGGCCTCGCCAGCATTGATTCACGGAACGTCATCTCCTGTCCTTACAGCCGCCGATTCCCCTGAAGCTGTCCGCTCTCTTCTAACGATGAACCAGGGACAAGTTCAGCACCCGGATCCAGGCTCACTGAGATTATCGGCTGAGTTCCAGGAATTTCGAGACCTGAACATTCCTCAAGAGTGCAGGGAGATTTTGTCTCCTGCTAGCGCGGACAGTACCAACAGAACTTATTCTTTAAAATGGAAAAGATTCTGCGTCTGGTGGGAGTCTGCTAAGGTGCATCCCCTCAAATTATCTCAGGAGGAAGTCTTGCCATATCGCCTCCATCTAGCAAATTCAGGTCTGGCTCATACTTCGAACAAAGTTCACTTGGCTGGAATCTCCCGTTTTCGAAGATCTTCCAAAGGTTCTTCCTTGTGGTCAAACAGACTGATAAAACAGTTTCTTAAAGGTCTAATCAAAACTTTTCCTCCTATAAAATCTCCACCTCCAACGAGGCAACTCAACATGGTACTTGCTCAACTTATGAAGCACCCGTTTGAGCCAATACATAGAGCTGACTTAAAATTCCTTTCTTGGAAAACCACTCTTCTTCTAGCTCTTGCGTCTGCAAGAAGAGTTAGTGAACTTTAAGCTTTCATAATACAAGAACCATTTATTCAATTTAAAAATGATAGAGTGACTGTTCGTACCAACCCGAAATTCATACCTAAAGTCCCATTGGACTTTCATCTTAATTAGCCAATTGTCTTAAAATCCTTCTTTCCAAATCCACAAACGGCAGCTGAATGAGCCTTGCATTCTTTGGACTTGAAGCGCTGCCTTAAATTTTATCTAGACAGAACAAAACCCTTCCGCAAGTCTAATCAGCTTTTTGTAGCTGACAGCTTACCCAGAAATGGTTTTCCCTTAACAAAACAGAGCCTATCTAGATGGATCTCTAGTGCTATTCTATTCAGTCACCAGCTAGCTGGTCAACCACTACAATCAAGGGTCTGTGCCCATTCCACTAAGGCAATATCTACATCTATGGTGTTGTTTGCTGGCCTGCCCCTATCAGACATTTGTAGAACAGCAACCTGGAAAACGCAGCATACATTCACTAAGCATTATTGCTTGGATTACGAATTGATGAAGGATGCTGCGTTGGGACAGGCGGTGCTCAGACATCTATTTCAATAAAGGCGAGCCTTCTTTCCGTCCCACCGACCTTTATAATGCACGTTTCTCTGTTCTTTTCTTTTCGTTATGCCAATATTGTAATCTATGCATTTGCTCTTTCGTATTTATATGCATATTCAATTATTTGGATGCATGCCTTTATATTTCATTCTCCAGAAATAGTTGTTGACTATTTGTATATGTACGACTTATGTATATGACAAAATGTGCTTTTTATTCTGATTCAAGCATGTAAATCTATGAAAGATACCCTAATACTGGATAAGAAATTAGTTACTTACCTGTAACTGCAGTTATCCAGTATTGGTATCTTTCATAGATTCACATGTGACCCGCCCGCCTCCCTTGAAAGGGCTCACTTAATACTCTCAGTTGTACCTCTGGTTAAGCACGTTGCTTATGAAAATCTGAGCGAAGGTTCTAGAGGGTGGTGTCAGCTGATTGGTTGTTCTCTTAAGTTTGGTCCTTTTTAGGTCTCGCCTAGCGTTGCAGCTCGCATGCGCTGCCATCGCTTTGCGAGTCATGCAGTATATACTGTACTGTGGAAGCTTCGTGGAAGCTTCGCCCACTCTCTGCCCATTGGCTTTTGTCTTAAATGCTGCCTTCCGATTGGTTTGAAGCTTGTCAGTCCCTCCTCATTCATCATTTGTATCCTTCTACGGCTATTGGCCCCTTTACTCCTAACACTATTTTCTTCCCTGTCTCCCCACCCCACCGCCCCCTCCCTCAGTCTGTGACTTCCCACCCTCCCCCGCCCCCCTCCACTCCCGTTCGTGTTTTCTTGCCTGCCGGCACTTCCGTTTTCATCTTTATTATTGCCACCTTTAAATATGCGAGTTCAAGATGCGTGCTGTACAAAAACTTCTCGTGTTTAATGAACTAGATTTTAATGTTACTCTAAATATAATAAGACTCTAGGCAACATTCGGGATATGCATGGCAACTGACGCCTCTTAGTTCACAAATGGCATTGTTGTCGGGCAGGAGGAGCGGCAGTGTTTTAACTCATGCTTAAAACGAGCACTTTTAATAACTTCCTCTCAATTCAGTGCTATAATCTTGTGTTCCAAGGTGACACGCTAAAGAAATGCACTTTTTTGAATTCTGAAGAGATATTATCGCACAGTTATCGCACAGTTACATCATGTTTACTGTATGATTAACATGCCGATCATTTTCACGGCTCGCCGACTAACTCGTATACGCTTGGCTCATCTCCGGCTGGCTCTACCTGTTAATTAATATATTGGCTTGCGCACCTCTAACAAAGAGAGATGAATGGATACATGACAGTGAGCCCGGTAGATGGTAGAGAAATAGACTGGTACAGACAAAGTCAGTCTCCATTGCCTCACGTCAGAATCATCACTTTCAATAACCTGGAAATCTGCCGGCATTCCCGCATGCCCCCACCTCATCCCCCTCACCTATTCTTAGCAGAACCGGCAGATTCTGAGCTGTGCCCTGCTGGTGCAAAGGAGCACGGCAGAGTCTGTAGAAGCGCTGGGATGCCTAGCCTCTCCGGGCGGACACCTAAGCCTTCTGGGTGCCTTCACACTCAGGATAAATGAATACATTTTGTTCTTTGCTTTAGATGCCCCTCTGTGAGCACTGTCTGGTAGATGAAGCTCTGTGTTAATCAACACATTCGGAGAGGTGGCTGTGTACAAACAAACAACAGCCACAATACCGTTCATTTTGAACGTGTAGTTAAATACCTGATCACCGAGTACCTCATTGGCTGATCATTCCATGGCACTACCAAAATTACATTTGGACACATTTGCTCAACTGTAAAACACTCCCTTCTATGGGTCATTTAACAACTCAGGGCTTTGGGGTTAGGTAACCTACTTTGGATGCTGTGTAAAAGAGTAAATGCAAAAATTAATGCAATGAAACTAAGCAACCAGTACTGTATAAAACACTGTGAAAACTGACACGCATTCTGGCATTTTGTTTAGTTAATGTCGATTTTCTCATAGATGCAAGTAAAGTACTCTTAATATCTTAATGAAATCTGCACAGGTTTAACTAATAGCACCAGGTTACCTTTGACAACTAGGCAATTAATGCATTTTCATGTACCCCCGAAGCCCCCCTGCCCCCGCCCCTTTGGCAAACTTCATTGCCTCCCAGTGTTTGGGGGTTAACCAAAGACGCAGGAGAGTGAGTCAAATAGTCTAGAAAATGAAAGAGAAGCCGGGATTCGGATTCACATGCTCCGATCCCGATCGAGTTGGTTAGTCTGTAAGCACTACATTTATTAATGAGTTTCGCATTAGTAATGCACCACAGTGTGCATGTGTGGCGACACTTCACCCATGAGGTACGTGCCAAGCAATTGTTGACACAATCCACACTTTGCGTCTTTTTCAATATATTTATTACGAAGTGCAGGACCTTTCCAAGGGATTTGGCACACTACATACATACACTCCAAAAATAAAACGTGTAGATAAAAAACATTGCCATTTACAATGTCAATAGCTCTAACTCACACATGCGAGACCTATTTGCGATGCAAATGCTTGTTTATATAAGGACTCAGATATGTTACTAACTGCAGTTACAGGTAAGTAACTCATTTATTTTGCTGGATATATGCTGTTTGAAATCCTACATTTCAGGAAATTAGAACCCCAGACTGTCAGGCTAGTGACTTGTGTCCTTTAGCCAACCAGGCCAACGTTGAAATGGGATTCCCAAGTAGATCACAGTGCTTATCATCTTTTGTCATAGTAAGGCCAATTTCCACATTGTTGGGAAAGTTACGGCCCATTGTACAAGAAGCATATCAACCCATACCGCCCTTTATGCAGAGATCCCACATCATGACATCCACATGGCTGTCTCATGGAAACTTCTTTATACCTTTATCGAACACTACTCTCTGGGCAAGGACAGAGCCAGAGAGTCAGTGCATGGTCAAGTGGTCTTGTGGAACCTGTTCCATTCGAGGTGAACCTGCTTACCCACCATCCTCTTCTTTAAATTAATATATGCATGTATACTGTTTGATATTGTGATTTAATTATGTGTTTCCGTGAAACATCCAGTGCTGGAGAAGAAGTAAGATACTTACCTGTAACTACAGTTCAGTAGTTGTAGAATAGCCCTATGTGCACTCGTACCTCTGTTTTTGATCTATAATTTTTTAATTGTTCAAGCGGCATTTCACTTTCAGAGTTACTGAATAATCCAATATATGTGACATTTACCTATTTTTCATTGCTAAAGTAGCCTGATTGCTTCACCTTTGTTGACACTCTATAGCCACTGACTTTATAAAAATGGCATTGCTGTCTGTATTTTTTCTTGTACTAGTTTAGCTTCCTGCATTTGAAATCGTAAAATGGTAATACTATTGTATCACTGAGCATAACTGGATGAACATAAGCTACTTGACTAGTCCCAATTTAGTTTTAAACAATTAAACACCTCTTATTGTGCTACAAGTGATCTTAAAATATCTTGGTCCAAGAAGGCTCTGCAGCCCTGTTCCTCTTGGCCCTCTTGGCTGCATTTGACAGTGTCGCACTTCATTCTCAGTTGTCTCATAGATTTCGGCATCAGTGAAAAGACCTTGAAATGGATAGGATCTTGCTTTTTTAGCAAATAGAACCCCAAAAATGTTTTGTTCTCCTCATTGATCTGAAGAATTCTACATTCAATGGGTGATCCCACAGGGGCCCTCCCTTAGCTCCAATTTGTTTAACATTTATGTCTCTGCTTTAGCCAAACTGATCTGATGCACTGGCCTTTAAATCTCATTTATGCTGATGACAACTCAATTAGTGTGCCAATCGCCAAAGTCAGCACCCTGACACAATTAAACTTCTACCACTGTATGGAGAAAGTGGCAAGTTGGATGAAACCTGACCTTCTGGGCCCCCAGTTACTGGTCTAAGGAATTAGATGACCCCCCAGAACCAGTCAAAGAAGCCACAAACCTAGACAACAAACTCACCTTTAACAAACACATTCCCAAAGTATCCTTTACCTGCTTTCTGTTGCTTCGATTGGTCAGAAAAATATTTCATCTGATATCAGAAACCCACCATAAAAACTGTCATTCAAACCTTAATAACATATTGGTTGGATTGGCATGTAGGACAGTCTCTCCCCTCTAACCCTGTTAAGTATATACTCAGACACATATACTTGTTCGCCCACAGCTAGTATAAATGTCGGAATATACGGCAGACACAGACGGACTTTCTTGAACAGACACTTTTGTTATTGTTATTATCGTAATGAATACAATATGGAACTGCGGAGTAAAACTGTTACTGTTGAATTGTAAAATATTATCCGTAGCATGGTTTAGCTCCCAACGGATGCTGCTATTGTAAATGTTTGTGTAACCCTGTGCATATTATTAATGCAATAGTTTCTTTGCATAATTTGCTGAAAATTAATAAAGATAATAAAAAAATAACATCTTGGTTGGGCTGTGCCAATACTCTCTAGCTCAGTTTACCTCAGTACCTGCTCAGTAGTCTGAAGATGACACAGAATGCAGTCACTGGGCTTCTTCTCAACATTCCTCCCAGGAATCATGTCTCAGGACATCTTCATTGGCTCTCAGTACGTAAAAAGTTTGAATTCAAAGCACTGTGCATCGCCCATCAGTCCCTCTGCAACCAAGAACTTTTCCTCTTGAGTAACAATTTCAGCTGGTATATAACCTCCTCTAATGCTCTCTTTGTAGTCCCCAAAATTTGTTCCAAGAGGTCAGAAGAAAAGTCCTTATTCCTAGCTGTGAAAACTTGGAACTCTCTTTGACCCACATTAGACTTTACAATAATCACTCTTCTTCAAGAAACAAATTTAAATATGGTTAATTTGCCAATAACTGACTTTGGACATACAGTGACTCTAACACCTGGATGATCCTGGTACCTAACCAGTTTCATTCAATCAATACTGAAAGTAGTCCAGCGAGCATTTTATCTAGTGTACATATAGTTTGTTATGCAGTTAGACGGTAATATGCATTACTTAAGTTGGTTTCTTACAGGTTTACCTTATTTTTGTGTGGTTTGGGAAAAAAGCTGTTGTACCATATTGCAACATTGTAAGCTAGCGGTAGAAGCAACAGGTCCGCTTGTGAGGTCTTTGCATATGGAGTTACAAAATTTGCCTTAAGGTGTATGTCATTGTGTGATGAAAATTTAAGTAAGAAGTTATTTCAATGTAAAATTGTTTTTATCAGGAGTTCACCGTTGACAATCCTAAACACTGAGTAGTCCAGCCAACATATGGAGTCGCAGGGCACTTCTTCATTGAAATTCTATTTCACATTTGCCTTTCTTTAGAAAGTCTATATATTTTTATTTGAACTAATATAATTTAGTGCCAATAAAAAAAAACTATATTCCCCTATTCTCCAGCTTTGGATTTTTTATAGAATCACATGTTTTTTTTTTTTTTTTTGTTTTTTTTTGAAAACCTTTATTTCAAAATTCAGGACACAGCTATTCAGCCGACAGCCCGGAGGTTCGGCAGCATTGAGAGTTAGATACAGTGATGTGTCCCCAATACAGTTCAAAGAGTAATGCAAAGGTCCAATTTTAAGTAAACACAGAAAAAACTCACAACAAACCCCAGCAAGGCAAGGACATTGAAAGCCCATGGCGAAAGCCCCCAGGGGAGGCCGGACCCCACTCATCTACTAGTTACAAGACTGTGTACGGAGGAAGAAGGGGGACAGCAGAGGCCCAAAACGGTTCCTAAAACCAAACTGTGCTGGAAAGTAGGTCAGGGGGAAAGCTGTTCCTCGGGAGGTTCCAGATCCGGGGCAAGACATATTCCCCCCCCTGTATTGGTTCCACCGCCCCCAGATGGCATGCCACTTCCGGGGGCGACCTCTAGAGCAGTAGACCGTCTTTTCCCTAAACATGCTCCAGTCCATGTTCTCCTTCCACGCGGTCAGTGTAGGGGGTCCCGAGGAGCCCCACAATCGCGCGATATCCCTTTTAGCAACCATGTTACCCAGAGTCACCCATTGGGTCTGCGCCTCATCGAGGTCAGTGGGCCCCCAGACGTTCAGGAGGCAACACCGCGCCTCCGGCTGTACCGCAGTGCCCGTCACCTCCCCCATAACTGCATGGACTCTCCTCCAGAACTCCACAATGACACCACATTCCCAAATGATGTGCAGGAAAGTACCCACCATACCACATCCCCTTCTGCACAGGCCGTCCTCCGAGAATCCCATGTGGACCAGTCTTGGCCCCGTCACATACACCCGGTGCAGTATTTTAAGCTGCACCAGCCTCAGACGCGACGGGATCGCAACCTCCTTAGGAGAAGAAACCGCTGACTGCCAGTCCTCATTATCCAACTCAAGGCCATCCCTAGTCCACTGTTCTCTCAGCCCCAAAAGCATGTCTGCCCGGACGTTAATCAACTTCTTATATATGAGCGAGATCGTGCTCTCGGGCATATGACCATCAAGGACTCGGTCCTCAAGGGGAGAGGACTCCGGCACCTTCTCACCCTCCACGAGGACTGATCGGAGGGCGTGACGCAGCTGGATATACCTGAAATACTCTGAGGGCCCTAGCTCAAACTCAGTCTGCAACTCCTCGAAGGACTTCACCCTCCCCTTATGCAGCACATCTCCCACCTTGGATATACCTATCAGGTCCCACTTATCAAAGCCCTTCGTATGCCAGAGTCTTCCCAATCTTTCCGATTCAAACAATGGGGTAGCAAGGGTGAGCCTATCCTTCCAGCCCAACGAGTCAGTCGCCATCTTCCATACACGCACCGCCACACCTGTGGGCCCCGTGAGGGACGAGTCTAAGGACCGAGAATACAACGCCCTGTAGTAGTTGCCGCCACGCAGCTGCCACCTATCCATGGCATACCCAGGGCTGAGGGCAGGGCCATAAAGCCCATGATTGATCGCGCTCAGCTGCGTGGCCCAATAGTACCGTCGGATGTCGGGGAGCGCAATGCCCCCATCGTACCATGGGAGCGTCAACTTTGAAATAGCTATTCGCGGCCGCCCATCCCACAGCAACGTCCGTTGGAGGCCTTCGACCTCCCGAAAGTATCTGGCCGGTACCCAGTCCAAGGTGTTCTGGAGGGCGTAGAGGAAGCGGGGAAGAGACATCATTTTGAACAGGGCCGCACGCCCAACAAGGGAGAGCGGCAGCCTCCGCCAACCTTCAACATCTCGCCTCAAGCGTGCCAAGGGGGGGAGCAGATTCCTCTCATAGCGCACAGCAGGATCCATGGATATAAAAATCCCCAAATACACGAAACCCTGCTGGGCAACCTGTATCGAACATGTTCTAGGGATCGATGGGACCTCGCCACTAAGAACGTACAAGTACGATTTGCCCCAATTAATCACAAGCCCCGAGTTCCTACCGAACGATGCGAGTACGTCACAGACCACTATAAGTGACTTTTTAGGTGAGGCAAGATACAGCAGGATATCATCGGCATAAAGCGAAATACGGTCCTCGTGATCAGGCGACCACCGAAGGCCCCGTATATCCGGATGCCAACGTATCCACGCAGCCAACGGTTCAAGGGCGAGGGCGAACAACAGAGGCGACAGGGGACAACCCTGCCGAGTACCCCTACCAAGCTGAAACGGAGTAGATGCCCGACCATTCACCACAACATTCGCTAGTGGCCCCTCGTACAGCAACCGAACCCAACTCACAAAACTGCGACCGAAACCAAACTTGGCCAGCACGGCCCACAAGTATGCCCACTCCACCGTGTCAAAGGCCATCGTGGCATCAAGAGATGCCACAATAGCCGGTTCACGCAGCGTGCCCGCCCTGGCGATGACGCCATGAAGACGCCGAAGGTTTAATGCTGTGTTTCGGTGCGGGATGAAGCCAGATTGATCCGGGTGGACCAAATCGCCAAGTACCCTAATCAAACGGGTAGCCAGGAGTTTGGCCAGAATTTTCGGCTCAGCGTTGAGGAGAGAAATGGGCCGATAGGAGGCGCACCTATCTCGGGGTTTACCCTCTTTATGTATGACAACGATCGACGCCAGCCGCTGATCCAACGGAAGGATCCCATCCCCCCGCGCCTCCAAAAACATGGCGCGCAGGTGAGGGGCGACCCTATCCGGGAACAGTTTGTACAGGTCGATCGGCAGTCCATTCGGTCCAGAGGCCTTACCCGAGTTTAAGGCGCGAATCGCCCCCGCCACCTCGTCAACCGTTATGTCACCATCCAAATCGTCCCTATCTATGTCAGAGAGGCAGGGCAACTCGAGATCCCGGAGGAGATCAGACGAGTCCTCGGGCGGCCTGTCCGACACCGAGGAATAAACCCTACGAAAATACTCAGCGAAACACTTCACAATCCCCTCAGGTTCCACAATCGCCTCTCCCCACTCTCCCGTCAACTCTGGCACCACTCTATTGACCCGTTCTTTCCTGTCCAACCACGCCAGGAGTTTCCCTGCCTTATCACCAACGTCATACAGGCGGCCCTGTTGTTCCCTACTGAGGGTCTTAGCGGCGTTCGTCACCAGGTCCCTATACTCCGCCTGCTTCAAGCAAAGCTCATGCAGTGAGGACTCTGTAACCTCCTCCTCCATAGCCCCCTCAAGGGCCGCGATCTCCTCCTCCACTTGCCGCACCTCGCCATCCCTCCGATTCTTGGCAGCCACCACCAGGGAGAGGGCTTCCCCCCGAAGCACGGTCTTAAAAGCTTCCCACAGCGACACCGCCGAGTCCACGGTTCCCAGATTGTCCTTAAAGTAATTATCTACCTTCTTTACCAGGGCGCTGCGCATCTTGGGGTCTCGGAAATACCATGGGTTAATGGGGGCCACCCTCCCTCCTCCCTCCCGACCTAGATCCAGCCGGATCCACACTGGCGAATGGTCAGAGATACCGCGTGCCATGTGCCTCGCCTCGGATATCAACGAGGCATGTGCGGCCAGAGTTAGCAGGTAATCAATCCTGGAGAGGCTACCATGCGCCCCGGAGTGAAACGTGTATTGACTCTGTGTGGGGTGCCGGAGCCTCCAGCAGTCTATCAGACCAAACGTATCCAGGAAGTCTGGAAGCCATTTCTGAGCCCCCCCTGTGTCCCTGGGCGGGTATCTATCCAACAGTCCGGAGCCCACAGCGTTGAAATCCCCTCCCACTACCAGCATTCCCCCCGGGAGAGTTAGCAAAGCCCTGCCCAGTTCAGCAAATGTGGAGGCCTGCAGGGCCGGCGGGACATAAACCGAAACCAAAACCAAAGTCCTTCCTTCCCACCGCCCCGCCACCGCCACAAACCTCCCCCTATCGTCAACAATGGTGGAGTCCACCTCAAAAGGCAACGATGCTCTAACGAGGATGCCCACACCCCTGGACCCAGAAGAGAATCCCGAGTGTGCAATGAATTTATACCCCTTCCTATTCAGGGCATAGCACGTATTACCTATGAGATGCGTTTCCTGCAGCAAGACAACATCTGGCATTGAGCGTTTCAAAAATTGCAAAACAATCCCCCTCTTGATGCGATCCCCCAAACCATTAACATTCCAGCTTATAACACTTAAGCCTCTACCCCCCATCCTCAAACGGAAAGGGGCCCACCCCACACCCGAGGAGCCACCATGGAACAGCCCTGAGGATAATCATCATGCCTTGCAGAAATAAACCCCCCAACAACAAACTCAAAATCCCCAAAACTCCCCCCACCCTGCACCCCTGCTGCAGCTTACAAAGCCCCCCCAACTTGCAGTGTGCCTGTCGCCCTACAAAAACTTAAAAATCTACAAAAAGTACCCTAAGGGAGGAAAAAGAGCAACCCTCGTCCTCCCGCAACCCTCCACAGTTACTGCACTCTGTTCAAGTCTTCAAGTATGGTCAATTCAAGTCAGGCCGGCTCTGAGATATCAGCCCTGTCCATCCCGGCCACTGTCTCCATGCTCGGATGTGTCATCCCCCGTCCGTCGCCGGGGCAAAGCGTCCAGCCATTCGTCGGCCATAACCGGAGAGTCAAAAAAGAATGTCCGATCTTCATGCACCACCCGTAGTCTGGCAGGGAAAAGCATGGCATACTTCAGATCCAGTTCCCGAAGTCTCCGCTTCACCACCAGGAAGCTCTGTCTCTGTCTCTGCACCTGCTGGGTGAAGTCCGGATAAAAATTCAACAACGCATTCTGGAAGGGGACTGGGCCCATCACCCTCGAAGCTTGCAGGATAGCGTCCCGATCTCGAAAATGAAAGAGCCGGGCGACAATCGGCCGCGGCGGGGCACCCGCCTTGGGCCGCCCGCCCGGCACCCTATGGGCCCTTTCCACCGCAAAAAAACTTTCCAAGGCCCTTAGGCTTCAGATGATTGAGGACCAAATCCTCCACCAGCAGGTCCGCCGAAGCCTCATGCGAGGACTCCGGGACCCCGATGACGCGCACGTTGTTGCGCCTGGCCCGGCTCTCGAAGTCCTCCAGCCGGCGGGCGGCGAGGTCACTCTCGGCCCTCAGCTTACGAACCTCGGTCTGCAGATCCGCGACATCATCAGTGAGGCCCGTGGTCTTGTGGTCCAGGTTCTTAACGCGCTCGTTCGTCTTGCCCAGGTCCGAGCGGATCAGATTGACATCTACCAGGATGGCATCCACCTTATGCGCCAGGGCCTCGAACTGTCTCCCCATCGAGGTCTGCATCCCGTCAAGCGCGCCCATGACATCCTGTAGGGAGAGCTCCAGTGTCCCAGGCGAGTCCTCCTTCTGGGCATCCGGCGCCTGGCTCGATCCACTCGGCGATGCTTTCAGGAGGGCGTAGCGGTCCATACTGTTGACTTGGGAATACGTTCCCCGCCTGGTGGACTTAGTCTTCAGCCGATCCCCTTCTGCCTTGCCCGACATAATGGACTCCAGGCAGTCCAATGCAGTTAAGACTGTTCCCTCTCAGAGAGAGGAATAAGGAGTGAGCAGGTCTGCCTTGTGCTGCCAGAGTAGCCCGCCGAGCGTCCTTGGGGTAATAAAGCCACCCAGAGCTCTGCAGTGTCCGGGCAGACAAAGGGAACGAAATCGAAAGTGAAAGAGCGAGGACCTCCGTCCGACAGTTCACACCTCGCCAGGCCGTTGTTGATCAACTAGGAGTCGGGCATCCTGCCAACTCTAGCCCCTGGCATCCCCGGGAGTTAGGCCGCAATCTTCCGCCAGTCGTAAGTCCGGTTCCCGATGGGCGATCCGACCGCGGGTAGCTTCAATCGCCTCCCTGACAACTCAGCAACACGGTGCCATGCATACCATCAGGATTAGAGACAGGATAGTCGACGGAGGGCGCGAGGGTCTCGGGAGCTCTAAGCTCACGCGGCCATCTTGGTCAAGCGCTAGGCTCCTCCCCATGTTTTTTTTTTTTAAAGAATTTTATTTATTTTTTGTTTAATATTCCAGATCACAGGAAAATCATGACAGAGGTTATACATCGCAGGTGGTTATGACAATAATATCAGTACATTCCTTTCAGGAATAGGGCATATTCTCAGTATCAACCTTACATGAATAGTACACATTACTGATTCGGTATGTAAACAGCACTTTTCTAAATATACAAACGTAACACTTAACATATCCCCCCCTCCCAGGGTCGCGTTTAATAATCCTACCTGTGTCAGGTACCAAGGGTCAGATCACATTTTATGAGTGTTGTATGTCTTCTGCACTCATGTACACCGAAAGACTCCTGTGTGATGATGTTACCTCGGTACCAACATGGCCTGCCCGTGACCCCCCTCCATCTCACACGATGGAAGGCGCCCTGTTTTGGGGATGTCCGTTATCATGGCGTTCCATGCCCTCGCATCATCTTCAAGCGTTTCATCTCTTCTAACTCTTTTCATTCGGATTAGCTCCACTGTTGCCCACTCTCTCAGATCTTTAGCCCAACTTTCCACAGTGGGGGGCTCCAAGCTCATCCACCTAATTGCTATTCATCGTTTAGCTAGTACTAGACCCAATTGAAGACATTTCCTTGTGCATTTTTTCCCCTTATGTCTAGGGAGTAGTCCCAGTAATACCTCCCTAATGAAATGAGATATCGTCCATCCTGTAACTTTTGTTAGGCATTCTATCACCTTCCCCCAGTAAGATGACAATTCCGGGCAATCCCAAGCCATGTGCATAAAATGGGCATCCGGACTTCCACACTTGGGGCAGTGGGTGGGGCGGTCCGGATATATTTTGTGTAGTACTCGCGGGGTCAGTTAGGTTTGATGTACAATATTATATTGTGTGAGTTTGAACCTAGCATTGGAGCTAATTTGTTTGACCCCCTCATGCACCCTCCTCCATTCTGTCTCTGTTAAGGGTTCATCTAGTGTTGTGTCCATTTAGTGTGTACTGGGAGAGGACCATTGAGGCTGTCCCCCTAAGCGCCCCATAAATATGTGAAATCAACCTACGTCCCCCCGGCAAGGTGGAAATAGCTTGTAGGGTAGCTGTTATGGGTGGCTCTTTTGGAAACATTGGCCACAATTTGCGGGCCACCGCCGAGATTTTTGCATATTGAAGGTATTGTCGCCTGCCTAGCTCAAACATGGGTTCCGCCTCCTCCTTAGTGAGGAACTGCTGGGCAGCATACAGGTCCCCCATCGTGTGACAACCCCCCTCCGTCCATTTACTGGTTGACATGGTGTGGCCTATCCGTTTAAATGGTAGCATGGCCCATAGCGGGGCATCTGGAGCATAGGGCACTCTTTTCACCACAATTTTGACTGCAACTTCCCAAGTTGTGGCCACATGGCGAACAATATGTGGGATCTGGGTGGGCACCCTAGACCCAAGCATGATGAACTCAGGGTGAGGAATACCCCTGTGTGTGCCCGCCAGTAACCGCTTTTCCCAGTTATCATGTTCGTCCAGCCAGTGCACCGCATGATGGAGCTGCTCCGCAATATAGTAGGGTTCCAATCGAAGGACCTCAAGTCCTCCCTGTTCCCATGTCCTCTGTAATGTGTCTAATTTTACCCTTTTCCGTTTGGATCCCCAAAGCAACTCCACCAGCAGGCGGTCCAGATGTCGGAAATACGTCTGTGCTATTTGCTAAAGTGAGTTTTGCATGACATACAGCTTAGTAGGATCACCATTTTGGTCAGTGCCACCCTACCCATCAAAGATAGTGGTAGCTCTCGCCAAAAAACGATCGATTTTTCGATGCCCTCCACACACCTCCCTACGTTTTTCTCCAAGTATGCAGCCGGCGTGTGCACCAGTTTAATCGCCAGGTATCTTACTTCATCTCTGACCCAACTCATTCCCACCGGTGGTAGTTCGCTTTCTTCCTTCCCAACCAGGCGTCCCATGGGAAAGAGTTTGGATTTCCGTGGATTGAGGCGCAGTTCCGAAATCTCCCCAAATCTGACCAATTCCCTGAGAAGCAGAGGTACTACCTCTTCAGGGTGCCGAAGATATACAAGCGTATCACCGGCATACATAGACACCACATGGGTAACACTTCTCAACAGTATCCCCCACCTTTCCATCACATTCCTAAGGGTGATCACCAGGGGCTCCATCGCGAGCGCGAAGTGAAGTGGCGATAAGGGGCAACCTTGCCGGGTACCCCTTTGTAGTTCGAAGCTGTCTAACACCTGATTACGTAAACGTACCCTAGCTGTAGGTCTACTGTGGAGGAGTTTCATCCATCCTATGTGCTTTTCACCCAGTCCCATCCTACCTAGTATCATCCACATATAGCTCCATTCGACAGTCGAAGGCCTGCTGGATATCCAGAAGGCAAAATGCCCAGCACTCTTCTTGAAGATGTGGCGCTTGCCAAATATGTGCGAGTCTACGCAAATTATGTGTAGTATTGTGACCGGGAATAAATCCGGCCTGGTCCGGGTGGACCAGCTGGGTCACATATGGCAAGAGACGTGCCGCCAACACGCCACTAAGAATTTTTTCATCTATGTTCAGGAGAGAAATAGGTCTGTAGGAGCTCGGAGAGAGGGAGTCCCTATCTGGCTTGGGAATCATAGACACCAGGGCTTCCATCATGGTGTTAGGAAGTTCCCCATGAGCCAGGGCTCCATTAAACACCTCAAGAAGATGGTCAACAGCTTCGGGGCAAATTTTTTATGAAACTCCGCCAGGAGCCAATCGGTCCCGGGACACTTCTCAGGTTTCAGCTTTTTAATCGATGCTAGGACCTACTCCCTAGAAAGTGGTGCCCCTAGCGCTTCGACTACTTCCGCCCCCAAAGTGGAATGCGTCTTCCCAGCCATGTAGTCCCATAGTACGTGCGGTCGAACCTGGAGGGCAGATGTACACGTGTGTTGTAAGTGGGTCACAAATTCCTTCAGAATCGTGTCTTGCGTGTATATCATGTTTCCTTCACCATTTCCTTCACCATTTCGGAACTGCGTTCTGTCTCTGTTCAAATCAATCGTGCTAGGAGCGCTCCTGACCTGTCCCCTTCCATATGTAATCGTTGTCTATAGGTAGTATACCTGTATATCAGTCGAACGTGAGCTACCAGTAGCTCATTAACACCTTAAAAGTAGCTCACAGCCTTAATTTCATTTTTAAATAAGCACAGGATCACAGCCTCCTTTTAAAGTTAAGGTCAGGCTGTGTTTAGTTTACATTATTATTTTCAGGCTGCAGATAGCAGGGCCTGATAATGAACAGTGCTGGAGTCAGATTTATGAGCCAGAGCATAGATGTGAAGAACTAAAGCACTGAGGTATTTAAATCTTGAATAAAAGTCCTTTTCAACTCAATATTGGATGGTGAGAACAAAATAATGTTTCTGATTGCTTTTAAATGGGAGAAAATTCAAATGAAAAGTTACCTTAATAATTATGAACTCTTTGTTTTAATGTTCTCCCATTTCAAACAGCAGGCCTCTTGCTCATAGTGGCCAGTAGACACTGTGCCACCTCGATATAATTTATAATTGAAAAATACAGTCATTTGTTAAATGGGAGAAATTTAAAGTGAAGAAACGTATTTCTATGAAACATTGAGTCAATGTTTTTCTTCACTTTCAATTAAGCCAATTTCATCTTAATATTTTATGAAGTAAGGTTCATAACTTTAAATTACTCCCATTTGAACAAATGGCTGTATTTTTCTGGTAGAAATATGGCGCCATGTCTGCAGGTCATCGGGTGCCAGATGCCTGCTGTTTGTAAATGCAACACTTTGAAATGGAAGAAAATTTAAATGATGAGTTTTGTGGAATTAATAATATATAGTTAACTCTTCGGTTTAATCTTCTCCTATTTCAAAGTGTTGCATGTACATGCAGCATGCATCTTTCTCCCAGTGGCTGATAGGCATGGTTTCATATTTACAACTAAATAATATAGCCAATTTTTTAAGTAGGAGAAATTAAAATGCAGAAAAATGTTCAATAGTATGAACATTTTTGTGAAACATTTTTCTGCACTTTAAATATCTCACATTTAAAAAAAATGGTTGTATTTTTCTGTTGTACATGTAGCGGTGCCACATTTGGGGAAAGTACATATGACACAGGCTCTCATTTACCCATACTCATATATCCCATTCTTACAAACGTATGTTCATACATCCCGAAGACTACGCTCCTAGTGACACACATGGCATCCCTGTCATAGTGCCCCTAGTCAAAGTGTTTGTTCAAACCATTGTATCTGGCCCTATGAACATAGGTTTCAAGTCAATGAAGCTGGGTGTGGCAGTTCCTGGTAACAGTGCTCAAGTGGCTAGGCCTACAATGATTTTCACTGATCAGAAGTAGCTCTCACTACAGAAAAGGTTGGAGACCCCTGTTCTAAAGGAAACTTCAGCCAATGGAGTGAGATTGCTCTCTACCTCACCCCTCCCAGACGTCTTCACATGTCAGAGTTCTACTGCATGCTGTCGGGAAGGAAGTTAAGCCTAAATTCAAAACTTTCCTTCAGCTGCAGTCATGGATTGCTAATACTACTGCTGCTGAGAAAACGGAACACCACGGAGAAATCCAAAAGAAGCCTTTTAAAAGCCTGTGATACTTATGGGAAAACCTGCCTCTACCCGGATCATAAGGCTAAGGACTGCAAAATCTGCTGAAAGTTCTCTGCCAAGACACTCGGTTATGAGGAAAGATTTTTAAGATGGATCCAGAAAACAGTGAGGCTTACATTCCATCATCACTTAAAAACCTTGCCATCAATCAGGTGGCCACAGCGCTCAAATTTATTCGTGTTAAACTCATCTCCGCCTAAACTACAAATAATCTGATGTGCACCAGGAAGAAATCAGAAAATCCTTATGGGAGCACTCGCGCACAGAGCACTTTATGGACTAGTGCTTTTAATAACCATTGTTTTTTGTACCGTAAATTTTAAATATGAATTCCTCTTTTAATCTATAATGCTCTCTTTTAGTAACATTTCTTGCTCAATATTCTGTATGGCTTAAAATTGCAATGATTTTGATTAATCTGCAAATAATTAAATACCACTGAGGCTGGATCTTATAAGTCTGAGGAGAAAAAGGTGTTAATAAGAAAGCCTGAAACAGCTGAGAGTTGGAAAAAAAAAATCAAGTTTAAAAGAATTAACCTCCGATACGGCTGAGGAAAAGAAACACACATCGTCAGAAGAAGCTTCTCCAGAAAAATACCAAAAAAAGAGACATTTTCCCACCACTGTGACTCCTCCATAACCTCCTCTTGCAAAGAAGGTGAAGACTACCTTGACTACAGCTGACAAAACTTCCCTGACACCGCCAAAGATGAGGAAATAGCTATCCCAGTCAAGCTCTCTGATGTCATTGTCTCACATAGCTTCCCCAACGATGACACAGAGATTACTGCCTACAAAAGAAACGGTCACGAGAAAAGCTGTGTTGAGGGACCCGGCACTGAAGCGTACAACAGAAAAACTGTCAAAAACCAATTCGTCAGCCTAAACCTCCCAGCAATCAACGGCTTCTCCCTTAGCTGCACCAGGGATATTCAGACAGGTAGGTAAATAAGAACCACCTCCAACTCCTCGCTAACCAAAACAGCAGTTCTCAGACATAACCTCAAACACTTATCCAGGTGGACATGTTGGATGGCAAATATGCGAATATGTGGTGAGGGAGGTGATAAACCTTCCACAGACAGGGCAAGGAGAGAATAGTGGGATGATTACATTCTCCATACAACAGACCCATCTGCACTTTCAGCTATTGATTCACAACCAGATGATCAAGTTCAACGCTAAAGTAGATAGAGCAGCAAAGAGCTTTGACCTACCCATAGATGTCAGGGAACATGACTGTTTATAATTTTTAAGAGCCAGCAAGAAAATCAGTGAGAGTGAGCCCGCTAGTGGGTCACATTCGGCAAGAGGAGATTAAAGTAATGCAAACTCCAGCTGTACTAGCTGTATTTGTACCCAGGCTAAATTAAAAAACTAAAAAAATATTGGAAAATTCCCTGACTTGTCTTCTTGGTCACCTCAAAACAGACTTGGATGTCATACAAGCAATGCAGCAGCATTTAAGAAACACATTTACTCTATATACAACACTGCCAGACAGAAAAGATCACATGATGGAATGTTAGGGCACAAGAAAGCAGCTATGTTCATCAGGGCTACCGTGGCAGCATTTGGCAGATAGTACCTGCAAATATGGTCAGGTATAACCCCATAAATGGTTCTCCTGCCAGATGAGTAGAATCAGGCTAAAGCAATTCTCCATGAAGGGGAGAGATTGTCAGCTGCACAAATCGATTTTTCAATGGATGTGCATAACTAGCTTCAGTCAACTGTCTGGAGCTGCTGTCTTACAAAGACAAGAGTGGATGAGAGCTCCCTCCTTCAGACCAGACATCCAGAATAAAATCATTGTCATGCCATTTAATAGATAATTATCTTTTGGTAAGCATGTTTACACTCTGCAAACCATAAATGTGGACATAAGAGTTTTGGGGCTCTATAGCTAAGGGGACCTCAGCCTTTTCTTGGTGGAGAAAGAATTCAGCTGTACTGTCATTTCTATCACACGTACAGATATTCATTCTATCAGTATTACTATCAATTTTACTCATATCACCAAGACTATGGACCCATCAGCAACAGCCGCCATACAGGTAGACACAGCACCAGTCCTATACAAGACCACCAACAAAATATAAAAGTCAAAGGGACAAGATGTAAGGCTTCATAGACAATTTCCAGCCACCATATACTACCATTCCTTTTCAAAGGATACCTAGCTTTGGACGTGGCACAATCGCTACTTTCTACAACAGTCGGAAAAAGTCACCACAGATAAAGTGGTGCTAGATGTGATCCAGTATGGACATACTTTAGAATTTGTCCAACGTCCGCCAACAACTCCTCCACCCTAGTTGTGATGCAAGCACCTAAGTTTGTTAAAAGCAGACATTCTCATCATGCTAAGGAAATAAGCCATAGAAATAGTTCAGAAACATCATCAAAATATTATATTCTACTACAGGTACTTCCTCATGAAAACGAAAATCTCAAAACAGTGGAGAACCATTCTGAACTTATGACAATTCAGTCTCTTTCTATGAAAACAATTAGTCTGGATGGTGATGCTCCAAGGGGTATTACAACGCCTAGTGAGGAAGGACTATGTGGCATTCACATAAACCATCACAAATAGCTCAGATTCGAGGCAGCCGGTTGCCACTACCAATTTTGGGTTCTTTCTTTTGGCATTCGCTCTGCACCCAGAACCTTCACAAAGTGTATGGAACCAGTTGCAGCCCACGTTTGGCATCTGTGGGTGCCAGATCTTGCCTTACTTAGATGACTAGACGGTCAAAGGTGCATTTAGAGTCTCTACAAACAACTCAGTAGCAGCCTAAATCAGATTCTTCAAATCTGTAGACTCCCTTTTCAAAGGAAGCACATTCTCTTTAATACTTTCTCTGAAGAATCACTTTTTAAGAGCACTAAGGGATATAAAGGAGAGGAATGCACACCCATTGACAGGCAGACAGCAAATTCTTGCTGTGCTAGGAGACAACTACTGAAACAATCCAGAGTAAAAGTGTGCCTCCTGAAATGTCTTCTAGACATGATGTCATCATGTATTGTATTAGTACTATTCTACTGATTACACATGAGACCCAACCAAGAGGAATTGGACAAGCTGTGACCTCAAGTGTGAGGATCCTTCAAAAGACAAGGTGATCATAACAACAAAAATGAAAGAGACACTGCCCTGATAAGCAGTGCCAGAGAATACAGGATAATTCCTTCAATCCCAGTCTCACTTTGAGGTCACCTTACATGTCTTGATGGATAGATGGGTAGTTCACCTGCATGAACTGTTGGCAGGAGGCCAATGGTCATGACAGTAAAATCATAATTGTGCTCTAGCTGAGCTTGGCGAGGAGAGCACTGCAATTGTTTCTCCCTCGTACCCAGGACTTGGAGGTCTTGAGCGGAACAGACAACATCACCTCAGTGTTCTACATAACCAAGCATAGAGGAACACACTCTTAGATCCTGTCATCAGAAGTTATGGCATTGGGTGATTAATCACTGAATTGCTTTAATGGCAGGGTATCTCCCAAGGATAAAGAACAACTGAGCATGCTCCCACAGAAGAGCACTGAAAAACTGTCACAAGAGGGAGTTAAAGGACACTGTCCTCAAACAAGTCTTCAGTGACTGGGGCCACAAAAAATAGATCTATTCAGCATAAAAAACAACGAAGAATGCCACTCTTTCACAAGCAGGTTTCCACAGCCAAACTCATGGGGTAGTGCTCTTTCGAACAGATGGTGCAAAATGTTTGCTTATGCTTTTCTGCCAATTCGGCTTATGCTAAAAGTGATCGTCAAGATGAAAAGAGAACCCTGAAGATTGATCCTCATAGCTCTGACCTTGCCGAGACATTACTGGTTTTTGGACATTTTACAGCTAGTGGAAGTGCCACCTATACCACTAGGGACGAGTGCAGACCTTTTGTCCAAATGTCAGGCTAGATCCTTTATTACAGATCTCAGACTCTGATATTGACAGCCTGTCTCTTAAATTCCCATGAGTTTGGAAATGTAGACAGCCTAGAAGACTGCAGAAATACCTTGGCACAAGCCAGAGCAGTATCTACAAACAAGATATATGTTGCAAAATGAAAAAGATTTTGCGTTTGGTGTGGAGCCAAAAGGCTTCCATCCTTTTGACATACAAACCCTCCAAATACTTCCCTTTATGCTGGAACTAGCCATGTGGGGGCTGGGTGTATTGTACTTAAATACTAAAGGATAGTCTCACAGTGAAAGCACCAGAGAACAATCTGGTTGATCTTTTTGTACTGTTAAAGGAGTATTCAGACATCCGAGTATATACCAATACCCCTTTTTTAACTGCAAGTCACTTTATTATTCCTTATTTCTATATGTTTGATTATGGTTACTTTGTTTGGGGTTCCTATATCACTTATTTCCTTTTTTTAAGAATATATTTTTGTGTATATTTTCTTTTGCTTCATAATCAAAAATAAACAACTCAGTTCGGCTAAATTGAGTTGTATGAAAAGCAATAATTGGGCTATTCAATTTGTGCTCTAATTCATTTATGACAGATGTGCTCTGTTTCATTACACTTTATTTTCTTCTTTATTAAATCCACACAGAATGATTTTGTGATAAAAGAAAATTGTTTTAAAAAATGAGTTCCTTGTGAACACTTGTTATAGGTTGATACTTTGTATCCAGTTTGGATGGACATATAGGTTGCTCTTTTTTTTTTTTTAAAGACATGTCAGGGCTGAGGCATGTGCCATTAAAAATCCACTTGGCAACCATATTGCATTTTTAAAGCTCACCTAATGAGCTGTCAATATAGGATTGTACTAGAATTTGTAACAGGACTAATCAGAGTGTTCCCAACCTCCAGAACACCACCAACAGCTTGGGAACTGAATATAGTGTTTTGACAATTATTGTCGGATCCATTTGAATCAATTCACAAGGCAAAATTAAAATACCTCACCTGGAAACTACGTCTCCACAGGCTATAACATCTACAAAAGATGTTAGTCAGATTCAGGCCTTTATCATCACAGAGCCTTTCTTCCAGTTCTTGAAAAACAAGTTCATCTTGAGAAATAATTAAAGCAGTCATGCTTACCTTAGAGACAATATTTAAAGTAATTATGCAGCACTCAATCAGTAATAAAGTGAAAACACAAAACAATAAAAACCCCACACCAGTTTACAAAAATAGAGTACATTTTAATAAGTTATTTGACACCAAGACAATAAAAATCCCAATTTGTAGAACCAGAGAAATGCAGTTTTAAAGGTTTAGGTAATGATAGTGCTTAAAAACACAAAGCACAAGCTGTGGTTATCTAGTTGTGCCGGAATGGTACAAAGTCACAAGTCCAGGCCGACCGCAATGGATGGAGCACAGGCCCAATACAGAAACCAGGTTAGACACGCTGAGAATACTTTGTCCTTTATTTTTTTCTATTAAATCATTTTTATTGCCATTTTCTTTAATTAAGTACATCACATCAGTATTGGTGGCATTGACATAAAAAGATATATCACATACATTTTACACCTTGACATGAGGCCGAATAACATCGTGGTCTATAGCCTCCCGTACAGTCCCAGAATTGATGGTATTTCTAAGGAGTGAGTGGTGAGGGAGTATCAGCATTCATGTAAGGCAGTCTGTGTTGTGTGTTGGGATGTGAGGCGTACTCTCTCTATTAGCACTATATCGTAGGGGTTGTTTCGTGCCAGTAGTAATATGAACTTAAATGAACCCGAGAGATAGAACTGGGATACACTGTGTCGTATATTGCTCCATTCGGTGGTAGCCGCCTGAGTTTTGCAGTATGGTATGGTGGCTATTTAGGCATGTGCAGGTGAGGGGGGGAGTCTCGGGGTCGCACACGCGGTAGTGTATCTATGACCCGCTCGTGGTTGCCAGTTGTGACCCACCGGGCATCTGGCCCCTCCGAGAGTCACCTTGAGTTGCCGCAGGGGTCGTGTGTGCCATAGGAGAACTGGTAGTTTGAGACCCTGGTGTTGTCAGTGTTTCCTGTATGAAGGAATGGAGTATCATGGCCCATGGCATGGAAATTAGATGCTGACGGGTTCCTTTAACCTCCTCTGTACAGAGCCCTTCCTCCTCCTCTGTGCACCATTTCTTGACTGCTCCCACCCATGCTGCTAGAGGGGGACCCACCGGTGCTTTCCAATGCATAGTTATGCTTCGCTTAGCTAGTAGGAGCACCAAGGTATTTTATGTTCTTGATGCAGGGCATTGCACCGTGGCGCTTTTGAGGAGCGATGTGTTGTCCTGCGTCAACTTACCTACCTTGAGGATATATATATTGTGAAGGGACATATATGTGGAGTTATGTATAGTTAAAGTTTGCTTACCCATAGAAACTTACCTTCACAATATTTTTATCCTTGATATTCTTTTGGACACACAATATTTCTTCTCCGATATTTTAAGCAAACACTATCCCATCCAGGCACAACTACTCCCTCTGTTGTGTGGCTGTCTGGGAGGTGTACACAAAGGCCAGCTGACAACTGCACCCAGTCATGTGACCCAGTAACAGGCTGCATGCACCAAATGGTTAGGACAAGAAAATTCCAACTTTGTGGAATGGCAGACATTAGCAACTTTATAATGCTTTCTCTAATATGGATCTTTGTATTGAAGTTTTGCGACACTGTATTTTAGACAGGTATGTTAAGAGCCAGTGATTGATTCTATATTCTTGGAAACTTCCCGTTATATTTACACTGCATGACACATTGACTTACAACTTTTACCTTACAGAATGGTAACATTTGTGTTGGATTTTTCGGAATGTGGTTCTTAACTATAAGATAATACTAGGATGATATGTATTTTTATATGATCGTCTTTTTTATAAGATCGTCTTTTTTCAACTAAAATACACCCGATGGCAGATGTAGGTTACTAATATTGATTTTTCCATTGTGCAACCTTCTCTAATATGGCTGCTTGGTTCATTGGAGATACTCATTTGCACTAATTTATGTTTGGTGATGACTTCGCCAAGGAAATTATGTATTGTTCCTATGGTTTGGTAGCGAGTTTATAAATGGTACCAGTTGGACTGTGAGTTATATCCTGAGAATTTTTAAGTCCTCAATCTTCTATAAAAAAAAATTGTGTTGATTTTCTTTAAGATGGCTGCTGTTTTTGTCATGGTCCTTCACGTGATTGTGATTCTGTGTACAATGTTGAGTTTAACTACAGCGCGTTACCGTGGAAGCCACATGACCTACTTTTTTTTAGGGTTGGCAGATGAATACTGTATCTGCTTTTCGGACCAGACAGCTGAGTGATAAACTTTGTTTTCCTCGTTTAGACACATTGTGATGAGGACTAACGGTAATTAGGTGTTTGCTGTTGTGTTATATTTTGCAGAGGTGACGGTTCTAATTAAGTTGGAATCGAGTAAGCTGCTGTGTTTTTACTGATTTTTATCTTGTGGCAAGTCTGCAGGAGGAAGTTTATATTTGTTTTTTACTTCCATAGTAATATACAGACTAGAGACTTCTATTTTGAATTTGGGTTAAAAGTAAGCAAGGTATTTGTTTTAATGATTTGTTTTAATGATTGGTAGTGATGGAGTATAAGGTATGGTTCACTAGAGGTCCTTTATGATGGGCGTTGTATCAGTTGTCTTATAAGTAATAGCACCTTTGTATTTGTATTTTTGTATTCGTATTGACATTTGTAAGGCGCATAAATCACCCGTAGGTTTCATAGCGCCAGCAGATACTCCAATAACTAGCAGGTGGTCAGACAGCGTTAGAATAGCCAGGTTTTCAGGAGTTTACGGAAATTCAGGTGGTTCGGTTCAAGCCTCATAGGTAGAGGTAGAGTGTTCCAGATCTCGGGGGCTATTTTAGAAAAGGATCTGTCTCCGTTTCTGACAGTTCGAACTTTGGGGATGGAGAGGAGGTGCTTGCAGGATGATCTAAGCGTTCTAGCCGGATGATAGGCTATGAGCTTATTGGCGAGATATAATGGGCCTTTGCCGTTTAGAGTTTTGTGAACCAAGCAGCAGAGTTTAAACTTGATGCGCTTTTTAATGGGAAGCCAATGTAACGACCTCAAACTGAGGGCAGAGGAAGTACGAGAGGGGAGATCGAGGACCATCCTGGCAGCAGTGTTTTGCAGGACCTGGAGTTTATTCAAAAGATTTTCATGTATGGAGGCGAAGAGCGCATTACCTTGGTGGCATGTTATATGGAATGTATTCCCAGTATGGGATTTTTGGCACTATAGTTTACTTTTGACATTGGTGGTTGTCTTATTGTAAGCAGGTGATATCTAGTGTCACAGGTTGTAATGATTAGTGTGTTTGTGTCAGTATTTACAGGATTGTTTTTTTCCAACAACGCTGAGTCCTGAGGATGGTCTTGCGGACCTATCTGGCCATTGAAGACCGAAAAGTCGACACCACATCCTTTATAACCTCAAATGTTTCAAGTTTACTTTTTTGTTAGATCCAATGAATGTTAACAACTGAAGGATTGTAGGTCTGGGATTATGATTAATGTTTACACTGCTTGAAGTTAAAAGGAGTGAATACACTTCCACTAATCCCACAATAGATAAAATACTAGTAATTCATGGGATTCTTTGGAGGTGTCAGTGTTGTGAATATTGAAATGTGCATACTGCTCGGATACATTGTTTTATAATGACATATATAATATAAACTAGATATTATTAAAGTAAAGGAATATCTATATTTTGATTACACCTGTGAATATTTTTAGAATTATTTGATTAATCATTCGAATTCACTTAGTGGACTGATACTAAATGTGGAAATAATTTGGATTTAAATAATTCCTCAAGGAATATTTTGTATGTGATGAGCTTTTTAAAAGTGGCATTTTCAGAATTGTAACTTAAAATGCAATTTTACTGTTTAAGTGGGTTTTAAATAAAAATTCCGCAGACACACAACATGGCTTTCCCATCTGCTCCCAATGAAAAGTTCACAAGGAACTAATTCGAAAAAAATTATCTATTACATACAATCTCAATGATTGCTTTTGAATTAATCTCATACCAATAAGTCAAGAAAAAGGAATAATTTTTTTTTTAAACAGAGACAAATCAATGATAAACACAGTAAGTCTACACAAGACCCTTTTAGATTACTGAAATCTACCAAGCCTCAGCCGAGGTCTTTATTTAATAATCACTTTTTTATATCACATATAAAAACACATTTTATATATACACAAAACCTCTCTTTCTTACATTCACAGTGAATGGTGAGCCCAAGTGAAACAAACCATAACCTTATACAATGTGACAAGACAAAAAAGATTTGTGGAAGGTTATTGGAAAAATTATAAGGACAGTTTATATACAATGTACAGTGATTCAGTCAAGGCTGTCTCTTATTTTGTTGTCGACGGCGTTTCGACCCACTTTTAAATACCGGGTCTCATCAGGACTGTAATTCTGGGGACAGTATAACACATACAGTCGTCCGTATAGGATCCAGTATGTTTAGAGATGTGGCGGATGAAAGTTACATCCAAACTTGGGTTCTTTTTTATCCTCCAAGGGTAAGGGTCAATTATTACACCGGATATTTAAGGAGATTCAAATTGCTGTTTCAACACTTATGTTCAATATCAGAAGAGAGGATGCAAACTCCTATGATCAGTAACGATTCTGCTGTATATTCAAAAAAGCGGCTAGCAAGATTAATTCGGCTACGGGCTTTGCGTGAAAGAACACGTATCGACCAAGGTGCCACGAATGGGTGAGCGCCGCTTTTTTGAATATACAGCAGAATCGTTACTGATCATAGGAGTTTGCATCCTCTCTTCTGATATTGAACATAAGTGTTGAAACAGCAATTTGAATCTCCTTAAATATCCGGTGTAATAATTGACCCTTACCCTTGGAGGATAAAAAAGAACCCAAGTTTGGATGTAACTTTCATCCGCCACATCTCTAAACATACTGGATCCTATACGGACGACTGTATGTGTTATACTGTCCCCAGAATTACAGTCCTGATGAGACCCGGTATTTAAAAGTGGGTCGAAACGCTGTCGACAACAAAATAAGAGACAGCCTTGACTGAATCACTGTACATTGTATATAAACTGTCCTTATAATTTTTCCAATAACCTTCCACAAATCTTTTTTGTCTTGTCACATTGTATAAGGTTATGGTTTGTTTCACTGGGGCTCACCATTCACTGTGAATGTAAGAAAGAGAGGTTTTGTGTATATATAAAATGTGTTTTTATATGTGATATAAAAAAGTGATTATTAAATAAAGACCTCGGCTGAGGCTTGGTAGATTTCAGTAATCTAAAAGGGTCTTGTGTAGACTTACTGTGTTTATCATTGATTTGTCTTTGTTTAAAAACATTTTTATTCCTTTTTCTTGACTTATTGGTATGAGATTAATTCAAAAGCAATCATTGAGATTGTATGTAATAGATAATTTTTTCGAATTAGTTCCTTGTGAACGTTGTTTTGCAGTACATTGTACTTACCCGGTTCACAGGGACATAAGGGTCGCTCTTGTAAATCTAGAATATCCCAATGAAAAGTTATCACTTATTAAATGTCATAAGGTAACCTAATGTTATTGCATGGGAGAGATAGGCCTTATAATCGTGAAAAATGAATTTGAAAGTGTTTTTCCCTACCAAGATATATAAAACTTCAAATTATATGTTCAACATTTTAAGTACGGCACACCCTGCCCTCTGGGCTGTTCAAGGTCTCCCCTAGGGGTTACATAGATGTATTAAAATGCATGGTTTAGGCCTGGCAAATGGTTTATTTTGTCAGATGGAAGTGTCAGTTTAAAACTGCAAGGCTACTTAAGCAGGTGGCATAATAAGTGCTGCAAGCCCACTAGTCACATTCAATTGACAGGCCCTGGGTACATGTTGTTCCTCTTTACTCGGGACTTACAAGTAAATTAAATGTGCCGATTGTGTGTAAGCCAATTGTACCATGTTTAAAAGAGAGGGTATATGCACTTTAGCACTGATTAGCAGTGGTAAAGTGCACAGTCCTACAGCCAACAAAAACAAATTCAGAAAAATGGGAGCAGTGAAGGCAAACAGTTTGGGGTGTCCCTACGGAGTGCCAAGTCCAAGTTCATAAAGCAGGGAATCTCCAGATGGGTAGCTGCAACAATAGACTTCTGTCACATACAAGCAGGAAGACCTCGCGAAGGAGTTCTCAAATCCAGTTCTAAAAGGTATGGTAACTTCATCAGCACTCTATGCAGGTATTCCCCTAGTGGACAGTTGCTGAGCTGCAATGTAGAGCTCAAGCACACCTTCACAAAGCACTATTGCTTGGAAGCAGTTGCAGACAGTTAGTGGGAAAGACAGTTCTATGTCCTCTTTTCAAATAAGTTAAGCCAATGCATTTTATCCATCCATCCTCTTATTGTGTGCATATGGAGCTGAACAGTTAACACTGCTTACTATTCTGACACAAACTTATGAATCTATTAAATATTCAATGCTGGAGAAACACATTAGTTACCTGTAACGGTGATTCTGAAGCATTGGATTTTTCCCAGATTCGCATGTTGATTTATTCCCCTTCCTCATACTGAGAACCCCGGGAACTAATGTTAATACAACAGTGCACATTTACACTTAGTAGCATTGAACTTAAAACCAAACATTTCTATCCTAGCCACATCGTTATAAATGATCTAAACTCCACCTAGTAAGACCCCAGCACCCTCAGCTTTTCCTTCGACAGAGGTTTCCACCTGCCAGATTTTATACTGCACATGCAGCGTGAGGAACCCTCTGGGAGAGCTGTTTCCAAAAGAAGACTTTTTTCAGCTCTTCCATTTTTTTCTCAGCAGAACATGTTGTTTTCAACATGCCTGAATTGATATAAAATACATCTCAATTCAAGGCATGCAAGGAAAATCTATATGGATGTACCTCATTAAAAATGCTTGTATTGCCTACATCCCAATCAGAAGCCTAAGCATTGAGAGATTTATGAGATCTTATCAACCAAAGCCTTAAAAGACAGGGAGAGACTGGTGATTGCTATTTCGGAAGAGAAAATAGAGGCTGTCTCTTCAAAACACCAAGGTGAGACTACCAAATCCTCATCCAAGAAATCTGTAAAGAAGATTTCCAAACAGCCTTTGGGACTGTGAACTTGTCCCCATGGTCCGACACTTGGCCATTCGATGTCGGCTGCTTCTAAGCTGCAAAAAGGTGAGGTGCCTAAGAAGCATCCACAAAAGATGAAAGAGTGTACTCCCTACTGAGGATGTAGCATCTATTAAGAGGTCTAAAGCTACCTCAGTATCAGATCACAGTTTGTCAACAAGATGAATGACAACAGGAGAACCTTCTAAAAAAACAATACGTTTGCTCGGCTTTCCAGTGATGGGACATTCACTAACAAACTTAGAGTCAACAACGCAGACAACTCCATTGAGGATGAAACTTCCTGTTGGTGTTGACTTCATTGTTGACAAAGTTGTTGACGAAAATGCCACCAGCGAGGACTCCATCCTCGAGGGGGGCCCTAATTCATTTTCTTATGTCCTCTGAACTCCTGTTTATTTATAGAATTTATTTTGAACGAATATGACCCAAGAAGGTATCAAAGTGCTTTACAAATAGTCAGGAACAAATGAGAGGGAAACAAGTAGGGAAAAACAACATGATCGTGCAAGATAAAGGCAGTCACAGCTCCGAGTTGGAGGAGGAGACCAATGCATAGCAAAGCCGATAAGTCCAAATACAAGAGCATATATAGGAGATCAAAA
The DNA here is from genome assembly GCF_964204655.1 of Triturus cristatus. Classification (NCBI taxonomy): domain Eukaryota; kingdom Metazoa; phylum Chordata; class Amphibia; order Caudata; family Salamandridae; genus Triturus; species Triturus cristatus. Next base: position 770,407,620 of record NC_140595.1, on the reverse strand, counting down.
AAACAAAAAACATGGGTGGGGAATACAAACAAATGTTCAAGAACAATAAGGATGTTGCAACACCAAGCGGAGGAGGAAGACCAGTACAGAGCCAGGCCGACAAGTCAATATACAAGGAAGTAGATAGGAGGTAAAAAGCAAGTGTGACATAAGGGCGGAGTTGTTGAATTTCTAGTTGAAAAAAGTATTCATTAGTAGTACTTTCACTTCTTTTTTGAAGGACACTGTTGTGGGATTCCCTCTAGTTTCAGGAGGCAGGGATATCTGTCGATGACACGACTCATCGACGGCCACAGCAATAATTTTGCAAGCACCTCTGGGACCTCCAAGCATAACTATTCAGTCAGCTTCACAGCCAGCATTTCAGCCTATAGCGACTTCTGCTTCAGACATTTTGCTATTACCTACAACCTTACCACTTACATTGATGGTGTCACCGTTTCCACTGCATCTGCCAAAGAGACTTTTAAAAACTTCCTCTTCAAGCCCGGAGGAAGAGAGGTACGATGATCCAGGTGTAAACTATATTGAAGCATTCTCCAATTATGAAGAACACCCCAAAGGGCTTAGAAGAGAACGTTATCCTGATGAATTAAATAATCAGTATGCAGGTTTTGAGAAAGAGTATGAGGGAGTGATGTTTTTGCAACACAGACAAGACAAGATTTAGTCACCTGTCACTCGCATCCAAACCACAACACGGATGACCGCTCCTTCATCCCTCCTACTGAACACTGCACTTAGTAATGTTTCTAGATACGGAACAGGACCAAATAAGATATATTGCATACTTGTGACCAAGCCTCTTCACTGCTCTTTCTATACCAATCCAAGTTGAGCCTTGAAAAAGCCCGGGCCTTTCAGCCCTAAGGGGGCAAAACATGTGTTGACTGAGTTCTCAATCCATCTATCATCAAGCACGATGGATGGTCTCAGTTTGAGATATTCAAACCAGTATAATTAGAGACTATTCCATTATAGATTGACTATATAAGAAATATAATCTTTGGTCTTGTGTATAATTTGTGCATATGTTAATATCATGTATGATGTCTTATTAATCTGTACAAAACAGTCTTATTTTAAAGTGTCAGCACATCCACTTTCATTTCTTGTTGATCTCCGGGAGGACCACTTGTCTGTACTCCGCGAAGAAGTTCAGGCTTTCTTGACGAAGGGAGCAATTGATAGGGGGCCAGCACCAGGGATCGGGACTGGCTGCTATTCTTGTTACTTACTGGTGCCTTCGCCGCATCCCTTCTCTTTGCCCTCAGAACTTCTTCAAGTTCAAAATGCTCACTCTGGCCCAAGTCTTGTCTGCCCTAGACCCAGGGGACTGGATGGTGGCATTGGATTTGCAGGACACCTCTTGCCACATTCCCATCCTGCCATCTCACTGCTCTTACCTGCAGTTTCGGGTAGAAGAAGAGCATTTTTACTCCTCTGTTCTCCCGTATGGCCTTACCAGTGCATCTCAGGTGTTCATGAAGGTGGTGGGTGCAGAACATCTATGGAGGTTGGGAATTACAGTCTTACCATACCTCAACGACTAGCTACTGAACATGGGTTCACCTCAAACATTCATAAACCACTTCCAGGTGGGTGCAGACCTGTTGACATTCATTGGATTTCTCCTTCAAAATGAATCCTTCACAACTGCTCCCCTTCCTCGATGCTCTTCTGAGCCCTCCTCCCACCTCAAAGAGTATGGTCCTGATGTTTCAACCCTTGACCTGGGTCTCAATGAGAGTGTTTCTGAGGCTTCTTGGCCTTCTGCATCCTGTGGACCATGCCAAGTGGCACAAATGGGCACTGCAGTGGAATCTGAAATCTCACTTGGCTCAGCACGAATACGACCTGTCAGAGTCCTTCCAGGTATCAAATGAGAATGTGCAAGGCCTACAGAGCTCAGCCGTCGGAAGGCCCCTCTCCCTACTCCACCCTGAGCTAATGGTCTTGATGAGTGCATCGTTGCTGTGTGGGGGAGGCTGTCTGGGAGAGGTGGAGATCAGATGACCCTTGTCTCCAGCTGAGGCTCTCCTTCATATGAACTTGCTGGAGTTGCAAGTGATTAGCTTGGCACCTAAGGCATTCCTCCCAACCTTCATGGGGTAATGGGAACATGTGCTCTCGGACAATACAATCTTCATGTGTTACTGCAACAAACAGAGAGGCGTAGTGTTTGAGTTCTGTGCAAGGAGGTTTTACGCCTCTGCAAATGGTATCTCCTTGGTCACTCTACACCTGCCAGGCTAGATTAACTAAGCCGAAAGTGCCTAGCAGATCACAAATGTCATTTGCACCTGAAGGTGGTGCCGAGTATTCTCTAGCAGTGAGGAGAACACTGGCTTCACTACTGCAGAGAGCGTGCAATGTCAAAACTTTTGCAGTTTGGAGTTCTCAAGGCAGTTCTCTCTAGAGACACCTTTCACCTCAACTGGGGCTCAGGACTCCTGTACACCTTTCCGCTCCTACTACTCTGCCCAGAGTACTGAAAAGGATCAGAAAAGACTGGGTTAAACTCAGCAGAAGAAGGGGGTGGGCTACTCTAGGAGAAACAAGGAGAGGAGAGGGAAAAAAGAACTCTAATTTCCCAGGGGGCAACTCATGTAATTGTTAAGAATGCCCTCACCCACTAATAGTGGATTGCTTGATCATTGGGACGCTACTACGCCATGGCGCAGACCAACCCTCATCCACTATTAGTGGGTGAGGGCATTCTTTACAATTACATGGGTTGTCTACTAGGAAATTAGAGTTCTTTTGTCCCGCTCCTTGTTTTCTCCTTGAGTAGGCCTCCCCTTTTTCTGTTAAATTGGGGTTACTGTAGTCCTTCCCTGGTTATGAGTTTCAGTGTCTTATTTTGGAGAGGGAGGAAAGGCTTTTTCTCTTGTCTCTTCTTTTCTGTTCGTATAAGACTGGGTTCAAGCCATCCTAGTGGCACCAGACTGAATGAATAAAGTATGGTATCTGGAACTTCTGGCCATGAGCATTTGTCCTCCTATCCAGCTGATCCTATGGGAGGACTGCCTGTCATGGCTGCAGGGCCTGGTCCTGCACCTTAGACTGCATAACTTGACCATGGGTAGAGATTGAATGGCGACATTTGATGGCTTTTGATATTCCTCCCAAAGTGGCATCATCTTGACAACCAGGCATCCATCTACCAAACTGTTTATGCAGTATTCTGGGAGAAGTTTGTGGTTTGATGTTCTTCCTGTAACATCCAGCTCTGAAACGTAAAGTTTTGTGATGTTCTCTTGTTTTGTCCTTCATTACCCCAGCAAGGCCTTGCCATGGCAACTATTAAGGGGTATTTTTCGGTCCTTTAACCTTTTATATGTTTGCCTGATCATCTTTCCCCTTTTAAATCACCTATTGTGACATGTTTTTTGAAAGGGCTGATCCACATGTTCCTGCCAACACCTTTCGTGATGTTACAGTGGGCACTTAATTTGATCCTCCCCTACCTGATGTGCACTCCCTTAGCTGCTATGCACAGCTTTTCTCTTCGCCTTCTGACCATCAAGACAGCATTCCTCATCACCATAACATCTGCCATGTGAAAGCAACTCTGGCAAACAATCGAAAATTAATTCCTAGACTTCCGTTGTCTTTCACATAAAGCAAAAAAAATCTTTACCTACATTCATAGCAAAACCAGAACACATTGGCTGAAAAGTCGCTACATTAGTTAATTGTTAAAAGATGCCTTAAATTTTACTTCTAATAAACAAAAGAATTTCATAGAACAGATCATATTTTTAAGGCTTTTGTTTCAGTAAATGATGACAAAGCATTTACAAAGCAAACATTAGCGAGATGGATTACCTCTTTCATCACAACAGCTCATATATAAAAGAATAAGCCATTGACAAGGACAGTCAGAGCTCATTCCACGTGGGCCATCGTGATGACACCTGCCCTGGTCTCAGAGATACCACAGAAAGATATTTGTCAAATAGCGATTTGGAACACAACACAAGCATTTGCTAAGCACTTCTGCATTGATGATGAAACCAGCAGAGCAACTACAGTGGTAAAGGTTGTGCTCAGAAACCTTTTTTCTTAAGGATAAGCCTCTTTCCCTTGTTCCTCTGTTGTGTATGTTACTGCTATGATAACCTTAATTCAAGAATGTAAACCTATGAAATATTCAATGCTGAAGAAGGAAAAAGTTACTGATCTGTAATCCGGATCGCCAGGATTGGCAGCTTTCATAGATTCACATGTGACCCACCCACCTCCCCTTGTCATGAGGCTTCTTTTGATAACATAAACATTCAAGGGACTAGAAAACCATGCAGTTGGAAGCCTCTCAAAGGGGATCACCCGTGGGTACTGGTTTCTGAATGGCTGCAATTTGGATTGCTTACAGTGATCAATGTTATTTAGTGTAAATATACAGTGCTGTATTAACAGTGTATTGGGGGATCCTAGTTGGACTACGGGTAATAATTCAAGCTTGTGAATCTATGAAAGATGCCAAAGCAGGCGAAACAGATAGGAAACATCTTTTCTTCTCCAGTGTTAGTAACTTTCATAGATTCATATGGGGCCCCCCGTCTTCCTCATATAGAGGCTGAGTTCGAGCGTCATATGTATAATTATACATTAACTCTTGTGCTAGATTTCTGAGTTGTGAAGACCCCTGGGAGGGGTGAGACTGAGAGCACTCTCATCTTATTAGTTGGTTCCTTTAGCTAGAGGTGGTTGTGCTAACAAAGTAGGCACTGTCTGGGCTATTCCAACCTGTCAATGCCTTGTAGCACTATGGCAAAGTTTCATAGGAAATCACATTTCGATGACAGGGAATGATTCAAGCATTTGAATCTATGAAAGATGCCAACGCTGGAGAACCACAGATACAGGTAAGTAAGTTGTTTCTATCATGTATTAAAAAAGAAGACATACTAAAAAATACATACATGTCACTAGATATGTAAGTGACAAGGAAAAAACCTCTTTCACAAATCTTTTTAAGGGTAAATTTGGGGAATAAAAATGAAGACAATGTAGCCATGTAAGGCTGAAGACTGACACTGCAACTTTAAGGGTTCCCAGCCCTCCAGTATCCCATCATGCCTTCTCAGTGGCAATTGCTCCAGTTCTTTTGTCTGTTCCTGGTGACTGGATCCTGGAGCACTGAGGGCCTATTTAGCTGTTTTCGTTTGGAGTTTTTTCCAAACCTTCTTTAAACACCTTGACTCCACGTCCATTATCATTTTGAGTATGTTCCTTTCATTTTCTGACAGAAAATGTTTTCTCCAATTCACAATAATGACAACTCACTTCTTTTTAAGTGCTTCCGTGGTTCTGAAGGGAGGCAAATGAGAATTAACAGGCTTAGACAACACAGTTGGGAACATTTAACTTAACTTCTTACTGATATTTTAAATCATGAACTTCTATCATAAACCTCAGGTGCTTTTAAATCAGATTGTTTACTATGCAGTTGCGTGTTATTTTTACTGCGCCAGAAGTATTATAGCATCCATAAAACCATTTCACAGTGCAAACAAGCATAGAAAATATACACTCCATAACATGCACAAATAAATATATTTATAAAAATACAAGAAAACATTATCAGAATAGCAATAATAGCAGCAGTAAGTTTAGAACAGCATAGACCTATGAGCTCGTACAGCAGATTTTAGACCCAACGTGCAAAACAGCTTCCTCATTAATTAACAGTAATAAAAATCTAAAAGCGGGTTAACATTGGCTAATATTACAGCAATACTTGTTTTAAAATAGAGATTAAAAAGAGTCTGGTGTACCCTACATAACATTTACCAAAAAAACATAAAATGGAGCATGGATTGGCCAGATACTTCCTCACAGGGACATGGCTTGGCTTCAAGATTTTGTGCAAAACCCAAGGGGAAGCAGAGCAAATATTTCATGGTATCTAATTAAAATGAAAAAGCAAAGAACGTTCCCAGCGACAGCGCGTACCCCAAATATAGTCAGTGGTATGACCAGATTGTAATGTAAATGTAATGTAAATGTAAATGGATACTTGTATAGCGCACTACTCACCCGCAAGGGTCTCAAGGCGCTTGTACGAATACCGCTGTGGAACCCATCCTGGCTTTCCCTGTGAGGCGTCCACTCCTGGGCACCCCCAAGGTGGAGGCCAGGCATCCTTAGCGTTGTGGGGGCGGTTGTGGAGATTAAGCAAGCTATTGCCCAGAGTTGCAGAGTGGGACTCCATGATTGGAATGGCACCGAGGCGAGAATTATCAGGTCCGTGGAATTTTTGAGCCCAAGACCCGCCGAGGCGGGGAATTGAACCCTGGTCCCGGGCTAGACCTCTGCATCAGGGTCTGCTGCTCTAATCATTGAGCCACACTTCTCCAGATTCGCTCAAGTTAAGATATCTCATCACATTAGGCTTCCCCTCTAAGTCTCTTAGCCGCTGAGATTCCTCAGAGTACTAAAATCCATTGGTCACACTTTTCTTCTGTGCACTGGCACAGATAATGGATCCATAAAATAGATTGCATCCCAGTTTTGGAGTATTCAGCCTTCACATATGCAATCTATGCAATTAGTAACCCTCTATCTAAAGTGAGACAGTCCCTTAAACTGTCTCTTGATAAGACAGTCTCAGAATTTCTCCAAATTTTTAGCCACACTAATACTGGCCGCACGCCAGTTTGTTGTTGTTTTTCTTGTACATGTACTCTCAGTAAATTATTTTATTAAATTGCGTAACTTCTTTGCACCTATTGACTTTCTTTTGTCCCCACCCACACAATTAACTATTCCTGTCCCATTCTTTCACAAAATATGTGTTGCTTCATCTTTGTAATGTAGTAAATGTGTACAAACCTTTACCTACGGGGTGGGGATGTTTGTAGAACAAACATTTTCACCAGAGTGAATTACTGCTGCTAACAATGCTCTGTTGTTTCCTTCAGATTAGCTGCTAGCATCAACCCAGCATACTCTGAATACTGTGACCAGATTGATTCAATCCTAGATGTGTCCAGAATAAGAGTAAATTAGGGGCTTCCCCTGTTGTTGATATACATTCACACAGGTAACCACAAGAGCAAACAGTTGCTTTACATCTAGAGAATTAACCGTCCAGTGGCAGAATTTATGCTCTATGATCATTCTCCCCCGTGGCATGGAATGGGGCATGTAAGCAAGTGTCATGTGAAATTGCCCTCACTTCAAACGAAATTAACAAAAGCAAAGAAAATACCGTATAGTTTGTTAAAGATAATCACCAACCTCACCATATCTACTTTAATATAACTGAACGCCTCAATCGTCGCACTGTATTAAAAGCTGAAATCCATAAGGGGTGTAGAAAAGAGCATATGAGGTTATGCCATGCATGCCGTTCATTTCCGGTTGCAACATCAATACCTGGTTATACGAGAAGGTGCCAGTTGTACAAACCCAGACCAAGAGCAGCGGGATGGGATGAATCCAGCTATGACACATATGTTACGCTTACTCCCTATGCTCTCTAACATGGTCTGTGACAAGGCAGCTAGGCACCTGGGCCATCAAAATTAGCTGACCTCAAAAATATCCTTTGCCTTATTTGCATTTAGGACAGGCTTCTGTCCCTCACACACAAGGACGTTTCTGCCAAATGTGTATTTCATAAAATCATAAATATGTGTTTAACACTCAATTGCGTACTTTTCCCTCTAAGTTACCTGCACTTTGTGCTTTTATGGTCTATATTGGCCGAATAAAGAACTTTTGACTGACTGACTACCGGCACTTTTCTTCATTTGGGAGGGTTTTTGGAGAGAAACTTTTCAGTGCCCAAGCAGTGCTTTATCTCCAGGAACTCGCTTCTTGACTAACGCATTGTGTCAAATCAAGGATCAGGATTATCTGTGCATATTGCCTGAGTTATTCAAAATACACAAATCTACGAAAAATCAAAGTGCTGGAGGGCAGAATTACACATCAGTAATTAATTTGAATAAATGTATTGTATTGGAGTCCATATAACACGGAATTTAGCTGGAAGAAGGCAGAGCGTATTGGACCGTGAATGTACTGAATTGTGCATGATGGAACATTGTATATAAGGATGAAGGAATGGAGTTTACATCTGGGTGTTTTCACCTTCAGGTCCTGGGGTTCAACACCCGTCAACGCAAAGCCTTCCTGAATGCGGTCATGAGGTGGGGGATGCCTCCCCAGGATGCATTTTCTTCACAGTGGCTTGTGCGAGACCTGCGCGGCAAGACAGAGAAAGAATTCAAGTAGGTTTTCTTCCATATGTACTTGCTTTAAATAAAAAATAAAAAAAAATTGCACTGTCATTTGTGACAAACTCAGAAAGCAAAACATGTTGCCATGGCACTGCAGTTAACCTTGTACCTTGACCAGGGACCAAAGAGAGGCCCGGGCACACAAAAAACATAGCGGCCCTCATGTGCGGGTCATGACCTTCAATGAAGCATTGCTTGGATACATTGGGGGCTAATATTAAGAGAACGTTATAGAAAAAACATTTTATATCTTGTATTGTCTGTAAAATTGGTCAGGGCTGAAAACTCCATTGTTATCCTGAACATGATCCCCCTCATATCTCTGAGTCCCGTCCTATCCATTAGCCATATGGCTCCTGCTCATTCGTGGGTGAAACAAAGAGGATCACTGGCATTTTTAATCTTTATTACTCCACAGACAAACATAATCCATATACAATTTTAACTCATTTGTTTGCAACTTTATCAATTTCTATCAAATACATTTGTGGACCTTCATATCTGGGGAGTCCACTTCATTTAAGATTGGAAAGAGGACAGAGAAATGAGACCCATTCCCCTTTCAAATGGGACTAGAAAAATTAACAAAGAACACAGCTAGAAAATGTATTTATCTCCAACTCAATAAAGAAAAAAGCAAAGCAACTGAAAAATATTTCTTGGATGGCACATCATATCTCCCTTTGCAAGACACAAATAACCTAGAAACTGATTAAAACACTGTGAAATATATATATACGTTGAAGGCAACAAATTATAAGCCTAAACATTGTGTACAAAGTCAAAAATTGTTGGAAAAGTGACTGGAGAGGAGGGTGAACTACTGGATAAAATGAATATTGCTGTATGTTTCTTTTTTTCCACTTTCCAGGATTTATTCAGTAGATTTGTGTGAATAAAATCACTGTACTGTCTGAGTCTTAACTAGTACACTGCATTTAGTCTTAACTATTACACTGCAGGCTGTAAGCACTTTCAGGTTCACTCGTTTTGTTGGAAGTGGGTTTAATTAATTTCTTTTTTTCAAAAAAATGAGTACATGATCAAACATTTGATCTTTTACAAATCCTAATTACTTTCTGTGGGGCCCACTTTGAATATGGTAATTGAAAGACTGGAGTGCCGTAGCCCTAATGCCCAGCAAACATGATGCTGAAGGCATGCCTCGTCATTAAGTGGCAAATCTCCAAGACACAGATATGGCACGTTTGCTTTCCCGCTTAATTTTGGATTCAGAGTTTGGTAGCACAGAAAGGATGCGTCACCTGACTTCCATGAAGGGGAGTGTGGCCATTCACGGCTGGGACAAAAGCAGAACTCCCTTGCTAGCCTCCACTGCTTCCCTTCGCAGGATAAAAGCAGCATCGCCCATTTTCCTCCCTGTCATGCCCTTAGACCATGAGTTGGTGCACCACATGCTGTGTCTGATCCATGGATATACACTTTACATGTACCATAATATAACAATCTGTTTTTGCACTGCCGGATTCTAGCCCCTCTTCCGTTATCCTTTTTCTAAAACTGTAACCCAGTAACACTATAGTAGAAAATAAAAATATGAGTGTAGAATATTTTTTCTTGTCAAAGAACCCAGAGCGTGCCAACAATACATTTCCTTGCCTCTGGTCCGTTTGGTATTAAATAGATTTAAGAAAAAAATGATCAAGTACATTATACAAGCCATAGCTTTTGCAGTTGATTAGTAAGTTCTTCTCTAGGCTCTCTGTAGCATAGAGAAAATGATTTTGATTTAGAATTAATAATTTGCAGAAACAGGTACTATTATCCTCCCCATTACTCCTTTCTGGATGTATCACCCACATCCAGAAAGGAGGTTCACTGGCTGCCTGTGAACACCATAAAGAATTTTAAAATGCCGATGGTTTCTGTCCAAACAGCCTGCACCTGACGAGCTTTGTCTCATCTGTGCCCATTCATTCCTGTGGATTAGATGTCTAGCTATTGGACCATATTGTAGCAGATTCACAACACTGGGTGTGGATGAATTTGCTCTTACCATTTAAATAAAACATTTTTAGTGCAGTTCTTCACTCTGCCTTTGAGTGAACTTATTGTGACCAGGACTGAGTTGAGAGGTTGGAATCGTTCTCATATTATTCATGATTCTTCTGAAGAAAAAGGTACTCTAGATAATACAGTGAGTAATTTATACCTATGTTTACATCTCATTCTCTTAAGTTCTTTGTAGAGGAGGACATTCAAGCATTAATGCTTTGTCGGGCTGGTATAAGCCTTCCAGTATACAATTTAGCTAGAGCTGCATTTTCTTTTTGTCTTGACCAAACAGGGAGTCAACCCTAGAGGTAGCATCCAACACTTACGGCTTGTAGAATTTTCGTAAAGCACAGTGTGTGTATTCTCCGCCACACCTCCAAAAGCCTTCCGGCATTTCCCAGATTTCGTCTTTACGAGTATGGTTAAGTGAACAACTTGAACTGTGACTCCATGAATTAATCTATAGTGGCTTCCTTGCGTGGTGCACATCCCCACAGATGCCTAAGGATTTCTTGGAGATCAGAATACTTTTTCTGAGGTCCTGATAGAAAACAAAGATGTCCTTGCCACATTCAGACATCTAAGTACACAAGACTTTGCACAGTCTCTGCAGAATGATTCCAAAAACATGTTGAGAGATACATCCTTATCGAGATGAAAACCTTTACCTATCCTTGGTAAAAAGAGGTATGTCTACTTTATCTTTCAAGATTATATGGCTTGTTTGCTAAAAGAGCCAGGCCACCAGTTCACTGCCACCTCTGCAGTTCCACCTACTAAACCCCTTTAACATACCCTTAGGGGAGCACAGCCACCCATTGGGTCACAGGATCTGAAGTTTTGTTAGGTTTGCAGCCCATAACATCGGACAGGAGTGGCTTGCATATACTTCCTATCTGAAAGAAACACGTTAGTTAGATTCCTCACCTTAGAATATCCCCAGGCGTCAGACTGGATCCAGAAGATTTTTCGTCAGCAATACCCCTTGCGCGTCGCTAGGCGTCGTCTGCGGCTCCGCGTCCGTCGTCGGCGTCGTGCGCCGGAATGACGTCGTCGGAGTACTTAGACGCCGCCCTCGCGCGCTGACGTCAGTTCTTCTTTTTTCCGCGCCAGTAAGCGCAGATCCGATAGAGCTACCCCTTTTAGTCTTTTTTGACTAAGTTTTTTGATCCTTTTTGATCTTGTCTCGACTCCGGTGCCGGTAGGATGCCTGGTTTTAAAGCCTGTGCTGACTGCAACCGCTTGATGTCGGTTACGGATCATCACCGCCGGTGCCTTTACTGTTTGGGCCTCGACCACGACGCGGAGTCGTGTTCGGACTGCAAGGCCCTGACCTCGAAGGCTAGACGGGAGCGGTCCCGTAAGCTTCTCGAGCTTCGCCACTCGGCTCCGCGCCCCTCTCGATCCCGGTCCAGGAGGAGGTCCAAGGATCGGTCGCGGAGCCGCAGCCGACGTCATCATCGATCGTCTGGCTCCAAGTCTTCAGGTAAGTCGAAGCACTCCAAGAAGTCCAAGAGGCGACACCGCTCTTCGGACTCCCCTCGCCGGTCGCGCAACTCGGCCGAGGGTCAGGGTGGTTCCACCCCCGTGGCTCCAGCGGAGCCGCAGGCGCCGCGCAAGTCCCCATACCCGCCGGTCCCTGGGACTGACGCGACGCCGGCGGAAGTCAGTGCCTTCCTCTCGGCCATGAGGAACCTGGCTCTGCCGTCGACGCCCGCTGGCGCGCCTTCGGGCCCCGCGGACCCGACTGGGCAACCTTGCCTGCCGGCGGCTCCGGCCCCGGCGCCGTCGACGGCTCCGGCCTCGACGCCGCAAGTGCCCGAGGGACCCGGTTCCGAGTCCCCGCCGACGCCAGTCGACCTCGTCACGCCTCCTCCGCCGGCGTTGACACCGGTTCCACCTCCGGCGCCGGCTCCGCTCGGCGTCGTGCCCCAGTTCAGCCCCGCTCCGGGCCCGGCGCCGTTACGGCGTCGATGGACGCCGCGTTTGGCGCCGCTGGAGACACATTATGTCTATTGTCCGGCTCCGATCCTTCCTCCTGATTACCAGGAATCGGATGACGGGGGCAAATGGGAGGGGTCCGAGGATCCTATGGCCGTTCAGGCTCAGCTGTCACAGGACTGGGCAGATGAACTGGGGGAGGCCAGTGGTCTGGATACCTCTCCAGACACTGGATTCATCTCTCCTCCGACTGTGGCTTCGGAGGAGGGTGCTGCTTTCTCTGTGGTGCTGCCCAAGGCGGCCGCAGCCCTTGGGCTCGAGCTACCTGCCGTGGCTGTGAGAACTAACGTCCTCACTGAGGTGCTTCAGTCTGCAGCAAGCTCCACTGAGCCTCTGCTGCAATTCAATGAGGCCCTCATTGACGTTCTGCAGGGCACCTGGTCCAAGCCCTCCACAGTTCCTCCTGTGGACAGGAACGTCGCCAGGCGCCACCGCCCTGCTCCGGGCGACCCCAGTTTTCTGTCCCAACACCCTACTCCCGAGAGCCTGGTTATCCAGGCTTCTTCCTCCCAATCCTCCTTCCCGACCGCTCCGCCGGACTGGGATTCGAAGAGACTGGAATAGTTTGGCAAGAAGCTGTTCTCCTCCCTTAGTTTGGGCCTGCGGTCCTTCAACACCGCCTGTCTTTTGGACCGTTATTCCCACTCTCTGTGGGATACGGTGGAGGACGTGCTGCCCCTGTGTCCAGAGGAGGTCCAGACACGACTTACCCAGGCTCTGGCCGATGGGAGGGATGCAGCACGACATGCTATCCGATGTGGGCTTGACACTACGGACTCGCTGGGTAGGGCGATTTCTACCACGGTGGCGCTTAGACGTCACGCCTGGCTGCGGTCCACGTCCTTTTTGGGTGATGTCCAGAGCACTCTCATGGACATGCCCTTTGATGGCACTCGCCTTTTTGGTGAGAAAGCGGACAGTGCGCTGAATCGCTTTAAGGACTCCCGGGCTACGGCCAAGTCCTTGGGCCTCTCAGCCCCGCGGTCGCAAACTTCCGCCTTTCGCCCCTTTCGTGGCCAAGGAAGGGGTGCCTCCTCACGTACGCCTAGCCACCAGCCGCAGAACCAACCTGCGCGCGGTCGCGGACGTGGTTTCCGCCGAGGCGGTTCTGGAGGACGACGCGGTCAGCCCACATCCACCCCGGCAGCCTCCGCCTCAAAGCCTTCCTAGTCCGAGCTTTCAGGCCCATTCCACGCCAGTGGGCGGCAGAGTTCGCCATCACCTGCTCCACTGGCGGTCCATCACATCGGACAGGTGGGTGCTGCAAATCGTCCGAAGGGGCTACTCCCTCACCTTCGAGACGACCCCTCCAGCCATGCCACCGCAGCACCACCGTATCTCGGGGGATCATTTGCATCTTCTCCACGAGGAAGTTTCGGCCCTCTTGGCCAAGGGGGCCGTCGAGCGCGTTCCGAGCCCAGAAGTAGGTCGTGGATGTTATTCCCACTACTTTCTGGTTCCCAAGAAGGGCAAAGGGGGCCTACGCCCTATCTTGGACCTCTGGAACGTCAATGCCTTCCTCCGGAAGGAGAGGTTCAAGATGTTAACTTTGGCTCAGGTTCTAGCTGCCCTAGACCCTGGAGACTGGATGGTAGCGTTGGACTTGCAGGACGCATATTTCCACATCCCCGTCCTGCCGGCCCACCGGCGTTACCTGCGGTTCACGGTGGGTCAAGAGCACTTTCAGTTTACCGTGCTCCCCTTCGACCTTACCAGTGCCCCTCGGGTGTTCATGAAAGTGATGGCGGTGGTCGCAGCTCATCTGCGCAGATCAGGGGTTCCGGTCTTCCCCTATCTCGACGACTGGTTGTTGAAGGCGGGCTCGCCCCAGGCAGTCGTCTCCCACCTCCAGACTACGGCGGATCTCCTGCATTTGCTGGGGTTTTCCATCAACGTGCCGAAGTCACACCTGAGTCCCTCTCAGAAGCTCCTCTTCATCGGAGCGGTTCTCGATTCGGCGCAGTTCCGGGTCTATCCGCCGGAACAGCGGGTCCGGGATATTCAGGTCCTGATTCCCATCTTTCGGCCTCTATCCTGGGTTTCGGTCAGGCTAGTGTTGCGGCTTCTGGGGCTGATGGCCTCCTGCATCGTACTAGTGCATCACGCCAGGCGGCACATGCGGGCTCTGCAGTGGGACCTGAAGTTTCAGTGGGCCCAGCATCACGGCAACTTGTCCAACCATGTCTTGATCTCGGAGGGCACTGCACAGCAGTTGCAGTGGTGGCTCACGGACCGCGATTGGGTCACGGGCAAGAGCCTCTCCCTTCCCCAACCGGAGCATGTCGTAGTGACGGATGCGTCCCTCCTGGGATGGGGTGGCCATATGGGAGAGGCGGAGATCAGAGGCCTCTGGTCTCTGGCGGAGTCTCGCCTCCACATCAACCTGTTGGAGTTGAGAGCGATCCGACTTGCACTGAAAGCCTTCCTTCCCTCTGTCAGGGGAAGTGTCGTGCAGGTGTTCACGGACAACACCACCGCCATGTGGTATTGCAACAAACAGGGCGGGGTGGGGTCATGGACCCTTTGTCAGGAGGCTCTGCGCCTCTGGACATGGCTGGAACACCAGGGCGTCACCCTAGTGGTTCAACATCTGGCGGGCTCTCTGAACGCCAGAGCAGACGAACTCAGCCGCCGGTGCATGATTGATCACGAATGGCGTCTGAACTCCGAAGTGGCGCAAGGTCTCTTTCAGCAGTGGGAAGAGCCTTGGTTAGATCTATTCGCCACCGAAGAGAACGCGCAATGTCAGCAGTTCTGCGCGTTGGAATTTCCAAGGCGGCACTTGCTCGGCGACGCTTTTCGTCACGAGTGGAGTTGCGGTCTGTTGTACGCCTTTCCGCCTATACCATTTCTGCCCAGAGTGCTGAAGAAGATCAGGCACGACCGGGCCCAAGTCATCTTGGTGGCTCCGGATTGGGCACGAAGGTACTGGTATCCCGAGCTACTCAGTATGTTGACCGATCCTCCGATACGTCTGCCCCTTCGGGAGGATCTTCTGTCGCAGCAGCAGGGGACGGTCCTCCACCCGAACCTGTCCAGCCTCCACCTCCATGCGTGTAGATTGAGCGGCGGCAGTTGATGCCATTTGACTTGCCTCCTGAAGTCTGTGATATCATTCTGGCAGCCAGGCGTCCCTCCACTAAGACGGTATACGCCTGCCGGTGGAACAAATTTGTGGCATGGTGCACAGCAAAGGCTGTGGATCCCCTTTCCGCCCCTCTTTCTGAGGTTCTACTCTTTCTTCTTTCTTTGGCCCGGCAGGGCTCTGCCCTGGGCACCTTGAAAGGTTATCTTGCTGCCATCTCTGCCTTCTTGCGGCTTCCTGATCAGCCTTCTCTTTTCAAGTCCCCTGTAGTAACACGCTTTCTAAAAGGCATTACTCACACGTTCCCTCCTGTCCCTTTTGTAATGCCTCAGTGGGACTTGAATCTTGTTCTCACATTTCTAATGTGCGCTCCCTTTGAGCCTCTTCATAATTGTCCTCTTCGTCTGCTGACGCTTAAGACTGCTTTTCTGGTAGCCATCACCTCAGCTAGACGGGTGAGTGAGCTCCAGGCTTTGTCATCCAAGCCTCCTTTTCTCTCTGTTCATCCGGACAAGGTTGTCCTTCGGCCTCGTCCCTCCTTTCTTCCGAAAGTGGTGACCCCCTTTCATCTTGGGCAGTCTGTCACCTTGCCCACCTTCTCTCCGCATCCTTCCAAAGAGGAAGAGAGGCTCCACCGTCTGGACCCAAAACGTGGGCTCTCCTTTTATTTGGACCGCACAAAGCAGTTCCGGGTGGACGACCAACTTTTCGTTGGATACGTGGGTGCTAAGAAGGGGAAAGCTGTGCACAAACGGACCATCTCTCGGTGGGTCATTTTGTGCATCAAAATTTGTTATTCCTTGGCAAAAAAGGACCCTCCTGTTGGGCTGCGCGCCCATTCTACTCGGGCCACAGCGGCTACTACTGCTTTGGGACGGGGTGTCCCTTTGCAGGACATATGTCAGGCGGCGACGTGGGCTTCGCTACACACGTTTGCCAGGCATTATTGCCTTGACAGCCAAGTCCGGAGGGATGGCTTCTTTGGCCGTTCTGTCCTCCAGGACTTTCTGGTGTGATCTTGGTTCGCAGACCCACCACCGGGGATGGTATTGCTTGGGTATCTATTCTAAGGTGAGGAATCTAACTAACGTGTTTCTTTCAGATGAACAAGTTACTTACCTTCGGTAACGATGTATCTGTAAGAAACATTAGTTAGTTAGATTCCTCACCGACCCACCCATCCTCCCCGTTCTGCGAACTGACATCTAGGGTTAAGGTTATCCTTTTCAGGCCCCTAGATTTTATTTTTGGCACCAGTGTCGGTCTTTGCATGGCTCTGCGTTCCTGGCGCGGAAAGCTATGTACAATAACTGACGTCAGCGCGCGAGGGCGGCGTCTAAGTACTCCGACGACGTCATTCCGGCGCACCACGCCGACGACGGACGCGGAGCCGCAGATGACGCCTAGCGACGCGCAAGGGGTATTGCTGACGAAAAATCTTCCGGATCCAGTCTGACGCCTGGGGATATTCTAAGGTGAGGAATCTAACTAACTAATGTTTCTTACAGATACATCGTTACCGAAGGTAAGTAACTTGTTCTTCCATGCCACTGCACCTTCTGCCGTCCCTCCACTCAACGACTGATGGAGGGCCATCTATCAGTTTTGCGGCAGGAAGTACAAGCCTTTTTGGCCAACAGGGATAGTGAAAGGATGCTGGTGCCAGAATTAGGCTTTGGTTGTTATTCCAGCTACTTTCTGGTGCTGATAAAATGACAAAAGCCCTCGTCCTGTTTTAGACCTGCAACCTCTTAATGCCTTCCTCCAGAAGAGAAAATTCAAGATGCTCACACTTGCCCAAATCTTGACTGCCCTCTACCCTGGAGACTGGATGGTGGTGCTTGACCTGCAGAATGCCTATTTCCATATGCCCGTTGGTTCATGGTGGTCAGGAGCATTTTCAGTTTGCTGTGCTCCCTTTTGCTCTTGTCAGAACTCCTCAGGTGTTTGCGCAAGTGATGATGGTGGTAGCAGAAAAACTTCAGGGGTCAGATGTTCCAGGTTTACTCCAGTATTGGATCTTTGATAGATTCACATGCTAGTATCATTTCCTGTCGCCAAGATGGGAGTCCCATGGTACCTTAGGAAAGCAATGCAATGATAGGTATAGACTTGAAAGGCCCTAGGCCCTTCAGTTTAGTAGCATATTATAGTCCTTTTGTAAAAAAGAAACCAAACGTAGGTTTCAACCAATCAGGTTGAACTGCCCTCTGGAGCACTCCTGTGAGAAGCTCCAGTCCCTCAGATTTTTTATTGCACGTCATGTAAGGGAGTCTCCACTGAGCTCTGTGCACTTCTACCTGTTCCTCACTTGTTCCAGAAGATTTTCAGTGATACATATCTTCAGATATATACATGTATATATAGATACTCCAGTATATCTATGTACGAGGCATATGAGCTGTAGATCACACACTATGCCTAGATCGCCATCTGGTGTTGGGCCCGGGTGTTTGCTCTTGTTTTTGTCCTGGAAAAGTCTTTGGAAGTCACAAGATAGGTGACTCCTCCTTTGGTTGATAGTGCGCATGGGCATTGGCTCCATCTTCAGATTGTTTTTTCCGCCATCGGGCTCGGATGTGTTTCTCGCGCTCCAGTTCGGAACCGTCACCGATTCCACTCTCGACGCGCAATCCTTTACCCTTCTCCGGTATTGTTTTCGATTGCGATCCCTAGGCGTCGCGCATCTATTCAACATCGAAGTCCTCGGTTCCGGTTGTCGACGAAGGCCTTCGGGCCTACTTGGGCCTTGGTATGTGGCTAATGGAAAGGATGCCATTCAAGAAATGTCCTCAATGTGGGTCAAAATGTCCCCACACTGATCTGCATGAGGTGTGCAACCTCTGCCTATCACCGGAGCATGAGGCCAGAGACTCCAAGAAAACCATTAGAGATCGTCGAGCCAGGAGAACAATGACTCGCTCGTCCGCACCCATTCCCGATTACATCATCCAGGAGGGTGTCGATGTACCAGAACAGGAGCGGATCAAAGAAGGCCCCGTCAGCGCCTCCGAAGCCGATGACTCCGACCTCGAGGACATCACTCCTGGGCAGCGGGTCGTAAGTAAAGACGTCGACTCCGACCCCCTCCCTACACCATCGAAAAAGGCTTTGGTCACACCTTCAGGCCCAGGTGCACACCGAGAGACTGCTTCCCATGCCCCACCCTCGGGCACAGCAAAGAATCCTACTAAGCCTTCAGGTGACCCGGGCTCGAGTCAGTCTGCCATTGGTACCGAGCGGGCACCGAAAAAGAAACCGTCCTCCTCCTCCGTGCCGATTGCTGCCTCCACATCCAAGCACTCGGCACCGAAATCTACAGGCACCGCCCCATCGACTCCGAAAAACTCTCTGATCCGAGCAAAAAGCCGATTCCTAAAGCTTCGGATTCACACCCTTCGGAACCGCAAAAATCTCCGGAACCGAAAATACACCCGGTTCCACAATCGGCCATAGAGACTGTAAAACATCACAGTTCCAAGCCAAGGGAGCACAAAACCGTTCCAGAATCGGTGCCCCGCAAGTCTGGCGATCCGAAACGGTCGACGCCGAAAGACCAGCCTCTATCAGAAGAGTTATTTAGACCAGACCCTAAACAGAAAACTCTTCTAAAAGACCCTAAAACTGGTCAGCTGACTTTGAGTACAAAGAAGAGACCATTGGATACGCCTGTACTGGCTCCACCACCTAAAAAAAGGGACATTGCCACATCTCCCCTCAGGGTCCCTTCTCCACCTCCTCCTCCACCTCCTCCCCCACCACACCATTCTCCTACACCATCTCCTCCACCAGTGGATGATGATGACACCTCTGATGACACAGGAGGGGGTGCCGATGATGAGCCACTAGGGGGTCCACCTTACTCCCCAGACCCCTGGGATGATTACAATACGCCAGATGTCCCTAATGTTCCAGAGGATGACATCTACCCCTCTAGGCCTTCCCCTCCGGAGGATACAATGGGTTTTCATCAGCTCCTCCACAGAGCTGCCCAATACCATGGGGTGGACTTACATACTGACCCTGTGGAAGACGGTTTCCTTATGGACACCTTTGATAACCCACAAAGGTCCACCACTATTCTGCCCATGCTAAAAGGAGTCACCAAGCATGCACCTGAGGTATTTAAAGATCCTGTTAGGGCTAGGGTTATTAACCCCATGATCAAGAAAAAGTACAAGGCTGCCCCAGCAGACCCAGCTTACATTAAGGGCCCCGTACCACTAGACTCCCTTGTAGTCTCCAATGCTAGAAAGAGGGCCAACTCTCAGACATTAGGGGACACTCCACCCCCCGATAAAGAGTCCAAACACTTGGACACCTCTGGCAAAAGAACCGCATCACAGGCAGCTAACATATGGCGTATCGCCAACACTCAAGCACTGTTAGACAGGTACGATAGGGCACATTACGACCAGCTGGAAACCCTATTGCAACACCTCCCAGACAAATATAAGGACAAGGCTAATCACCTTATACAGGAGGGAAAACTCATCACCAACACCTCCATTCGTTGCGTGCTGGACGTGGCAGATACCGCCTCCAGAGCTGTCAACACAAGTGTTCTCCTGCGTAGACATGCCTGGCTACGCATTTCAGGTTTTAAACCTGAAGTACAAAGTTCCATCTTAAACCAACCATTCGATCAGGAACACCTATTTGGCCCTAAAGTAGATTCATCCCTTGAAAAGATGAAGAAGGATACGGACACAGCTAAATCAATGGGAGCCTTGCAATCACAAGCTCCCAGACGTTCCTTTCGTCGTTCCTCTTACAAGGGCACCTCCAGAGGATACTCCTCTGACAACCCCTCCACCTCTTATAAGACTCCCAACCAGTCTACATTCACCAGAGGTTACCAGAGAGGAGGCTACAGAGGTAACAATAACAAAGGTAGAGGCAAGCCAAACAACACCTGTTCTGCCTCCACCCCTACCCAATGACTTCCCACCGTTCCCCCCGAGCCCATTCCATGCCAGTCGGGGGAAGATTACAACAGCTCCTGCCTGTTTGGAGCAACATCACCATAGACAGGTGGGTGAGACAAATCGTTCAATCAGGTTACTGTCTAGAACTCACCTCTACCCCCCAAACATACCTCCCAAAAAGCACCCAATGTCGTCAGAACATTTATCACTGCTCAAGCAGGAAGTCATCTCCCTCCTACAAAAGAGTGCAATAGAACCAGTTCCTCTGCACCAACAAAACACAGAAGTTTACTCTCTGTACTTTCTCATACCAAAAAAGGACGGCTCTCTGAGACCTATTCTCAACCTCAGATCCCTAAACCTCTACATACACTCAGACCATTTTCACATGACCACACTTCAGCAGGTCCTTCCTCTTCTTTCACAAGGCGACTTCCTTGCCACTCTAAATCTCAAGGACGCCTACTTCCATATTCCCATTCACACATCTCACAGGAAATATCTCAGGTTCGTAATAGACGGTCAACACTACCAATTCAACGTACTCCCTTTCGGAGTCACCACAGCACCCCGGATATTCACCAAGTGCCTGGCGGCAGTGGCAGCTCATCTAAGAAGACAACAAATTCACGTCTTCCCATATTTGTACGACTGGCTCATAAAAGTCAGCTCATACAATCAGTGTGTACACCACACTCACGCCACTATTCAACTGCTCCATGACTTGGGGTTTACAGTAAACCACGCAAAGTCTAATCTACAACCATCCCACATACAACAGTACCTAGGTGTCACAACAGACACCTCAAAAGCGCTCGCTTATCCCAGTCCAGCCAGGATAGCAAGCATGCAAACGCTCATAACCAGATTTCAGCCTCAACACTCTCTTCTAGCTCGAGTGTTCATGCAACTCGTAGGGATGATGGCCTCTTGCATATTCATAGTGCCTCACGCAAGACTCCAGATGCGTTCCCTACAAGAGTGCCTAGCACGTCAATGGAACCATGCTCAAGGTCAGTTAACAGAACTGGTGTTGGTAGACAGTCGCACTGATTGCTCTCTGCAGTGGTGGAACACCAAAAACCTTTCCAAAGGGCAACCGTTCCTAGAGTCAGTTCCACAGATCGTCCTGACAGCGGACGCATTGCTCTCCGGCTGGGGAGCTCATCTTTTACATCACACCATGTAGGGCAGGTGGACTCCTCAACAGAAATTACTCCACATCAACCACCTGGAGTTACTAGCCATATTCCTAGCCCTAAAGGCATTCCAGAAGCAAATATCAGGCAAGGCTGTCCTAGTCCGCACAGACAACATGCCAGGCCATGTACTACATACAGAAACAAGACGGGACACATTCTCTGCAGCTCTCTCAACTAGCGCAAAGCA
Source organism: Triturus cristatus (assembly GCF_964204655.1). Classification (NCBI taxonomy): domain Eukaryota; kingdom Metazoa; phylum Chordata; class Amphibia; order Caudata; family Salamandridae; genus Triturus; species Triturus cristatus. The sequence continues at coordinate 770,385,946 of NC_140595.1, read as the reverse complement.
TTTGGAGATGGGCTGTACCGCAGAACATTTTTCTCCTAGCCCAACATGTCCCGGGAGTCCAAAACAACATAGCCGATCTGTTAAGCCGTCAAACGCAACAGATTCACGAGTGGGAACTTCATCCACAAGTTCTTCAACCATTTTTTCAAATGTGGGGCCAACCACACATTGACTTCTTCGCCACACACGAAAATGCCAAATGCCCAAGCTTTGCCGCCAGATTTCCACACCTATTGTCCAAAGGCAATGTGATATGGATGGATTGGTCAGACAGATTAGCGTACGCTTTTCCACCTCTCCCACTCATGCCACTGGTGGTGCGAAAGCTACAGCAACACTCACTGACTCTCATTCTAGTTGCTCCAACTTGGGTCAGACAACCGTGGTACACCACATTACTGGAACTCTCTGAAGTTCTTCACCAAAAACTGCGCCTCTCCCCACGCCTATTAACTCAGCACCGTGGAGAGATCAGACACCTGGACCCAGCTCAGCTCAACCTTGCGATCTGTCTCCTGAGGTCTTAGAATTCGGTTACCTTAACTTTCCCCCTGACTGTATGAACGTTAATAAAGAGGCTAGACGTCCCACCACTAGATCCTGCTATGCAGCCAAGTGGAAAAGATTTGTTATATATTGTCATAACAACACCATCAACCCCCTAGATGTGTCTATCCAACACATCATAGGTTACCTTCTACATCTCCAAAGGTGTAACTTAGCATATACATCTATTAGGTTGCACCTCGCTGCCATAGCGGCCTATTTACAAAATAGGCAACACTTATCTCTTTTCAGAGTACCTGCCATCAAAGCATTTATGGAAGGTCTCAAAAGAAGAATTCCTCCCAGAGTACCACCCTCACCTGTGTGGAATTTAAACATAGTTTTCACAAGACTGATGGGTCCTCCCTTTGAACATCTACATAAATGTTAGTTACAGTTTTTAACATGGAAGGTTGCTTTTTTAGTGGCCATCACTTCTCTTAGAAGAGTTAGTGAGCTCCAAGCACTAACCATTCAGGAACCTTTCTTACAAATACATTATAATAAGGTTGTTCTCCGAACTAATCCTAAATACCTCCCTAAGGTTATTTCTCCCTTCCACCTCAATCAGTCTGTAGAGTTGCCAGTGTTCTTCTCGCAACCACAAACATTTGCAGAAAGAGCTCTTCACACTCTAGATGTCAAAAGAGCACTGCTTTATTACATTGAGAGAACAAAACCTTTTCACAAGACAAAACAACTTTTCATGTCCTTCTCACCACCACATAAAGGCAACCACATCTCAAAATCTGGGATAGCAAGGTGGATTGTCAAATGCATACAGATTTGCTATCGCAAAGCAAAACGAACATTATCAGTTCCCCCTAAAGCCCACTCTAACCGAAAGATAGGGGCTTCAGTGGCATTTTTAGGGAACATTCCCTTACATGACATCTGCAAAGCAGCTACATGGTCTACACCGCACACATTCACAAAGCACTATTGTGTAGATGTGCAAACAAAACAGCAAGCTAGTGTGGGCCAGGCTGTACTCAAAACATTATTTCATTCAAACTAGTGCAACAGATACTGGTGATCGCCGCTAAGGAGGGGTACTACTATACAATCTATGCATAGTGTGTGATCTGCAGCTCATATGCCTCGAATAGAAAATGCTACTTACCAGTATGCATCTGTTCTTGGCATGTAGAGCTGCAGATCCACACATGCCCACCCACCTCCCCGGCTACCTTTATCTGTTCCAGTTTCATCTTATTTAGATACAGCATATATGGGCATCTTACCTGTTTCCAGTGCTTAATTTGTAAAATATTAAGTGCAGGTGCTCAATTTTATTTAAGAGACCACACCCACTTCCTATAATGGCCCCACCCACTTCCCCGACTGGCCCAACACCCTCTGAGCCTAACAAAACACACAGACAGCCTCAGCTAAAGCAAAGTGGAGATAACCCAAAAATGTGAGTGAGCTGGAATCTGCTCTAAGAGATCAACCCAACGCCATCATTTGGCAGCTGTGTTTACTGTTTAAGCAGACACCTTGCACCTTGCACTTTGATTGGATCTAGCATAGCCCTCTTACAGAATTTGGGGAAGCAGGAAATGTTTTTCACCTTTTGTACAACGAAGGAAAGGTGCATACAAAGCCAGGCTGTAGTACCTCCAGATAAACCCCTTCAGAATATGGCCCAAAGCAGGTGATCCCCAGATATCCCTGAATACATTTTCATGTCTACCAAGCAGCCGACACAAAACCGGGCCTCCCTGAAGCTGCTGCCTCTAGAGGAGATGTGACCCAGAGCACATGGACCTAAGTTGGACATCCCTGGCTTAAAGACCTGCAGAATGACTAGCCCCTTTCCCCTTCTAGATGCTGTCATGACCCCAGCACGGACCCAGGGCACATAGACCCAAGTTGGACACCCTTGGCTTACAGACCTGCAGAATGACTAGCCCAATTATTCTCCTTGCTGCTGTCATAGGCCTAGCATGGAGACAGTGCACATGGACCTAAGTTGGACAACCCTGGATTACAGACCTGCAGACTGACTAGCCCCTTGCATCTACATGCTGTTGCCATAAGCACTTGGAAGAAGCTGTCCTGCAATGGTATGCCAAAAACAAGGGTGGTTTTGAGAAACAGATTTTGCACACGCCAGTCCCTTTGATCACCCGGTCTCTAGGGCTATAAAATGAGATGTAATTGTCTAAAACGGCATGGCCAGGCTCCTGAAGGCATACCTCCTTGTTACCATATGACTGAACACCTTCAGTCTCTTCACTGTTTCCCAGTGCAAAAGCATTCACTGCTTAGAGCTCTCCGTATGAGTCACCAGTCACTTTTTAGGAAAAAGACCTGCAGACATCAGGTCTCACTTCATTCCTGACAGTCCGGCACAGAAAAAGATTATGACTTGGTTATTCTAGTAGAGTTGTCTCTCTCTTCTTACCTTTACGGTATAGAGCGACATGAAGCCCTTTCAGGGTAGCTGTGGCACTATAAAGGTACATTGTGATCATTCTTGGGGGCTTTGTTTGGGTTTCATAGCACTTTCTCTCCCATGTTTGGGAGTCTCTCTACCCTCTGTATTTTAAGTGAAGTAAAAAAAGGGTCTAACAAAAGGTGGGGGTTGCTTGCTGTTGCCATCTCTCCTGTGCACAGAAGAATCTAAAAAACTAAGGATCAGTTTAATAAAAAAACTGCTAAGTGCTAACAGGTTACAAGCGCCCCGGAGAGTTCATTGAAAAACTGGAAACACGGTTTGTTCTGTGTAGCCTCAGCTGGGCCTCTGGACAGTTGCATGGCCAAAAGAAATCTAACAGGCCTCAGCGGCACGTCTTGAACTTTCCCAGCTTGTCTTGCCCCCACATCACTATCAGCCCGCCCTCATCTACAATCATCCAAACGGAAGGAGCATGACAACACTTTGTGGTGAAAGGCATGCGTGACTGCTGACATCACTAACATGATGCAGTCATCATGCATGGACCTGGGTGGGCCGTTCTCTCCTGACAAACCAGGCAGGCATCCAAACGGAATTGGGAACAGGATAGGTACGTACATTTTCTTTAAATAATTACTGGGCCCAGGGGAGAAAAATTCAATAGACCCGACGCTGAACTATAAGTACCGGTGCTAAGCACCGGCACAAATTAAGCACTGTCTGTTTCTCACAAAATTACATCATTCCCCTGCTGAAGATGGAGCTGATGCCCATGTGCACTATCATCTAAAGGAGGAGTCACCTATCTCGTGACTTCCAAAGACTTTTCCAGGACAAAAACACGTGCAAACATCCGGGCCCAACACCAGATGGTGATCTGTGCATAGTGTGTGGATCTGCAGCTCTACATGCCAAGAACAGATGCATACTGGTAAGTAGCATTTTTCTTTCATTGCCCTAAACGTGACTTTTGACATGTCAGAAAAAGCAAAGAAAGGTCTATTTCGACCCTGTGGTACTTGTGGTAGAAAGAAGCTTTATTCTCTGATGACCCTCATCAAACCTGCATATACTGCCTTTATCCATTTCACAAGGCCAAGGACTGCAAGGTATGTCATACCTTCTCTTCAAAAACCTTGAAAGACGTTGAAGGTAGACTGCTGTCATGGCTCCAAAAACTTAAAACCGGAAAGGAGTCTGTGTCAGATGATGACAGTGAAGATTCTTCATCTTCCTCAAAGAGGTCTCAAAAAAGAGAGAGAGAAGTTTCCCATTCTCATTCTTCTCAGGAACCTCCTAAAAACAATTCCTCTAAAAAGACCCCTCATTAGTTGAGGTTTCCTCAAGGGAAAAGCAGAAGAAAGATCCAACTTTTTCCTCAAAAAGACCTGAAAAATCAAGGTCTAAGCCTCCTACACCTCAGATTCGTCACACTTTCAAAAAAGATTTCATCCACTCCATCGACGCAGAGATTGTTGGTGAGTTTTTCACCATTGATGAGAAAATCGTCATCACCGCCCTCAAAGACAAAGACATTCACCTTTTTGTCTACGGCATCCACTAACAGTATCATATCCACTCTGTCTACGACCACATCCTTCTCAATGACCTCCTCGTCGACAAATTAAACCTCCTATACCACCGACGCTCAAGATAGATTCAACCTCGTTGATGATGACATTGACGACGGCACTCCAGTCGACAGCAAAAGCAGCCTCGGCAGCGTCTTCACTCAAAACACCGTCCACGATCTTGACGACATACTCGTCCACGAGAGGAAAAATTCTAGAAAAGATACAAAAGCATGAAAAAATCAAAGCATCTCTCACCTGCTTATTCTTCACCAAGTAGGGTGTCACCATTGCTGCCTACCCACCTTTTAGAAGAGGATGACTCCGATGACGATGGTACTTTTGGCATTGCGCACAGTTCATCTGAGCTGCATGTCAAATGTCAAGAGGATGAGTACGACAAGGGTGAATATTACGACCAGGGGTACAACGCTCCACCAGAATAATTCCACCAGCAATATCAGGAAGAAATGGTGTGTCTTCCTTCACCACTCGTTTCTGACCTGCAGTTCATATTAGGAGATTATGGAAGGCGTATCCCTCCAACGTCCCCTTCCACAAGACACACTTCTCCACCTGCAAAGTCTTCACCTTTGCAGCCGTCGACAGCATAAGCTTCTCTGCAATTACTTATGCCTCCATTGACATGGCACACTCAGCAAACAGCTCTGCTCCAGGATCCCAGATCTTCAGATGATGACAGAGAGGAGGGTGAGCTCCATGATGCTCATACTGAATGGGATTAATATCTTCTATCAATGCCATCATCTTCAACGCCTCCTCCTGTGTATTCTCCTCCCGTGGACATAGGGGGTTTCGTAACCTTCGCGAAAAAGCAGCAAGTAGGTTCAAACTTCCCATGCCTACTCAACCAACAGACTGTTTTCTTTATGATTTTAAGGAGCCCTTTCGCAAAATCATTATGGCTATTCCCAATGTTGATTACATCTGGGATGAGGGTATAAAGGTGAACTAAAATCCAGCCACAGTTGCTGCGGTGTTACCATGCCTGGATAAAAAGTACAAGGATCCGTAAAATACTCTTGCATGTCTCACGGGCTACCCCAAACCAGATTCCGTAATCACACAGGTGGCCCAGCGCCGATCTAAAAACCCTTCAGCACGAATTTCAACGCCTCCAGACAAAGAGGGTAGGTGCCTTGATAACATCAGAAAGCGTTTTTCTTCAATGTAAGCACTTAACAGTAAGGGCGGCAAACTCTTTGGCTGTTCTCCGGTGATACAATCTCAAGATGTGATCCGATATCCCTCCATACTAAGGCCCTTATTATGAGTTCGCTGGTTCAATGAAACGCCAAACTCTTGGTGGCGGTTCGCGCGCCGCATTAGGACTGTAGCGGTTAGACCATCACGTGACTACTGCTTCCGCCAGGGATCCACGATCCCTGGCAGTGACGCTGCAGTCTGAGGCCCCTATTATGCTGTCAGTGTGATGCGGCGCCACCAAGCATAATGGAGTTTCCTCCCCTCCACACTTATTTTTATATATATATATATATATATATATATATATATATATATATATATATATATATATATATATATATATATATATATATATATATATATATATACATATATTCACTGAAAAAACCATAGGTTTCACACACGTTATAGTTAGGAATTAGCATTTAAAAAACCTTGCAAATTCACTGAAAAAACCATAGGTTTCACACACGTTATAGTTAGGAATTAGCATTTAAAAAACCTTGCAAATTCACTGAAAAAAACCATAGGTTTCACACATGTTATAGTTAGCTGTACATTTTACTGATAAAAAACCAATGAAATTCCCCCGTTATAGTTACTGTAGGCAACTATAACTCACGCGACCGTAATGCTCTGCTGATGCTAATACTGTATTTAGACACTTATTTGCCCATGTCTTCTTCCATTAAATTTTAGCTATACATATATTACAAATATTTTTTTTTCATAAAGACACATATGTCATCAGCAGAGCATTACGGTCGCGTGAGTTATAGTTGCCTACAGTAACTATAACGGGGGAATTTCATTGGTTTTTTATCAGTAAAATGTACAGCTAACTATAACATTTGTGAAACCTATGGTTTTTTCAGTGAATTTGCAAGGTTTTTTAAATGCTAATTCCTAACTATAATGTGTGTGAAACCTATGGTTTTTTCAGTGAATTTGTACGGTTTTTTAAATGCTAACTTACTTTACGCCATTCGTGGCGTGCGCGCCCAGTTAACGCAGTTCGTTCCGTGCGCGCACGGTGCGCTTCGCGCACCGTGCGCGCACAGTGAGCACGCGGTGCGCTTCGCGCACCGCGCGCCCACTTTACGCAGTTAGTGCCATGCACGCGCGCACCGCGTGCCCACATTATGCGGGATGGGCCATGTACGCACGATGCGCTTTGCGCACCGTGCGCACATGGGGGACATATTATGCGCATCGTTGTGAAATGTTTTGTTTATTATTTTCGTTTAATTGTTAAGCCATGCACGGGCACCATTTGAACATGGGGTGGGGAGAGTGTGGATAATTTTTTTTTTTAAACAAATTTTTACCGTACGCGTACGGTAAGCATAATCGGCGATTTTTCGAAAAAAAAAAAAATTTGTTTTTTGGCCTTGGGGGTTGTTTGGGGGCCCGTATATCACTGCTGCCCCACTCAGAGTGCGAGAGAGAAAATGGCGGCCGCCGCTTCCTGGTTTCGGCCGATTCGAATGTTTACTAAGATCTAAGAGCCAATCAGAATCGCGCTCGCGCACGTCACCGTACGCGTACGGTAAGCGCACCGTAAGCGCACCGTAAGCTGGCTCAGATATATATATTGATTTAAAGGCTATTTTCTCAGAATCTACTGAACAGATTTACACCAAACCTACAAAAGGCACTTCCTTGACCTGAGGACTACCTCTCTGCCAAATTTCAAGTAATTCTGTTCAGCCGTTCGGGCTGTAGCTGTGTCTAAAGGTCCTACGGAAAAATGCATGGGAAAAACGCGTTTTGGGACCCCCCTTTTATCTCAGCCCCCGCTTGACGAATCCCCCCGAGACTTTCAGGGTAGGAGCGGAGCGTAGCGCCCCACCTATTTTGAAAAATACGCGAGGATTCGTCGACCGGCGCAAAAGTTATTCAAAATAGAATGTTGCGGATTTCCTATGGAAACGTGGTCCTAACTATAACTACCTACTGGCGACCGCCAGTAGGTAATATATATATAAAGCGCAACTAATACACAGCGGCGTCTAGGTGCTAACATCCAACCTCCTGCCAGCCATTGGGAACCAAGACTAAAAAAGGGGAAAAAATAGGGAAGAGAAACTAGTCGCCGCTTATTACTAGGCCTTAAAAAGCCAAGTCTTCAGACCCTTCTTGAAGGATATCAGGTCTGGTGAGTTGTTCCGTGAGAGTGGCAGTTGATTCCACAATCTGGTGGTAATGTATAGGAAGCTTTTGCCACCCCAGTTGGAAAGATGTGCCTTGGGAACTTCCACCAGCCAGTGGGAAGAGGACTGCAGTATTCTTGGAGGAGTAAACCTGCGAAAGTGGTCAATCAGATATGCAGGGCCCTGGGTGTGCAGAGCCCTAAAGGCGATGCAGAGAGCCTTGAACTTGATCCTCTTTTCCACCGGGAGCCAGTGAAGAGAGTTAAGAGCTGCCTTTGCAGAAGCATATTTTGGTAGTTTAACTAGCAAGCAGGCGGCTGAATTCTGCAAGACCTGCATTTTGACGAGGAGGGCTTTATTAATTCCGATCAGAAGGCTGTTGCAGTAGTCCAGCCTTGACAGAACTAATGCCAAGACCACTGTTTTCTGTAGGTCAGGTGGTATAAAGAAGAAGATTTTCCTCAGAATCTTTAAGGCGTAACAGATAGCTGATGTGATTGCATTCACCGCCATGAAAAGTGTGGCAGTGAGGAAACAAAGGGGGCCCTACAGGGCACCCTGTTGCCTCTGCGCCATGAGGTGCATGCAGCGGGGCACATGTTGTGTCCCCCTGTGTGCATGCACTCCTAGTTCCTGCAGGGCATCGACTTAATAGTCGATGCCCTGCAGTAACTGCCTTTGATTCTCCCATTGCGGTGCCTTTTTCAAAGGCACTGCAGTGGGACTGCCAAAGAACCACCCACCAGAGTCAAAATAAGTTGTACTGTGGCAGGTGGTCTTTAATGGCTTTGGAGGTCTTGGAGCGGGCGGAATTGTGGTGTCCCCGCTCCGAAACTGCCAAAGTCATAATTAGGCCCTTAGACAATCTTCCATAGGACGTTAAAGCTGAAGCCAAGAAACTCTTGCAGGAGGTTGAGTGCACATCATCTGAAATTATTGATGGCACCATGGACATTGCCAGTTCTGGTTTCCAACAACTAGCAGGAGCGGCAGTGTTAAGAAGACAGGGCAGTTCGGAGGCTTTCCGACCCACATCCTTGGTTTGAATTCTAACTGCCGCATTACAATTACAGTGGGGAATTCAATCCGGCCAGTCAATCAGCTGGCTGCCGATGGGCTCAAGGAGCCCGTCGGTCAGTCGGAAACCACCATATAATCCCTTACGTACGGCGTTTCTGCCATAGGGATTATGATGTTGGTTTCCTACAGGCTTTCAATGTCGGGTTTTCCGACATGGAAAGCCTCTTGGAAAACAACTATGGGGACCCCTATCAGAGTCCCCTTCCCTCTGCAGCCTCTGGTTTTGGGCCAGGGGACCACCTATGGTGTCCCCTCTAAATCCCAGCACTGTGTATTGCCTGCCACACGGTGCAGGGATTTTCACAAACTCCCATTTCTCTATGAAGTAAAGTATAGTATAAAATCCTGTAAATAATACATACACTATTCCCATTCCAATTTATACAACAGTAGGAAAAATGTTGGACTCAGGAGGGGTAAAATGTACTACTCCCATCCATGCAGTGCAACAGTATGGAAAATGTTTATTTGTGGAGGGGTAACATTCTCTATTCTCACTCTAGTCAGTGCAATAATAGGGAAATTGTTGCACTCATGAGGGTTAAATAACTATTGCACTGCACACAATGCAACAGTAGGAAAAATGTTGGATTGCAAAGGGGTAAAATGTATTACTCCCGCTCCAGTCAGTACAATAGTAGTGAAAGTGTTGGATTACGGAGGGATAAAATTTGCTATTCCCAGTCCAGTGATTGCAACAGTAGTGAAAGTGTTGAATTGCGGAGGGGTAAAATTTACCATTTCCACTCCAGTCAGTGCAACAATAGGGGAAAGTGTTCATTAAAATAAATTTACTTACCTCCCTATACCCCTTCAAAACCCACAATCCGCATCTGAAACTTATTTTTTAAAACAAATTACTTACACAACATAACTATTTATCAATTAAGTCATTATAATTTACTTAAAATTATTTAATAATTGATCATAATTAATTTACTTTTCACCCTTTACCCCTACAAAACTCACAAACCGCGCCTACAATTTAGTGTAAAAAAAATACTTACACAATGAACATAAATATTTATCAATTAAGTAATTAATATTAATTACAAATTCTATAATATCAATATTCTTGACAACGATATTCTTGCAGACGATATTTCTATATCACACTATTTTAGACACAATATTTTGGTATGACGATATTTTGGTTTTGATATTTTGTCTGAATACCATCCCAAGTCACTTCGCTTGTCAGCCAGGCTCCTGAATTCAGCGAATTTGCGCATCTTAACATTTCACCAGACTGCAGGAACGTCTTAGACAGAGCTTGCGCGGACAGTACAAATAAAACCTATCACCTGAAGTGGAAAAGATTTTGCATATGGAGGCAAAGTGCTTAGATGCATCCACTTTCCTCTTCCCCAGAAGAAATCCTCCTGTATCTTCTGCTTCTGGCACAATCTGGCCTAGCTCATGCATCCATTAAAGTCCATTTAGCAGCCATTTCCAGCTTCAGGAGATCACCCACATCATCTTGATTATTGTCTCCCTGACTCGACAAACAATTCCTCAAAGGATTATTCAGGGTCTTCCCACCGCCAAGGCCTCCTCCTCCGCTTTGACAACTCAATTCTGTACTTTCACAACTTATGAACGACCCTCTTGAGCCCATCCACAGAGCAGATATTACATTTCTGTCCTGGAAGGTAGCTCTCCTGTTGGCCTTAAACTCAGCCAGAAGAGTCAGCAAGATACAGGCTCTCACCATTCAGGAACCTTTCCTTCAATTTAGGGACAATAGGGTAATTCTTTGCTCAAAGTTTATTCCTAAAGTCCCATCAGACTTTCACCTCAATGAACCTCTAATTCTGAAAAACGTTTTGCAAGACTCTAAGACCCCAGCTGAAAGGACATTACAATCTTTAGATGTCAAAAGATGTTTAAAGTTAAACTTGTGCAAAACAAAGAGCTTTTGCAAATCCAACTATTTGTAGCATACAGTGCTCCAAGGAAAGGATATCCTCTCTCCATGCCGAGCATTGCTAGATGGATATCCAGCACCATTCAATTCTGTCAACCAGAAAGCAGGCAGACCATTACGCACCTCGGTGTGTGCTCAGTCTACAAGAACTATGTCTACTTCAGTGGTGCTGTTTGCCAGTATGTCTCTTCAAGAAATTTTCCGGCCAGCTACCTGGAAGGATAGACATACCTTTACGCAGCACTACTGCTTGGAATCAGCAGTTCACAGTGATGCAGCAGTGGGCCAAGGGGTGTTACGACATCATTTCCAGTGAAGGTGAACCGTCTCCTTCTTCCCACCATCCTCTTACCTGTTATGCATATTTTGCATTGTAGTTATATGCATTTCTAGAATGTTATTCTACCTATATTTCAATACATAGCTATGTAAATGTATGTTTCTTTTCCTACATGTCAAGATGCTAGATTTTGTGGAAAAATGTGCAACTCAGCTGTCGTTTAATCTGATTCAAGCATGTGAATTTAAGAAAGATTATAGGAAGCTGGCTCTGTATATACTATGCCAAAGTAAGGTATAGTGTACACAGAGTTCAGTGAATCCCTAGAGGCTTTACAGAGGAGTAGATAATACATTACTCTCTTTTGTGGTAGTGTGGTTGAGCAGTTAGGCTTATCGGATGGCTATGTTAAGCATTTGTTGTACACAGAAATGATAACACACACTCAAAGACTGAATCCATGACCAATTGTTTTGTATAAAACAATATTACTTTGTTACTTTTATTTTAGCACCAAGGAACTCCGTTGCAGGTAAATATACGTTTCAAATAGCAGTACTTGTCATATACAGTAGGAATGTATTTGCAGAGGAAGTAAAATACTTTACAGTGAGTCTGAAAATACTTTGTGGAGCCAAATCAACAGTAGCAGTACTGAGCAATACAGAAAATAGACACTAAGGGCCTGATTAGGAGTTTGGCAGTGCGGCGCCGGGTTCGTCCCACCACCAAACCCGTGGTGGGGCTGCCTGCCAAATTACGAGTGTTTCTCGCGTCTGGCTGTCTTTTTTTCATGTTCCCACGGCGGTGACTCAGATAATGGGCACCTCAGTGGGAATGCCAAACACATAAAGTCCATGCCGTGCAGGAACTGGGGTTTCCTCTCCGCCACGGTTTTCATGGCAGAGGAAGCGCCATGAAAAGCGTGGCGGATAGGAAACTTGTAATATGCTTGGTGAGACCCTGGTGGCTGCGGCGGGGCAATGGTGCCCCGACCACCTTAATTGTAGTAGGGCGGTCGGAAGACTACCACTGCTATGCCCCCATGTGGACCGCTAGACTTGTAATCTATCCCTTAGTGTAAATAGGAAAAAATGTAGTGCAATTCTATTGAAGGAAAACAGTTATGCGCATTTACAGGGAAGTACTCGACTTACACATCCAGCCTACGGGGGTTTAGACCAACAATGGGCTAGGGTCAGATCAAGGTAGGTACTGCACCACCAATGGCACTGGGGCAGCTGGGTGCAGAGTCACTAGGCCCAATGTTAGTCAGGGGAGACTTGGGGCACCTGCAAGAGATGCAGGCTGCAGGTAGGTTATCGTGGTTTAAATGCACTTGCCGCAGGGGTTAAAGCAAGCACATGGGGCCCACAAGGCAACACCAACCTTACACCACCAGTGGCACAAGGGTGGCCGGGTGCAGCGTGCCCAATGCAACCAAATAGGGATCATGGTTGCACAAAGAGGCTACAGACTTGGACCAGGAGGCTGGACGAAGGTGACCACAGGCTGAGCAGGTAAGCTGCGATGTCAGAGGAGGCCTGAACACTATCGGCTGGGCTCCCCAAAGTCGGGGCTGAGGATGTCAAGATTGCTGGTTAGACTTCACTGGGCAGATAAGCCACTCAGATTCGGGCCTTGTGCATCGGGTGCAGAGTGGGCAGGGATAGCGGTTCCATCTGGAGGCCTGGTAGTTGTATTCTTCTGGAGAGGGCCGCTGTCCTTGGGAGATCTGGTCATTGTTGAAGAGTGGGCAGTCATTCTCAGGTTCTGGAAGTTGCTGGACACAGGACAGGCGTCGTCTTAATGCAGAGTCTTTAAAGCTGGAGACAGACTGGTAGGGCTGGGGCTAAGTCAGTCATAATCTCCAAGCTTTGCTGCACGTTGTCTTCTTCGTAGATTGCAGGAATCCGAGGATCAAAGTTTGGGGTGTCCCTAAATACTGAAATAAGGGGCATTACAGGTACTGAAAGGTAGTAGCCAAAGGGCTACTTGCCTTTAGGATGACTTTACCTTTTGTATGTCCCTTCCCTTTGGGAAGGGGGCATCCTCTAACCTGATTAGCTAAAATCCTTCCATCCAACATGGAGGATTTTCTAAGAAGGGGGGTTACTTCATCTGTGGACACCTTAGGAGTTGTCCTGGCTGAGAGGTCACACACCTCTCCTGACTACTGATTTTCCCACCGACCTTGCTGGCAAAAGAGGGGCTTGTTCAGGGGGGCAGACATCTTCTCTTGCTGGAGAGGCCCTGGCTATTATAACAAAGAGCTGGAAGCCTTTGCGGCTCACTGCCCTGAATGCTGTTCCTGCTTGGGAGTAGATGAGAAGCACCTCCACCCCAAGCAGCCTTTGTTCCTCACCCACCAGAGCATAAGGGCTCCCACCTCAGGGTTGTCAGAAACACATCTGTGTGTGTCAGGCTGGTGCAGACCAGTTATCTGGACACAAGGGAGTTGGTAGTTCTTCAGAGGGCATCTCTAAGATGCCCTCTGAGTACATTTTGTAATAAATGCAGCACTGGCATCAGTGTGGGTTTAATATGCTGAGAAGTTTGATACCAAACTTCTTAGCATTCAGTAAATCCATCTTGGAGCTGTGGGGTTTGTAATGAGAAAATCCCAGTCCGTGTACTCAATATGGCTTTACTGCACTTACAATGTCTGCGAATGGACACAGGCACTGTAGGGGCATATTGCTCATGAAGCTGTACCCTCACCTGTGGTATAGTGCACCCTGCCCTAGGGCTGTCAGGCCTGCTAGAGGCGTAACTTACTTATGCCACAGGCAGTGTTTTGCAGGCATGGCACACAGGGATGTGTGCCATGTCAACTCTTCAGTTTAAGCTGCACAAAAACACACAGTCTGGAATGGTAGTGTGTATGTGTTTGGTGAGGGGTCTCTGAGGGTGGCACAATACATTATGCAGCCGTTAGAGACCCTCTCGGGCCACAAGGCCCTTAGCACCAGTAGTACCTTTTACAATAGACTTGCATGTGGACCAGAGATTTGCCAATTGTGGAAAGAAAGGTACAGTTTTGGAAAAGAACACAGGCACTGGGAACCTGATTAGGAGGGACCCAGTGCACACTCAGTCAAAGTGCATCAGACATCAGGCAAAAAGTTGGGGATAACCATGCAAAAGGGGCAATTTCCTACAAAGATACAATACTGGAGTAAGAAAATAAGGGCCTGATTCAGATTATGGCAGATGGGATACTCCGTTACAAACGTGACAGACATCCCTTCCACCGTATTAGAAGTGCCATAGGATATAATGCACTGGTCATAGGGCGGACGGGATATCCAGCACATTTGTGATGGAACATCCCATCTGCCAAGATCTAAATCAGGCCCTAAGTTGCTTACCTGTAACTGTAATTCTCCAGTATTGGAATGTTTCATAGATTTGCATGCGACCCACCCGCCTCCCCTGGGAAGCTCACCTTCTCTCTCAGTGAGGGTTTGTTTACACTCGTGCTTTAAAGATATGAGGTGCTGGGGCTTCTCACATGAGAGTTCCAGAGGGTGGTGCAACCTGATTGGTTAAAACTTAAGTTTGCTTTCTTTTAAAAAAATGACTATGATATGTTACTAAACTGAAGGGCCTATGGCCTTTCTAGTCTATACCTATAATTGTATTGCTTTCCTAAGGTACAGTGGGACTCCCATCTCGACAACAGGGAATGATACAAACGTGAATCTATGAAAGATTCCAATACTGAAGAACTACAGTTACAGGTAAGTTACTTATTTTTTCCCTTACCTCAATGATTGGCTGTTGAAGGCAGGCTCACCCCAGGCAGTCCAAAACCACCTCGAGCCTACGGCAAACTTCCGTTCATATTTGGGATTCACAATCACACCTGACTCCTTCTCATATGCTTCTCTTCATCAGAGCGGTTCACTTATGTGCCTTTTCCCTGGAAAGTAGAGTCCAAGAGATTCAGGCTATGATCTCGAACTTTGAGCCTAATCCAGGATTTTAGTGAGGTTGAGGCTGCTGGGTTGGATGGCTTCCTCGCATCCTTCTGGTCAAACGCACCAGGTGACATATGCAGGCTCTGCAGTGAGATCTTAAGTCTCAGTAGGCCCAGCCTCAAGGAAATCTCTCCGACTATGTCCAGATCTCGTAGGAGACTGCAAAAGATATGCAGTGATGGTTACTGGACTGCGATTGAGTAAGCGGCAGACCTTCCTCCCTATCTCACCAAAAGCTGACAGTGGTGACCAATGCATAATGTTTGGTCTGGGGTAGCCACCTGGGAGTGGTGGAGAGCAGAGGCCTCAGGTCTCCTCTTGAGCATCTATGTGTATATTTGGTCGGCATGGCCCATCTTGCTTGTTGCTCTGGTGCTTTAAAAACAACAGTAAAGTTTAGCTTCCATGTTGCTGAATATTAAAATACCTGCTTGGACTAACTACTGTCCAGTGTGTTAAAAGCTAATGTATTGCACCACATTTGCTTTTTAGGTCTCGCCTACGCAGTGCGCAAGCGTTGCATAGGAAAAAGACCTTTAGTAATTGACACAGCTTTGCCGGCAAAAACGGGCACGCGTTGCATTGCTTGCAATGGCAACGCGTGCATGTTTGACGATTCCCTTGTGGGAATGAGCTTTTGCGCCATATGTTATTAATTATCGCTCCTTGCGCCGCTCGCTCCTGCAAGGGAATCTGACGCAGGCCCCCTCCTCTCTCCCCTCCCCCTGCTGCCTCCTTTCAGCGCGAGTCGAGCGCGCTTGTTTTAATTAGCTTTTCCTTTTATTCTCACGACTGCGTACCGTTCACGGCAACAACGAAAGTGACAAGCCTTTCAGTTCCAGCACCCAAACCATGCAACCCGGTATCACTGCAGCTGCATTCCTAGCGCGGTCGCATTAACTTTTTCTTTATGTTCCTGTTAATTTTTCCGTTTTGAGGATGTCGCTTCTAAAAGTTTCTGTTCCGATTTTGTTTCACATGTTAGATTTAAATTAATGTTATTCCTTAATTCATTCCATCTCTTCATATTCTCCATGGTGAAACCCTCTAAATTAATTTATTGGTGCAAGGTTAGCAGTTAGATGCGACCCGTGCTTCAGCTTTGAACACTGTGCTCTTTCCAGTTTATCCCTTGGGTACATCCATAGTGACTGGGCTTGTACATTTTCTAACTGGATTTCTTGTGGATTCGATCAGCCCCATAACATATAATGATGCGGTATTGCCGTGGATGTTGAGGTTTCACAGATGGACCTAATCCTGTGGCATTATTAGCCCACAACAGGCCGGCAGTGTGTCTGGGGCTCAGGGCGCCAAAGACGCATTGTAAGGACACACACAGGGTTACAAATGCTGTAGATTGCTGTAAACTCATATGTTGTCGAAGTTACTGTCCATGATCGTTTTACATCTCAAGGGCTGCCATGGTCTATCGAAACTACCCCAGTAACGTGTTCTCAGAACAGTGACGTGTATTTAATAAAAGCCTACAATAAGTGTAAAATTCACTGCCACATTCTAACAGCACTTTGCATCAAACCTTGTGCTTGTTTTTGCTATCCTCCTTTCGGATGTTTTTACGACCTTATTTTTTTTAAAATTACTTGTAGACACATGGCCCTTGTCTGCAGACTTGTTGGGACAGATAAGGCCATGAAATGACTCCAGGGCCCTTTCTAATTACTTGCGCTACAAACCCTCCACCTCCCACCTTCCCACCCACCTCGCCTTAGGCTGTTTTCAGGCAGTGTCACAAGGTGTTTCTAAACAAGGCAGCGTCTCCTCCACCCTACTTATCGAAAGCAAAACCTTAGTTCTGTTTGGGTTGTTGTGTCCCCCTAATGCCAAAGTTGTCCATCTTTTACGCATGGCCATAGAGGTCGCAAAATCGCTAACTATAGTGCATATCTGTGACACCTCTCAGCAAAACACGGGCTGATACTGGCAAAATGTACCCCAACCCCTGCTCCGTTGTAGCCAGCAACAGACCCCGCAAAATGCAACATTTACTAGCACTATGGTACACAGTGTTTTAGAAGCGCCTGGAGCTTGCACACAAAAAGTAATAACAGCGCTTAATTGAAGCCGGTGGTTCCCGGTGCTTAGCACTGGCATTTACTAAGAGAGGTCGCTTTTACTGCCACCGAGGATGGCATGATGTTGTGGAAATCCATGCAGCGTCCGCCTCAGAAGCCCTTCCATTCCAGGCGGATTGCCTTCGCTCGGGCAGCCTGGGCAGATAGATTGGGAATAGTCACCTGCCCATTAAGTGGGGGCAAATGGAACACTTACTTGCACCATGGCACATAATGTTTTTGAAGCGCCTACTGTGCACGCACAACATATAATACCAGCGCTTAATTGGAGCCGGTGGTTCACAGTGCTTAGCAGCGGTATTTAATAATTAACACTGGTGTTTGAGCACCAGTTAAGGTCCCTCTACCCTTCTACCACAACCATATAATTACATAACACATAATAACAAACCAATAAATACAACATACATCCCACATAATACCACTCACTCCAACAAAATTACTTCTAAGAAAACACTTAAGGTCCCAAAAGCGAGACCTATTGGCTATGCCAATGCTTGTTATTTTTATTTTCTATCCAATAAAGACTATCATAATCTCAAATTTTTGTTTTTTTGTATTGAATCAACAAGGCTTACTAACTTGCGTTGTGCTTGCAGTGTAGAGGAGCTTGACATTACTGACCATGCTTTCTGAAGTGCCTGGTAAAAAGTTGTTTAAAAGATCTCTTTGTGTCATTGTTGAAATAAGTGCTGTTTCTAATGCAGAATGACCTACCTTCCCTACAGGGCCTATGTGTCTCTCTTCATGAGACATCTTTGTGAACCAGGGGCCGATGGGTCAGAAACATTTGCAGATGGAGTGCCACGAGAGGGACTCTCCAGACAGCAAGTCCTGACACGAATTGGGGTTATGTCCCTTGTGAAAAAAAAGGTATGGTGCTTGTACAATAGGCATATGAATGTCAGGGGGAGGTGTGGTTTCTATGATGAGGGGTGAAGGTAATAATATGAGATTTGTTAACAGTGAAGGGGTGAATTTGATCGAATTACGTCAACTCAGACTTGTGGAAATAAACACTGTTGTACAAAATTTATAGGGAGGTTGACTTTTTGGTTATTTGTGGATGCTAGCCATACATTTCTCTCTAGTACAGGGGAACTTTTCATCTTAATGAAAAGAGCTTTTATAAGCCTCTTGGTGTAAGAAAGTGGCTCTGTATATACTGCACCAAAGTAAGGTTCAGTGTGCACAGAGTCCACAGTCCCCAGAGGTTTGGCAGAGGCTAAAGTTAGATATAACCTTACTCTCTAAAGTGGTAGCTTGGTCGAGCAGTAAGGCAGTATCAGAGGATAGTGTAAAGCATTTGTTGTACACACTCAGTCAGCAAATAGTCTCACACACTCAAGAACTGAACTCTAGGCCAATGGTTTGTATATGAAAATATATAATTGTTTTATTTTAGAAACACAAATAGGTATCAAAATATACTTTCTCAGAATTAGATGCTTTAGTTAAATATTTTCAATAGGCAATAGACTTTTGAATGCAATTGTTACAGTTGATGCAATAGGCAACACATTTCAAACACAATTATAACATTGAGCTCAATGGGACTTTTTAAGTAAATGCAATTACAGTTACTTTGCGTATGATTTTCTTACTCAGGATTGGATCCTGGATTCAACCCTGGTGCATTTCCTGTAAACAGTTGAAAGAAATCGTTTTTGTTACATAGGCGATTTTTAAGGAATATTTGTACGTTTCCAAAATCGACACAAAAGAATTTCTGGCAAAAACTAGGCAATGTTATCATATGGAGGCAAATCAAGTTATCGGTAAGTACGGTTGTAATTACTTATCAGGGTCAGTGCTGGGCACCAAGATCCAGCACTGGGATATCTCCTGATAACAGGTGAGTAATTTCGTTTTCGTTGATTGGCTGATTTTTAGTGAATATTTTAGTTTCAAAACTCGACACTTAAAAGAATTTCCAAGTGAAACCAGTCAATGTTACCCTATGGAGAAAAAGTGAGTTATCGGCTTTTAGGTAAGTACTCGACTGGCAGAGTTAAGGTTCTGGACATAGACTCAGGGGTCTCCCAGGGTCAGGTAGGTACAGTTGTTACACCCTCTGTGGCACAAGGGCAGGCGGGTGCAGAGAGAGTTGGGCCCAATGTTAGCCTATGGCGGGCAGGGGGGCCTTTGGTTGGTGGCTGCTAGCAAGCAGGCCACGTGGCTGTGGGAGCTGGGCTCCTGGTCACTCACACAGGGCAAGTGGGGAAGTAGATTAGGATAGATGTTGCACTCCCAGGGGCACTTGGGCGGCTGGGTGCAGGGTGCTCTTGAGCCGTTGGGAGCACAATGGATTTCAATGGAGAAGCTACAAGACGAACAAAGGCTGCAAGCTCGGGGACGAAGATTCTTCAGGTTCGACCACCACTTCGAGAGGTAATTTGGGAAGCTGTAGGTTAGGTAGGCACCCAGGAGCTTGGCACAGGGGGCCGCAGGGCGCCGGGTGCAGGGGTATCTTTTCGCGTCGGGAAATCTTACCCTCTGCTGGTCGCGGTAGAAGGGGTCCCTGGTTCTGAGGCTGCAGGCATCGTCAGGAGCGTCGAGGTGGGTCCTTGGGTGCTGGATTCTTGGTCACAGTCACCGGGGGGATGTCCTCGGGGTCTTTGTCCGCTCAGGCACAGGCCAGGCTCAGCAGTTGCAGAGTGTGCAGGAGTCGCGGTTCCTGGTTGGCACCAGGGGTTTGTTACTTGCTTTCAGCAGAACCACTGCTCGTGGGAGTCCCAGTCTTTTAGAGTCACAAGGCAGTCAGGTCCTCCGGGGTTTTCGAAGTTGTTGACCACTGGAGAAGCCGGGTTTTAGCAGGAGCAGGTTCGAGGGTTGACAGGCCTGTAGGGCTGGGGCCTAGTCAGTTGGTGTTGTCCTCTTGTTAGCAGCTGCACTGCAGGTCTTTCTTCTTGTTCTTCTTGCTTGTTTCGGATTCTGGATTTGAGGAAGGAAGGTTCAGGGTGCCCCTAAATACTAGATTTAGGGGCGTTACAGGTAGGTAGAGGTCAGGGACCAATGGGTCCCTTCCCTGGGGTGGGTACACCCCCTATCCTGCCACTCTCCAGTGGGAGGGCGGCAGGAGCCTAATCCTGATTGGGCAGGGCTCCCCATCCTCAAGACGGCGAGAGTCCGGGGTTGTGCTTCACCTCGCCTCCCCCACCTGAGGGATGGGGTTGGCAGAGGCTGGCCCGCCAGAGTGGGGGTCAGAACCGGTGGGGGCCAGTTGCTGAGTACAGCAAGTGGCCTGGAGAAGCTCACAAAGGCGGCATGCCTTTGAAGCTTCCCCTGCCCATCCTGGGGGAGGAGACCTAGCACCTCGCCCAGGATGTGCATTGTTGCAGGCCCAGGAGAGCGTGTGGCTCTCTACCCAGGGGTCCAGCAACATGTCTGCTGGGTGGCAGCCTAGGCAGCCTCTCAGATAGGACGTGGATTGTGGGTTAGGTTCAGGGGGCAGCTCTAAGTTGCCCTCTGTCATGCATTTTACATTAAATCCCACACTGGCATCAGTGTGGGTTTAATGTGCTGAGAAGTTTGATATCAAACTTCTCTGTCTTCAGTGCAGCCATCATGGTGCTGTGGAGTTCATGATGACGACCTCCCAGCACCATATACTCTTAATGGCAGCACTGAACGTACAGTGCCCAGGAATGGACCTGGGTACTGTAGGGGTACAGGGTTCATGCACCTGTACCCACACCACTGGCATAGGGCACCCAGCTAGAGGGGTGACTGAGGTATGTCAGGGCAGTGTGTGTTGTGGGTATGGCACACAGGGATGTGTGCCATGTCGACTCTCTGTTTTGTTCTGCACCAAGACACTAAGCCTGCGAAGGCAGTGTGTGTGTGTGTGTCAGGGTACAGGGCCTCTAAGGGTGGCACAATAAGTGCTGCAGCCCTTAGGGGCCTTTTCTGGTCACAGGGCCCTGGGTACCTAGGGTACCATTTACCAGGGGCTGACATGTGGCCAGAGATGCCAATTGGGTTTAGGCTTCATGTAGTTTTAGGGAAGGAACACAGGCCCTGGGGTCCTGATTGACAGGGCCCCAGAGCACATCAAGTCAAAGAGCATCAGTAGTCTGGCAGCAAAATAAATTAAAGCGGGGGTTTACTGCAACAGAAACCCACTTTCTCACACTTGGACCATTGTGTTTTTTCTTCTTTAATTATGTTTTGTTGTCTTCTTTCCTTTTATTGAAACATGTAGTCAAGAAAGAGGAAGTCTGCTGAGCACTTTTTATACAAGTAAAATCTTCAAAAGTGCATGTGCTTAGAAGAGATGTTTGATGCTATGTATTCTCTGGAGAAAGTCTGCTGCTAAAGTGTGCATTCAAACTTGTTATTGTAATCTATATTTATTTGGCAGGTCCAGGAGTTTGAGCACATCAATGGAAGATGGAGCATGCCAGAGCTCATGCCAGATCCTAGCGTGGAGTCCAAGCGATCATCTAGAGCTTCATCGCCTACCGTCAAAACATCAACTACAACTCCGGATCCAAGCTGCACCAACACCCCTTGCACCTCCAAACCAGGTACAGTTGTGACGCGTTAATTGCAACATTGCACCCTACTGATTCTGGCATATTTCCATTCTAAGTGCATTTCCACTCAGAAACTACCTGCATGTCTGTGCTCAAGACAATTCACTTCAACTCAAACCCGCTTATTGAACCATCAAGATATTATGATCAGAGTTAAACCCAAGATGTAAGACCCTATTCTGTGTGTAGCAACAAAACCAAATCAACCTTCTTTTCATATTACTTGTTAGAGCTTTCTGTTTTATTCTTCTAACTGGAGAGAGCTCCCCTTCAGAATAATCCCAGGTGCTAGACTGGATCCAGATTTTTTAAAGCAGTTGCTGTGGAGTGCTGACAAGTAGTGCTGTTGGACTTCCCAACGTCCTCGTGCTGCCCTGGAAATGAAGGAGCAGAGCAGCATAGAGAGGCTACTCCTGCACAGTGTCATTTTCTTTCTTTATCCAGTATTGGATCTTTCATAGATTTACATGCTTGAATCATTCCCCATCGTCGAAGTGGGAGTCCCATGGTACCATAATACAGCAGTATATATTACTATCATAAGCTATAAAGTAAAAGAAAAAAATAGTTTAGTAGCCTATCTATGTGCTTACTTAAGAAAGGACCAAACATAAACTTTGTTTTAAAGTTTATTCACCAGTTTCCAAGTATAACATAGCATTTGCAAATATTGAGATATATGCATAGATGATAATGTCGTTACATCAGCAATTAAGAAACTTGTCGGTTCCGCTCAGGAGTTAATCACAACAATAGTCTATTCTTAATGCACATGTAAAATCAGCAGTTATATAAACAACACTTCAGCCTGTCAACATTTCGTATCCCCGGTATGAGTTTTTGTCCAATGATAAACACATTGATCGCGTGAATAATAAATACCATTCCATTATTTTGGTTTGACACATAGATATTATCTCAACCTACACCAGTCGTCATCAGCCCGCATTCCAGTTGTGTGGTAGCTTGCGATTGTACTAATGACGTGTAGTGTTTGAACGGGCCCCAAATTTCCTTGGGGCGGGACGCTCTGGGTAGCGTAGTGGAGTACAGATTGAGATTAGTGTTGCAATAGACAAGGCTGTTTAGCCATTCCTTTAGTGTCAGAGCGTTTTTGCGGCCCCATTTAATTGCAATTTCTGTTTTAGCCAAAAGTAATCCTATGGCAGTAAATTTCCTAAGAGCTTTAGGAATGGTAGTCACGTAACCCAATAGTGCGACCTCAGGAGTAGGAGCAATGTCTAAATCTGTAATTTCCTTTAGTACTCGGAAAATTGCGGACCAATAAGCTGTGATTTTGCCAAAGTTCCAGGTGAGGTGTGCAAAGTCGGCGTGCGGGGATTAACACTTTAAACAACAGTGGGGTTTATCTGTGTTTAATCTGTGTGCCCTCTCGGGGGTAATGTACACTCTCCGTATAAATTTAAAATGAATCAGTTTGTGACGGCTGTTCAGAGATACCTCCTTGGTTTGACCACAGCATACTGCCCACTGATCGTCCAAAATGGGATGCCCTAGATCTATCTCCCAGGAAGCCCTTAATTTGGAATTAGACGTGAGTCCCGTGCTCTCCATGCCACTGGAATCAAGCTATCCTGACTGAAGAGGGGGGAAACCGGTCCTAGGATGCTTGTTTCCAGTCCAAGGAGGACCTGGCCTGGCAGTCCGGGCTGGACTGTTCCCATTGGGCACAGGGTCAAGACTGATTTGCATATGGCTGGGTCCAAACTGGAATTGCATGGTGAACAAAGAAACGATGGATTTAGGCCCAGATCTCTGTACTGGGGTGAATGTATGACATTGTTCTGCATTCTGTCCATCAATAGTTATTTTTGCTTAATTTGGAATCATTCATCGGGATTATGTCTACACATGCTTTGTACATTTTAGAGATTAAGTGTTCACCTCCAAAGTTATCTAAAACAACAGAAAGGGGAGCAAAAGCTTCCGGCTCCAACGGGAATCCAGGATCCAAATCTCTCACCGCTGACCATACACGACTAAGGACAAATTTATCCATAAAGGAGGCGTCACTAAACCTGTCCCCTTCCGAAACAGAAAGTATGTGCCCACCTATGTAAAAGTACCCAATTGTGTGTAAATCGTATTTGGAAAGTGTGTGTTGTACAATCTTCTCTCCTGTAATGGGTATCCAACGGTTGTTGGAGATTGGTAATCCAGGAGAATATAGCGCCGGGGAGCCAAAACTCTTTTTAGCTTCTGCCAGGCCCAACTGGTGGTAGAGACAGTATAAATGTCATGCGGCTCTCGTGGGAACCCCAGAGGCAGTATTGATTTAAGTGTGCAGGTAAGACTAGATCAGCTTCTGGTCGCAAATATGGGATCCTAGCATCTGGATGAAACCAGGAGTATGCATAACTGCACTGCGCCACTAATATAGCTGAAGATTAGGAACACCAAATCCTCCTCTGTTATAAGGTAATGTCATCACCTCCCAGCAGACCCTGGGCGTTCTGCCCCCCCATGTCAGTCGAATGAGGTGGGAACATATACTCGTGAAAAACTGATTTGTTAGTGGTATCGGAAGATTATTAAAAAGATATAGAAATTTGGGAAGAACAATCATTTTGATCAATGCAATACGACCAGCGGTGGAAAGTGGGAGTTTCAGCCACCTGTCCACCTGCACTTCGAGCGTGTTTACAGCCTTGCCGTAATTTAGTTTAATAGGTTTGGCGGTGTCCAAGTCTATGTGGATCCCTAAGTATTTAACCGAGTCAGAGCCCCAAGCAAGTGGGAATTCACAGTCCCATTGTACTGTAGCAGGCGTAAGAGGGAATATCACTGACTTATGCCAGTTTATTCCAAGACCGGAGAATCAACCAAATCTAATAATCTCTCTAATTAACGGATCTAAGTTTGTCTGCGGGTCCCTGACATAGAGAATAATATCATCTGCATACAGTGACACCAATAGAGGCCCTGTATTGAATCGGATTCCTCTCTGCATGTGCCGCTCCAGAAACGGACTAGTGGATCCATGGCTAATATGAATAGAAGTGGCGATCGGGAGCAACCCTGTCTGGTTGCTCGAGATAATGTGAAGGAGCGGGATAGTGTACAATTTATACGGATCCTGGCAGTGGGGGCAGTGTATAGCAGGGACATAAATTCCCTAGGCATGTGCATTACCGATATTAAAAAGGGCCATTCCAAGGAGTCAAATGCTTTCTCTGTGTCCAATAGGACTGCTGCTGCTGGGACTGTAGGGTTAATTCTGTGTATCAGTGCAAACAGCGTGCGCAGATTCAAAGAGGTGGACCTATGGGGAACGAAACCAGATTGAACTGGGGAGACTATTTTGTCCATTAGTAGGGCTAGGCGCAGAGCGATCATTGTCACCAATATTTTGTAATCTAGATTTAACAGTGACAATGGTCTATAAGACCCACATAGCAAGGGATCCTTGTCAGAATTGGGCAATAAGACAATCACTGCCTCTCTGAGACTGGGAGGAAGCTGTTTCTGTTCTAGTGCCTCGTTATAAACCTCAAGGAGCAGGGGGGCCAGTATGTCTTTGTACAGTTTGTAAAAATCACCAGAAAAGCCATCAAGGCAAGGCGCAGTGGAGCCATTTATTCCATCCATCGCACTGCTGAGTTCGTCAGAGGAAAAAGCTTCAACCAAAAATTCCTGCATATATTTTTCCAGGTATACCAATGCTATCTCTGAAAAATAGTGACCTTGTTCAGCAGTGTCGTGTGTAATTTTAGATGTATATAAAGAGTCGTAGTATGCAAGGATTTCCTCGTGAATCTCAGTTGTGTCTTTTAGAAGGGTTCCAGAGTCTGTACTAAGCTCAGTGATGTATGCCTTGGCATATGGAGGCCTCAATAGCCGTGCTAGGGTATGTCCCGGCCTCTCACCTTCTCCATATCTACGAGCCGTGGCGTACTTGATGAGAAAATGTGTTTCCCTATCAGTGGCTTCGCGGAATTTCGCAAGCAGCACCAATCTGTGTTTGTGACCCTCAAAGTCTGGGGAGTGCAGCAGTGTGGTGTCAAGGCTAAGGTCTTTCTGAGGTCTTTTAGTACTCCAGCGTGTTTGGCAATGGAGACACCCCTAATGTAGGCCTTAAAGGCTTCCCAAACGACTGCCCATGTCAACCCACCCCGTATTTAATTCAAAATAATCTTCTATTGCTTCCCTGATCTCCGAGTGGAACAAGTCGTCATTTAATCTCCACTGACGTTCCTGTCCTTCCGGTCTGGGAATGCAAAGTGTGATTATCACTGGGGAATAATCCGAATATGTTCTGGGGAGAATTGTGGTAGATTTGTATAATGTGGATAATTTCGGCAAGATTAGCCAATAATCTATACGGGTCTACGTGTCATATTGGGCTGAATAGTGAGTGTAGCCTTTAGCGTTAGGATTGCGTTTCCTCCAGAGGTCAGAAAGGGGAAGTATATCGCACATCAACAACAGCACTCGCCGAACTCGCGGTTTAGTGGCTTCTGAAGCGGAGGATCAGTCTAATGCGTGGTTTAAAAGTAGATTGAAATCTCCCCCCATTAAAATCCAATCAGTACCTATACGAAGGACGGAGGAGTGCAATGCTTGAAAAAAGTCAGGACAGTCGACGTTTGGGGCATATAGGCAGACTAATGTAACAACCTGTCCAATCAGTTTGCCCACTGCTATATTGTATCGGCCTTCGCTATCTGAATGGCTCTTATACATTAAAAATTGAGTCTCTTGTGAATCAGTATCGCTGTGCCCCGGGCATTTGTACTGTAATTAGAAAAGAACCGATGTGGTCCCCAGCTGGATGCAAAACGTTTATGATCAGATTTAGGCAGATGTGTCTCTTGCAAAAAGGCTATGTCTACATGATGTCTTTGCAGGTAGTGGATAACATGTTTTCGTGTTCTGGGGTTGTTGAGCCCCCTGACATTCCAAGTTATCACGGACAGGTTGAAGTGATCTGAAAGATTAAGTACTGCTGACATCAAGATTATCGAACAGCATGAACAGTGTGGAATATACGGCAAGAAACGACGAATCTTAGTCAAACTACTGGCAATAGAGTTGTAATTAACAGTTTGCGAAACAACCCCACCCCCTCCCCTGCCCATTTTCACGCCCCAGTGCGCAAGGAACCACCCTAACTGCACCATAACCTAATGTATCGTGTAAATATCCCAAACTAAATTGCACCTTAGCAAGATAATACATTACAATCTGTGTCTTATCCAAAGTGCAACAGTACGTGGGGGGAGGCAACGCCCTGTCAGATCCCAGCATATGCAAAACTAGCATGAACTATGATAATGGATCTGTCTCAACCTTTATAGGGCCACTTACTATCTTATCTGACTTATCAAGTGAGCTTGTTATGTGCGTTACTCGTGAGAAAAAAGTTCTACGCTTGCAACTGAGCCACTGTGAGGTGGGGAAGAGCTCTTGGCAACGTCCTTTTGCGGGCTGCTGGTGTTTTTGTAGGATCTGCAAACTTAATGGGCTTCGGTAGGATTTTCAAAGATTTGGGGTCGCCCATTGATGTTTTCTCGCAATCTGGCAGGGTATAGCATGCCATACCGGAGGCCCAGGTTTCATAGCGTGGATTTAACACCTGAGTACTTGCGTCTAGCCTGTTGGACCATAACCGTAAAGTCAGGATCAAGTGCAATTATGGAGCCTTGCCAGGTAAGTTCTCCCTGCTCCCTGGCCAGACGCAAGGCTGTGTCACAGTCCCGAAAGTTCATAATGCGAGCGACGATGGGTCTTGACGGACATCCAGGGTTGGGGCGAGGTCCCAGCGAACAATGAGCGCGTTCAACCACAAATTCGGAGTGAAGACCTCTTTACCAAAAATGTCCAGGAGCATTGTTTCCACAAATTGATCTATCCGCCCAGTATTTGTTGACTCCGGGATCCCAAGAATACGAAGATTGTTTTGGCGACTTCATGCTTCTAAATCTTCATTCTTTATTGCTACCTCTTTGAGAATCTCCATGCGTTCTAGTTGTTTAGTGGACTGGGCCGGACCATCCTCAAGATCTGAAACCCGGCCTTCCACTGTATCAATTCGACGGTCATGCGTTTCCAGTTTAGCCCCCTTTACAACCAGACGTTTGTCCAGTGTGTCGAACCTAGTATCAAGGGACGTAAAACCAGCTCTCAACTCATCCAGTAGGGAAGCTTGGGTGGCTGAAGCATCAGTCATGGTAGTCGTTTCCAGGGCCCCCTCCGCCATGGAGCAATTGGAGTCCTGGGCCTTCTCCACAGGCTTGTTAAACGTTAAGACTCTCTATTTTTTTTTCCCATGCGGATTTTCTTGTGTGTAGTGGAGTAGAGTCTCAGACAGAAACGAAGGACCGCGCGCCCCAATCAGGTAACACAACTGGATATGCTAAGTTCATGGTGGCACGGCCAGTTTATAAGTAGTACCCGGGTGGCAGAGGGAAAATCAGCGAGGTGTGGTGTCTTCCAGCTAGCACAATAGTCTGGCATAAATCAGTGTATCCGCCGCAACAAGATGCCGGCAAGTACTCAGCAACCCTATTGTTGTGGGGCTCAATTGGTATGTGGCCAGATTGCTAACCACGATATAGCAGTGAAAAGGATCGTCACGTGGGTATAATGGCTGCAGAGTCACACTATTTGCGGATATCCCACGTAGGGTGCCTGGAGTTAGTAGCGTGTCATACGCACCAGTATCGCCTTAATGTTTTTAGGCCATGGAATCTATTTCCCCCAAGTCCGGTGGCAGTCTCACCAATTTACACAGCACCAGCCTTACGACGTTTTCACTCTGATCTTGGTTTAATGAGGAGGGGTTAGAGCTATGTACAGCTGCTAAGTTGTGTGAGAAAAGTGTTCAGTGTTAGATCGCAGGGCACAAAGATGGAGGCAGTCCCCGAAGACGGAGCGGGGTTGATGCCGGATTGCGCTTCCCACGAGTGCCCCGTCCCGCTCTCGCAAACCCAGCAAGCACAGCCGGACGGCTGCCTCCCTGTCGTAGGGGCCTCCGGGAGCATCGATGTCATCTCGCACGCGCCCCAAATTCACCGGGAAGGGTGGGAGCGTTCAGTGACGGACGTGCCAGGTCCGGGAGGGGGGCAAGGCTCACAAGTCGGTACACTCACCACGATGGAGTGGCGGCGGCAGGTCCCATGCAATGCGTGGGGCGCGATGAGTCAGGTTCCAGCAGGCCCCGGTAGGATGCAGAGCTGCGTAGGGCGAAATACGCAGGCTCCTTCCCCAGCGGTACCGGAGCCAATTCCGTCCATTGCTAGTGGCTAAACAGGATCTGAGCAGCTACGCCGATGCTCCATCGCTGGGGATATCGGCGTGGTGAAGAAGCAGCCATATCTGTTGATGGTTCGAGAGACAGAAAATTCTTGCCGGGATGGCTCGATGGAGCTTCAATGCCGCGCGGCGATCTTGGTCTGTGGCTTGGCCACACAGCCCCCAACCAAACTTAAACTTCAGCCAATCAGGTGACAGCACACCCTAGAATACTCCCAACAGAGCCTGAGTCCTTCAGATTGTCAAGCACAAGTGGGAATAATAACTCCCAAGCTATAAGGAGAAGCCTCTTAGGGGAGGAGGGTGGGTCGCATGTGAATTTATGATACCAATAGTAACTATTTTTGTTACTTCACATGACATTCAGCATCTTCGATATGTGGAATGACTGGCAAAGGATGAGGATGCATTTCCTGACTGAGGCTCAATTGTGAGTCTTAAACATTCAGCAGAATATTGCACGTACCTTACATGAATTGCAACTCCCAGCATTAAATGCGCAGACTTATGCAAAGCAGTCAATAGGGGGCACGCAATAAAAGTAAATGCTGAGCAGCAGTGAGGTTGTGTGCGTGGTTATTCTCTGCACTACAAGCCTTTGAAAAAGAAATAATTTCGAAACGCGTCAGGCTAGAGTTTTGTGGGGCTGTGAAAGGTATCAGAAAGGAAACGCTTCCATACCTGTGAGGCGGGCTGTGCCTGGGGCCCGTGTCAGCATTCGAGTGCCTCTTGCTAAAAGGAATCCAGGCCGGAGCATGATATATATATATATATATACATATATATATCTCCATATTCAGGTCTTTTTGTCAATTTCCTAATAACAAAACGGAGCCGACTCAAATGCGGTTTTGTTGTTTTATTTTATTTTCAGTCGGTCATCTCAGCGACCTTGATCACATGCTTTTTTTCTTCGCATTAAGGATTGCCCTTTATATTCCGTAGTCAGACTAACATTAAAGAAAGACTCCTGACAACACTAACCAGAATGCGATATTCATAGATACATTTCCAATTTCTGGCATTTCGGATCACAGCAAAGAAAATTAAATGTTAAATCATAAACCTTAACTCATGTCAAAAGCATATCATATACCATCCACACCAATATTATTATTGTAAGCTGGGAGATATATATATTTGATTGTATAAACACTGTAAGCATGATGGAATCAGTATGCTTTATACGATAATATAATGTATTTTTGAATATCACCGTATTGATAAATACTTTAGAATAGAGGCTCACCTTATAGGATTAGATGTCTTAACCCACCTCTCCTACATCTGCATCACTGCAGTGTAACGATTTAAATCCGCAGCCCTGCGGGAACGAGTGGGTGTTGTTCACCATTGTAGCAGGACAGATCCCTTGCGAAAGAACATCGTGAAACTGTGTTAGACGAGGTGTAGGATGTGCATTTGCCTTCTATGTTAGAAGTGCACCAACGTTGGAGTGGCACAAACTGAATAGTTGCAGAAACAACAATCTGTAATGGTTTCACTAGTCAGTGAAGTACGCAGTGTATATCATACTTAGTAAACCAATAGCTGATCTGTTTATCCTATGTATTGAGTTGGAAATTAACTGAATTAAGGTAGTGTGGATTCAAGACCTTGTTTGATGTCCTGGGTTTGGAGAGAATTACATTTTTTTCATTATGGTACCTTGGGACTCCCACTTCGACAACAGGAATGATTCAAGCATGTGAATGTATGAAAGATATCAATACTGGATAACTGCAGTTCCAGGTAAGTAACTTATTTTCTTCTGTGCATTTCAAGCACAGAAAGTGCCGCTCCCAAGTTTGTTGGTTCTAAATAATGCAATCCAACTAAAGAGAGTGTGTCAGAGAAAATATCCGTCCACCACAGGCCCCCCAAGAAGCATGTTTTAAACAGTTCTGTGATTCCAGGAAGCAGATGTTCTTCAGTATTGGATCTTTAATACATTCACATGCTTGAATTATCCCTCATCATCGAAGTGGGAGTCCCACAGTACTATAATAAAGTTATGTGTATTACTATAATAGATAGAATGGCAGTGAACAATAGGCTTCATAGCCTATGTTTGTCCTTTTTGAAAAAGGACCAAACTGCAAACTTTAGCCAATTCAGGGACAGCACCCTCTAAAACACTCCCAAGAGAGGCTGAATTGTTCAGATTTTCTACTGCTCGTCGTGTGATGCAGTCTCCTTGACCTCTGCTCAAATTACTATTATTCTCACATATTTTCAGAGGAATTTGCTTTAAAAAATCATCACTTCTTCTACTACCTGTGTATTCTGACTGGACACCATGTCCCAGCTCACCAAAAAACAACTTTTCAGATACTGTGACACTTGTGGGAAGAAGAGGCTACATTCGGATGATCCACATAAGGAATGTATATATTGCCTCTATCCGGAGCATAAGGTGAGATAGTGCAAGATCTGTCGCACCTTTTCTCAGAAGACTAAAGGGCAAGGAAAGTAGACTTTTGTTGTGGCTATAACAACTGAAATCCGGAGCATAAGGTGAGATAGTGCAAGATCTGTCGCACCTTTTCTCAGAAGACTAAAGGGCAAGGAAAGTAGACTTTTGTTGTGGCTATAACAACTGAAAACTAAAGACTGCCCTTTTCTGAGGAGGATGATGATCAGTCTTCACAGACTTCTTCCCTCAAAAGTCAAAAATATAAAGTAAAAATCGCCTCAGAGCCACCTTCAAAGGCCATTAAGAAATCAATACATACTAGAACTAGGTATGAAAAGAGGCATGAGGACCTTCCTTCCTCCTTCAAAAAAGAAAAAATTGCGTAGAGCCGAAACTGTGTTTTAATGATTAACAATATATATGTCTAACAAATGGGAAAAACTCTGCCTTGATGATGTTTTGATTTGAAACCTGAAATTAAAAATAAAGTTTATAAAAAAAAAAAGGAAAAAATTGCCTCAGAAAAGGTTCACTCAGAGACTACCACTCCTTCCCTGAAAGAAACACTTTCCAAACGTGCTTCACAGTCTTTACCATTGACGACAAAATCCATGAAGAAAGCGTCAATCTCTGCGGTTGTATTCTCGTTGAGGACAGCGGCGCTAACGATGACGACTCCGTCGAAGACTGCGTCTACAGTAACAACGACAACATCAACGTTGACGTATACCACAGCATCATCTCGAATGATCATCTCCTCTTTACTGCTGTCATCGAAGAGGACCGTAACGACGAGGATATTAAAATGCCCGTCGACGAAGATTCCTCCG
This sequence comes from Triturus cristatus, assembly GCF_964204655.1. Classification (NCBI taxonomy): domain Eukaryota; kingdom Metazoa; phylum Chordata; class Amphibia; order Caudata; family Salamandridae; genus Triturus; species Triturus cristatus. Next base: position 770,353,620 of record NC_140595.1, on the reverse strand, counting down.
ACGGCGTCCCTCCTCAACTTATCCATCGACGGCGAAGATCCTGTCGATGACATAGCCCTTGCCGGCGCAACCCCAGTTGCAGTCTACGCTGTAATTGGCGGTAATACCTTCTTTGATGATACCGTTAATGACGATACCGTTGACGATGATAATGTCGACCATGATACCATCAATGATGATACCGTAGACGACGAAGCCCTCGACGATGATGCCCATGATGACCGTACCGCCGACAAAGAAACCATCGGTGATAGAACAGTAAACACCTACAGCAAAGACCCCTGAAAAGAGGGCATTTCCTCTATTGTCTTTGATCCCGGTAAGGTATAAATCTTCTGCAGGCACAATTCTGTGGGCTCAACTTCTCCGAATAAGATGTTGCCCTATCCACCTGCATACCTCTTAAATGAGGATGATGACTCTGATGACGAAGGTCCCTTTGGGATGGCTCGTAGTCTTGCCCAACTGCATGCCATATGCCAGGATTTTGAGGATGATGACAAGCAATATCAGGAGAACTATTACTCTGCAAGAGAGCGCTCAGAACCATACAAATATGAATATTCACTGCAAGACCAACAGGAACCTTCTATTCCAATGCCTATGCCATTGGCTATCAATTTGCAAAGTATGCTCCAATACTATTATCACAGATTTCCACCATCTGAACCTGCGACTCCTCTGCCACAAGCACCAAGTTCAGTGCAGTCGCTACAAACTCCTACACCGCTACCGCAACCATCATGATTGCTTGAGGCACCTTTCACCCCTCTCCTGGAGTTGGCGGATACTTTGGCGGACCCCCCAGCTAACGATGGTCAGTCTACTGACAAAGACAGGGAACAGGGTGAAATGCAAGACACTACCTCAGTTCCCAATGAGTGGAACGACTATCTCATCCCCACTCCATCCCCACCAGCGGCGGGACCAGTGGACTGTCCACCAAAGGACATTGGTGGCTTTTATAATTTGAGGGAGAGGGAAGTCAAACGATTTGATCTTCCACTGCTCACCAAACAATCGGACTGTTTCCTCTATGATTTTAAAGAACCTAGCATGAAATCTGTGAGGTCTATCCCAATTATTGATATTATTTGGCAAGAAGGTCTGAAATCCATAAAGAACCTGGCTACAGTCTCAGCAGTCATTCCAAGATTAGACAAAAAATATAAAGCCCCTGATGACTCTCCAACTTGTCTTATTGGGCAGCTGAAACCAGACCCAGTGGTATCTCAAGCAGCGCAATGTCGCTCTAAGAACCCATCCACACCAATTTCCTCCCCACTAGACAGGAATGATCATCGGCTTGATGATATCAGGCAGAGATTCTCCGCAATGGCAGCCACAACAGTTAGAGCGGGTATCTCAGGCCCTTATGACCACCAAATGTGCTTTTATATGTCCATTTACATTTACTTAAGAAGACAACAAGCTAGAAGCTCGAGAAATTCTACAGGAGGGTGAAAGAATATCAGCAGAGATAATCGAATACGCCATTTATGTCTCTTCTACAGGTTTCAGGCAACTTGCTGGAGCAGCTGTTCTCTGCAGACAAGGATGGTTAAAATCCACTTCCTTCCGCCCAGAGATCCAAAGTAAAATACTCGACAAGGTCTTTGACAGCATATCGTTGTTCGGCAAACATGTGGATGAGGCGCTGCAGTCCATCAAGGCCGATACGGACAGAACAAAGTCCCTTGGGACTCTCCAGTTTAGGAAGCAGCCGTTACGAGGAGCCAGAGGCAGAGGAGCTTATTCCTTAAGAGGTGGTTACCAACCATACAGGCAGTAATATCAGTCCAGCCGGACACAGTACCGTCCCCAGTATGCACAAAAGCAACAATACATGCAACCACCCGCCACAACAGAACACAACCAGCTCCGATGCATCCTGATCAACACCCGCTCCGCACGCAAACACGCCGTTGAGCTCTGGGACCTACTCAACACCGCATCACCAGACGTCGCCTTTCTGACTGAGACCTGGATGAACAAAGCCTCCTCTCCAGACATCGCAATAGCCATCCCCGACGGATACAAGATCGCCCGCAGAGACCACGCCAACGGAGTCGGAGGAGGAATTGCCATCGTCCACCAGATCCAAACATCGACGACACTCTCAGCACCGCCGAACACATGCACGTCCAGATCCACAAGGACCCCAAGACCACCGTAAGAGGCACCTTCGTCTACAGACCACCCGGACCCTGACCACAATTTTGCGACGCCATCGCCGACTTCATCAGCACGCACGCACTGACCTCCACGACTACATCCTCCTCGGAGACCTGAACTTCCATCTGGAGAACAACCACGACAGCAACTCCTCCACCCTGATAGACAACCTCGCCAACCTCGGACTGGAACAGCTCGGCACGACGCTGACCCACATCGCTGGACACACGCTCGATGCCATCTTCTCCTCAAGCCCCCACGTCTCCTTCAGCCACATCTTCGAACCCACCTGGACCGACCACCACTGCATCCACTTCACCTTCCGGAAACCCATCGCACATCACCGCACCCTACAGATCCCCCGTCGCTGCTGGGGCAAAATCACCGAAGTACAATTACAGACAAACCTCGCACTCAACCCACCGACCAACCCTTCCAACCCCGATGATGGTGCGCGCACCCTCAGACGATGGATGGACGACTGCGCCAACACCTTAGCCCCGCTGAAAAAGCAAACCCTCAAAGACACCAGCAAGAGAGCCAACTGGTTAACCCCGGAACTCCTAGCATCAAAGCGCACCTGCCGGAAGTTGGAGAACATATGGCACAGCGAGAAGTCGCCGGGCAGCCGCGCAGCCCACAAAGACGCCATCCGCAACCACCACCACGTCATCAGGACCGCCAAGAGAACCTCCTTCAAAGACCGCCTCGACAACAACACACACAACAGCAAGGAGCTATTCAACGTCGTGAAGGAACTCTCCAACCCCAGCTCCAACGCCAACGACATCCCGCCGTCGCAAGCCCTGTGCGACTCCCTTGCCACCTTCTTCCACATCAAGATCGCCGACATCCACGACAACTTCAACCCCCGGACGACCCTAACAGGCCCCAACACGCCGGACTCACCACACCCCACCGACCACGACCCCCTGACAACCTGGGCTAACGTGAGCATCGAAGACACAATCAAGACCATGGGCACAATTCACTCCGGCTCGCCGTCTGACCCTTTTCCTCACCACATCTTCAACAAAGCCGGCAGCTCCATCGCACCCCACCTGCGCAACATCATCAACCTCTCCTTCGAGACCACGACCTTCCCTGAGAGCTGAAAAAACGCCGAGATCAACGCCCTACTGAAGAAACCCAAGGCGGACCCGAGCGAACTCAAAAACTTCCGGCCCATCTCCCTGCTTCCGTTCCCAGCTAAGGTAATCGAGAAGATAGTCAACATCCAGCTCACCCGCTACCTCGAAGACAACAGCATCCTGGACCCCTCCCAGTCAGGATTCCGCAGCAACCACAGCACCGTGACCGCCCTCATCGCTGCCACAAACGACATCAGGATCCTGCTGGACAACGGTAAGACGGCGGCCCTCATCCTTCTGGACTTCTCCGCCGCCTTCGACACCGTCTGCCACCGCACACTGCGCACATGACTCCACGACGCAGGGATTCGAGACATGGCCCTGGACTGGACCTCCTCCTTCCTCTCCGGCAGAACCCAGAGAGTCCGCCTCCCCCCGTTCTGATCCGAAGCCTCCGAGATCATCTGCGGCATCCCGCAGGGATCCTCCCTCAGCCCGACGCTGTTCAACGTCTACATGCTGCCTCTCGCACGCATCGCCCGACATCACGACCTCAACATATTCTCCTACGCTGACGATACGCAACTGATCCTCTCCCTCACCAAGGACCCCCTCACCACCAAATCCAACTTCCACCAGGGAATGAAGGCCCTCGCCGACTGGATGGAGGATAGCCGCCTTAAGCTGAACACAGACAAGACGGAGATCCTCCTCTCTGGCCCAACCCATCAGCATGGGACGACTCCTGGTGGCCCGCATCGCTGGGGACACCCCCCGCACCTACCAACCACGCACGCAACCTGGGAGTCATCCTCAACTCGAAACTCACAATGACCAAAAAAGTCAACGCTGTCTCCTCCACCTGCTTCAACACCCTCCGTATGCTCCGCAAGATCTACAGATGGATCCCGAAAGACACAAGGAAAACAGTCACCCAGGCCCTAGTCAGCAGCAGACTCGACTACGGAAACGCCCTCTACCCCGGAGCCCCGACCAAGCTCATCAACAGACTGCAAAGAATCCAGAATGCCTCTGCACACCTGATCCTCGACATCCCGCGCCGCGACCACATCACCCCCCACCTGAGGAACCTGCACTGGCTCCCCGTCGACAAAAGAATCTCCTTCAAGCGCCTGAGCGACGCACACAAGGCACTCCACCAGACTGGCCCAGCCTAGCTCAACAGTCGACTCTCCTTCTACGTACCCAACAGGAAACTCAGCTCCGCAGACCTCTCCCTGGCTACCGTCCCACGAATCCGTAGAACCACAGCCGGAGGCAGATCCTTCTCCCACCGCGCCGCCAAGACCTGGAACACCCTCCCCCTCAACCTACGACAAACCGAAGACCTTCTAACCTTCAGGAGACGACTAAACACCTGGCTGTTCGATCAGTAGCAACAGCACCACACCCCACCCTCAGCGCCTAGAAACCCTTGCGGGTAAGTAGTGCGCTTTACAAATTATAGCTGCATATAAACACTCAGCCAGGAGAACATTTTCTGCCCACTGCAAAGATCCTAATAGAAAACAGTGACCACAATTTAGTGCAGACTACCCCATACTCTCCACCAATCTGTACTGGTGGTCGAATTTCAAACCATCTTAATCAGTGGCCCAGAATTACATCAGACCACTCGGGGTGCTCGATGTGATCTCCCAAGGCCACACCCTCGAGTTTCTCCGAAATCCTCCAAACCCCCCACCAACAGGACCACCCTCTTCCCCCCTCGCTTAAAATAACTCCTGAGCCAGGGCTCAATCATGCTGAAGAAGGGAGTGATAGAAAGTCGTTCCAAAACTACAGAAAGGATTGGGATCCTACTCTTGTTTCTTTCTGATCAAAAAACCCTCAGGAGATTGACCTCCTATTCTCAACCTGCAAAAATGTAATTCATTTCTATAGAAGCAATCTTTTTGCTTTTTGACACTTCAGGATATTTACACCTCCTCATCAAAGGAGATCATATGACGGCCCTGGGCCTCCAAGATGCATACTTCCGTGTCCCTATACACCCAAAACACCACGGATTCCTGACTTCAGGGTAGCCAGCTCCCACTTCCAATTCAAGGTCCTTCCATTCATGCTAAAATCAGCACCAAGCATTTTTACCAAGAATCTGGCTCCATCAGCAGCCCATCTCAGACAAAAAGGAATCCAAGTCTTTCCATACTTGGATGATTAGCCCATAAAAGCTTCCACACATCAAGCAGTAACAGCCACGTCCACATCCACTTCCACATTACAGTCACGTCTCATTGTTCACCACACTCTGTTTCACCCTGAACCATCAGAAATCTCACTTAAATCCCCCAATAACGTTGACATTCTTGGGAGCATTTCTAGACACTGTGCACAACAAAGCCTATCCCTCCCAAGAAAGGCAAGTAAAGATTCAACAACTAGCTCACAGACTGTCCAAAAAAAAGTCTGTTTCTGTCCTGATCTACAAATTGTTCATGGAAATGATTTCATCCTACACCCCTCTTGTAGGAAAGTAAACCTTTTTGCATTGTTACCCCACCCCCACTTTTTGCCTGATTTCTAATGCACTTTGACTGAATGCACATTGGTCTCTGCCAATCAGGTTCACAGTGCATGTGTTCTTTCTTTAAACTGTACCTTTGCTTCCAAAATTGGCACACCTCTGGCATACATATAAGTCCCTTGTAAAAGGTACAACTGGTACCAAGGGTCTTGTGACCAGAGAGGGTCTCTAAGGGCTGCAGCATGTATTGTGCCGCCCTCAGAGACCCCTCAACAAACCCATACATACTGCCATTGTAGACTGTGTGCTTTGGTGCAGCTAAAACTGAAGAGTCGATATGGCACACATCGCTGTGTACCATGCCTACAAACCAATGTCTGTGGCATAGGTAAGTCACCTCTCTAGCAGGCCTCACAGCCTTAAGGCAGGGTGCACTATACCACAGATGAGGGTATAGCTGCATGAGCAATATGCCCCTACAACGTTTAAATCCATTCTTAGACATTGTAAGTGCAGTGAAGCCATATTGAGTACATGGGCTGGGAATTTGTAATTACGAACTCCACAGCTCTATGATGGCTTTACTGAATGCTATTAAACCCACACTGATGCCAGTGTTGGATTTATTGCAAAATGCACTCAGAGGGCATCTTAGAGATACCCCTGAAGACTGACCAACTCTGTGTTGTGTGGCGGACCGGTCTCTACCAGTCTGCCACTTCCAGACATGTTTCTGACCCCCTGAGGTGGGAGACTTGTGCTCTTGTGGGTCAGAAACAAAGCCTGCTTGGGGTGGAGGTGCTTCTTATTCAGGGCGATGAGCCTCAAAGGCTTCCTGCCCTTTGTAATGCTATCCAGGGCCTCTCCAGCCAGTAGAGATGCTCACCCCTCTGACCAAGCTCCACTTTTGGCAGCAAGGTCGGCAGGAAAATTAGTAAGCCGTAGAGGTGTGTCCTCACTCAGCCAGGACCAGCCCTAAGGTGTCCCGAGCTAAAGTATCCCCCTCCTTAGGAAATCCCCCATGTTGAATTGAAGGATTTTAGCCAATAAGATTAGGGGTGCCCCCTCCCCAAAGGGAGGGGTCATACGAAGGGAGTAGTAACTCTAAAGTTAAGTAGCCCATTGGCTACTACCTGCCAGTACCTGTAACACCCCTAAAATGAGTATTTAGGGGCACCCCTGAACCTTGATCCTCAGATTCCTGGTGACCTAAAGAACAAGAAGGACCGAAGAGCCGTGCAGCAGTGAAGGCTCCAGATGACAACTGACTTGGCCCTAGCCCTACTGGTCTGTCTGCAGCCCTCGAAAAAACCTGCTCGAAGAAGCAACTCGTCCTACAGGCCCAGCGACCTCCACAACCCTGGGAGGAGTGCCTGCCTTCCCTAACGACCAAGAACTCCAGAGGGCAGCGGCCCTGTCCACAAAGAAACCAACACCAAGGACTCCCCTGCCTTCTGGATCTGTGAGTCCTGCCCACTCAGCACCCGACGCCCACGGCCCAAGTCTGAGCGACCTACCAGTCCAGTGAAGTCTCCCCAGCGATTGTGACCTTGACACCATCAGTGGCTGGCCTCTCCTCGATTCCAAGAAGAAGCCTTCAGCCTTAGCACGAAGGGTCCCCCTGACCGCTCACAGCGATTTTTCCAACATCTAAAGGCACCCCTGCATCCTCAGCCTCCCGATCTTGGGGAGCCCAGCTGATGGTACCAAGACGTCCACTGACATCCCAACTTACCTGCCCAGTCGTTGGTCACCTTCGTCCAGCCTCCTGCTCCGAGCCTGCCGCCTCTTTGTGAAACCGAGTTCCCCTATTCACTTGCATTGAGAGCCCGATGCTGTCTTTGTACCCTGCTCCCCACCTTGTGCCTGCTTAAACCCTAGGGACCTGTGCCCTAAAACCACAGGTATTTACCTGCAAACCATGCATCTCTTATCACCCCCAGTCTCCATAGACAAACATTGAGCTTCGGGCACCACCTTTGACCTCTGCACCCGGCCGCCCCTTTGCCACTGGTGGTGCAGATTTGGTGTCCATTTGAACCTTGCCCTGTCTTGTCCAAATCCCCGAAGACCGGGATTGTAAGTCATGTACTTACCTGTTAGTGTGCATAACTGTTTTCCTTCCATAGATTACATTGTATTTCTTGCTATATGTCTATTTTTCTACATTGTTAAGTATTGCTACTGTTGATTGAAACCACAAAGTATGTCTAATACTATTGTAAAGTATCCCTATTGCTATTTGCAACACATTCCTATTGTACTTTAAAGCACTACTAATTTGAAACTGATACTTACCTGCAACTGCTCCTTGGTTCTAAATAAAAGTAGCAAAGTAATATTTTTGTACAATCTTTGGACTTGGAGATAGTCACTGAGTGTGTGCCTCATTTCTTGACAGTGTACAACAAATGCTTAACACAGCCCTCTGATAAGTCTAACTTTTTAACCACACTACCACAAAAGAGAGTAAGGTATTATCTACTTTAGCCTCTGTAAAGCCTCTGGGATCCGCTGGAATCTGTGCACACTACGTAAGAAGGTGGAATCTGACTGCATGGTTACCCCCACTTTTTTCCTGGTGTTTTCCTTAGTTTGACTGGGATCCTGCTAATCAGGCCCTCAGTCTATCTGCGTTCTCCCTAAATTGATTGTATGTACTTTAGAAACACTCCAGATTGGATTCTGGGGTACCCTTATCAGTCCCTAGTATATGGTATACTATGTACCCAGGGCATAGGTACCGCAGATGCCTCTCAGGGGCTGCAGCATGTATCTGATAAAGACTACTAGCCGCAGATTCCTTCATGTAGAATTATCCCCAGGCGTGAGACTGGATCCGGAAAGTTTTTGCCACTGCATCCCTGCGCGCCGGGGCGGGCGACATCATGCGACTCCACCCCGGCGTCGTCCTCGTACGTGACATCAGCGAGGTCACATAAGACCCGCCCCGGCACGCCCACATCAGTTTTATCCTTTTCCGCATGCAACGCGGATCCGTTCCTTGCTACGGGCCTGTTGAGGGCCCCCTTTCTTCTATTCCTTTTGGTAGAACAGTGTGTGAATGCCTTCGGGCTTTAAATCTTGCACGTTTTTTGGGCGTCTTAAGTTGACGACGGACCCTCACCTCATTTGCATGTGGTGTTTGGGGGAGGATCACGGCACCACAGATTGTGCGGCGTGCCAAAAGTGAAGTCGCAGGACCCTCCGCAGCGCCACCAGTGGCTCTGGCCCCGGCGCTGACTGGGTCGGATCCAGGCTTGGAGGATGTGGTGCTGTTGGGGTGCGGCTCCTCTGGGGCACCTCCTTCAGGCCACGGCATCTCTGCCTCGCCGCAAACGCCCGCGGGGGTCCCTGTGGTGTCGCGGGAGGTCGCCGGGGCTCGGGTCGCAGCCCCGAGCCCCTCTCCGTCCCTTGGCAGGGTGGTCATGTCTAAGGCCGAGGTGACGCCGCTACGGCGCCGCAGCAGCTGGGCCGTGCTTTTCCCTCCCTGCCGCCCCTGTTGGCTCCGCCGTCTGGACACTTGGGGATCCAACATTTTCGCCTCGACCGGTGCGGCCCTGCGGACCCTTAACGTGCGGGCCCTTAACACCTTGTGTGTGCTGGTTCGGGCCTCCTCCTGTTTGTGGGACTCGGCTGAGTCTCTGGGGTCTACAGCATCCCAGGAGTCTGCGCAGGTGGATTTTCGGCATCATGCTTTGGATGGCCGGGAGCTTGCGGCGTTTATTCTCCGCTCTGGACGTCTCTGACGCGCTGGGCCGGGCCATGGCTTCTTCAGTCGCTCTCCGTCGCCATGCTTGGCTTCGGGACGGCATCTTACCCGAAAATATTCGGGAGAGGCTCATTGATCTCCCATTTGATGGCAGTCTGTTGTTCCATTCCCAGGCCGACTCCGCCATCCAAAGGCTCTTGGCAGGGCTCCGTCCTCCTCCTTCTCCGTCCCCTCCTCAGTGACTTCTGACTTAGGGTTGCTTCTGCGCCTTCTTAGGCCGGCTGTTATGGTTGTGGAGTATGTTTTTCTGGCCGTTTACGTCCTTCCTTGGGACTTTGGCATTGTTGGCTGCTGGACGGTCCTTTTGTTGTTGTGTGTGAGTTCTGCAGGAGTTGTTGCGCAGACTTGGCCCTGAGATTGGGCCTTCTGCTTTGCTTGGGCTGCTGTCAAGCCTGCAGCGGGGGTGCTTTTTTTTCCCCGTGTTTTTTTTGTTTTATTACTCTGCTGCGGAAGTTCTTCCAAAGAGGGTTCCCATATCTTGGGACTTCACGTGCCCTATGTGGGGTTATGGTGGCTGTCATATGGCTTGCACTCTGCTGGAGTGTTCTGGTCGCCTTCGGGTACCTGTTCTCCATGGTGTTTACATAGGTTGCTTTTGCTTCCTGAGGTCGTGTGCACGGCCACTCGTGGTGGTGGCCCGGGCCTCTCCTCCCCCTCTCCCTGATCCCGTTCTGCGGTCTGGGGTGTCCCTGTGTTCTCCCTTGCCAGGCGTCGCCTACTCGACCTTCCTGGTGCCTCGGGCTATTCTTCTTGCTTCTGGCCTTGACTGCCGGCATTGTTCTGGCTGGCAGGCTGCTCTCCATCTGGAGTGGGCTCGCCTTCTTCTCCCTAGTTTCCTTGGGCTCTCTAGGCTTCTTCTTCTTCTTCCGTCTTCCAGTCTTGGCATTCGGTGAAAGCTATGTTGCCTTGTGGGGGAATGGGGTGCTTCGGCCTCTCAGCCCTTGCCCTTGATTTCTCTGCTGTGAGTGTACGAGCCGCTTCAGCCTTCTTTCCCTCCTACATCCCCTTGGGGCCGGTGGGGTTCTGCTTGTGGGGGTGCCCTTGGCCTGGCAGGGGTGAGGTTCTACCTGGTCCACAGATCTGGTCCCCTGTGGGGCCCTCTGTTCTGCATTGGCTGGTGGGGTCCTTTCGCAAACCTTCCTTCCCAGGGGGTATTGCTAGGGTATCTATTCTACGTGAAGGAATCTGCGGCTAGTAGTCTCTATCAGATGTACGAGTTACTTACCTTTGGTAACGATGTATCTGGTAGAGATGATTCAAGCTGCAGAGTCCTTCACGGCCCGCCCTTCCTCCCCTATTCTGCGAGGACCCTTGGGTTGGTCTTCGGTACTCGCCTCCCGGTGGGGGGCTGTGTCTCCTGTGAGTGCCTTCCTTGTTCTTGACGGATGGCTCTGTCTGGAGGCGGTTCATTCCTCCCTTTGTTCTTTGGAGGATGGGGTTTCGGTGCTCTGGTGCCCTGCTGCTCTGGCTACTCCAGGTTTGGGGGGGATAGCTTCTATCCTTGTCTTCCCTCCCCATCTTCCTTCCATTGCTATCCTCTGGTTTGAGGGTCCTCTGGCCATGTCTTGCCCTTGTCCTTGTGGGTGGTTGCCCTCTAGGTTGGGGTGGCTTGGAAGTTTGTTGTCCCTGTCTGTCTTGGGACTGGTCCCATTCCTTGCTCAGGATGGGGGGTCTTCGGTACTCGCCTCCCGGTGGGGGGCTGTGTCTCCTGTGAGTGCCTTCCTTGTTCTTGACGGATGGCTCTGTCTGGAGGCGGTTCATTCCTCCCTTTGTTCTTTGGAGGATGGGGTTTCGGTGCTCTGGTGCCCTACTGCTCTGGCTACTCCAGGTTTGGGGGGGATTGCTTCTATCCTTGTCTTCCCTCCCCATCTTCCTTCCATTGCTATCCTCTGGTTTGAGGGTCCTCTGGCCATGTCTTGCCCTTGTCCTTGTGGGTGGTTGCCCTCTAGGTTGGGGTGGCTTGGAAGTTTGTTGTCCCTGTCTGTCTTGGGACTGGTCCCATTCCTTGCTCAGGATGGGGGGGTGGGTTGCCTACGTGTGCCATGACCTTTACGTATGCTCTTACGTCACAGGGATGGGAGGTTGTCTGTGCTGGCAGGGTGGCTGTGCAGGCTCCTGCTTCTTCTTTCTTCTTTCCCTGCCCTTGGGTTCTGCGGTGTTGGCACTACTCTGGTGGTGTTGTTTTTTTACCGTTTCTTTCCAATTTTTTCTGCTCTTCGCACACTGTTCCCATGCTTCCACAGTTTTTTATCTGGTGATTCCGTGTTGTGGTGCGGAAAAGTTATCCGAAGAAAACTGATGTGGGCGCGCCGGGGCGGGTCTTATGTGACCTCACTGACGTCACGTACGCGGAAGACGCCTGGGCGGAGTCACGTGATGTCACCCCGCCCCCGGCACGCAGGGATGCTGTGGCAAAATGTTTCCGGATCCAGTCTCACGCCTGGGGATAATTCTACGTGAAGGAATCTGCGGCTAGAATCGTCTCTACCAGATACATCATTACCGAAGGTAAGTAACTCGTATATTATGCCACCCCTGGGAGACCATTCAAAATGACACAACAGGTCTGCTACAGCAGCCTGTGTAAGATGGTGCATGCACCCCTTACTTAGATATAGGTTCATTATATCTACTCCATATCACTGCACATATAAACCTATCAGTCACCCCTATGGCAGGCCTTATCAATCCTGAAGGCATGGTGCTGGGTTTTATGTGAGAGGGTGCTCCTGCATGAGCAGAGCTCCTCTGCAGCCTTCGGAACCTCTATTCCGGGGTTGTTTGTGATGCAGCCAACCATATACTCTTAAGTGCATTATAACCTCACGGTAAATGCTAACTTTAAAACGGCTGCATGGAAACATATTGTGTTTGGTGTCAAACACCTTGGAATCATACCTCCACACCAGTAACTGGTGTGGGAGGTATGATTCCACCCTCCTAGGGGGAGAAATATGACAACATCGGTACACCCGGTACTAGCTTTCTCGACCCTGGCATCACAAGATGGATGCTGCCAGCCACAGACACGAGTCTGCCCTCCTGCTGCTGGACGAAACTCCGGCAGGGAAAGGCTGGACAATATGTTTCTCTTCCAGGGGATCCTCATCAATAGTCATAAACACTAAATATTCCCGTCCATGTGCGGGGACCCCGAAAATAATCATAAAAAATATATATGAAACACATATATATATATATACACACACACACACATATATATATATATCATTTTTTCCCATATCAATGCAGCCCCAGGCTAAATAATTCAATAATAAACAAATGAATGCATTTCCAGATACACAATGTAAATATATACCAAAGGAGTACAAGTACACTTGAACTCTTTGTAAACTCATGAAAAACTGCGCAAAAAAGCAAGCATTGTTAGCCTACAGGCTGCATTGTAAAGCAATAGGTTTGAAACTAAAAGCCATTGTACAGAAAACTGGCACCGTGCCTTTAAGGCAGCCATGACCCCTAGCTTTCCATCATGCCTCAGGGGTGACAGTTAGGTCAGTTGTTCTTTCCGGCTCCTTCTGTCAGGACCCTGGATTCACAGCTCTCTCCTTTTTGACTTTTCTGTCAAAAATACCTTGATTATTTGTGGGGTTTTTGCCTTCACTCGACGTCTTTTGACCTTAGAGTGAGGTTTAAACCATTTTTTTGTGACAGAAAGAAAACTTTTCTGTCAAAAGTGCCTTCTTTGTTTGACTCTTGCCCAGCCTGTGGCAAGAAGAATGCCAAGTCAGACACACATGATATGTGCATCCTCTGCCTCCCTGAGTCTCACTCTCCTGCCTCCTGTCAACACTGCAGGAAGCTATCTAGAAGAACCATCAAAGACAGGGAGAGAATCCGTCTTTATGGCCTCCCTGAAAGAGGTAGGTCTCCAGTAAGGAGACAAAAGAGAATGCGATCGATGTCGAGGAGCAAGGTCCCGTTATGTTCTCCTTCGGCGTCGGGCTCGACATCGAAGTTACAGGCGGCAGAAGAACAGTCGTCGTCGAAGACTTTGGTGGCGCAGGAGCATCACTCTTCAACTTCGAGGGCCAAGTCTCCAATGACGTTAGAGAAGCGTCCAGCATCAAGACAAGATCCTCCGCCGTCGACCCTTCAGCGACGATCGGCATCTGCGCAGAGGTCGTCGGACCATCAACGGTCGACGTCGAAACAGAGATCTTCGGTGTCAAGGCGTAAGACACCATCACCGACGTCGAGACTGAAGCCTCCTTCGACCTTTCATCGCAGGTTGACGTCAAGACACAGGTCATCAGAACACCAACGATCGATGTCGAGGCAGGGGCTTCTGTCGACATCAGCAAAGCGCTCGACGTTGAGGCATGGGTCTCTGCCGGTTTCGCAACCGATGTTGAGACAGAGTCCTCTGTTGAAGGAAAGACGTTCGATGTCAAGGCAGGAGTCCCGGTCAAAGAAAAGGTGCTCGACGTCGAGGCAGAGCCCTCTGTCGAAGAAAAGAAGATCAACGTCGAGACAAAGACCGACGTCGAGGCAGAGCCCTCCTTCGAAGAGAAGACAATCGACGTCGAGACAGCGGTCACCATCGATGCATTCGGCGTCGAGGCAGAAGTCTCCGCCGGGACTGGGGAGGTTGACGTCGAGACAGAGATCTCCATCGCGAACGACGTCAAGGCAGAAGTCTCCATCGGTGTCGGTCCCTTTAAGCTTCTCTCCGTCTCTATCATCAACGTCGAGAGCAGGCTCCCACCGTTCCTTCTCCAAGTCTAGATCTCCGGAAGTGGTGATCTCATCATCAAGTAACCAGACCTCTCCATCTAGACATCAGTGTTCAGTTGAAAGGTCTCATCCGGAGGGGCGGAAATCTCCTTCCACACGTCGCTCTCCTGTAATAGCAGAGAGGACACCATCAATTCATCTCTCACCCAGATGGATGCGACCTCTACACCACTGGGCTGAGCCTACACAATCGCAGGTGCTCTCTGTGATGTGAGCCCTCCTCACAGGTCTCCTCTGGCTCGCCTGGTACAGGCTGTGGATCTCTCTCCACCAAGAAATATAGCTTGCACTCGCTCTCCTGCACCTCCCTCCAGGAGGAGATAAAGATCACGCAGCAGAAGGAGGAGGTGCAGATCTCCAACACCTTCCACCTCCTCAACACGCTCCTCAAAAAGGGACTACGCGCCCACCCTTACCGACAGTACAACATCAAGGATCTCTCCGGTGGACGATGTTGGCACGTTCCAAGATGTGCTTTCCAGGGGAGCTAACAAGCTGAACTTTCCTATGCCAACTCAGCAGAGCACGTCGTCAGTAATTTTCGAAACTTTAAACCAGAGGGCTGCTTCTAGACCGTTACTTCCATTGGTACCGGAGCTTCTCCAGCCGGTTATGGACATCTCCCTCATGCCGGCAACCCTCAAAACCGTACCGGCGAGAATTATAAAGAAGTATCGCTCACCAGAGGGGGACTCGTTGTTCCTGAAGTCCTATCCACCACCGGGCTCGGAGATTATCACTGCGGCTAGGAAGACCCACTCAGTGGCCTCCTCGTCTGCAGTACCACCGGACAAGGAGAGCAAGATGCAGGATTCGGGGGGGAGAAAAGTATGTGGCATGTCTGCCTCCATGCTTAAAGTCTCCAGTGCATCGGCGCTCTTGGGGCGCTACGATAGATCTCTGTGGGACTCTCTCCAATGCTTCACGGAAAAACTGCCCAGGGAAGACCGCCAGGACTTCGAGGAGATCTTGCAGGAGGGCAGCTTGGTGGCGATCCAAGTAATTAGTGCTGCAGCGGATGGGGCTACTCTCTCAGCCCATTCCTACGCCCACGGGATTTGTGCCAGAAGATCATCCTGGCTTCGCCTCACAGCTCTTAAACCAGAAGCGCAGCCCCGGATCCTCAATCTCCCTTTTTCCGGCTCATCTTTATTTGGTACTCACACGGATGCGGAAATGGCCCGGATGAAAACTGAGCTGGATACTCTGTAAGCGGTGGGGCTGGAGAAGAAAAAAGAGTTCCGTCGTCGCTACCGCCCTAATGATCGACGATCCTTCCAACAGAGGGTTCAAACCCCTCATTGGCAAAAACAACAAAACCAGCAGGGTCAACAAAAATCCCAGTATCAAAGCCGTCGATCCTCCAGAGGACGAGGAACAAATCGCCAGTCCTCTACCTCTACGAAGTCTCCAGCCAAGCAATGAGTGCCCGCTTCCTCCATCACCATCCACCACTCCAGTGGGGGGGAAGTATTGCAAATCATCTGCAAGAGTGGCGAACTATCACGAAGTGCAGGTGGGTGTTAGCTACACTGCAGAATGGGTACTCTACGTTTTCGACGTCACCTGCCCTCGATCCCTCCTGTGCCATCATCATGCCACCAGATCAACATGCTGCAAAGAGAAGTGGCAATCCTTCTACGCAAGTCAGCCATAGAGAAGGTTCCAAAATCACAAGGAGGTCGAGGGGTCTATTCAAGATACTTCTTGGTAAAGAAAAAAGGTTGAAAATCAGAATACAGGCCCATTCTGGATCTGCGAGCACTCAACAAGTCCATCAAAAGGGAGAAATTTCACATGTTGGCTCTCCACCAAATATATCCTCATCTATGACAAGGGGATTGGATGTGTTCGCTGGACCTACAAGATGCCTACTTTCACGTCCCGATAAGTCAGCATCACAGGCAATACCTACGATTCCTAGTCGGATCGTCCCACTATCAATTCAAAGTGCTGCCCTTCGGACTGAAGTCAGCTCCCCGAGTGTTCACGAAGTGCATGGCAGTAGTGGCAGCTGCTCTAAGACGCAGAGGCATCTTTGTCTATCCTTACCTGGATGATTGGCTGCTGAAAGGCCCCTCTCCCCAGAGTTTGAGGAACCATTTGCGGCAGTGCCTATATCCGTGTCACCAACTGGGCCTCCATGTGAACTTCGAAAAGTCGACACAGCAGCCCACACAGAAAATACACTACCTGGGGGCTATGATAGACTCCGAGCTAGGAAAAGTGTTTGCTTCGGATGAGAGACAATTATCCATCACACAGAAAGGCAGACAGATTTTAAACAACAAACTGTCTTCGGTGTGTCAGATCGCCTCCCTGCTAGGTTCAATGGCATCCTGCATTTTTCGGGTCCCCAATGCCAGGTTGAGAATGCGTCCTCTGCGGCAGGATCTGTAGGACAAATGGGATCAGCGGACATCTCGCTGGGAAGACAGAATCAATCTGTCTCACGCAACCAGTGCATCCATCCTGTGATGGATGAAGAAGGACAACCTGAGAGTAGGGGTTCCGTTCCATCAAACTCCTCCTTCTCAGACTCTGATCACAGACGCATCCCTCCATGGATGGGGGGCTCACATGGGGTCTCTCCATACGCAAGGCCTATGGTCCTCAAAAGAGCAATTGTACCACATAAACATGTTGGAAATAAGAGCCGTTCATCTGGCTCTCAAGGCTTTCCTCCCTTCGATTCAGACGAGTTCCATCCTAGTACAAACTAACAATACCTCCACCATATACTACCTGAACAAACCGGGGGAATTCACTCGAGGATGCTCTCTTTGGAAGCTCAGACCCTTTGGCACTGGCTCCTAGAAAGGAATCTATCCATCACAGCGGTTCACCTGTCGGGAGAACAGAACTCTCTAGCAGATGCCCTCAGCCGGCACTTCGAGGACCAGCAGGACTGGGTTCTCAACGACGAGGTGGTCGAAGACATTTTCCAGGCTTGGGGCCGTCCAGAAATCGATCTGTTCGCGGACGACGAAAGAGACTTCACCTCAAGGTTCTACCAGCCAGGATTGAAGAAGAATGCCCTTTTGATCGACTGGTCAGGGGCATTTGTGTATGCCTTTCCACCCCTTCCTCTCATCCCGAAGGTAGTGACAAAGCTCTCACACTCGGACTCTATGATGATCCTGATTGCTCCGGATTGGCCGAGGCAGTGGTAGTACCCGAACCTTCTGCATCTGTCAATATGCCCTCACAAGAGGCTGCCGTGCAGGCCGGATCTGCCGCCCAAGATGAACGGGAGGATTCATCACCCCAACCTTCCCTCACTGAACTTGGCAGCATGGCTCCTGAGGTCCTCCAGTTTGGTCATTTAGGTATTCCACAGGACTGCATGACCATATTGAAAGATGCATGGAGACCCTCCACAAGACACTCATATGCTTGTAAATCGAAGCGTTTTTATGTATGGTGCTTACAAAATCATTGTAGTCCTACCAAGGGGCAGGAGGAGGTAATTTTGCCACACCTGCTTCATCTAGCCAGAGCAGGTTTGAAATGTTCTTCCATTAAGGTGCACCTAGATGCCATTACTGCATACAGGCATTCTCCTTCACAGCCCTTGTTCTTTCAGCTGCAGGTAGTGAAGGACTTCCTACAGGGTCTCAATAAAGTCTACCCTCCGATCCGACCCCCTTCACTCCCTTGGGAGCTGAACTTGGTACTCTGAAGATTGATGGGTCCACCCTTTGAACCTATCCACAAAGCAACCTTACAACATTTTACGTGGAAGGTAGCTGTCCTGGTGGCTATCACCTCAGCTCATAGGGTGAGCGAGATACAGGCTCTCTGTTCAAAAGAACCCTACACAGTCTTTCATCTCAATAGAGTGGTCCTGAGAGCACACTCCTCCTTCCTTCCGAAGGTGGTGTCCTATTTTCATGTAAACCAAACCATTTCTCTTCCGACCTTTTTCCCTAATCCCTCCACTCCAGCTGAGAGGGCTCTACACTCATTTGACCTGAAAAGGGTTTTGAAGTTTTATCTAGACAGGTCAAAGTCAATTAGAAAGTCTGATCACCTATTTATTAATTATAGTTTGATCAGGACAGGTTTTCCAGCATCAAAGAGGTCTGTCTCCAGATGAATAGTTTCTTGTATCAAATTGGCTTACCAGCTAGCACAGAAGCCTCTTTGTCTCGCTCCCAAAGCTCATTCAACGAGAGGAAAAGCGGCTACAACTGGTTTTCTCAATAATGTTCCTCTCTCCGAGATTTGCAGAGCAGCCACTTGGAGATCAGTGCATACATATGCAAGACACTATTGTCTTGACTCAGATACCAGAGTGGACACCCAAGTAGGCCAAGCCTCCTTGAGGAATCTGTTCAACAGCTGATTATTTTGGTTGCAAGTGGAAGATGGGCTTGCTATTCTATTCAGTGCTTAAGACTATTAATGAGGATCCCCTAAAGAGAAGGATAAGTTACTTACATGTAATCCTAGTTCTCTTCCAGGGGTATCCTCATCAAAGTCATAAGCAACCCGCCCACCTCCCCAAGCAAATGAGATTGTTCTTTATGGCTAAGCTTTATCTTTCTGCCCTGACCTTCGGGTCTCCGCAAAGAACAACTGACCTAACTGTCACCCCTGAGGCATGATGGGAAGCTAGGGGTCATGGCTGCCTTAAAGGCACGGTGCCAGTTTTCTGTACAGTGGCTTTCAGTTTCTATGCTATTGCTTTACAATGCAGCCTGTAGGCTAACAATGCTTGCTTTTTTGCGCAGTTTTTCATGAGTTTACTCATAAAAAAGAGTTCAAGTGTACTTGTACTCCTGTGGTATATATTTACATTGTGTATCTGCAAATGCATTCATTTGTTTATTATTGCATTGTTTAGCCTCCTATATGATGCTGCATTGATATGGGAAAAAATTATATGTATTTATCCATAGAGCTGTATATATATATGTTTTTCATATATATTTTTTATTATTATTTTCGGGGTTCCAGCACATGGGCGGGAATATTCATTGCTTATGACTTTGATGAGGATACCCCTGGAAGAGAACTAAGATTACAGGTAAGTAACTTATCCTTCCTGTCACAGGGAGGTGTAACCACCTCCCAGACAGGCTTCCGTGTATTGGGGCTGGGTGGGTGCACTCTGAGAGTGCTTTGATGTCTGCACTGGGGGCACATTTGGTGTCCCTGTGCATAGTCCAGCTGAAACCGGTTGCAGGAGCCATTTGCTCCTGCTCTGGTGCAAAATTTATTTATTTATTTATTAATTGAATTTGTTGAGCGCGAACAGCTACCCCTGAGGGTTTCCCGGCGCTAAGAGACAGATTGACAACATCAGGCAGAAGATTCAGAGATCGAAGAGCCAGGTCTTCACTGCTCGGCGAAATCGCATGTGACAGTTTTCCATCCGTAGCGCCAGTGGAAGTGAATTCCACAGTCTGGGTCCTAAATTCGCAAAGCTACTACCGCCCATTCTGGTAAGTTTGAACTTAGGTACCTTAAAAAGATGATGGGATGAAGAACGGAGAGCCCGAGTAGGAAGATAGGGGCTGACAAGGGCCTGAAGATAGAGGGGTGCTGATTGGGTCTTGATCTTATGCATAAAGCTCAAAGCTTTAAATTTTATCCGGTTTTCAACACGGAGCCAATGCAGCTCTCTCAGGCGTTCTGTGATGTGGTCACGTTTAGGACAGCCACAGAGAAGCCGAGCTGCAGCATTTTGTACCAGCTGAAGGCGCCGTGTGACGGTCTTTGAGGTCCCCAGATAGAGCACGTTGCCGTAATCCAATCTGGAGGTCACCAAGGCATTCACGACAGATCTCTGGGTGTTTTTGGGGAGCATCCAGAGGATTTTACGCAGCCATTGTAGAATGGTGAAACAGGTGGCTGTGACTATGCTAACCTGATCTTTCATGGAAAGTCCCTTGTCGATAATTACACCCAGGTTGCGCACTTGTTCAGATGGAGTTGGAAGAGGACCCATGGTAGTGGGCCAGTGACTCGGGTTCCAGAGATCAGGTTTGTTGCCAAAGATCAGGACCTCCGTCTTTCCGCCGTTTAGCTTGAGTAAGTTATTGCTCATCCATCTAGATATTTTGCTGAGTCCAGTTTGCAACGGGGAGGGGGTTGTGGGATGAATTTGAGACAGTGAGAAAACAATTTGTGAGTCATCAGCATAAGAATAAAGATTTAAACCAGAACTTTATGCAACATAAGCCAAAGGTGTGACATATAAATTAAAAAGGAGAGGGCTAAGGATAGATCCTTGGGGTACCCCATGGGGGGCGGGATAACTCTTAGAGGACGAAGACTTGGAGAAAATTTGAAAAGTGCGGTTAGACAGAAAGGATGCGAGCCAGTCCAATGCTTTGTTTCCAATGCCAATGGCCGCGAGGGATTTGAGAAGGATACTGTGTAACACAGTATCAAAAGCTGCGCTGAGATCCAGTAAGATCAGCGCAACTGTTTCTCCTCGATCCAAGAGCAGACGCAGGTTGTCCGTGACGCCCAATAGGGTCGTCTCTGTGGAGAAACCGGGGCGAAATCCCGATTGGGAAGGATGTAACAGGTTATTGTCAATTACAAATTTTGAAAGATGGGCATGGATGTGACGTTCTAAGATTTTTGAAAATGCCGGTAGTAAAGAAATGGGACGGTAATTGGCGGATATTTTGGGATCGGCTAGTGGCTTCTTCAAAAGCGGGGTGACCATGGCATGTTTCCAACAGCTAGGAACAATAGCAGTATCCAATGAGTTGTTTAGCATTTTGCAGATGGTGGCTAAATGCGAGGAGTTTAGAGAGCGTAAAATCGGGGCGGGCAGAGGGTCCAGCGGGGATCCTGACTTGATTTTGCTCAATGTTTCTGAAAGAGTTAATGGACAGAGATCAGGCCAGGCTAATAGTAGCGGTGGAAGTGACTCAGAAGAGTTCATGGACACGTTACTAGTCTGAGGGGAAATGGAGGGAACTTGGGTTTTGCTTTGAGCGAGAATGTCCTGATGTATGTTTGTAATTTTAGAAATAAAGTACTGGGCAAGCTCATCGCATTGCGTGTTGGACAATTGGGGAGGTGTTGCCGTGGTCTGTGAACCAGCGAGCTCTTTCACCACGTTAAATAGGGTTTTTGATTTATTTATTGCTTCGTTTATGGATTTGTTGACGTGGATGGCTCTGGTAGTAGCACACGCCTTATGATAGTATTTCAGCTCAGTTTTGTAAGCGGTACCCGATGTAAATGAGTAGTCTTTCCTCCATAAGCGTTCTAATTTCTTGCACTTTGATTTGTGCAGACGGAGCGTCTCATTGTACCATGGCGCGGGGGCTTTGTGAATAATACCTTTCTTGTGGGTAGTGGGAAGACAGGTATTTAAGGCTTCCGCGAGCCAGTCATTAGCAGCACTGGCTAACCCATCCATATCATTGGACGCAAATATATTTTCTGGCTTAAGATCAGATAGAATTTTATTGAAAGCAGCAGGGTCGAATTTCTTCCATTCTCTTTTCTGTGAGTAGGGATCAGGTTTGTAAGTGGGTGTGTTCGCATAATTTGTGACAGTAAATTTAATTAAGAAATGATCAGACCAGAAGATGGGCACCGCCGCGGAACACTTTACATGGATACTGTTAGAGAAAATTGGGTCTAAAAGGTGACCGCCTATATGGGTAGAGCCCTTGTTGGATAAGCTGAGGTTCATGGAAGCGAGGTCTGCAATAAGATTGCAGGCCAAGTTGTCGTTTTGATCGTCCAAATGAACGATCAGATCGCCAATGACGAAGAAATTGCTAGATGAAGATAAGGCCGAAGCTATAAGTTCAGTGAGCTGTAACTGCCAGGCGTTGCCAAGACCTGGAGGGCGATAAACTAGTAGACCTGAAAGAGTGATTTTGGGTTGGAGAGCCAGCTTAAAAAACGCTGCCTCACAGCCGTATAACGGGACAGGATCCAGATGGCATTTGTAGGTTTTCTTAAAGATTATTGCTATACCGCCACCAATTTTGGACAAAAGACATGGGTGTAGCCACCCCTCTATCCTGACCCTCCCATAGGTGGGTCCCCAGAGTTTGTCCCACCCCTTCCCTGGGTATAAAGTAGGAACCCCTGACTACAGGACTTTAGATTTACCTGGACGAAACTCTGCTACAGAAACCAAGTACTTTGGCTCTCTACACTACGCTGGATGACTGAAGAATCTCCCTTGGAGTAAAGGAGTTACTCCCCTGCAAGGCAGGCACCTTAAACGCATCTGACCGGTTTGCATCTCCCGAGCTTCTGAGGGCTCCGAAGATTTCTGCAACACAGGAGGTGGGTTCCCAAGTGTCCGCGAGGTTGACTAGAGTTCTCAGCAATCCTGACACCCGCAGCCCTCGTGGGGACTGTGCAACCCGTACCCCTGTGCACTGTGTCCAGTTGCAGCAGCATATGCTTTTCGGCGATCCCTGAGGCTGTGCTTTGGGCAACTTGTAGTCCTGACTCCGAGCAGTAATTCCACTCAAGATTTCCGGCCTACACTCCACGAGTGTTCCGTGGGCTGGTATTTCGTGAGTCAGCTCGTGGTCCCTTCGCGATCCCTGGTCCGTCGACCTGTGGGTCCCTGTGAAGGTATCCTTGACTTTCCGTGGGCTTTCCTGGTTGCTCCAGACATGCTCTGACTCTCCATAGCTTGGAGAGTCCCCAGGACCTTGCTGGTCCTCACCGAAGCATATTTCCTGTGACCCCGTGGGTTGTAGTTGCCAAGGCTTGTTGCTGTTCAATCCGGACGATGACCCCCAGCACTCGACATCCTTCGTGGGACAGGTCACCTCCGGACATTGGTTGTCGTCGACGCCTCATGGTCCCTTTGGCTGCAGAGTCAAGCTTCACCTCTTCTCACATGAAACACCCAACATCGGTGGGCATTCGTCTATCGTGCCCCTGGTCACTGTGAAGTGACCCAGACTCTGTCCCCTCTGCTTTTAGGTTCTTCTTACTCCGATCCAGGCTTGGATCACACCGGACACTTCTCATCTTCCCGGCAGCAGCACTTCTTCGCATCACGCCATTGAAATCAACAAGCTTTTCCAACACCACTTGATCCCTATGCACCTGGCTCTCCTGGGATAGGTAACACGGGTACCTTGGTACTCTCAAGGGGGCTGGCCTTAGAACCTTCTATGTTCCAAAGGTTTTGCTTGAAGCCCTCTCCTAAGTGTCCTTAATCTTTAAAATTCCAACCGCGACTTTCCCATAGAGTTGTACGGAGCTCTCGTCTGTGTTTTCACACTGCACCCGTCCTCCATGGGTCCCCCTGTGTCACTACCTTGCGTAGTTCCTTGGGGTCCCAGCGATTCTACGTGCTCTAGGCACTGTGTTTAGTCAAGTCGTGGTTGTTATATATATGGTTCGGTCTCCCCCTGGAGCCCGCTATGTATTGTGCTATTTACTGTCGTTCCAGTGCTTTAATATTGTGTGCCTTGTTGTCTAATCTCATAAAGAGGTTAGTAGAGAGTGTTAAGTAATAAATACATATATTTTATATATTCCTTGTGTGGTTCAATTTTCATTTGGTCATTCAGGAGGTTATAATCTGGTCAACCAAGCTGCTTTACATTGCTATGAGACTTAGCCTTAAGGCTGCTCTCCATAGCCACCCCTAGGATAGGTTTCAATAAAGGTTGTCTTTAACCTAATCATCAATAAGGCTCGTTTGGACTGGTGCAAGGTGCCCACTTTAACAAGTGGACAGCATATACCAGGCCAACTTCTCCCACACTATACCTTACTTTGGTATATTATATACAGAGCCGGCTTCCTACACCTCTTGTTTCGTATTATCGACTACAAATGCTTCCACTTCAAGAAGGACTGGATAAGCAATGGCTCCAGGTGCAGGGGTCCTACGACGACCTCATTTAAATAACGTCAACAATGAAAACAGCCATGGTTTGGTGGACACAAACTTCAAATCTGTCCAGAACTCCCTCATATCTAACACAAATTCTTGACTATATCGTAACATCGGATGCCTCCCTGGAAGGTTGGGGTTCCCATCTGCAGGTCTTAGAATTAAGCTGCAAATGGAGTCGAGATGATACAAAACTGCACATCAGTCAGCTGCAACTCAAGGCTTTCGCCTTAGCACTCTAAAGTCGTTTCTCCCCAAGATAGCAAATGCACAGACAGTACCACCAGCATATTTTATGTCAACAAGCAGGGGCAAACGGACTCACCAGCACTATCTTGTCAGGCGCAAGAAATCTGGAACTGTGCTCTTCAACATCAGATATAGCTCAAAGCAGAACATGTGCTGGGAGGTTCGAATATCCTCGCAGACACGCTAAGCAGGACCAACGTCCCTTACCATGAGTGGGAGCTAGAACAGCACATTCTGGACAATCTCGTCCTCCAATGAGGCAAGCGAACTTGGACTTATTTGCTACGGAGGAGAACCAGAAATGCCCATTCTTTGCAAATTGGTATCCCCAAAAGGGATTGTGGTGTAATATGTTTTCACTGAGATGGTCAGGAATCTATGCTTACACCTTTCTCCTAATCCCATTGGTCCCAAGAATGCTCAACAAACTGAAAAGAGAGCCTTGCGACTTTTCCTCATAGCTCCCAAGTTGCTCAGACAGTTCTGGTTCACTGAGCTCCTGCTTCTCTCAGAACAACCTCAGGTATAGCTCAAACCGATACCAATGTTGCTGACCAGGAACCAGGGCCAGGTCAGTCATCCCAACCTGACATCGCTATACTTATTTGCCTGGCTCCTGAGTTCAATGAATTTTCTATGATAGACATTTCAACAGACTGCAGGTAAATCCTTGCTAAATGAAGGACGTACACAACAAATAGAACTTATAAATTCAAATGGAAATGCCTCTGCCTTTGGTGTGCGGACTCTAACGTCCACTCTCTTACATCACAGCTGGAGCAAATCCTCCCATATTTACTTCACCTGGACAAATCCAGCTTGACTCATTCTTCCATCAGAAAGCACCTGGCAGCAATTTCCAGGTTTAGGTGATCCAGTATTGAACCTTCTTTATGGTCTAGTCGAATTGTAAAACAATTCCTTAGTGGCCTATCAAGCACATTTCCTCGAGTAAGGAGACCTCCTCCATCGTAGTACTTGAATATGGTGCTGGGACAGCTCATACAAACACCATTTGAGCCCATTCACACAGCAGAATTGAAGTACCTTACATGGAAAACTACATTTCTAATTGCTTTCACATCTGCCAAAAGAGCATGTGACATCCAGGCTTTTACCATTAAGGAACATTTCCTTCAATTCAAGTCAGACGGTGTGATACTTCGGACCAGTCTTAGGGTTCCCAAGGTGCCGTCAGACTTCCACTTGAAGGAACCAATGATTCAACAGACATTTTTACCAAATCCAAAAACGCTTGCAGCAAAATCTCTGCATTCTCTAGACATCAAACGATGTGTCAAAATGTACTTACACAGGACCCATCAAATCCGCAAAGTGGATCAATTGTTTCTGGCTTATGTTGGTATCAGGAAAGGTCTCCCAGTATCCAAGCAGACCATTACCAGATGGATTGCATCCACCATACAATGTTGTTACCCTCAAGCAGGAAAGCCATTACAAGACAAAGTTAAAGCCCACTCTACCACAGCTGTTTCCACCTCTAAAGCTCTTTTTGCTGGTGCGCCCATTCAGCATATCTGCTGAGCAGCAACATGGTCCAGCAGGCACACATTTCTGAATCATTATTGCCTGGATGAGACTTACAAGACTGATGTGGATGTGGGACAAGCAGTGTTGCGACATCTGTTTCAACAAGGTGAGCGTTTCTGAGCCTTCTTTCACACCGTCCACTATATAACTATATATATATTTATATATTTTTATAGAAATGTGTATGCATATATGTACATTTTTATTTATGTTGATATATACATATATATATATAGGATTATTGTTCTTCACATGGTGTACTGCTTACTATTCTGATTCAAGCATATGAATCTATGAAAGATCCAATACTGAAGAAGAAAATTAGTTACTTACCTGTAACTATAGTTCTCCAGCATTTGTTTCTTTCATAGATTCACATGCGACCCACCCTCCTCCACGGAGAGGCTCCCCTTTTTGGATATTGTTGATATATTAAATTTGTGCTCGAAAATTTGAGGGATTCAGCCTTTCTTGGGATTGTTGTAGAGGGTACTGTCGCCTGATTTGCTAAAGTTTGCAGTTTTTTTTTTTAAAAAAAAAAAAGGATATAGATAGGCTGTAAAACCTATGGTTCATTGCTATTCTACCTATTATAGAAATAAACGTTGCTTTATTATAGTACCTTGGGACTCCCACTTCGACGACAGGGAATTAATCAAGCGTGTGAATCTATGAAAGATACCAATAGGTTATAGCTACAGTTACAGGTAAGTAACTAATTTTCTTAGTTGTGGATTCACATGATGTGTCCCTCTGATGTCTTGGTTCTGGCCACGACTCACAACTGTCTAACAAATGTGCTATGATGCAGCCAAAGGTGATCATAGTGCTGGAAGCAAAGCTCTATGTCGTGGATCACAAGAGGGAGACATATTTGAAGCATTGTTCCAGATCCTGCTTCAGGTCGCAGGGTCATTCCTGCTTCAGGTGACTGGGCTGTTCTGGCTCTAAATTGTGCTGGCGCTCCAGTGCCAAGTAACATTCCTGGTTGAAGTCCTTGGGTAAGTCCAAGTCTAAAGCATACCGCAAGTGCATGAAGGTGAAACAGATTCTTCCCACTCTTGCCACTTAAAATTAGGCGAGAAGCATTACGATCCGCAAGCCACCATCTTCTGACTCGGACCCCATCCTAAGGCTGGTTCCAGCTTACCTTGAGTCTCCTCAGCCATCATCGACCTGCAGCAGATTGAGGCCTTTAAGGAGCTAATACAACGCACCTTCAAAATGATGCCAACTCTCTCTGAAGCATCTTTGTGCCACGAGGGGACATGAGTCACACTTCTGCAGCAAATCCCTCCCTGGTGCTGACTTATGCCACTGGACCCTCTTCCGTACCCCTGCTGGTGCCAGCCTATAGCCCCACTCTGACTCCTGTGGCCACCCTGGTTCCGACCATGCCTATATCTGTCTTGACTGCACCGGCTACTGTGCCACTCCTAATCTTAAGCAGATTTCCATCCGGAGCCGATATCAGCCTACCCTAGACCTGTGTTTTTTAATAAAGAAGAATGCCAAAGCACAAAAAACCACAATGAAAAGTTATCCTCACCCACTTCCACAACAAAGGTGCTATAGAAGACTGGATGCCCTTTTCGGGCTCCAATTCAGATGCAGTTCAAGGTTACTCACAATTACAATGAGGAGGCAGACTACTTATGCCGACCTGATTACACAGATTGTGGATTGGACCTAGATGTTCAGAATACTGGTGGGTTGACCACTTCTCCTGAGACCGATTAGTAGTTCCAACACAAAAGAGTGCTTCTGGTGTGGTGGTGGGCATTAGGGCAGCAGATCCCTCCATTTAAAACTACCTACTGTAGAGACAAAACCTAATTTACTGACTAAAATGTTACAACGGGGCTAGCCTCATCAAAGCCCTTACTACGTTTTAATAAGGCTCTTATGGACACTTTGACAACTACATGGGTGAAACCATGCTCGGTCACCCCCAGTTAGCTCATTTTCAAGAACAGCCGCATGACAGCATGTTTCCTGGGG
Organism: Triturus cristatus; assembly: GCF_964204655.1. NCBI lineage: Eukaryota > Metazoa > Chordata > Amphibia > Caudata > Salamandridae > Triturus > Triturus cristatus. Next base: position 770,325,679 of record NC_140595.1, on the reverse strand, counting down.
TTGCAGTCCCCAGCTGCTAATTCCAATAGCGATAAAGCTGCTATTTGTGGGAGTGGCATGTTATGTTATTTGAATTTCTAACGCGCACAGCTACTCCTAGGAGTGTCCCGGCGCGAGCAAAGAGAAAACAAAGCATAACCTGACTTTAAACAAAAAGATGGGTTTTTAGCAATTTTTTAAAAACAGCAGGATCTTCCACACAGCGAAGGGAAGCGCATTCCATGCACGGGCCGCATTAACGGCCAAGGAAGCGCCCCCTAAAAGATGCCGCTGGAAACAAGGGACCTTCGCCAACCTAAGGGCCGAAGAGCACAGAATCCTCCCTGGGACATAAAAGGAGAATCGTTTCTGCAAATAGCACGGCCCTAGACCATGCAGTGCCCGATGGGCTATAGTAAGAGATTTAAACACCACTCACGCCCTTACCGAAAGCCAGTGCAGGGAGCGAAGATAGCCACGCACACTCTCCCTGGGCGGGATCCCACCCATGAGGCGGGCCGCCGCATTCTGCACCACTTGGAGTTTATTGAGGGAATAAGCTGGAATCCCCACATAGAGCGCATTAGCGTAGTCCAAACGGGAGAGAATGAGCCCACGTAACACGGATTCATGTGCGGCCTGAGGAAGAAGCGGAAAAAATCTTCTCAGGACTCTAAGGAGCCCAAAGCAGCACCCCGCAAGTCTCTTAACTTGACTAGAGAAGGAAAGATTTCCATCAAACCATACTCCAAGATTCTTTGCGATCTGACTATTGGACAATGAAGGTGGAAACTCTACTGGCCAGATCGTATCTCTAAACCCAGTGGGAAAGTTCCCAAACATAAGAACCTCCGACTTGTATTCGTTACATTTTAATTGGGCCTTCGCCAGCCACTTGAAGACCGAAGATAGACATGACTGAACGGGGGCCACAGTTGCCACGTTCTTAACCCAGGTGAACAATAGCTGAGTATCGTCAGCATAGGCGATCACCTTAGCCCCCAAACCCTCCGCCAATATAACGAGAGGGGCGAGATAGATATTAAACAAAAGGGGGCTAAGGGATGAACCCTGGGGAACCCCTGTGTAGACCCGCTGAGGTGAGGAGGCAGCCGGAGGTAGCCATACTTGCTGAACCCGGCCCTCTAAGACGGACTTCATCCAACCCCAGGCTGAACCAACAACACCAATTTCTGCCAGTCTGTCTAGCAGTAGGGGATGGGGGACCGTATCAAAAGCAGCCTACAGGTCGAGCAGCACTAAAACTGCTCTCCCGCCGGCATCGAGGCACTCCCGAATCGCTTCTGACACTTCCACCAAAGCTCCTTCCGTACTAAAGGAGGGGCGGAAGCCCGACTGAGCTGGATGTAAAAGCCCCTCCCTCTCCACATACTCCGACAACTGTCTGTTCACTATCTTCTCACACACCTTAGCAAGGCTAGGGAGGAGAGAGATAGGCCTATAGTTCCCCGGAGTCGAGGGATTAAGGGTGGATTTCTTCAATAGGGGGAGGATTTTAGCCTGCTTCCAAGCACTTGGAACCCTAGCATCACGCAAGGAAAGATTAATGATGACCTCAGCATTTACCACATCTGCCACTGAAGCCAATAATCTTGCAGAGCAGGGGTCTGCCGGAGAGCCAGACTTCAGACCCTTCAGAATTCTCAGCGTACAGGACAGATCAACCGGAGAAAAATTAGCCAAGGAGTGATTAGAAGAAATAACCTCAAAAATGGGAGCACGAGACGCCTCAGATAAAGAAGAACACGCTTGAGCACCAGGTCGTATGAAGCTATCTTGTATCCTTTGAATTTTATCCAGAAAAAATTTGGATAGCGTCTCACACCATGCCGCCGTCGCAGGCAGAGTACTACTCTGAGCTGAAGGGGCCATAAAGCTCTGTACGATGGCAAAAATCTCTTTTGAGTTATTATGGGCCTGGTCGATCCGAGTGGTAAAATAATCCCTTTTAGCTAGGGAGATTGCCTTATAATACATTTTCTGGCCCTGCCTGAGCCGACCCTTAGCCACCAGACAGTAATTACTGAGGCGCCAAAAACGCTCCAATTTCTTACAGTCCTGCTTCAGACGTGTCAGCTCCGCTGTAAACCAAGGTTTGGAGGGAGACTCCCTAGAACGCCTCCTGGAAGTAGGAATGGCGATGGCAGCCATAGTGCCCAGCAACCAGTTAGAAAAGGCTGCAAGGCTCCCATCTAGGTCCTGCGACAGGGACGGCCTGCTGTCCTCCAATGCCATAGCTAATTTGGCAGGATCAATTTTCTTAAAAGGGGGTTTATGACAAACTACAGATCTAGAGGCTACTACCCATGAAAAGAAAGTTATATAATGATCCGACCAAGCGACAGGAAGTGGGTCATTAGCTTTGATAAGGAAGTTAGAAAAAATAGGATCAAGAGTATGGCCCCCTTGATGGGTCGCCTGGGTGACCCATTGGGAGAGCTGCGCTAATTGAAATATATCAAGGAACTCTATTGTGTCCCTAGAATCCTTTTGGTCCAAATGGATATTAAAATCTCCAAGAATCAAATAGTGGGAGAAACGTAGAGCCCGCGCTAATACAGCCTCATCACAGGCCTGAAGAAAAGATTTTACCACGCCAGGTGGGCGATAGATCAAAGAACATATCTTTGGAAGCAGCAACCCTCCAACCAGTTCAACAACCGGTTCAAAATTTGCACAGCTTCAGAGTGTTCTGTGATGGCTAAGGCCATGCACACGAGCAAGGACAGGAATCTTCTGCTTCCTCCTCCCAAGCCACTCAGATTACAGGACCACACTCATCCAGTAGGGGTCATGATTGAAATCCATCATTTCAGATCAGAGTGCACTGCAAATCGTTCAAAGAGGTTGCACCCTGCCATTGATTTTATCCCATTTATGTCTTCGTTCTGTTCCTGCTCACATTTTTGGAGAACATGTAGCCATTTTTCTACAGAAGTGGAAATCACTCTTGGCCATTGAGATGGAGCTAGAGTCAGAGAGATTTGAGGGTATTGCTTCTGCTAATTCATGGCCAGGACATATGGGAAGCTCAGGCCCATTCTGGCATTATTGCCTCTACATGCCTTTTTGCAAAAGGACAAATTCAAAATGCTGTCTTTGCCGCAGGTTATTTCTGTCCGCAAAAACCAAAGGAAATGATGGACAGAGTGTTGAACATTGCAAGCACTCACCCCCAGTCAACTGATCTGGGTTTAATCCATCACCGTTCTTTAGCCCACTCTGCCACCCCAGTTCAGACATGGCCATATGCAAATCAGTCTGACCCTGTGCCTCATGGGAACAGTCCAGCCCGAACTGCCAAGCCATGTCTTCCCTGGACCGGAAACAAGCTTCCTAGGACCGGTTTCTGGCATTTCAGCCGTCTTCAGCCAGGCTTGCTTGAATCCAGTGGCAAAGTGAGCAAGGGACTCACGTCTGAGCATACCCTGCCAACTTATGGCGAACAAAGCAAAAACCAAAGGAAATGATGGACGGAGTGTTGAACATTGCAAGCACTCACCCCCAGTCAACTGATCTGGGTTTAATCCATCACCGTTCTTTAGCCCACTCTGCCACCCCAGTTCAGACATGGCCATATGCAAATCAGTCTGACCCTGTGCCTCATGGGAACAGTCCAGCCCGAACTGCCAAGCCATGTCTTCCCTGGACCGGAAACAAGCTTCCTAGGACCGGTTTCTGGCATTTCAGCCGTCTTCAGCCAGGCTTGCTTGAATCCAGTGGCAAAGTGAGCAAGGGACTCACGTCTGAGCATACCCTGCCAACTTATGGCGAACAAAGCAAAAACCAAAGGAAATGATGGACGGAGTGTTGAACATTGAGTGGGCTAACAGAGTGGGCTAAAGAACGGTGATGGATCAAACTCGGATCTGTTGACTGGGTGTGAGTGTTTGATTGTTTCTGATGCTCCGTCCATCACCACCCCCTTTTGTACTGCTTTGTTCGCCATAAGTTGGCAGGGTATGCTCAGACGTGAGTCCCTTGCTCACTTTGCCACTGGATTCAAGCAAGCCTGGCTGAAGACGGCTGAAATGCCAGAAACCGGTCCTAGGAAGCTTGTTTCCGGTCCAGGGAAGGCATGGCTTGGCAGTTCGGGCTGGACTGTTCCCATGAGGCACAGGGTTAGACTGATTTGCATATGGCCATGTCTGAACTGGGGTGGCAGAGTGGGCTAAAGAACGGTGATGGATCAAACTCGGATCTGTTGACTGGGTGTGAGTGTTTGATTGTTTCTGATGCTCCGTCCATCACCACCCCCTTTTGTACTGCTTTGTTCGCCATAAGTTGGCAGGGTATGCTCAGACGTGAGTCCCTTGCTCACTTTGCCACTGGATTCAAGCAAGCCTGGCTGAAGACGGCTGAAATGCCAGAAACCGGTCCTAGGAAGCTTGTTTCCGGACCAGGGAAGGCATGGCTTGGCAGTTCGGGCTGGACTGTTCCCATGAGGCACAGGGTTAGACTGATTTGCATATGGCCATGTCTGAACTGGGGTGGCAGAGTGGGCTAAAGAACGGTGATGGATCAAAATCGGATCTGTTGACTGGGTGTGAGTGTTTGATTGTTTCTGATGCTCCGTCCATCACCACCCCCTTTTGTACTATTTCTGTCCGCAACCAAGAGGACTGGCTGCTATTCTTGTACTTGTAGGATGCATACTTTCATATACCTGTCCTGCAGTCCCACAGGCACCGCTTGTGGTACATGGTAATTTCAGACCACTTCTATTTTGCCCTTTGGCCTAACTCCAGCCCCTCTGGTGGTTATGACGGTGGTGGAGATGGTCAAAGACAATCTTTGAAGTTTGGGAATACCCGTGTTTCCATCCCTTGATGACTAGCTGCTCTCTGCAGTCAATGGGGATAAGGATGATTCTAAGGCTTCCCAGGCTTATAGAATTCTCATTCTCATTGTCCCCTCATTACAGATGGCACACATGGGCCTTACAGTGAAACATCCTTTTCCAGTAGGGACAGGACTGGAGCTTTTAGTCGGACGTGATCTGCATCTTGGAATAGATAGCTCAGGACCTTTAGTGGTAGCCAATATTCACAAACCTATTTTGCGGCTGGCAAGACCTCCCTGTCTCACCCAGAGCTCATATTTGTGACAAATACAGCATCTCTGGGTTGGAGAGGTCACCGGGGAAAGATGGAGATCAGATGTCTGTGGTCCCCAGTGGAATGAAAGCTCCGCATCAATGTCTTGGAACTTTGTGCCATCTAGCTGGCTTTAAAAGCCTCTCTCCTCTATCAGTAGGAGACTGGTGCAGGTCCTCATGTAGAATACAACCTCCATATGATACTGCCACAAAGAGTGCAGTCTAGTGTCTTCATTCATGTGCCAGTAGGCATTGTGTCTTTGGCATGGCTTGACCAGCAAGGGATATCTCTAATAGCCGGTCATCTTGCAGGATCTTACAACCTAGGGTGGATGAGCTTAGTAGGCATCAACAGGCAGACTACAAATAGTGTCTTCATGCTGGGGTGTCTCAAGATGTCAGTGGGGTAGGCCCTGACTGCATCTTTTTGCCCCTGCCAAGAACCTGCAATGTCAAGATTACTATGCCCTGGAGATCCTGCCACGATGATCCCTAGGGGACTTATTCCACATGCAATGGAGCCCAGGGCTTCTGTATGCCTTTCCACCACTGCCTCTTCTGCTTTCTGTGCTGAAAAAGATCAGGACAGACCATGCCCAACTCATCTTGATAGCCCAGGATTAGGCCAGGAGATAGTGGCACCCTGATCTGCTGGGACTGAGCTTTTGCCCTCCGATCAGTCTGCCTCATCCAAATATCCCCAATTTACACCTCAGCGCATGGAGCTTGAGTAGCAACAAGTGAGCAATTTCGATTTACCAGTTTAATGGTGGGTAGCATTCTTTTTTAACTAGGTGCCCCTTTACCGATTGCCATCTATTCTGGGTGTTGGGAAAGATATGTGGCCTGATGTAGAGCCTGTCAGCTTGAACCACTACAGGCCAAGTAATCTGTTGTTTTTTTTGTTTGAATGTATAAAAAGTACCAATGCTGGAGAACTGAAGTTACATGTAAGTAATTTTCTTATCTCTTTCCTTTGGGCAATTTTTATGTGTAGAACGTATTACGTTTTAATTTTATTGGAGTAAAACTGAGGAAACTGTGCCAGTCATTGCTGGGTTGCAACTTAATTATAGACCAATCGGATTGCTACTGCAGCAAAGGGCAATAAAGGTGCATCTCTCCTACCCATTCCCTGCACATTCCCTCTCTGACACCTCTTGAGTTCTCTCAAAGGTTTCCCTGCCATATGTATTGGCCATTCAACACCATGAGGAAGATGGAGAGGCTTATACAGTACATACCTTAAAAGTGTACGGTTTCTGGCAGCTACATTCCATGTTGAGGTAATCTTCAACATTGAGGAAGGATCCTAGAACAACAAACCATGATGGTGTGTTAGTCATTGATTTTGAAGTGGCCTTAGTGATATATACATCCTCTGCATTGTGAGAACTCCTTGACATTGAGACACCTACTCTCATCAATGGGAAGATCTCTGTGATATCAAGAGAAGCTATGGTATGGGGACTTCATTCCCCAATACCTTAAATAAAGTGTCACACAGATATCCTTTGAATGCTTCCATGACATAGGGATAGACATCCTCAGTGGCTGATCAATATGGGTATTTGGGAACTAGACCCAACCAGTTGCACGGCATATAGGGTCAATGTTACATACACCTTTCTTTGCAGCTTTAGGGCAAATATGTGTTCGAAGGCATGTGTTGCTGTAGATACACATGCTTTGCATACTCCTGCCATCTAGTGTTGGGTCTGTGTCTTGCTTGTGCCTATCAGATAATACAGCTCCCACACGATGGCTCAACATCCGGCGCAGCAAAAGACTTTAACACAAAACAAACAACACCTTTAGAAAAGGGTTTTATTTTACAAAATGCAAGGACTCTCTCTTTTAGGATAAGGCTTGGGGTTTTATTTTACACAATGCTCTCTAACAGAAAGGCTTTCCCGGATGCCAAATGCACAAGATTCAAATACACAAAGAGATATATATGTTTATATGCAAGCAATAATAATACACTTGGTTAATTTAATGCATGAATAATACTGATGAATAAACAAGCAGCAAATAATATGAAATAAGACTCAAGCACATAACTAGGATGTCCTGCAAGAGATCAGAAAGATATATTTATATACATCAAATGATTACTTTGGAGGTGCACCTTGACTCACTCACACATCACAAAGAAAATGCATCAAATGATCAAAGCCACTGGCCAAACATCACAATCGCAATAACCAAAACTCAATACATCACCTGGTGCAAACACTGCATCTCAGACTGGGGAAGTTAACCAGCTGTGATTGGGAGCCTCAGCAACCAGGGTCCCACACTCTGAGGTAGACACGTCCGTCCCCACTCAGATTCCAAACTCCCGGTTTCTGAGTCAACAACCCTCAGCTTTATGATCTCAAAGCACACTAGAAGGTTCGGGAAAGACCTCCCCCGGGCCAGAGGAATCTTACCAGAACTGGCCAGGTTCCAAGCAAGTATTCCCACGGCAGGAAGGAGTTCTCACATCCCCTTCTCCAAATCTCGCATGTTCCAGCCTTTATCTTGACGAAGCTCACAAAGCCTTTCAGAGTACATTAAACAAACAACAATCCTTGAACGTGAATAACCCAAACAACTTGCAAGTACTGCTGTGCACGCAAAAAAGCTGGAGCAAGGCAAAGTCAGGAAAAAGGATGACATGAGGCCATGTCAAAGCCAATAGTAAGAACTTCATAATTCTCATCAATGTACAACACAATGCACAACTGTGCACAACTGCTTAAAGATTCATATACTTCATTTCTCAGTGTACAACACCGAGCACATGTGTGCATCACTGCCCACAACACTTCGAAACCAAAGAGTACATTCCACACCTCTCTCTCCCTCTCACACTTTCAAATGCACATCTCATACGTTCTGTTCTTGGCAAGGCTGTTCTACTCCGTGACAGCTCCCACTCAAAGACAGCAAGATTACAAGAAAGAAACGTGTAAGAGAAGCAAGGCATATGCAGGACCGTCGTACTTTCAGGCTAAGATAAAAATAACACACTAAAGTCAGTTAAACTAATGGTAGTCAAAGATCATCACAGGGTGTCAGACCACAAGAGTGCCTCCGGCACTACATTCCACCCCATGACCTTTGTGAAAAGAAGAGCCTTCACAGGTTTCTTTGAAGTTTCCTTGAAGATTTATTAATAGAACAGCATCCCAGCAGAGAGCAAGTTCCTTCTCCTCCAGTGGCTCTCTTCAACTGTCCCTTAGAACATTTCCCGTGTCATACTACAAGTAACTAGGTAACAGTTCCATGACATCTCCTAGCTGGAGATCTCTACATATCTCCCTTTTATACAACAACAAACATAATATAAAGCACCAACATGAAAATGCAAAAAAATCAATAAAAATAACATATTCTGTTTTCTAATAATACACTTACATAAATAAAAATTGAAGATTAACATTCATATTTTCTAATTTATATTTCCAGTGAACATTCTATGGTCCCTGTACTTTGCAAACATTTCCTAGACTCCACTTCGTATCATCTTCCAATGTCACAATATTAGATTTCACACTTTTGATTTTTAAAGGTCCCATATATTTACTTTCACCTTTACGGACCCATTCATTCTTCCGCACCACAACCCAATCACCAACATGCAATGTCATATGTTTAACTCCCTTTCTAGAATTATACGTATCTTTCATCTTCTGTTGACCCGCTTCAACTTTCTTCAACATTTCCTCACGATCAATCCATATCTTATCCTTCTTACATAACCAAACAGGATATTCTTTTTTACCTGGTTCTCTTCCTTTTAGGGAGGCAAAAGGAGCTATACCAGTGCTAGAGTGAGGAGTAATTCTGTGCACCCACATCATTTTCTGTAACTCCTCCCTCCAGGACAACCCATTCGCAAGGGATAACTGAATATTCTCCATTATTATACGGTTAACCCTTTCCACCAAACCATTAGCTTGAGGTCTAAAGAGAGCTACCTTTTCATGAACAATGCCCATTCTTTCAAGATACTTTTGCATCTCCCTCGAAACAAAGTGTACACCATTATCGGTCACTATACTGCCTGGTATACGTTCCTCAAGGAAAATCCTCTCAAGAAATCTTATCACGTTGCTAGTAGTGATCCCACCCATTGTACTTATGGTGAACCATTTAGAATAGTAATCCACTAAAACTAGAGTAAATCTATCTCTTAACCCCAACTTATTCACTGGTCCAATAAAGTCCATAGCTAGCCTTTCCCACGGTCTTGATGGAAATTTTGTACACTCCAATGGGGTTTGACGTACTACTTTAGACTTATCACTGTTTAGACAAATTTGACAATTTTTTAGTAAAGCTTCCACTTCTGAATCAACTCCAGGCCACCAAAAAGATTCTCTTACCCTTCGCTTTGACATCCCTTGCCCAGGATGACCTTCATGAATTATATTAAGAATATGTTTCCTCACATCTTTAGGAGGTACCACTTGCCACCTTCTCATAACATTCCCATTACTTATGCTTAATTCTTCTCTAATCTTGAAAATTTCCATAAATTCCAAATCCTTACAATCTTCAAAATTCCAGCCACTAATAATTTTGCTTTGTACCATCTTTAATACAGGATCATTTTCCATGGCTTTGCTCCATTCTTCAGACGATAAAGCAACCACATCAATTTTACTAATAAAGTCGGTATCTGTATTCACACAAATCTCGTCACACCTTACATCAAGAGGCATTCTTGATAAGAAATCAGCAACTACATTCTATTCTCCTTTAACATATTCGATCTCATAATTAAATTCCATGACAGATAATAGCCATCTGGAAATTCTTGGAGTTATACTCCCTTCCAACCCTCTTCCACCTTTAAAGATGTACAACAATGGCTTATGGTTGGTCCGTATTTTGAAAGGAAGACCCCATAGGTAAAATTTAAAATGACACATCGCTCAACAACATGCCAAGGCTTCCCTCTCAATTACTGAATAAGATCTTTCAGCACCTTGCAACCTCCTAGACGCAAAACCAATGATCCGTTCCTCCCCACCAATAACTTGTGATAGCACTGCTCCAACACCACTCGCATCTGTAGTTAAAAAGGTCTTAGCACTTACATCAAAACGTCCTAAAATAGGTGCTTCAGATATTTATTTTTTTATAAGATCGAAACTTTCCTTACAATTTTTTGACCAGTCAAAGACAACATTCTTCTTCATAATTTCTCTTAATGGTTCAACAATCTCAGTAAAGCTATTTACATACTTTGAGCAATACTCCGCTAACCCTAAAAAGGATCTAAGCTCATCTTTATTGGATGGTTCTGGAGCCATTGTAATAGCCTTAACAATACTTTTCTTTGGTCGTATCCCTTCTGAACTTGCTTCATGTCCCAAATACTCAACCTTTTCCTTTCTCAATTGACACTTTTCTCGTTTGATCGTCAAATTATGTTTTTCTAACCTTTTCATTACCTCCTCAAACAACTTATCATGATCTAATAAATCATTGCCTGCAATCAAGATATCGTCTTTGAAACACCAAATTTTCCTCATATCTCCAAAAATGTTCTTCATCGCCCTTTGAAAAACGGCTGAAGCTGACGCCAACCCAAAGGGCATCCTCTTGTACCTGTACGCACCAAGAGGTGTGGCAAAGGAAGTTAAATGTCTAGACGACTCATGTAATTTAATCTGATGGTAAGTGGCAGACATATCAAGGACACTGAAAATCTTGCCCTCCCCCATTGTTGACAACATTTCCGATATATTAGGCAAGGCTTCTCTGTCTACCCGAATGTTTTTGTTAAGATCTCGTAAGTCTATGCAAAGACAAATTTTTTTTCCATCCTTAGGGGCAATCACAATCGGGGCCAACCAATCAGAAGCTTCAATTGGTTCTATAATTCCTTGTTCTAATAATTTATCTATTTCTTGACGCAAAGGTTCCAACATGAGGTTTGGAACATTTCTTACTTTATGGACAACAGACTTGGCATTCTCTTTCAAGATAATTTTGTGTGCAAATCCCTTTAATAGTCCTAACCTAGAACTAAAAACATTAGGATACTTTTCAAAAATTTTCACATCATCATTTACAGTTTGGACATTACATTTTTCTAGTACCATAACCGGTTCCTTAACATTAGGGTTGGTGATGATATTTAGATCCTTCTGATGACACCATCCTAGTAGATCTGACCCATAATCTGTGATGTATATTCTGCCCCTAACTGCCTCACCCTTAAATTTTAAGGTCATCCAAGACATACCTAGAATTTCAATCTTTTTTCCCGCATAGCCCACTGCACGTATATCAGGGCTAAAGATAACCGGACCACTCCCTTTTGGCCAATTTGTTTCAAAGGACTTAATAGATATCAGAGTATATAAACTCCCCGAATCAGCCAATACTCTTATTTCTTTCCCATTAATCAAAATATCGCAATGTGGTTTTTCTAGCTTATCAGTACTTTCCATCTTTACATTTGACATATGTCCCTCATGGTTTTCCTTTATTTCTACTATCTTTTGTTCTCCATCAACCATTAGTAGAATATCATCAACATATTCACAGATATCTTCTATTTCTTGAACCTTGTTTTTACCAAACCCTTTTGTACGACACATTTTTGCAAAATGACCTCTCTTCCCACAATTTCTGCATAGCGTTCCTCTTGCCATACAATTAAGACTTGTAGCAATGTGTCCGGGAGCGCCACACCTAAAACATTTAACTTCCCTCGGCTGGAAATTATTTTTCTCAAATTGTGGTGGAGATTTTTTGATGGCGCTGATGCATTTTACTTCTATTCTTCTCTCTTTTTTCTCAATAAGTTAAACTTTTTCTTGTTTAAAATTGCTAACAGGTCCTTCCATTTCCCATCCTCCTCGCCTTCACAGGTTTCTTTGAAGTTTCCTTGAAGATTTAGTAATAGAACAGCATCCCAGCAGAGAGCAAGTTCCTTCTCCTCCAGTGGCTCTCTTCAACTGTCCCTTAGAACCTTTCACATGTCATACTACAAGAAACTAGGTAACAGTTCCATGACATCTCCTAGCTGGAGATCTCTACACTTTGACTATCATTGCAAACATATATCAAAACACTGAATGTCTTAACTGAAGGCACAACTATGATTGAAAAACTGCATTTCTTAACTGAAGGCACAACTATGATTGAAACACATGTTAAAGCATTAAAATCATAAAAGCATGTAATAATCATATCAAAGCATGTAAAAGTAGCTCATGCATATCTGGATATTCAGCAAGAATAAATGTTTGATAGATACATAAAATAAATGATGCAAATAGAATCAAGAATATGAACTCAGTAATGCTCCTAATGTCTCAAATGACTAACACTGGAACTTCCACTGTTGAAGCAGCAACTTATATATTTTGTGCTAAAAAATAAAGGCAACATCAACACCTTCTTTTTATCTTTAACTCAATTTTTGTTTTTCTTCAATTGAAATTTCAATTGCACAATTTTTTTGTTGTTGTCTCATTGACCAGCCTTTGCAAAACGAATAATGTCCTTCTGTGTGAAAGGCTCACAGCCTTCTTGCATTCAAAATGACAGCTGCATGTTTATAAAATCAGTTCATGATTCTTGATTTGTTAGGACTGTCTGGTTTGTTTAGCCACAGGATGTCAGCTTGCACCGTCCGGTGATCACTCCAGGTATGGGGAGGAGAGGGGTCCCACACGGGGTACACATGCACTGACAGGGACATCAGGCGCACCAACTCGTCGCAGTATGATTACCTGGAAAAGAAACAAGCATCACTCTTCTTGCAAAAAACATTTTTCAAAAAGCACACATTTTCCGTTCTCTGTTTTGAGTTTGAAGGCACAATATTATCATTCCTGTCTGCACGGTTTTCTGCTGGCTCTGGGGAATTATTAGAACATTCTAACCACACTATGGCTTCTGAATTCTTGGTATTAGGATGAAACACTCCTTTTCCCTGCACAGTAAGAAGGGCTGGGGCAGTCTCCTTCCTGACTATTTCTCCACTCACTGCTGAATATGTGCTCCCATTATCATTTGGCAGAAGCCCAAGGCAATCCATCTGCTCTGGCAGCTCTGGTAATTTTCCTTTCTTCAACTCGCCCTTCACCTTTTGTGGGACTGGTCTGGCTTGTGCATACTGACACATAAGAATCACAGTTCTAGGTAAATCTAGGGGGATATGCATTCCGCCATTCTCTACCCACCTGTTTGTATGGTCTTTCTCTCCTAGGTGCTCATATTTAGTCATGTACACCAAATCTGAATTGTGCTTCACCACCTCTGTCACCAAGATTTTAGCCTTTTCATCTGTAAGGGAATTAAAGGTTACAATCTGCCACTTCACTGGGGAATCCTGTGTCTCAAACTCCACCCCTGGACTTTCTATTGGGACCTGCACAAACTGTTCATGCAAAACTGCAGTCTCTGTCTGTATATACCACTTAACAACAGTTGCTTCCTCCCATTGCATTTGAAAAGATTCAAAAGTGAAAATTACAGTATGTCTTATTGTCATCTGCCCAGTGTCTTTCAATGCGTAAAAGCACAAAAGCATCTGTATTTGTCTAGCTTTTAAAAATGTTACAGTTAATAAGTTTAAAAGTAAACTTTTCTTTCCCTGTTCTTCACAGTATCTAAAAATAGCACCCTGCTTCTGAACTGGCACATCAAATTCACTGTCTCCTTTCTGAATTGACCACATTTTAAAAACGCACTGCGCAGTCTGTTGTGCAAATTCAAAATCACAGTGCTGCGTTTCTTTTTTCAAAATAGCGTCTTTCTATGGAGAGCAAGATTCATCATTCACTGACATGTCTGATTTATACCTGCAACCAACGATCGCTAATTCTAAGAAACTGGTCTGTTTATCTTCCTGCACATTCACATTTTCTTGGTTCAAATTAATTTCTGGCTGAGGAACGTCCTCAAATGAATTAATTAAGACCTTCTGTGAGACCTGCAGATTAACTGGCAACATCTCTAAGCTCACATTTTTCACATATGACTCATACTGCTGGCTATCGGAACAGCCGGTCAAAACAAACGGCTTCAGAGCTTGGTACATGTTTAACTCTTTTTTCAAAGACTTGTTTTCAAACTGAGCGTCAGCCATCTCTCGTCTCAGCTCACTACATTCTTTTTCTAAATGGTAACATTTTTGATACGTGCTAAACAATGCATTCACAATGACACCACTGTTCCTGTCTGAAATACCAAGTTGTTTTCCCTCTTCAAATAACTCAGTTGGCATCTGGGACTTTGCATCTGAAAACATAGGCATTTTAGAGAGCATTTTCCCCTTTTAATTTTCTTTTCGAATCCTGCAAGTGACGCCAAGTTGTCTTGCTTGCGCCTATCAGATAATACAGCTCCACACAATGGCTCAACACCCGGCGCAGCAAAAGACTTTAACACAAAACAAACAGCACCTTTAGAAACTTTAGAAAAGGGTTTTATTTTACAAAATGCATGGACTCTCTCTTTTAGAATAAGGCTTGGGGTTTTATTTTACACAATGCTCTCTAACAGAAAGGCTTTCCCAGATGCCAAATGAGCAAGATGCAAATACACAAAGATATATATATGTTTATATTCAAGCAATAATAACACACTAGGTAAATATAATGCATAAATAATACTGATGAATAAACAAGCAGCAAATAATATAAAATAAGACTCAAGCAAATATACTAGGACGTCCTGCAATATATATATATATATATATATATATATATATATATATATATATATATATATATATATATATATATATATATATATATATATACATCAAATGATTACTTTGGAGGTGCACCTTGACTCACTCACACATCACAAAGAAAATGCATCAAATGATCAAAGCCACTGGCCAAACATCACAATGGCAATAACCAAAACTCAATACATCACCTGGTGCAAACACAGCATCTCAGACTGGGGAAGTTAAACAGCCGTGATTGAGAGCCTCAGCAACCAGGGTCCCGCACTCCGAGGTAGACGCGTCCGTCCCCACTCAGATTCCAAACTCCCGGTTTCTGAGTCAACAACCCTCAGCTTTATGATCTCAAAGCACACTAGAAGGTTTGGGAAAGACCTCCCCCCGGGCCAGAGGAATCTTACCAGAACTGGCCAGGTTCCAAGCAAGCATTCCCACGGCAGGAAGGAGTTCTCATGCTTCCTTCTCCAAATCTTGCATGTTCCAGCCTTTATCTTGACAAAGCTCACAAAGCCTTTCAGAGTATATTAAACAAAAAACAATACTTGAACGTGAATAACCCAAACAACTTGCAAGCACTGCTGTGTACGCAGAAAAGCTGAAGCAAGGCAAAGTCATTAAAAAGGATGACATGAGGCCATGTCAAAGCCAATAGTAAGAACTTCATAACTCTCATCAATGTACAACACAATGCAGAATTGTGCACAACTGCTTATAGATTCATATACTTCATCTCTCAAGGTACAACACCGAGCACATGTGTGCATCACTGCCCTCAACACTGCACTTTGAAACCAAAGAGTACATTCCACACCTCTCTCCCCCTCTCACGCTTTCAAATTCACATCTCACACGTTCTGTTCTTGGCAAGGCTGTCCTACTCCGTGACAGCTCCCACTGAAAGACAGCAAGATTGCAAGAAAGAAACTTCTAAGAGAAGCAAGGCATATGCAGGACCGTCGTACATTCAGGCTAGGATAAAATAACACACGAAAATCAGTTAAACTTATGGTAGTCAAAGGTCATCACAGGGTGTCAGACCTCAAGAGTGCCTCTAGCACTACAGTCTGGAGTTGTTTCTCATCGAAGAAGTCTTTCGAGTCACTGGACCGAGTGACTCCTCCTCTCCGTGATATTGCGTATGGGCGTCGATTCCTTTGTTAGATTGTTTTCTCTCCGCTATTGGCTTCAGATGTGTGTGCTTCTGCTCTGTGTTTTGACTCTATTCGGTATGATTCTTCAGTTTCTTTACTGTCTCTGACAGTATTATTTTCGATTGTGCTTTTCCACTCGAATTTTGTCGGTTTGGACTTCGACCGACTGCCCTTCAGGGCGCCTTCCATCTTAGGCCTACCTTCCCACGTGTCAACACCTCCATCAAAGATGCGTTTTCAATGGAACTTACACCGTTTTGATTTTTCCCACGTTGCCACGCAAAATACCCGCACACTGATCAACACCTTGTGTGTAACCTGTTTCTTTTGCCTGACCGTAAGGAAGCCAACTGTGATGCATTTATGTTGTTTTGCTCATGTAAACCCTATGGGATCGAAGGGCCTGTCAGTTGGAAATGTCTCGAAGGATCGGGGGTGACACTGCCAACCTTTTTGGTGAAGAACACGCACAGGAAGAGCCAACTGCTGTAGAAGAGGAGGCTTCCTCAATTGATGAAAAGGTCCGACGTAGAGCTGGATATGGAAATGCACAAACTCTCATCTGGCCAACGCGTGAGAACTGTTGACCCCAGCCCCTTCTCCTCCAACCAAATTGGCCTCAAAATATTCCCCACTCCCACTATCAGAGAACCACCACTGCTTTTGTGCCATGTTTGGATCCGAAAATTTAATCCAAGGTTTATTGTTTGGCATAGACCTCTGCGGATCGAGGACATGCATTGGGACTGACCCGACCTTTGGTACAGACCCGGCAACCGACCCCATCTACATCAGTGCCAAACAAGCATCACAGTTCCAAGTCAAAACCATTGGTACTGAAATCTTTGGAGGGGAAAGACTCCAGACATTCATCGGCTTCCATCTCTCCTGTCGAACCAATTCTGGAAATAAATGGACATTCGTCAGAGAAAAATTCAAATTCAAGAAGGAACTGGTTGGATTCTTGCCTCTTCGCCACCAAAGAGTAAATTAACATTTGAGGAGGCACTAGACCTTCCTGTTTCTCCAAAAAGAAGACAAAGAATAAAGCCACCAGTCCTACTCACCATCCTCCTATATCACCACTGTCTTTATCCCCACCTCCCTCTCCTCCGCCACTGTCTCAAACAAATGACCCACTTGATGCTTCACGTCAAGGGTCACCACATTCAGACCGTGGGGGTTTAAGAGGGCTGTTATGGGATCATACCCATTGGGATATATATGACACTGATTCCACTACTCCCAGTGATCCAGATGTATGTCCCTCCCCTCCTAAAGATGTCACTTCTTTTCATCAGGTTATCACAAGGGCAACAACTTTTCATAGTGTTGAGCTGTATAAAGAACTCCTAGAGCAGGATTTTCAATTTGACACCCTCTCTTCCACTCACAAGGACACCCAGTATTTGCCCATGCTTCCTGGCATGAGGAGACATGCCGAGGACATTTTCAAAGAGTAAGTCTATGTCCGGGTCATCACCTGAAGAGTAGAGTAGAAAAAAATGCAAAGCAGCTCCCTCTGAACACCTCTTTATCTGGAGTCAGATTCCACCGGATTCCATTGTTGCAACTACTGCTCGTAAAGGGCAAGCAGTCAGGCTACTGGGGACACTCCACCTCTGAGAAGGAAAGCAAGTGCATAGATGCGGCTGGTAAAAGTGTCGCAGCGCAAACAGCAAGTCATTAGTGTATTGCCAATTCGCAAGCCCTTCTAGCCTGCTATGATATAGCCCATTGGGATGAAATGGAAGCTCTAGCAGTACCTCCCCAAGGAATACCACAAAAGAGGCTAACAAATTGTCTTAGAAGGGCAGGCAATTACCAACAACTCCATACGCTGCACCCTAGACACAGCTGATACAGCAGCTAGAGGTATTACTACCAGCGTACTTCTTGGAAGACACACATGGCTTAAATGTTCTAGATTCAAGCCAGAGGTCCACCAGGCAGTCTTGACTTAAATATGCCTTTTGATAAAGAGCACCTTTTTGAACTACATGTAGATACTACCCTTGACAAAATGAAAAAGGACACTGACACAACTAAGGCATTGGGGACGTTACAAAGTGCCACTCCTAGAAGCTCCTTTTGTTGCTTAAGCTACAGAGGTGCATATAAATCCACCTCTAGAGACACATCCACTTCCCAACAAAAACAAACCTAGTCTACCTTCTGTAAGGGTTGTTTCAGAGGTTCCTTTAGAGGAGGGAACAACAAGGGAAGAGGCAGGGGTGCCTCCACACGCAGAGTGATGCCCACTGCAAAGCAGTGACCACCCACTCTTCCCTTCCAACCACACAATACCTGTCAGGGGCAGGCTATAGTTCTACACAGTGTGGAATTCCATCACCGCAGACAAATGGGTACTAGCCATCATCCAACATGGCTGTTGTCTGGAGCTCATTACCACACCACCCAACATTCCACTTTGTTCTCACAGGTTATCACAGGAGCATCTAACACTTCTCAAACAAGAGACCCAAGCTCTTTTTCTTAAGGTGGGGGTATAGAACCTGTCCTTCTCCAACAAGGCTCAGGGGTATATTCTCTATACTTTCTGATTCCCAAAAAGGACTGATCGCTAAAACCAATCTAATATCTCAGACCTCCAAACCACTATATCCTATCAGAACACTTCCATGTCGACACTATACAGGATGTTATTCTACTTCTCCAACACTTGACCTAAAGAACGCCTACTTTCACATACCAATACCCCCTGCTCACTGCAAATACCTCAGATTTATGATAGAAGGCAAGCACTACCAACTCAAAGTACTTCCGTTCGGGGTGATAACCACACCTCAGGTGTTCACCAAATGCTTGCCAGGGGTCGCAGCACATCTGTGAAGACAAAAGATCTGTGTATTTCCATACTTGGATGATTGGCTCATGAAGGCCAGCTCTAAAAAAAAAATGCCAACAGCACACTCAGTTGACAGTGGATCTACTACACAAGCTAGGGTCTACTATCAATACCCCCAAGTCTCACCTTCAACCTCTGCATGTTCAACCTTACTTGGGAGCAATCCTAAACACACAGTTAGGATTAGCCTACCCCAATCCTGCTCGAATTTAGAACTTTCAGGTAACTCTACCCCTTTCAAACCAAACAAAACACTCACAGTAAGGACTGTCATGCATCTGTTAGGAACAATGGTGTCTTGCAGTGCCTTAGTTCCCCACACAGGCTTACACATGCGTCCTCTACAGCAATGTCTAGCTCACCAGTGGTCTCAATCACAGGGTCGCCTTGAAGATATAGTGTTGATAGATCGCCAAACTCACAGTCTCTGCAATGGTGGAACACCAACAATCTGTTAGAGGGGAGGCCTTTTCTGGACCCTCTTCAACACATTACTCTTACCACATACCCATCAAACACAGGCCTGGGGCCCATCAGCAAGACTTGACTGTACAAGGTCTTTGGGATGGTAAACATCAATCTCTAATAAGCTACCTGGAACTTCAGGCAGTATATCTAGCACTGAAAGCTTTCCTTCCTCACCTGTCACACAAGGTTGTCCTCGCCCAGACAGACAATATGACAGCCATGTATTATCTATAAAAAAAATGGGGGGAACACTGTATTCACAACTATCACACCTACCTCAGACCATATGGAGCAGGTCTTTTCACCACAACATTCACCTGTTTTAGGGGAGTATCTGCCGGGTACAGATAACGTTTTTGCTGACCTGCTCAGCAGGATGCATCTACAGACCCATGAGTGGGAACTCCACCCACAAGTCCTCCTTCCCTACTTTCAAAGGTGGGAGTTTCCTCAGATCGACCTTTTTGCCACAGCAGAAAACACAAAATGCCCAAACTTCGCCTCCAGGTACCCATACTCACTATTCAAGGGCAATGCACTGTGGATGATTTGGTCAGGAATATTTGCCTATGCTTTTCCACCTCTCCCTCTTATTCCATTTCTGGTTCAGAAACCCAGGCAAACCACTATCATCATGATCCTTGTAGCTCCCACTTGGGTGTGTCAGCCCTGGTTCACAACACTACCAGATCTCTCAGTAGTTCCACATGAGAAGTTTCCCAACAAGCCTGACCTTCTTACTCAGAAACAAGGACAAATCAGACACACAGACCCCAAAATGCTAAATCTAGCAATTTGGCTCCTGATGTCATGATTATTCTCCTCCATCTTGTGATTTGCAGCCTACCTGTGCCCCAGATTGCAGTGAGTAGAGTCCAGGAAGTGTTAAGGAGGCTGACTAGTGCTGTCTCTTTCCTAAAAAAGTTAAAAAGCGATTTTCCCTACCCGTGATTGCATCATCTCTTCTTTTTTTCTACATTTTAATTTTTTTTAACTGTCTGTGCCTGTGGTTGTTACAGTTTAAAATTGTAGTTTTAACCTGCCTGGGATTGCATGATTTATCACCTGTTTTTGTGTTTAAACTTGTGGTTTTTACTGCCCTTGAATGCTCTCATTTAACCTGTTGAATTGTGGGATTTGCAGTCCAAACTCTGTAGTTTTTCCCTCTCATTCCCCATGACTATCAGTTTTTCCCTCCAAATTTCTCCTTTGCTCTGTGCTAAGACCTGTATGTTAAGCAGTGCACCCCCAGCCACCATTTTGTGTTAACAAGTCAGTGAAACCAGCCCCTCTTACCTCCCAGTAACAGGGATATTCTACATCAGAGGGTGCTCTGAGACAGCAGTAATCTGCTGTGAGCTGTTTAAACTGTGTTTAAAAGGGAGTGTGCGCTTCATTTTTTTGGCCAGTATTGTTAGAGGGCAAGTTTGTTAGGCCCTTACCTGCAGAAGTCCAAAGTGTGGATTGAGCCTGTCTGTCTCCTAGGAGATTTCTGAATAGAGGAGCAGCTTCCAACCTCCTGGCCAGCAAACCTTCTCTGTGGTCGCTGGGACCTTATATAGTCTGCTATTTGTTGGTACATGTGTGTACAATGATTGGTGGTTGTATCTGGTGTTTCTATTGGATTAGGGTTAGTGTCCTCATTGGTTGGGTATGTGAGGGTTCTGATTGATTTCTGGGTCTGTGACTCAATCAATGTTGGGGCTAGGGTTAGGATTTCTATTGGCAGTAGGGAGTAGGGCTTCCTGTGTGATTGTTTGTTGGGACTAGGGTGGGACTAGGGCTAGGGTTAGGCCTTTAATTGGAAGTAGCGATTAGGGCTTCTGATGTGATTGGTTGCTGGACTAGGTGTGGGACTAAGAGTAGAGTTAGGGTTATGTTTCACCATACTAACTCAACACTAATCCTTATGGGTTCCAGAGTAGTGTGCTACACGCCAAAAAAGTGCTTCAAAACCCCATCAGGGGTAGCAAGCGCTATATAAATACAAACCTCTTTCCCAAGTTCTATCCTGCCACCTACCCTTCTCTATCCAAATAACTAAATAACATATCCACCACTCAAATTACTTAATATTTCACTATACTAATTTTCAACGCTAATCCTTTATGGGTTCCGGAGTAGCGTGCTACTTGCCAGAAAAACTCTTCAACACCCATCAGGGGTAACAGGTGCAATATGAATGCAAAGCTTTCTTCCCCTTCTATCCCTCCACTATCCTTTTCACGCCAAATAACTGACTAATATCCACCACTCAAATTACTTTCATATTTCACCATACTAATTCACCATTAATCCTTTATGGGTTTAAGGAGTAGCTTGCTTCAACACCCCATCAGGGGTAACAAGCGCTATATAAATACAAACCTTTTTTCCTCTTCTATCTGTCTGCTATCCTTCCGAATCCAAATAACTGACTAACCTATCCACCACTTAAAATTTACTTGCATGTTTCACTATACTAATTCAACACTAACCCTCTATGAGTCCGAGAGTATTGTGCTACTCGCCGAACAAGTGCTTCAACGCCTTTGTCAGGGGTAGTAAGCGCTATATAAATGCAATTACAATACAATACAATAGAGTTTGGCTACCTTAACTTACCACCAGAATGTGTGGACATTCTCAAAGAAGCATGCTGACCCACAACTAGAGCCTGTTATGCTGGAAAATTGAAACGTTTTGTTTGTTACTGTCACTCCAAACAAATTGATCCTATAAAAGCCACAGTACAAGACATTATCTGCTACCTACTACTTCAAATGCAAAAGGCAAATTTAGCCTACACTTCTGTACAGTTACAACTCACTGCAATGGCTGCCTATCTCCACAATAGACAGTATCTCTCACTATACAAAATCCCAGTTATCAAAGTGTTCATGGAAGGACTCAAACAAGTTATTCCACCTAGGGTTCCTCCAGTACCCTCTTCGAACCCTTACATTGTTCTCACTAGACTCATGGGTCCCCCTTTTGAGCCTCTTTACTCATTCTCCCTTCAATTTCTTTAATGGAAAGTTGCATTCTTAGTAGCCCTTACCTCTCTTAGATGTGTTAATGAGCTCCAGGCTTAAGCTTAGAAGAACAATTCTTTCAAATACATTGAGCCAAGCTAGTTCTTCATACCAATCCTAAATTCCTACCTTAGGTAGTCTCACAATTTCACCTCAATTAATCTGTTGAGCTCCCAATGTTGTTCCCTCACCCTGATTCAGTTGCTGAAAGAGCTCTTCATAGCCTTGATGTGGAAAGAGCTCTCATGTCCTACATGGATAGAACTAAAACTTTCAGGAAAACAAAGCAACTCTTTGTAGCCTTTTGTCCACCTCATAAAGGCAACCCATCATCCAAATCAGGCATAGCCAGATGGGTACTCAAATGTATTCAAACTTGCTACATTAAGGCCAAAAGACCGTTATCTGTTATTCCCAGAGCTCATTCCACACGTAAAAAGGCAGCCACTACGGCCTTGCTAGGAAATATTCCCATAGCTGATATTTGTAAGACAGCTAGATGGTCTACACCACACACATTTACCAAACACTATTGTGTCAATGTTTTAGTACGCCAACAAGGGAGTGTATGTCAGGCGGTGCTATGAACCATTTTTCAAACTACTGCAACTCTCACAGACTAGCCACCACTTCTTAGAAGGGACTGCTTTACAGTCTACGCAGAGCATGTGTATCTACAGCCACAAATCCCATCGAACGGATCATGTTACTTACCCTGTAGGCATATGTTTGTGGCATGTAGTACTGTAGATTCACATGCGCCCTCCCTCCTCTCCAGACACCTGTGGCCCTTGTAGTTACGTTACATACTTATGTGAAACACTTACATTTAGCATGGAAATCGCTTTTCCTACACATACCTCACATTCCTTTCTCACCCTCCTGCGGGAAAACAATCTAACAAAGGAGTCGTTGCCCATGCACAATATCACTGAGAGGAGGAGTCACCCGGTCTCATGACTCGAAAGACTTCTTCAAAGAAAAACAACTTGCTCAACTCCGTACCCAACACTAGATGGAATTAGTATGCAGAGTATGTGAATCTACAGCACTACATGCCGCAAACAGTTGCTTACAGGCCAAGTAACATAATCCTTTCTGCAACAGAGCAGCACTTCTTTTTGCATTACCACCCTTAGTTTAGAAGGATTGTGTCTTCAAGGCCTCATGGCCCCTGGAGAAACGAAGACCAGGTCTGTGTAGCTATTCTTATCATGGGGTTGGCCATTAATAGCACTGTGATGCGTGCAGCTCTACCCCTTAAAATCCTTTGAAAGGATTCGAATTTCATTTTGGACACTCCAGCCCTTTTGAACACATGAAAAGCACAAACACATTTGAGAATTTAAACTTGGGGAGATGAGCCTCAATGTAGATTTGGGCACCCAGAGAGTTTGAACAACGATAGATCATATGCAATGCACTAGCCTGCCATCTAGTTTTGGGTACAGAATGTTACAAGTCGTTAACTTAAGGACCTTTGCTTCTGGAAGGGTTTGTGATCACTTAGCTGAAAATAATGCATGAGCATGTGACCTATGCCTTGGATACATTTTTTCCCATCATCAAATTGTCTGCGGCTGTAGAAACATCTGATATTAGAACTGGTCGCTTTCGAAAGGTTGAAGACATTTACCTTAGTCTATAGGTTCTTGCAAGCTGTGAAGGTGAAGTGCAAGTGGAGAATGACTAATCAAAAAGAACAGAGTGTGGTACAGCCAAATGATCTGACTAGGTCAAGGGAAAAGGAACTAAAAGTGAAAAGGCTTGCAGATTAGTAAATATAGACTCTAGAGTGTGAACAGTGATATGAACAGGGGATGAAACCTTGGGGAAGCTTTAAAGCGCTTAATGCCCAAAGAAGGGCTTTGGATCTGGATGAGTCATTTTTTACACATGGAAATTTAAGCCATCTGGCATGGAAAAGTTATCAAATTTAAGCATGTACAGAGCCAAGAAAAAGGCTAGAGTACTGCAGAGATGACCTTTAGGGCAAGGTGGACTATAAGTTAAAGCAGAGCATCCACAGCTACTGCAGTGCATCAGACTTTTCTGTGGATTCCAAAAGAGATCAATGCGACACATCGATAATTGTTTAGGTCTGGAGACTGGGGTAGGAAAAATACACCATTTTAATTTTGTCATCAGTGTCCTATGAAAGTTGCACCATCTGATTAGATATGCAGTATTTGCCTTCCTCAATAATGACAAGAAAGCTATTCAGTATGTCCTCATTTCATGTGTAAATGGTCTGTTGTTAACTGTCATAATGCAAGATGGGCTTCCCACGATGCAGTGAAGTCATAATATCCAGAGGAAATGGCATCAAGGGTTTGTGAGGGCATTGATATCAATGACGATTCATGTAGTCCTGTAGGGCACCAGTGGCAGATGACCTCCATCACCATGGTTGGGGCCTGGTAGCCCCTGTATTGGCCTGTTATCCCATCCCCCTCCTCCCGTGGGCTTAGAGACGGGTCTGACAGTATTGCAGCTATTTCAGAAATGCTATCGCTGTGCACTAATAGAGTGATCTTTGAGTTCAATAATGGTCTCATTCGAATTTTTCTTTTATTGAGATGCCCACCAATCTCTCGGCAATTTAACACGGTACTTTTACAACTGATGAGAAACACCCCCGCCCCCTCTAAGAACCAATCCAGGAGGCAGGGATCAAGTACATCTTCTTGGAAGGTCTCTCTATGGTTAGTATTAACATCAAGAAGAAGAGTCAGCAAAATACAGGCTTTCACAGTGAAGGAACAGTTATTCCAGTTCACCAGAACAGAGTAATGCTAAGAACAAATCTTAGTATTATTCCTAAGGGTCCCGTTGACTTCCACCTTAATGAACCAGTGATATTAAAGACTTCTTTCCAGAATCCATCTAGTGCAGCTGAAAGATTGCTGCACACTTTTAACGTCAGGTAATAGCTCAAATTCTGTATTGGTAGAACCAAAGACTTTCGTGAATTTGGTGTTTTTGGTAGCATTCAGAAATCCCAAAAAGGATACCCCATCTCTGTGTAGAGGTTAGGCTGCTAGGTTGCAACAGTATTTAGCAATTGAGAAAGGCAGGCAAACCTCTGAAAAGCCCGGTTGCAGCACAGTCAACAAGGGGTGTCTCCACTTTGACAACCCTCTTCTCTGGAGTACTGTTAGCAGTGACCTGGAGGGATCAAAATACCTCTGCCCAGCATTACTCTCTGGAACCAACCGCATAGTGAGATGCATCACTGGAACAGACAGTCCTTTTTCACCTATTTGAGTAAGGTTAAGCCTAATCTTGTCCCCCTCCCACCATCTACTGTCCATATTGTACTCCTTGCTGTTCTAAGTCAAGCGTGTGAATGTAGGAATGATCGAAAGCTGGAGAAGGCAAACGTTAGTTTTTTGTAACAAATGTTCTCCAGTGTTAGAATATTTCATAGATTCACATGTCCTACTTTTCTCCCTACAAGTGGTTTACCAATCAATAAAATCCTTCATGCTAGTGCTAGGAAATCTGAGGAGTTGTGGTCTCTGTGGGGAGCAATCTTCCCTGCCCTCTCACCTAAATTGTTGAAGTTTGGGTCTTTCGCAGTGAGGTGACTAACCTACTTAAGTGACAATACTTTGCTAACTCTCAAGCTAGTTTTAACAATAACCACTATTTTAATGTTACTGTGGGGCTCACAGCTCAAAGCTGGTATGTGAATCTTTGAAAGATAACATTACTGGAGACCTATTTTTACTGGAAGTAACTTTTTTATCATGCATATCATCCTTGTATGTGATTCCACAAGCACTACTTGGCCTTAACACAGCTTTCTTTGCAGAGTTAGCGATGGCAGAGTGTAAGAAACTACCCAGAAAATGCCCAAAGACAAGCCAAATCACAAGAAATGACTACCAGGGGGTCTGTGAAACCACAGTCAAAGCTGAAATCTTCATTACTGAATGGAATCCCAAGGGTACAGAAAAAGGAAGTAGAGCTCACTAGAGACTTCCTTCACACATGTTGTGTAAGAGAAATCTATTGGACAGTTGCACCTAGCGGGATTGGAGTTAATTATTCTTTCACCTCGTTGACTGGAGTTTGGGTCTGTTTAACTCTGGTGAATATGCTATTAGGTCGATGCAGTTTTCGGCTTTATGAGGCGTGTGTACCCCTCTCCACTACAGTAGCAGTGCAAACATAGCTTCAGGCCTACCCTGTGTAGCCTGACTGTAGCAGTGTAATAACTGCAATTCGACCTGTGAAAGTAAGCCCTTTTGGCAGGTCAAAACCTTGCTTTGAAATGTTAATAAGTCTTCCCTAGGTTGACCGTTAAAGTCCACAAGACAGATTGATTGGTATTTAAAAGTAGGACATGTATACATTTAAAGGTAACATGTCCTAACAGTGATTAGCACCCAAAGCTATTTATCTGAAAGAGACAGTTAGTTGTAGATTTCTTACCTCAGAATTACCCTCAGGCGTCAGACTGGATCCGGAGAATTTTTTCTGCATGTCGGAAGGGGGCGTTGGTCGACTCCACATCCGTTGTGGTCGCCGGGATGACGTCGCGCTGCCTACCCTACCCTGCGCGCTGACATCAGTTCTTTCTTTTTCCACGCCAGACTAGTGCAGATCCGGTGAGAGCTACCCCTTAGTCACTTTTTGACTAACTTTTTTTGATGTTTTGTGGACTTCTTTTTCAAGTCTTCGACTCCTGGTGCGCGAGGAATGTCCCAATGCCAGACCAGTTTCAAGTCTTGTGACTCCTGTCACAAACTGATGTCTGTGACGGATCCGCACCTCGTGTGTCTATGGTGTCTGGAGCGTGACCACAACCTGAAGTTGTGCTCCGACTGCCGGGACATGAATCCAAAGTCTTTGAGGGAGCGGTCCCGAAAGTTATTGGAGGCCTGGCGGTCAGCTCCATGTTGCTCCTGGTCTTGTTCGAGAGAAAGGTCTCGAGGCCGCTCGCAGAGCCCTCACACCTTGTCGCACTCCAAGTTTTCGAGGTCTTCGGGTAAGCCGAAGCACAAGAAGTAGGAGAAGAAGCACAAGCGCTCTTCGACTTCTCCCCGTCGGTCAGCTCACACAATGCAGGACTCGGAGCGTCGTCGCTCAAAGGCTCCATCTCCAGTTCCTACTTCAGGGAAAGCTCTGCGCCTTCCACCCTTTGCGGGAGCGGGAGCCTCTCCTGCCCAACTTAGGCAATTTTACGAGGCCTTACACCTTGTTTATGGGCAGCCTGACTCCGCCAGCGTGCCTTCGGGCTCCGCGTTGCCAGTCGGGGGTCCTAAGCCTTTGAGGCCGGCGGCTCTGGTCCTGGTACCGGAGTGTCCCCGCAGATCCAGGTCTGGATACGGATCGACAGCTGTTGATCTCACTCGACCTTCCCCGGTGCTGACCCCGGTGACGACACCCCCGGCACCATCCCCATCCTCACTCCCGAGATGTACCCATAGCCGGACCGACTCTGGATCCCACACCGGAGGGTACTTTTGTTCCCCTGGTCATCCCTGGTGTTCCCTGCTGCCTAGGAGGTGGTGATGAGGACTGAGAGGGGTCGCTGGACCCTTTAGCAGACTAGCTGGAAGAACTAGACTGGAGAGAGGACCTGATGACGCCAGTGGTCTGGACACTTCTCCAGACTTTGGCATGCTTTCTCCACTACCGTGGCTCCGGAGAGGGAGGGTCCTACACTGTGGTGGTGCGAAGGGTGGCCGAGATCATGGACCTTGTGCTCCCTTCAGTGGCAGTCAGGACTAACCTCCTGACAGATGTATTTCAGCTTGCAGCATCCTCCTCTGAACACCTTCTGCCCTTCATCGAAGCCCTCACTGATGTCCTTCTGGGAACCTGGTCCAAGCCCAGCACAGGGGCTCCAGTGGAAAGGACGATTGCCCGCCACCATCGCCCCGCCCCGGGCGACTCGGTTTTCCTCACCCAACACCCTTTCCCCTAGAGCTTGGTGGTCCAAGCCTCTTCTTCCAAGGGCGCATTCCCTTCTGCTCCTCCAGTTAGGGAATCCAAGAAGCTGGATCACCTTGGGAAGCGTATGTTCTCTACCTCAAGCTTGACACTGCAGTCCGTGAATACCGCATGCCTCTTAGGCTGATACTCCCACACCATCTGGAATATGGTTGAACAGGTGCTGCCTCAGTTGCCGGAGGAGGCAGGGTCATTCTCTCCCAGGCAGTGGCAGATGGGAGAGATGCAGCTAAATTCCCAATAAGATGTGGACTGAATACCACTGACTCACTTGGCAGAACGATTGCCACGTCGGTAGCCCTTAGGCGCTATGCCTGGTTGAGACATTCGGCTTTTCGGGGGATGTCCAGTCAACTTTGCTGGACATGCCCTTTGATGGCCGCCGTCTTTTTGGTGACAAAGCAGACTCGGCGCTGGAGCACTTTAAAGATTCTCGGGCTACTGCCAGATCTTTGGGCCTCGCTGCGCCTTCCCGAACTCTCCTGTCTGCTTTTCAATCCTTTCTGGGCTACGGAAGTGGCACCCACCCACCTCCGGCCCAGCTTAGCCAGTGGTTTACACATGCCGCCCAGCCTCTGCGGGGCCACAGACGTGGGACCCAGTGACCTCGCGGGTCCGGGAGCCAGCGCGTGGTCCAGTCCACCCTTTCCCCCCTGCCGCAGCCTCCAAACCTTCGTAGTCTGCCATTTCAGGCCCATCAACAGCCAGTGGGTGGTTTGATTTGCCATCACCCCACCCACTGGCAATCCATCACGTCAAACAGGTTTGTTTTGCAAACAGTCCGAAGGGGCTACTCCCTCCCCTTCGAGACTACCCCTACCTCCATGCCTCCATCTTTTGATCGCATGTCGGAGGATTATGTGGCACTTCACCTCCAGGAAGTCTCAGCTCTCTTGGCCAAGGGAGCTATTGAGAGGGTCCCTGCACCAGAAGTAGGTCATGCTTGCTATTCCCGCTACTTTCTGGTGCCCAAGAAGGACAAAGGCCTGTGTCCTATTCTAGACCTTTGGGCCCTCAACCGCTTCCTCCTTAAGGAGAAGTTCAAAATGCTCACATTGGCTCAGGTCCTGCCTGCCCTCGACCCTGGAAACTTGATGGTGGTGCTGGACTTGCAGGGCGCCTATTTCCATTTTCCCGTCCTGCCAGCCCACAGGCGCTATCTACTGTTGGCCACAAGCATTTTCAGTTCACAGTGCTCTCCTTTGGCCTTACCAGTGGCCCTCGGGTGTTCACGTAAGTGATTACAGTGATCACAGCTCATCTGCGCAGATCAGGGGTTCCAGTCTTCCCCTATCTTGACGACTTGCTGTTGAAGGCGAGCTCGCCCGAGGCTGTTGTCTCCCAGCTCCAGACTACGGTGGACTTCCTGCACTGGCTGGGGTTCACTATCTATGTGCCAAAGTCACACCTGAGTCCCTCCCAGACGCTCCCTTTCATCGCAGCTGTTCTGGAAACAGTGCAGTTTTGGGCCTATCCACCCGGGCAGCGAGTCCGGTATATGCGGGCTATGATACCGATGTTTCAGCCTCTATACTGAATTTCGGTGAGAGTGACCCTGAGGCTGCTGGGCCTCATGGCCTCCTGCATCCTGCTAGTGGATCATGCCAGATGGCATATTTGGGCTCTGCAGTGGGACCTGAAGTTCCAATGGGTGCAGCATCAGGGGAATCTCTCCGACTACGTCCGGATCTCGAAGGGAACTGCACAACAACTGCAGTGGTGGTTAACAAACCCAGCCTGGGTCAGAGGCAGATCCATCTCCCTTCCCCAACCAGACCTAACAGTGGTGACAGATGCGTCACTCCTGGGATGGTACGGCTATCTGGGAGAGGCAGAGATCAGAGGAGTCTGGTTTTCGGCTGAGTCCGGGCTCCATATCAACCTGTTGGAGCTCTGGGGGATCTGCCTGGCACTGAAAGTATTCCTTTCCTCTGTCAAAGGAAAAGTGGTGCAGGTATTTACAGACAACACCATCCCCATGTGGTACTGCAACAAGCGGGGTGGGGTAGTGGACCCTATGTCAATAGGCTGTTCGCCTCTGGACATTGCTGGAATATCAGGGCATTACCCTGGTGGTTCAAAACAGCTTTTGACCTTCCACCCGAAGTCTGTAATTTCATCTTGGCAGCAAAGCGTCCCTCCACTAAAACGATATACGCCTGTAGATGGAACAAGTCTGTGGATCCCCTATCTGCCCGTCTTTCAGAGGTTCTCTTGTATGTACTTTCTTTGGCCCAGCAGGGTTCTGCTCTGGGCACTCTTATAGGCTGTCTTGCAGGTATCTGTGCTTTCCTTCAGATGCAGGATCAGCCCTCTTTATTCTAGTCCCCTATTGTAAATAGATTCTTCAAGGGCATTACTCATCTCTTTCCTCCATCTCATTTCATATGCCCCAGTGGGACTTATATCTTGTTCTAACCTATCTTATGTGTGCTCCCTTCGAGCCCCTTCACAACTGTCCTCTCAGGCTCCTTACTCTGAAAACTGCCTTCCTCGTTGCCATCACCTCTGCTCGCAGGATGAGTGAGCTTCAGGCTCTATCTTCTAAGCCCCGTTTATTCTCTGTGCATCTGGACAAAGTGGTGCTTAGGACGAGGACCTTGATCCTTCCTAAAGTGGTTCCACCATTTCACATAGGACAAACGATCACTTTGCCCACCTTTTTCCCGCCTCCGCAGCCTTCCAAGAAGGAGGAGAGACTCCGCCGTCTGTACCCTAAACATGCACTGTCCTTCTACCTTGACCGCACAAAAGATTTCCTGGTAGAAGCTTAACTCTTCGTTGACTATGTAGGTACCAAGAAAGGTTGGGTAGTTAAAAAGCGTACCATTTTTCGATTGGTTGTTCTTTGTATCAAAGTCTGTTACACTTTAGCGAAGAGGGAACCGCCATTGGGATTGCGTGCTCATTCCACTAGGGCTACGGCAGCAACTACTGCATTGGCACGTGGAGTCCCACTCCTTTACATCTGCCAGGCGGCCATGTGGGCGTCCTTGCACACATTCACCAGACATTACTGCCTGGACAACCAAGTCCGGAGGGACAGTTATTTTGCCAGTTCGGTCCTCCAGGACTTTATGGTGTGAACTTAGTTCGCAGGCCCACCATAGGGGATGGTATTGCTGGGGGTAGCTATTTGATAGTAAGAAATCTACAACTAACTGTCTCTTTCAGATAAACAAGTTACTTTAGTGATTGATTGCTTACCTTAGAATATCCCCAGGCGTCAGACTGGATCTGGAAAGTTTTCGTCAGCAGTACCCCTGCGCGTCGGAAGGTGGCGTCGTGCAGCTCCGCGTCCATCGCTGGCGTCGTATGCGCCGAGATGACATCATGGAGACTACTTAGGTGCCACCCATGTGCGCTGACGTCACTTCTTTCTTTTTCCGTGCCAGCAAGCGCAGATCCTAGTAACTTTTTGACTAACTTTTGAGACTTTTTGTTTTTAATTTTTGAGTCTTTGACTCCTGGTGCCACGTAGGGATGCCTGGGTTTAAATCCTGCGGGGCCTGTCGCCGTACGATGTCGGTGGCTGATCCCCATGGCGTCTGTCTCTACTGTCTGGAGTGTGACCATTACTCCCAGTCGATCGAGGGACCGACCGTGGAGCCATCATCATCGCTCCACGGGGTCCAAGTCTTCACACTCGGAATCGGGTAAGAGACGTCATAAGAAAAAGTCAAAGAAGCGTTTTCGCTCTCCGACGTCCCTCCGTCGGTCTCCGAACGCGGACGAGGGGTCCGGGGGTACCTCCCCCGCAGCTCCTTTGGAGCCTGTGAGTCCCTCGGCCTACCCACCTTATCCGGGTCCATTGGCAACTCCTGCCCAGGTGCAAGCTTTCCTTGCAGCAATGGACTGCCTTTTCAGGCCTAGGGCTCCTGCCAGCGCGCCTTCGGACCCCGCGGTCCCAGCCGAGAGCCCTTCCTTGCTGCCAGCTCTGCTGCCGGCGGCACCGGCCCCGGTGCCGCAAGGTTCTCCGCAGGTGGCTCCGGCGCCGCAGTGGGTTCCGTTCGTTCCACCACCGCCCTTGCCCAGTTTCCCGGACAATTTTGTCCCTAGTTGGGACCCTAATTGGGACACGGAGCCGGACCAGCGCCGACTGCCACCGTTCAAACCTTTTTATTCCCCTGTCCCTCCCCCACCGCCGCAGCCTGTTCCACGGGTAGTGGAGGATGGGGATGACTGGGAGGGGTCTGAGGACCCTCACGCATGGCAGTGCGGGTCAGAACAGGAATGGACAGAAGAGTTGGAGGATGCAGGTGGCCTTGACCTCTCCTCTGAACCTGGTTTTCTTTCTCCTCCTGCTGTGGCTATGGAGGAGGGCGCCACATACCCTATGGTGCTCCGTAGAGCGGCTGAGGCCCTTGACCTTGACCTGCCTACGGTGACCCTCAAAACTAATCCCCTCACTGAAGTACTTCAGCCGGCGGCAAGTTCTATGGAGCCCCTGTTACCATTCAATGAGGCGTTAACTGACGTATTGATGGGCACCTGGTCTAGACCAGCAACGGGGGTTCCCGTGGATAAAAACGCAGCCATGTGTCATGGCCCAGCCCCGGGTGGCCCTGCTTTTTTGACAACCCACCCAACTCCGGAGAGCCTACTCATCCAGGCCTCCACTTCCCAAAGCGCATTCCCAACCGCCCCGCCATATAAGGAATCCAAGAAGCTGGAACAGTTTGGCAAGAAACTGTTTTCATCTGCCAGTTTAGGGCTGCGGTCGGTGAACACCACATGCCTCTTGGGCTGCCACTCCCACGCAGTGTGGGACACCGTTGCGCAGGTGCTGCCTCAGTGTCTGGAGGAGGTTCGGACAGTGCTTTCCCAAGCTGTTGCTGAGGGGAAAGATGCAGCAAAGTTCGCCATCCGGTGTGGACTGGACACCGCAGACTCACTGGGTAGGGCGATTTCCACGACAGTGACCCTCCGTCGCCACGCCTAGTTACAGTCCTCTGGGTTTTCAGGGGATGTTCAGAGTTCTCTTATGCCCTTTGATGGTACTCGCCTATTTGGCGATAAGGCAGATAGTGCACTGGAGAGTTTTAAGGACTCCCGGGCTACGGGTCTCTCCACCACGCGCCCAGCCACGTCTGCTTTTCATTCCTTTCGTGGCCATGGAAGGGGCGCCCCAACATTTTTATCAGCCAGAAGCCTGCGCAGAACCAAATTCAGCGCAGCCGCATACATGGTTCATGCCGTGCGGGACAGGGGGCCAGCGTGCGGGTCAGTCCACTTCCGCTCCTGCAGCATCCGCCTGGAAGCCTTCCTAGTCCGAGCTTTAGGGCACACCCCACGCCGGTGGGTGGCAGGATTCGCCATCACCTCCCCCACTGGCATGCCGTTACCTTGGACAGGTGGCGGTTGCAAATCGTCTGAAGGGGCTACTCCCTCCCCTTCGAGTCTGCCCCTCCAGCCTTGCCACCGCATGTCAGGAGTTGTCAGGGGACCATTTTGGGCTTCTCCAGCAGGAAGTGACGGCCCTCTTGGCCAAGGGGGCCATTGAACGTGTTCCTGGGCCAGAAGTAGGACATGGTTGTTATTCCCACTACTTTCTGGTCCCCAAGAAGGAGAAAGGCTGCCTGCACCCAATCTTGGACCTCAGGAACGTCAACCGCTTCCTCCGGAAGGAGAAGTTCAAGATGTTGACTCTGGCTCAGGTCTTGGCTGCCCTCGACCCTGGAGACTGGATGGTAGCGTTAGACTTGCAGGACGCATATTTTCATATCCCCGTCCTGCCGGCCCACCGGCGTTACCTAGGCCAAGAGCATTTTCGGTTTGCCGTGCTCCCCTTCGGCCTTACCAGTTCCCCTCGGGTGTTCACAAAAGTGATGGCGGTGGTCGCAGCTCATCTGCGCAGATCAGGGTTTCCAGTCTTCCCTTATCTCAAAGACTGGTTGTGGAAGGCAGGCTCACCCAGGGCAGTCGTCTCCCACCTCCAGACTACAGCCGACCTCCTGCATTTGCTGGGGTTTTCCATCAACGTGCCGAAGTCGCACCTGAGCCCCTCTCAGAAGCTCCTCTTCATCAGAGCGGTTCTGGATTCGATGCAGTTTCGGGTTTATCCTCCCGAGCAGCGAGTCCTGGATATTCAGGCTATGATTCCGACCTTTCAGCCTCTATCCCGGGTTTCGGTCAGGATGACCCTACGGCTCCTGGGCCTAATGGCCTCCTGCATCCTGCTAGTGCAAAATGCCAGATTGCATATGCGGGCTCTGCAGTGGGACCTGAAGTTCCAGTGGGCACAGCATCAGGGCAACCTGTCCGATCACGTCCAGATCTCGGAGGGCACTACACGACAATTGCAGTGGTGTCTCACGAATCGCGATTGGGTCAAGGGCAGATTCCTCTTCCTTCCCCAACCAGAGCATACAGGGGTGATGGATGCATCCCTCCTGGGATGGGGCGTCCACTTGGGAGAGGCGGAGATCAGAGGCCTCTGGTCTCTGGTGGAGTCCCGGCTCCATATCAACCTTTTGGAGCTTCGGGCGATCCGGCTTGCTCTGAAAGTATTCCCTCCCTCTGTCCGGTGAAGTGTAGTGCAGGTGTTCACGGACAACACCACCGCCATGTGGTACTGCAACAAACAGGGCAGGGCGGGGTGGGGTCGTGGACCCCCTGTCAGGAGGTTCTTCGCCTCTGGACATGGCTGGAACAACAAGGCATCACCTTGGTGGTTCAACACCTGGCAGGTTCTCTGAACGCCAGGGTGGATGAACTCATCCGCCGGTACATGATGGATCACGAATGGCGTCGGACGTGGTGCAAGGTCTCTTTCTGCAGTGGGATGAGCCTTGGTTAGATCTATTCGCCTCCGAAGAGAACGCATAATGTCATCAGTTCTGCATGTTAGAATTTCCAAGGCTGCACTCGCTCGGCGACACTTTTCGTCGCCAGTGGAGCTGCGGTCTGTTGTATGCCTTTCTGCCTATGCCACTTCTGCCCAGAGTGCTGAAGAAGATTTTGCGCGACCGGGCCCAAGTCATCCTTGTGGCTCCGAATTAGGCATGAAGATACTGGTATCCCGAGCTACTCAGCATGGCGATCGGTCCCCCGATCCGACTGCCTCTTAGGGAGGATCTTCTGTCGCACCAGCAGGGGACGGTCCTCCACCCGAACCTGTCCAGCCTCCACCTCCATGCGTGGAGATTGAGCGGCGACAGTTGACAGCTTTCGACCTTCCTCCCGAAGTCTGTGATGTAATTCTGGCAGTCAGACGTCCCTCCACTAAAACGGTATACGCCTGCAGGTGGAACAAATTTGTGGCATGGTGCACAGCAAAGGCTGTGGACCCCCTTTCTGCCCCTCTTTCCGAGGTCCTTCTGTTCCTTCTCTCTTTGGCCCAGCAGGGCTCTGCTCTGGGCACTATCAAGGGTTATCTTTCGGCCATCTCTGCCTTTCTACGGCTTCCAGATCAGCCGTCTCTTTTTAAGTACCCAGTTGTTAATCGCTTCCTCAAAGGCATTACACACATGTTTCCTCCCGTGCCTTTCATAATGCCGCAATGGGACTTTAATCTTGTCTTGACATATCTGATGTGCGCTCCCTTTGAGCCCCTTCATAACTGCCCCTTGCGTCTTCTCACTCTCAATATGGCTTTCCTGGTAGCTATCACCTCTGCCAGAAGAGTGAGTGAGCTCCAGGCGCTTTCTTCTAAACCTCCTTTTCTTTCTGTTCATCCAGACAAGGTGGTTTTAAGGACTCGTCCTTCTTTCTTGCCGAAGGTTGTCACGCCCTTCCACATCGGGCAGACCATCACTTTGCCTACCTTCTTTCTGCATCTGCATCCTTCAAAAGAGGAAGAGAGGCTCCACCGTCTGGACCCAAACCTTATACTCTCGTTCTATCTAAAGCGCACACAACAGTTCCGGGTGGATGACAAGCTTTTTGTTGGCTACATGGGCGCCAAAAAAGATCGGGCCGTGCACAAACGAACCATTTCTTGGTGGGTCATTCTGTGCATCAAAGCATGTTACTCATTGGCTAAGAAGTAGCCTCCTGTGGGGCTGCGTTCCCATGTGGCTTCTTTGACCGTTCTGTCCTCCGTGACTTTCTGGTGTAATCTTGTTCGCAGACCCACCACCGGGGTTGGTATTGCTGGGGTATCTATTCTAAGGTAAGGAATCTATCACTAATGTATCTCTTTCAGATGCACAAGTTAGTACTTGTGTAAAGATATATCTGTAAGAGACATTAGTTAGTGATAGATTCCTTACCGCCCCACCCATCCTCCCCACTCTGTGACCTGATTTCTAGGGTTAAGGTCATCCTTTTCAGGGCCCTAGTTTCATGGCACTAGTGGTCAGCGCGCATGGACGGCGCCTAAGTAGTCTCCGTGATGTCATCTCGGCGCATACGACGCCAGCGACGGACACGGAGCCGCATGACGCCACCTTCCAACGCGCAGGGTTACTGCTGACGTAAACTTTCCGGATCCAGTCTGACGCCTGGGGATGTTCTAAGGTAAGGAATCTATCACTAACTAATGTCTCTTACAGATATATTGTTGCACAAGTAGTAACTTGTGCATCTGTAAGAGACATAGGTTAGTTGTAAATTCCTTATCGCCCCACCCATCCTCTCCACTCTGCAAACAGACTTCTAGTGGTCAGTGTCTTTCATGGCTCTGCGCTTCTAGCATGGAAAGTCGTGTCAGAACTGACTTCAGCGCGCAGACTTGGAGTGAGACAAGGTGTGGGGGCTCCGCAAGCGGTCTCGAGACCTTCCTCTTGAACGAAACCAGGAGCGGCACGAAGCCAACTACCAGGCCTCCAATAACTTTCGGGACCGCTCCCGCAAAGACTTTGGATTCATGGCCTGGTAGTCAGAGCACGATTCGGGTCGTTGTCGCGCTCCAGACACCATAGACATACGAGGTGCGGATCTGTCACAGACATCAGTTTGTGACAGGAGTCGTAAGGCTTGAACGTGGTCTGGAGTTGGGACATCCCTCGCACACCAGGAGTCGTAGGCTCAAAAAAGAAGTCGACAAAATATTGAAAAAAGTTAGTAAAAAATTGACTAAGGTTAGCTCTTTCCGGATCTGTGCTAAGCTGGCGCGGAAAAAGAAAGAACTGACGTCAGCTCGCAGGGGTGGCGTCTTGTAGGCAGCGGCGACGTCACCCCGGTGACCACGATGCCGACAACGGATGTGTAGTCAACCGACGCCACCTTCCGACGCGCAGGGATACTGATACTGCTAAGAAAAAATTCTCCGTTTCCAGTCTGACACCTGAGGGTAATTCTAAGGAAAGGCATCTACAACTAACCTATGTTTCTTACAGATACATCGTTACCAAAGGGGTAACTTGTTCTACTGTTGGAATGCTGACTGGCCCATAGAGAAAACCAGAGTGCAGATTAAAATACTTATGGTGTATCTTAGGAATGGGACTAGATAGAAAAAAGGACTGTTTTGATAGTTATTAAAAATACAATTTAATTGTGAAGTCAGATTTGTTTGAACAAATATTATGGAAAAATAACGTTTTGAAAGCTATCTTTTCTCTGCCTTATATTCCTGGAGGCTAACTTGTATTTGTTCTCCAGCTTGTTCCAGCCACTGATTAACATTTCAATAAATGTGAAAAAGGTATGAAATACCTCCCAGAAGCAAAAAATAGGCTGACCTGAATGGACAGAGATGACTCCTCTGAAGCTCTCAGAATATGTAGGGTTGGCACTGTGGGTCTCCTATGACAGCATAGTGTTGACTCATGCTTAGTAGATCTGCTGAGCCACATGTAGCACTTGAAAGGGAGAGAACAGAATCCTAAGACAATGTTTGTGTGTCCACTGTCTGGTTGCTGAAGCACCCTGCTTTGTCCTGCCAGACTACTGTAGCTTGATTTTACATATATTACTTGGGGCACACTTGAAAGGAAGGTAACAGGATGGCAAGACAATTCTTGTGTATCCACTCTCTGGTTGCTGAAGAATCATGCTTTTATCCTTCCAGACTTCTGTCTCTGGGTTTGTTGGTACAGTGGCTGCCTTAAACTGGATTTTAATGTCAGATGTTGCAGGATACAAGGATTTCAATACTACACTCCCACCCCCCACACACCCAGCGTTCAGCTCCCAAGTTGAGTGTGTCTGAAGCCTTTTGCCAACTTGAAAACGCCCAAAGCGGGAATGAAGTGGCCA
The DNA here is from genome assembly GCF_964204655.1 of Triturus cristatus. Classification (NCBI taxonomy): domain Eukaryota; kingdom Metazoa; phylum Chordata; class Amphibia; order Caudata; family Salamandridae; genus Triturus; species Triturus cristatus. The sequence continues at coordinate 770,287,260 of NC_140595.1, read as the reverse complement.
CACTTGGCCCTCCAGATGAAAATCATGAAATATGCCCAACGCTGGCTAGAGGCCCCCACGGCGTTGGTGGAGAACCAGCAGCCCTCGGAGTCAAATCTGACCCCGATGGCCTAAGAGTCACTTACTTTGCAAGACATTATGGCGGCAATGCAGGGCATCAAAACGTTCCTGGAAGGCAAAATAGATCCTGTAACAACGTAGGTGATTCTCTTGCATGCTGACCAACGTAACGTTGGTACCTGAGTTAAGGAGGCAGAAGACTCCACAGCGACACTCGAGACGGAGGCACTACGAGACCAGGTTGAAGATCTGAAAGAAGCTGTGAGGATATTGGAAACCAGAGTGTTGGATTCTGAAGGTCGATCTTGATTAAATAATGTCAGAATAATTGGAGTCCCGGAACGTGCATTGAGCCGAGCAGTTGACCTATTTTTTGAGGACCAAATACTCCAACACCTGCAGCCCGAGGCCTCTCAAAATATTTTTCAGTGGAGCGGGCCCATCGGGTACCCCTCCGCAACCCATGATTGCCCGTATTTTTAACTACAGAGATAGAGATATCATTTTGCATTTGGCGTGCAGTGCCCCACCAGTTAAATGGGAGAATAGCACCACCACTTTCTTCCCGGATTTCACTCTACGTGTCCACAAGATGCGACGTTCGTTCCTGGAGGTTAAAAAGGTCCTGAGAGATAGAGAACTGAAATATGCAATGCTATTCCCAGCTTTACTAAGATTGGTGGCTGAGGACAAAATCTGGTTATTTGACACACCTGAAGGAGTGGGGAGTTGGCTGGATGGATGGCGTACAGTTAAAGACAAAAAATCCTGGTGGAAGAAAAATAAAGATGGACCTGGACTACCAACCAATGGGCCATGCAGAGATGCTTTGTTAGAACAAAGGAACAAAAAGGATGAAACAGAAGAAACATTCTCAACAGACATGTTAACTACATTGAAATCACCAATTGACCAAAAGCGGTAGCAACGTTTTGCAGCTAGCGGCTTCTGGAAGGGTCCTCAGAGAGGCGAGGAGCATGTGTCGTAATGATACCCCCCTGCTTGACTACAAGAACTCGAATGTGGCAACGAATCCCAATAATCCATTGAGGGCGGCTGTAGGGGCCCATGCCTACAGGAATACTTGGTAACTACGCTGGGAGACTTCTTATCAGCGGTGGATTTAAGAGACACATTTACGGCCCTCAACCACACAACACATCAATACACCTTCCATTCAGGGGCACGTGGCAGTCTATCAGTTGTCTACTACATTTTCAATCTGGTCCATCAGGTTCCCTGTTTTCCTGATGCTCATCGTTTGGACCGGTATATCTCAGACCACTCCCCGGTGTGTGTGTGTGTTTTTGAGCACGGCCCCCAGGGCCAGGCACACATGAGGGGGATTGGCCCCTGGTATCTCAAGGTGCCCCACATTAGAACAGAGCTCCAGGAGGCCACAGACCACTACATCCTAGAAAACGAAGGGACGGTGGATTCCGCTGGTACAATATGGGAGGCCTTTAAAACAGTGGTTAGGGGACTGGGCTGAACATAGAAAGGAAAAAAGGCTACAGTTAGATGCCTTAGAGCGGGACTCCAAGACTTGGAGATTCTCCTGACTCGGATGATGGCAAATCAGTACGACACCGCCTGACACTCAAGCATAGTGAGTTTAGGGGTCTGGTTGAAGGGGCGGCAAGGGCCAGTTATCATGCTTCGCAGTATAACCTATATGAGGTGGGAGCTAGAGCAGGCAAACTCCTTGCATTGTTGGGCAAACATGAAGCAGCATCGAGATGTGTGTTTGTGATTTGAGGGAGGGATGGTTCCAGAGTCCGAGTGGGGCAAGGTATAGCGGATGCATTCTCTGAGTATTACAGACTGCTCTACACTCTGGCTTCTACAGCTTTAATTGAGGAGGCACAGGAGCTGCTGGTGACTTTCCAGGTGCCCAGCCTCAAACTGGAGGACAGAGATCTTCTTGAACAGAAGCCAAAATCGTTCAGGCAATCTGGGTTTTACGATCCGGGAAGGCAGGGGGCCCTAATGGTCTGCCCATCGAGCTATACAAGCTCACAGCAACAAAAATAGCTTCTCCTGTAGATGTTTCAAGACAGCTATGAGGTAGTAACACTACCAAGAACCAAAGAATAGCCAATATAGTGGTGATTCACAAGCAGGGCAAGCCGCCAGATGAATGTGCCTAGTATAGGCTGATCTCCCTACTAAATGCAGAAATAAAAATACTGGGACACTACTCGTGACCCGACTGACCCAAGTCACACAGTCATTGATTGACCCTGACCAATCTGGCATTATGCCGGGAGGAACACTGCGCTTAATCTGAGGAGACTATATGGTGCCCTGGGCAGAGTGGCCAACATCCGTGAATATGCCGCAGTGGTATCCCTAGATGTGTGAATGGCATTCGAAACAATGGAATGGCCGTTTCTGTATGCAGTATTGGAAAAACACGGCTTTGGGCAGTGATTTTTAGCAAGCATGGACCTGCATTCTGACCAACTGGCCCAAGTGTCAGTAAATGGGGGCATATCTCAAGTCTTCCCGTTGCAGCGGGGTACGAGAAAGGGTTGTCCACACTCCTCGCTTATCTTCATGCTGGTGCTGGAGCCTTTGGCGGTATGGGTTTACTGGCACATCAAAGGGGTTTTGATAAGAGAGATTTAATAGGCCTTTGGAGGGTCGGTGATCGGTGGGTGGGAGGTGAAGTACGGTCATTTGCGGTCCTGCAAATGAACTATCAGCTGGCACAGTTGAAGGCTTTTGTCAGTCACGCACTGAGGGGAGTACTGTTGAAAGGAGAGGAACTTCCTGTGTCCTCCCTGTTGGAGGACAGGTTACTGGATGAATATATGGATAAGAAAGCGATCTCCCTAATATATCGTAAAATTATGAATAATTCCCTGAACCTTTTATCAGTTCTTCAAGTTGGTTTGGAGACGGATGTGGAACGCCTGGAGGATGAAGAATGGCAGGAGGCTATGGCCTTCTCCAAAGAGGTGGTCATATGCTCGCGCTTTAGACTGGTACAGCTGAAGATTTTACACAGCACCTACTTTGCTTTTAGCACACTAGTAAAGATGGGGAGATTTGACTCTATGTCGTAGGGGATGCGAACAGAAGATCACCTTTTTCAATATGATATGGGAATACCCAACACTTAAGGAATACTGTGAGGTGGAGCTAACCTGTATGCAAGAGGTGTACAGTATAGAGATGACTTAATCACCAAAGTGGTGTCTCTTGAACATATGGGATGAAACAGATCTAACCAGTTAAGAACGCCTCTGGGTGACACTGGAGTTCATGGTGGCCAAGCGTAATATAGCCATGTTGTGGAGAGCTGCATCGTCCCCTACACTGAGCAAGTGGAGGGCAGATATGGACTGGTGCATTCCTGCAGAGAGGGCTGTTTATGAGAGTATAGGCTGCCCCCACAAATTGACCAAAGTCTGGGGGAAGTGGAATGAATATAGGGGAATGATATTCATGCCAGTGGCCCAGAGTGGGCAGAGACATTCTTGTGAGCGGGGAGTCTAGAAAGAATAAAAATACCTCAGACAGACCTAGGTATCCCTTTGTTGGTGGTCCGGGTGGGTACAGATTAAACATTTATCCTAATGGGGGCTTAGGATATAATGGTTCTATGACTCTAGCATGCCTGTCAACATGTTTCAGCCCCTATTCTATGGCCTTTTTGGTCCAAGGCGTTCATCAGGACATTTTGATGTTCATTTTCCTGATGTTATATACACTTATACTTTGTTATGTTTATATATGGCATGCAATATTAAATTATTAGTATTTAGTTGATGGTCACCAATACAATGCCCTGGGAAGCAGACAAGGACTAATTCCATTTCCTCTCCTCATAGTGGTTCCCACGCATTGTGAACATTATGTGGAATGTTAATGATGCTTTGCTCTCTTTCTTTTTCAGGAACAGTGATCCTACAATAAGGCGAGTAAAATTGCTCACCTTGCATGCAATTTAGTACTGCATGCCCTAACTACATTAAGCAAAGTGTGAGTGTATATAACACTGGGGCAATTAAAACTGAAATGTCCTTACAAATGCCCTGGACCAGAGAGGCTGTAGAATAGGGACTGAAACATAATGACATGTTAGGGCCATAGGACCATTTTATCCTAAAACCCCATTAAGATACATTTTTCATCTATACCCACCTAGACCATTAATGAAGGAATACCTAGGTCTGTTGGAAGTATTTTTATTCTTTCTAGATTGCCCAACCACAAGAATATCAAAAGGGCTCCTTGGAATATGGTTGAGCTCATCCTGGCTTTTAGTGGCAGGGTGAACCCAATGATGAAGCATGCCAATATTAGAGTGGATAAGGGTCATACTAAAAAAAGAAAAATTATTTTTCTTCATTACCTACTAATTAGGCATCCACGTGGGATAGGATTTATTACAGATAGGGAAGGGATACCCTGTTTCTTTTAATACAAATTCCCCCGGGGGGGAACTAGAATTACAGGTTGGTAACATTTCCTTCTCTTTTATGGGCCTTGTTTATGGATATCATGTGCTATCTTTTGTTTCGAATGTTTTGCACCACTTCCTCTTGTGGGGGTGTTCTAAAATATATGGGCACAGTATTTTAAAGACCTATCAGCATAATGGTTGCATGATCAAGTTAGCTAATAAAAGGGAAGTCGGGGATATTCCATGCATTAAATAACATGAAAAGTAGTTCTAAAAGTAAGTAATGTTCTTTTCTGGCCTTTTCCCTCCCAGCCACACCTGCACCTAGTGATAAATGTGATAATGGGGGAGCCTCAACTGAAAAGGAAGAGTTAGAAGCCAAGGAAGATAGGATGGAAGAGAAGGAAACCAGGTGCAATGACCCACCGGATTCTGAGGTTTGTCCTGTGCACTTCAGAGCAGAGTGAGAGTGTACTTCACCTTCTCTAGCATTTGATCTTTCATATGTTCTCATGCTTTCCTCATTGTCACGCTGGAAATCCCCAGTAACCTTAAATAGCAGTTTGCAGTGTTAATATGGCCATAGGCCTTAAAAAACGTGTTTGTTTAGTAGCACAGCTGCCTTATTTGAAATAACCCAAGGTTCAACCAATGAGGTGGAAGTGCTGAGCTCTCCTAATTCCCTCTAAAGGCCACCATGGCCCAGATTTCTACTGCACATAATGCCTGAGGAAGAGACCCAGAACAGTTCTGCTCTAACCTATGTATAATCTAATCCTGACTGCAACCTGATACCTTGGTAGCCTTCCCTGGACCTCAAACAGCCCTAACTTTATCTTTCAGTGTATTTTGAGTTGTTTTTATCTGTTTTCTTTGGAGAATCTCCATCTTCTGAGCCACATTCAGTTGGAAATGTATCTTTCTTTTCGCCCCTGCTTGAGAAGTCCATAAAATTGAACCACTAGGTGCTGTAGATAGTACATTTGGGATATACCCAAGAATTTGTTCAAAGACCACCAAATTACCCACCAAGAAATGAGACCCATTTACACCTGTGGTAACTACTATATGTGATTTGTGTTGCCATTAAAAGCCCATCTCTTCTCACTCACTCCCATAATACTCTATTTGGCTGTTTGTTGAAGGAGCCAAGTGTTGACGAGAGGACCAGCCCCACGGTTACACCTGTACCTCCACCACTTTGCGAAAAAGAAGAGGGAGAGCCACCGGAAAAGCCTCCAGAAGCAGAAGTACCACAGTCATTGGCAGAGAAAGAGCAAGACACAGAACCCTCTTTTAAAGATGAGAAAACAGGTATACGTAAATTACAGAGGAGACAGTACTGATATGCTAATGCTCATGTAAGATAGACTAAAGTGCAAACTTATTAGCCAGAGAAAGAATTGATCTTTAAGTCAGGTACTTGTGCTCTTTTAAATTTTAGCATCAATCGTCAGATTGGCAACCCCTGCAGAGTTTGAGAAGCCTGAAGAGGAAAAGGCTGACGAGAAACCATCTGAGAATGAACAGATGAGAGAGCGACTCGAAGGTAAAACCTTGGATGTAAGAAAAGCTAACAGAGTACCCATGTTCCTGTCTCATGTTTCCCTCTTTCTTGTTTTCTCCTGTTATGTCTTCACTGCCTTTTCATTGCTATTTAACCGACACTTCTGATAAAAGTCACTGTAAGATAAAAGAGTAATGCATGGAATTTTCTAGTAGTGATTGCTTTGGGAGAATAGCTCAAAGCCACAGACCCTCAATAGTATTGTTGCCACATGTCTGAGTGGAGAGAACACGTTAACTACTAGTTTAGCTGCTTACCTTCCATCTTAAAAGCGCCAGTTCTAGTCCTGGCTTTAGCACATGACTAAAAATTATGATTCTAGGTAAATCTCTTTGAGGCACATGCATCAAGCTAAATGCCAGTCGCAAACAGGCCGATTCGCAGAATCGGCCCGTTTGCGACCGGTAATTAGCCTTTTGGGATGCATCAAGCCCAAAGCCATTCGCAAAATAGGCAATCGCAAAATAGGTATTTGCAAAATTTGCGATTACCTATTTTGCGAATGCAGTTAGGGAATCGCAATTTGCGATTCCCTAAATGCAATGCAAGAAGCATTCTCAGAATGTGACTTTGCATTAAGGATACGCAATTTACCATCAACTTCAAGTTGCATTTTTCTAAGTGCCCTGTGGCGCACACACATGCCTTTAGGGCATGTGTGTGCGCCACATGTGCACTCATGCCAATTTTGGGGGTGCATCATAGTGGCCTTTTGGCCCCCTGGCACCCTTAAAATTGCATTCGCAATTTGCGATTACCTATTTGGTAATTTCAAATTGCGAATGGTTTCCCAGTCATTCCTATGGGCCTCTAGGCCCATAGGAATGAATGGGAAAGCATTCCTTAATAGCAAATCGCAATTTGCAAATCACTATTAGGAAATGTGTAGGAATCGCTATTTTTTTAGCGAAACCTACATGCATAGGCAATTGCGATTCCTTAATAGTGATTCCTTAATAATCAGTATTAAGGAATCGCAATTGCTTAGCTTGATGCATGTGCCCCTTTATCTCCCTGTGCCTCAAAATATAAAGATGTGTGATGTGCAACTGTGGAAAGTAAAAAAAATACTAATACTGTTGTGCACTGACGAAATTACATAGTCACACTCCTTACCTTTCATATCCTGGTTTCTGTAATCGTGTTTCAATTAGATTCAAGGCACAGTAAATTGGTATATTTAAAGCACCTCTTGTTTGAGACACTCCTCCTGCAATGAAAATTGTTCCCAGTAAAGGCTTTTGGCTGCTCACTGGAGTTAGATGTGCCATGTATAAAATATCTTAAATAATAATATGATAATTTGTATGAGGTATTCTTATTCACTCGCAATTCTGCCCATCAGTTTTACCTTTTTAAGAAAAAGTAAAAACGTATTTAGAAGAAAGCTTTATCTGGCAAACACAACCAAATACATTACCCCAGTATTGACTCTTTCATAGGTTCACATGCCTACATATATATATGCACAGACTTTCAAAATAGTTTTTAGCTTTTAGTTACCTTACCACAAGCTAGCTTATAAATATGTAGACTGAGTTTCCACATTGGAAAATTACTTTCTGTGGGTCTTTTATAATAACTGTACCACTTTTTCCTTAGAGCAGTGGGGTTTTTTTCTCCCTGCCGTCACTAAGCTATGATAATTCTCTTTGTTTTGCTGCTAACATTTGTAATTTTGCATCCTTCAGCTTTATTACTCAATTTCTTTTATAAAATTGTCCTAAGAAAAGATGGTAAAATTACTTTTAATATCACACTATCAAGGGAGTGACCCTAGTGCAAAGAAAAGGGACAGGGTATAGATGTATTCAACAACACAAACTCCCTTTTCACTGAAAACTTGAACTGCTCAAGTTAGCTAATTTTGCATGATAAAACAATAAATAACAAATACTTTGCCAATTTCTAATGTGGGATCTCATAGAAAAGGTTGAAAAGTTATCATACCAGTACACAGACCTGCTGCTCTAAGTTAGGCATAGTAACTCATATTGTATACCAAATAGCGATATTCCCACATGAAGAAGGAAATCATATACCTTTTTCATTTTGACTTGATTACCACTAGTGATTTTTCATATGCACTGTGATTGTCCTGAAGAAGGTGCCGAACAATTGATTTGTTTTCTCCGAAACTCTGAATCAACATTTTTCTCGCAGTTTTATGTATAGACAGTAGTGCAGTTGCTTTTAACCTAGTTCTAATATATAAATGTGATATCAAACATTGTTTCTATTCTGTATTTTATTCTGTTTCGAATTTTATGATTATTTGAATTACACTCTACATTAATTATTTGACTTGCACTAGCACTCTTGAAAATGTGTCTATAATTTGAATTTATAGTTTTTAAATAACATATAGGCGCTCATTGTTGATGTAAAATAAAACATTTACATGCTTATATTTTCATGTCACTACAAAGTTTTCTTTATTTATAAGAAGTTTTTCTTTATTGATAGGAATGCGAAATTGTACAGTTGTAAGTTAATTCACTTTATATTCTATATAAATTGTGTACTGGTATGGTAACTTTTCAACCTTTTCTTTGAGATCCCACATTAGAAATTGGCAAGTATTTGTTATTTATTGTTTATCATGCAAAATTAGCCAACTTGAGCAGTTCAAGTTTTTAGTGAAAAAAGAGTTTATGTTGTTGAATAAAAATACTTTTAAAACACTATGCACGGTGTAGATAGGTGGCTACTTACTCTAGCCACGATTCTAAAAATATTGTGTGATGCCAGGTAGAGCCTCTTTCAGATATTACCCCTGTTATGTTTTCAAGCTGGAAACAATACTCACGAGAGCTGAAGGCAAGGTATGGTATTGACAGAAAAGCCAGGATTTCTCCTATATTTGCTTTAGGTTAGGGATAGTGAGTGAAATGTTGTCTGTTCAATCCTTTCCACATCCTATATCTTTTGAACGCTTCACCCCTTCTGGCTTTCTGGAAGCACCTTAAAAAAGGGGCATTTCTTTTACTGCCTCTGGTCACTTACTATAGGCTCAGCTCTGTTAAGTCCAAAACATATGGGAATATTGCTACTTGGTATACAATATGAATTACTATGCCTAACTGAAGCAGCAGGTCTAAAGAGTTAAGCACATTACTCATTTGCTTAATGCTGTTGCCTAAATATGTATTCTGGACCTTTATCATCTCTACTGATCTTATTTAGTTTATCATTTCCTTTATACTACTCAATATGTTGATTGGTGACACCCTGCAGTGAAAATGTGCTGTGTCTGTCATTTGTTTGTTTGTTTGTTTAAGCTTTATTTCGGCTGATATAGCCATAAAAGCAAGAAGTACATAAAAAGGACATTTCCAACAATTGTATACAAATACACAGACCAAATGTTCAAGTTAATACATACAATGGGGCGAACAAACAATTAATCTACCTCATCGATTGTGCAATTCCCGCATTAAAAATCGAAAAAATACATTATAATTTAATTTAAAAAGCCAGATTTTAAAACTTTTTTTCCTAAAAACACATTAAAAAGAAGGAAGCAGTGCATTTTATGTTAACTATACAGGGCTAAGAAAAAGTGCAGACCGCAACGGTACATTACAACTTACAACCGATCTGTTTCCTAATGAGGTACACATTGAATAAAAACCTACTTATACAAAACACTACCAGTTGCGAGGTATTTGACTTGAGTATACGTTCTGCCTCTTTGTAGGACCTAACCCCCATGTTTTTACATAAGGGTTTGATCCAACGGTCCCTAGATTTTTTATAGACTGGGCAGAAGAACAATACATGGACATCATCTTCTTTTGCTTTTTGAGAGCAGAGGGTACACAACCCACTGTAATTTTTGCCCCCCCACCTGCAAGTGTTTGCGGTAATCTGTAGGACCCCATATCTGAATTGCAGATATAATGTTTTTGCTAGGGGTGGTCCTATCTCATCCATGAATTGTTCAAATTCAGGAATATCCTTTATAGTCAAAAATTTCTGAGACAATGTGCCAATCGTTGAGCTATGAAATAATTCACCATTGACATAAGACCAGAAAGTAGACTTTACGAGCTTTGTAAGGGACGGCGTCATATTCTGAGGTTCTTCCCATAACTGGGAGAGCCCCAGCCTGTTGTACCACTGAAAAATATGCTTTAACCATGCAATTTTCTTATACCCATCGATCTGGGTTATTTCTATCAAACCACTTTTATAATCACTCAACTCCGGGGTAGTCCATAACCTAACCCAATACAGTAGTGGCCTTAATATGGCTTGATAATCTGTCCTTTTAAGATTAATATCCAGGAACACTGGTACTAGGGGGGTTCTGATTGGTATTTTAAGCAACCTACGTATAAAATAATTTTCTTCCTTCTCAAAGTTGCTTTTACAGGAATGCCCCCATATCTCAGCACCATAAAGTGCCGCTGACTGGGCCTTCGCCTTAAATACTTCAAGTGCCGGCGTAATAGCTTTAGAATGACTACTGCCGTGCACTTTTAAAATAGGCATCGAATTTTGTTTTAAGGATAATTTACTTTTTTCCAGCTGCCCCTTCCAAGAAAGCGTACTATCCAGCATAATTCCTAGATAATTAAAACTCCCCACGTACTCCAGTTTTTGATTATTTAAGGCCAAGTTCTTCCTAAAAGACTTCTGAGGATTTATGGACATATATTTTGTTTTGGGTGAATTTATTTCTAACCCCTTCCCTACACAGTAGCTATTAAAGGAATTCACTAAATTTTGTAAACCCTTTGGAGTCTGTGAGCTGAGAATCGTATCATCGGCAAAAAGTAATGCCGTGATCGCCTCATCTCCTAGCTTCGGGGAGTCATGATCACAGTCCCTTAGATAGGTAGGTATATCATTAACATATAATGAGAAGAGTGTAGGCGCCAGCACACAGCCTTGACGCACACCCCGTCCTACAGGTATGGCCTTTGAAATGTCACCGCCCTTCCCCTATCTAACTTTGGCGTAATTCCCTGTATGTAATCTAATGAGTTCTTTAAGTAACTCACCGGGGACCGCCATATTCTTAAGATTGGACCACAACAAATTACGTGGAACGAGGTCAAAGGCGGCCCTCAAGTCAATAAATGCCACGTACAAACTGCCCTTCCTTATGTTAATGTATTTCCAGCAGATGCGCGTGAACCTAAATACTTGATCAACCGTGCTGGTTTTTGATCTGAACCCTGCCTGGTATTTAGTTAATATCTGAGTCCCCTCTATCCATTCTAAAAGTCGATTTAAAATATGTCTGGCAAAAACCTTTTGTAAAAGATCTATTAAACTTATGGGACGGTAATTGCCCGGATCATAACGATCACCTATCTTAAAAATTGTTACAATTTCAGCCCTTTCCAGGTTTCGGGTATTGGCGTTCCGGCCACTATAGAATTACATAAAAAATTTGTATAGGGCCCCCAGACTTCCACATCGTGCTTCAATAAATCACTGGGGATCTTATCAGGACCTGGGGCTTTGCCCATTTTGACGTCCTGTAATACCTCAATAGTCTCCTCTAGGCTAAATCGCAAGGGAGCAATACTCAATGCTAAAATAATCTCTTGATCCCCTATGGGCAACCCCTCATTGTCGTTAGCATAAAGTTTAGAAAAATGGTCGCACCATGTTTTTTCATCTAAGTAAATATCCCTGGGTGATCGGCCCTTTTTATTTCCCTTTGAAATTAAATTCCAAAAAGCGCCCTGATCTCTCGATTTAGCTGCATTTAAAAGATCATCCCATAAGGCATCATCCCAATCTTTTTTTGCTTGGGTCAGTGTTTTATTATATGCCTGTCTGCTATCACTTATACCCTGAGGGTTCTTTGATCTGACAGCCTGGATCAAATGGGACTTAGCTGTGCGACCTTCCTTATTATTCCATTGATTAACTAACTCTAAATGGTTTTCTTTTCGGTTCTTGTCCTTTTTGTAAATTTTACGCAAATGAGGAGTTAGCGCGTCTACCAATTTATAGTACAGATCTAAAACACCCTGGGTGCCCAATAGGGGCATCTGGCATGCTTCAATGGTATCAGCAAATGTATTATACATTTTTAGCATCGTCTCTTCCTTAGCCAGAATATAAGGCCATTTTAGAGCACGCCTATTATTTGTTACCTGGGGTTCCCCAAGGGAGCTACTTAATATAGCTTCTCCAGCTAAGTTAGATATAAACGGCTCAGGGTCTAACCATAGTTGAAGTGGAAGATGGTCACTCTCTGTCCTATGATCTATTTTAAAGTCAATTATTAAATACCATAGGTTCAGAGAGACCAATATAAAGTCTATATGTGACCTACAGTTGCCTTTACAAAATGTTGGAGCCGATGATCTGTCGGACTGAAAACGGCCATTACCTGCCCTTAAATCATGGGTCACGGACAGCTGTAAAATCTGGATAGCAGCTATAGAGCTTTTAGCAGAACCAGTGGAATCCAGAGACAGGACATTATTTGCAAAATCCTGCTCATCAAATAAGTTGCCAGGCCCGACACTGGTTCATATTTACAATTAAAATCCCCTCCAACTACTACCTATGCATTTGGTCCTAGTGTATCTAAAAAAGAATCCAAAAGCTCTACCACCTTGGATTCCTTATTAGATGAGTGTGGTCTATTATATATATTTATTAGATATATGATTCCTTTTCCCCTAGTCACCATTTTTAATCCCAGTAAATCGGGAGAAGAAATCGACAGTTGGGTAACGTCTATTTCTAGAGTAACCCTTACCCAAATCACCAATACCCCTGACGCTCTCCCTCTTACTGATGGGATTGCGCCACAACAGAATGTTTTGTACCCTAGCCTATGCGGCATTTCTACAGCCCAAATCTCCTGAAGAAGAATGATGTCATACTCCTCGATATAGGAGCACCAAGCTGCATCCCGTATGTTCCTAGCTATACCTGCTATATTCCATGATGTTAATCTAACAGGTAAATTTTCTTCTGGGCAAGGTGAAAATGCATTCACCGATCTACCATGTCTAGCTGCACCATCTACAGGGCTAATTGAGGTATTTATTCCATCAACTGGAAATTTTGCAATATTATTTCCCTCTGTCTCGGTGCTCCTAATGCAACACTGTCCAGCCTCACCCAGGTTAGCATTGCTAGCTCCTATAATATTTGGGAGCTCATCAGTTACCACAGCTTTAAGAGTCAAGGCAGATTTAGATCTAACATCGTAGGATAGTGTGGGAGCCTCCATCTGTAGTTCTTCCAACTCTACAATACTTGAATTCAACTTCCCAGCCTGAGTATCAGCAGTTACCTCTAAATCAAAATTGCCAACCGACAGGAGTCAATCATTCTGATCCAGAGTACTCAGTGCCAGATATCTGTTATTAGTAGGAATCTGGAAGATTGGGCATCTGTTGGAATTCTGGGGCCTACTTGTAGTGTTAGCCTGGGGGGCCCTAGCTAGATGACTATAGAAATACCCCAAAGGGTGCACACCCACACTATTCTCCCCCAGTGCCAGCGATGCCGCTCTAAGTAACACAGTCGCAACATGTTGGGGATGTCTAAAATGTATAATTATGCATTCACCTCTACAGGTTTTCCTAGCATTACCAATCCAAGAAACCCGTCTAGTCAATAATATCTGGTCCACATAATTTGTAGGAAACCCACAATTTTTGTTCAACCAGGAAATTGTTTTTTGTTTAAGTGAGTCATGTGATTCATTTCGTGAATTAGATTGTGAAGAGTCTAGGGGTGTAACATTTGAGAGCCCGACAACATATGGCTCACACTCTGGGGGTAAGTTAATGGAGCGTATATTTCTAACTGGGACTGAGGGCTGCACTGTACTAGTTGAAGCCACTTTAGTCGGAGTAATGTTGTCGACCGTTTGTCTTACCTCCCTGGGATTGGATGTATTTACTCTCTCTATCAACGGCATCTGTGCGACTTTTTCACGTTGTTCCACCATCTCCCTCTGTAATGTAGTCTTATCATTGGTTATTTTGGATAAGAGGCCACCCAGTCTAGTCACTTCAGCTGTCAATGAATCTATCTTGTCTACAAGTGGCTTAACAACAACTTCTAGTTTAGCTTCAAGTACCTTTGCTATATGAGTCAAAAAATCTGAATTCATATCTATATTAGTGCCACAATTGTTAGTCATAGTCTCCTTATGGCCAATAGTACTTCTCTGTACTGGTTCAGATAATAGTTGTGTTGTACACCCCCCGCTTAAACTGCGTTTTCCTACACTTCCTTACCGCTCTCTTAGCAGGAGAGCGTACTATTGGAGCGACCATGGAATCATCTGGTGCATTCTGATCTAATGCATCCTGATCTACAAACGTTACTACGGGAGTCTCCACTAATAAAACATCACTAACAAGAGGTGCAACAACATTTGGACTACTGCTATCGTCAAGGGTGGGAGAAGATAATTCCGGGAAACTCTCCCGGCCCAGTGATTTTCTTCTATCATTATTAATCTTACTCACCACATTTACTAAGTAATTATCCATGGTTGATTTGTTTTTAGTCATTAGTGTACTCAATGGTACGCTTTTTAACTCTCAAAGCTATATAACAAAACACCTCAAGTAATACTATCAAGCAGTGTATAAGCCTTACAGTTACTTGTTAAGTAATATCCCAAACAATAATCTAATCACCAATTACAAAAAACAATCTTATTGCTGTGTCCAAAGCGCACTTAAGTAACGCAATAGTCAGGGGGTAGCCGTGGTCTGACCAAGCTGCAACAAACAACGGGCAGCCCCGCCCTTCTCCTTTCTCCCGGGCGTGAGAGGAGCAGCTCAACCAAAAAAAGTGCCTCCGGGTATGATCAGAGTGAGGGAATAGAAGTTCCCGCAATGCTTATCAGGGAGCTATTAGCTCTGACCGCACAATGGAGCGAGGAAGCAACAGGGAGACCATCAGCGACGCCCCCCCAAGAGCTGACCCCGAGTATACACAGATCACAACAGTAGGAGGGGCCAATGTCAGCGATATCTAACGTGATCCTTAGAAAATTAGTTCGGCACAGTCAATGAGTGGGAATGGAATCAGACGTCGGCCGTGAACTCCTCCCCAACCTTACCTCAGGACAAGGGGGGTGGCCCAGCCCAGCCTCTTACAGACCCTGACAACCACAGACGGCCCGCCCTTTGCCCGGGCTTAGCCCGGCGCCGCCCGCGCGCGTCCCGCGACGCGGAGGGAGCCTCCGTCTCTTAGGCGCCTCCGGGCGCGATGATTCTCATCAACTGGTGGACTGCAAAGCAAGCTGGGAGCAGTAGTCTCCCCCTGCGATGGCCGCACGATGGCAAGTAGCGGCAGCAGGGGAGACACGCAGCGTCAGGGGCCCAGGAGCGGCAAGAAAGCAGGTAGGGCAGGTAGGACACACGTATCCCCTGCACAGATGAAGACAGCGTTGGAAAAAGAACCCGCTCCACCGAGGGAGCCTCCGTCTCTTAAGCGCCTCCGCACGCAGCGTCAGGGGCCCAGGAGCGGCAAGAAAGCAGGTAGGGCAGGTAGGACACACGTATCCCCTGCACAGATGAAGACAGCGTTGGAAAAAGAACCCGCTCCACCGAGGGAGCCTCCGTCTCTTAAGCGCCTCCGGGCGCAATGATTCTCATCAGCTGGTGGACCGCAAAGCAAGCTGGGAGCTGTAGTCTCCCCCTGCGATGGCCGCACGATGGCAAGTAGCGGCAGCAGGGGAGACACGCAGCGTCAGGGGCCCAGGAGCGGCAAGAAAGCAGGTAGGGCAGGTAGGACACACGTATCCCCTGCACAGATGAAGACAGCGTTGGAAAAAGAACCCCTTTGCTTTAGATTGATTTGTAGGCATTGTAACCTCAAAGTCCAGGGTCCTTTTCAGGTTTTGCCTGCACAGCTCTTGCGCAGTGCTTGTGAAATCTGTTGTAGTTATTATAAATCTTAAAAGGTGCTTATATCTTGCCCCCTTGCTTTCCTTGCGTATCATTGGTTTCTGTGCTTGCCACTTACTTTTCCTCCGTTTCTATTGGCTGTAACATACGATTTCCATTTGTTCCTCTTGTGCTTTTCTTATCAGTTTCCTGGCAACCAAGTACTGTTTCCATCTGCTTTTGTGGAACAATTTTTAAGGTTTTGCCTTGTTTATGTATTTTTAAAGGGCAGCTATTTCTATTAGGAGGCTTAATTAATTTGTCAAACATTTTTGCCATTGATGTCTTTTATTAGTTTATCTGGATTCGGTTTCACTCGGGATGTAAATTTGATTTCTTACAAGATGCTTACTTCACAGCCACACCTCGCAAACCCCCCTCCACGTGGCCCCCTTCTCATAGGAACTGTGGTCTACAGCTGCTAGAGTTGTCAACTGCGAAGCCCCAACCTGGGGAACCTCAGCGCACTGGACTTGATTTTGTTGCTGCAGCTTGTGTTTTTTTTAAAAATTTGTAGTCAATGTATTTTTAATGAATGCTTGTAGTTTTTTAAGCTGTGCTTTTTTGGAACATTAATTCTGTGTAATGGACTCTCAAAGAGATGTACTGATTGTTTACATGTCTGTCACCCGCCCCGTACTGTTATCACAACCCTTGTGGAAAAATCACTTCCTCCTTTTTTATTTTTTAGACAGCGCAATGGACTTGAATGTACTGGAGCATTTTTTTTATCACCAGTTACATTACACAACGACACATTAATTTTTTTTGGTAGGCATGGGGAAATTAAGTGATTTGCCCAGAATCACAGGATGTTGAGCTGACGCTGAGATTGGCACCAAAGTTGGCAGCTCTGGCCGTTACGCCACATCCAAGCCATTGCGCTCTTACTCTGAGCCTTGCTTTCCTCAGCTGTTTGACAGAGGGCACTTTAAGCACATCATGCAGAGGTGTAGGAAGGATGCATGTGCCTACTGGGGGAGGTGTCCATCTCAAAACTTGCACTGACTTGCACTTGGTACTCATGTTAGCAGTGTCCAAGCATAGGTCACAGCTCATTAGTATCGGGTGAACACCCAAATATAGCAGTAGCAACAGAAAGATGACCAGTCAACATTTGCAAAGGGTATTCCACTGCGCAGCAACACGTCACTGCATTTTAAGTAACTTTAAACAGTTTAGGCTAGAAACGTTTAAAAAAAAATCTGCACAGTAGGCATCTGATGATGGATTATGTGTTAAATGTGGCAAATCCACAATTGTGTGAAAAACGCCGTTACTGCACACATTGCCTTTCTCAATAAAGAAGTCATAACACTTTTACAAAGTTTTAGTAACTTATATTACAGAAGTACTCATCAAGCTGAAATTTACAATGTTACTGTATCCACTGTCTTTAATCCTTCTGTCACTCTTCTTCTTCATAGTGTGTTTTGGTATTTTTTACCAGCATAGTTCCCTATGTTTAATATATGTTTCATCATCATTCCTCTTGTTTACTCAATGACCAGTTTTTTCCTGTTCTTACTGCCACATTCTACCTTGGCAGGTGAAGATCTTAAAGTGGAAAAAGAATTTGCCAAGGATTCTTCCAGAGTGGGTAGCTTGAAAGACGAGAGCAAGGTGATCAATGGAAGAAAGGATGACAGTAAGCTGGAGAGGCCACGCTTCATGTTCAACATTGCAGATGGCGGGTTCACAGGTAAAAGATCTCCCCATCTCCCTCTTCGCACTCTGATTTGACTTGTAGAGATAGCTAATCTCCATCTGTACTGTGTAGTCACATGCAAACTTTTTGTGTAGCTGTATAAACAGATATTGCTTACCTGTCCCAATCATTCTACTCCTTTCCCATGTTTCTCTTGACCAACCACATATAGCCCTAGTTTCACTCCTTTATATATAGTAAAAACTGCGTTGCTGAGCCTCCAGAAATCTTCAGGACTACAGGAGCAGCAGACCAGTCAGCTTTGTTGCGGTGCCTGCAGATGCAGGGGAGTGACTCTTTCACTCCAAGGGATATTTCTTCAGGTGTCCTTGATGCCCACAGGTCTGTTGAAGAACCTGGAAGAAGCACAGACACAGGTGACGAAGAAGACTTGAAGACCAGGAGCAGCAGGAGTCTTCCTTGGTGCAGTCTCAAAGTCCAACGAAGTCCAAGTGTCCAGACGATTGAAGAACGACATAATTTCAGGGTTGACTCTTGTCCCACGACGAATCTAAGGACCCACCCGTAGGTAAGCCCTTAAGTACCCTAAGGGAAGGGTTGGAACAACTGTGGGGTCCCTCCCAGTGGAGGGGCTGGACAGAGGGGAGTATACTCCCATGTCCTTTACCCAGTTTTATGCCTAAGTGAGAGCCAAGGGTTCCCTAAACCGGTTCAAACTGAAGTGTTCACGGAGGGAACCAAAAGTGCCCTTCAAAGCAGTCTGGGAGCCCAGGTAAGAGTCCCCACCCCAGCTCAATACACTAAGTCTTTTCTGGGAGGTGGTCACACCTCACTGTGACAGGAAACCTCTTGTTCTACCTTCCCCCATTCTAACTCAGCTCAGAAGCAAGGGGGCAAAATTCTGTCTGTGGTCGGCAGCAGCACTAACTTGCTTGCAAACTCTTAAAGGCTGTTACTGGGAGTACAGGGGGATCCCCTAAGGAACCCCCCAGTACATGGATCATACTTCCAACACTGGAAATGGTGTTGGGGTATGATTCTAACATGTTTGATACCAAACATGACCCGGTTCGGTGCAGCCACTATATAGTTAGACATCTCGTAATGACTGATGTCCACTATATGTATTATAATGGCTGACCGCACTTACGAAGCCTGGAGAATAGACTTCGGGGTTTGTAGGGGTGTCTTGCTGATGCAGGGGCACCCTCACACTTATAACCAAACACCAAGCCCTTAGGACTGAAGAGCCTGCCATAGTGGTGAGTTACAAGTATTAAGTGAAGCGACCTCAGATATAGGGAAACGTATATCTTTTGTGAGAGGTGTCAGCACCAGCTCACACAGGCTGCAATGGCACAGTTTAAGTGGACTCCCATGGTTGAGATAATACATGCTGCAGCCCATGGGAGACCCCTGGTGTACCTATGCCCTAGGTACCTTATTACCATATACTAGGGACTTATAAGGGTACACTAGGAGCCAGTTGTGGAGGTATCAAAGCACTTACCATAACTAATTTAGGGGAGAAAGCACAGTTGCTAGAGTCCTTATTAGCAGGATGCCATCAGACTAAGTCAAAAACACACTGACACAAGGCAGAAAGTGGGGGTAACCATGCTAGAAGGATCCTACCTTCCTGCCATATATATATATATATATATATATAGCTATATATATTTTTTTGGGAAACTGGCCCTTTTTGCAGGGTTATCCCTAAACGTTTTGCCTTTCTCCTGTATTTTTCCGACCTGTTTTTGTTGGATTTAGGATGATGGATTTAGGCCCAGATCTCTGTACTGGGGTGAATGTATGACATTGTTCTACATTCTGTCCATCAATAGATCTTTTTGCATTTGTCACCCCGAGTGGGACGGTATGCTGAGACGTGAGTTCCGTGCTCTCCATGCCACTGGAATCAAGCTATCCTGGCTGAAGAGGGGTGAAACCACGAAACCGGTCCTAGGATGCTTGTTTCCAGTTCAGGGAGGACCTGGCCTGGCAGTTCGGCTGGACTGTTCCCATTTGGCACAGGGTCAAGACTGATTTGCATATGGCTGGGTCCGAACTGGAATAGCATGGTGAGCAAAAAAAGATGGATTTAGGCCCAGATCTCTGTACTGGGGTGAATGTATGACTTTGTTCTGCATTCTGTCCATCAATAGTTCTTTTTGCATTTAGGACTCTGGGCAATTTACTGCTGCTGATAAGTTCTAAATGTGGTCTTGTGTTCTTGTTTTCCACGGTTGGCATATTTGATATACCAGTAAGTCCCTTGTAAAGTGCACCAGGTGTGCCCAGGGCCTGTAAATCAAATGCTACTAGTGGGTCTGAAGCACTGATTGTGCAACCCAAGTGAGTAACCCTCAAACATGTCTCAGACTTGCGACAGCAGTGTCTGTGTGGGCAGTTTTAAACGCCCATGTCGACCTGGCAAGTACACCCACTTGCCTGGCCCAAAACGTCCCTTTTTCTCAATGTAAGTCACCCATAAGGTAGGCCCAATGTAGCCCCAGGGGCAGGGTGCAGTGTATTTACCAGGTAGGACATGTACTGGTGTTTTTTAGCTGTCCTAATACTGCCAGGTTCGTGTTTCACTATTGCAAGGACTATCTCTCCCATGGGGTAACTTGGGGAGTTGACTTGAAATATCTTTCGAGTGTAATTTCCTATTGGCAACAGACAGAGATTTGAGGTTTGTGGCCTCTAAACTCACAATTTCATAACGCATCTTTTTGTGAAGTTGGTTTTTTAAATTGTGTGTTTGAAAATGACACTTTTAGAAAGTGGACATTTTCTTGCTTAACCATGCTGTGCCTCTGCCGGACTGCAGAACAAACATCTGGGTTGGCTGACAATTGGGCTCTTGTGCATTCACTCTAGATAGTCACACAAAGGGAGCTGAGGTTTGCTCTGCATATCTTGATGGTCCATCACCAGGCTGATGGGTCTTCCTGAGCTAGAGTAGTGGGACGAGTTGTCACTGACACCTGAATAGGGCTGTGCCTGTCCTCATACAAAGCTGTCTCCATCCCCCTGTAGTGTGTGAGCTAGGCCAGGGAGAGGCAGGGTTTTGTGCACTACAAAGACTTTCTTTTGAAGTTAGCCTACTTCAAATGCAGAAAGTGGTATAAGTATTGGACCTCTGACACCCCAAAATCAGGACACTTCAATATACAATAAGAAGGAATTTCATAGAAGGTACAGACCTTATGACATAGAAAATAAGCAGATAGATGCCATTGGCAAGATGATGTGTGGAACTGTCGCGAAGTTGCGGATCCGCTACAGGAGGTGGATGAAATGAAAGCAGAAGACAATCGGTTCCCCATTCTATTACGCCTCTTCTTTACTTTCAGCCCCACCGCCCACTTGCTTCATTTCTTAGTGAAGAAGAACACAACAAAGATGAAGGTCCCTTCAAGAGTCAGGACTAACAGGACTATTGCACCTCCTAAGCTAACAACATCAAAGAGACTGGAGGACAAATGGATACCATTACCCACCAGACATTTCTTTTAAACCCCGGAATAACAGAGAAGCCGGAAACCATTGAGAGTGAGGACGAGACGCCGACACGGTAGGAAGAGCAGACGAAGGACGTATGCGGGTCTTGCGGCATTGAGAACAAACCGAACATCACGTTAGAGGAACTACTTCAACGAGAGCCTCCATCCCCTGTTCCGAGACCAGAAGAGACCCTGATCTCGACTTAGAAGATGTACGCACAAAGAAGCCAACGGTGTCGTGAGCTGTCCCGCCACGTTTCTGGAGGAGTTCATCTATGAGGACTGGTAGGGAGGAGGGAGGAAAGGGTGAACAAGCCTTAACTGGAAATAAGGGAGGAGAAAAAACTTTTAGATTAAGGCACTATCGAACTGATGGAGGAAACTTCTTTAGGGGTGAATATCCACAGTCACCAAAACACGGCATAGGAAGAGAAAAGAAAACTTACCAGGGTCTCTATTCTTTCCTAGGCACCCACACCGTCTGGCGCAGAAGAAGACGACTCTTGCAGGACCCTGAAAAGAAAAGCTGGTGTCTAATCAGAATATAGTACAGCTTTAGATGCGTCGGACTTAGCGGCGCTTGATTATGCACACAGCATCTGTGCAAGAATATCATCTTAGCTGCGTCTCACTGGCTTGAAACCTGAAGCACAACATAGAATAATGAACCTGCCATTCTCAGGTAACACCCTCTTCTGGACCCATGCGGATGAGGATATGTCTAGAATAAAGACAGAATTGGACACCATTAAGGCTATTGGACTGGAAAAGTAAAAGGAATTTCATTTAAGGTACAGACCTTATGACAGGCGAAATTTTCCAAAGAGGGTTCAAACCCTCCGTGGCAACTGCATCACCAGCAGGCAAGGTCGCACTTCCAAAATCTGGGCATCTTAATGGATAATAACTTATCCATGGAAGAACATGTTAAAACCCTTTCAGGTAAATGTTTTGGACTGATACGCACTTTAAAGAAGGTCTTCCCGTGGATTCCTCTCTCCGCTAGAAGGGTTCTGATACAGGCACTGCTAGTCAGCAGACTGGATTACGGGAATGCTCTTCTAGTGGGGTTGAGGGAGGACCTGCTTTCTAGGCTACAAGTCGTTCAAAACATGGCTGCCCGCCTAGCCTTAAATAAACCCCCGCTTACGCCATCTTTACCGCTACTAAGAGAGCTACATTGGCTGCCTATAAGAAAGAGGGCACTCTTCAAACTTTTGTGCCTAGTTTTTAAAGCACTTTTTGGACAAGGACCTAAATACCTTATGAAGAAATTGGAATGGTATACTCCGGCTCGACTGTTAAGAACCAGTAGCCAAAAGCTTTTCCAAATGCCGAGAATTATAAAAGTTAAGATGGGGGCCCGTGCCTTTTCCCATCTGGCTCCCAAATACTGGAATGCGCTGCCTCTAGATCTGCGTTCATGCCCCACCTTGACTATTTTTAAGAAGCACCTAAAAACCTGGTTATTCAAATGATACACTCTGCTTTTAGAAGCCTGCCTCCCAATGCGCCGAGAGATCCCCTTGGGGATGTTTTGTGCGACATATAAATAATAATAATAATAATCCTCGCAAACCTTCTAGAAGAGGGTCATAACAAAAACAAGCTACAGCTGCAGGAAAACCTGCTGCTAAACAATAAATCATCACTTTCCCCATCTCTGTTACCAGCTCCAGTGCGGGAAAGTATTGTCCATCACTTGGAAGAGTGGTAATCAATCACAAAAGACAGATGCGTCTTGAATACTGTTCAGAATGGCTATTCTCTTTGCTTCAAGTCACCTCCTCCTACTGTCCCTCCAGTGAAAATGTCATAGTACCAGCTAGACCTCTCAAAGTCGGAGGTCAACGTTCTAATGCAGAAAGAGGCTATGGAAATACCATTTCATAAAAGGAAATTAGGAATGTATGCCTCTTATTTTCTAGTAAAAAAAAAGGACTGAAACAAGAGTTCAGTTCCATCTTAGATTTGAGAGTACTAAACAAATACATATGTACAGAAAGGTTCAGAATGCTGGCCCTTCACCCAATCCGGCCATAACTACATCAAGGCGACTAGATGTGTGTGATAAACCTTCAAGATGTATATTTGCACATTCCATTTTCCGTAAAACATCAGAAATGTCTCCTCTTAAAAGTAGATTCTTGACACTGTCAGTACAAAGTACTACTATTTGGCCTACAATCTGCCCCATGAACCTTTTCAAAATGAATGACCGTGGTCACAGGATACTTAAGGAAACAGAAAATCTTTGTTTATCCTTAACTGGATGGCTTTTAAAGAGTTCTTCACCATTGCAGACAAAGGAGCTTTTTCAGATTTGTGTTGAAACACTCACCAATCTGGGCCTCTACAATATGCCCAGTACAAACTACAATTCCTGGGAGCTACACTGGACAGATAGCCAGAAAAAATGTCTCCTTCTGAGAAAAGAATATCAGCGGTCAATCTGAAATGTCGCAGTCTTCTACAGACTTACCATCCATCTGCAAAGCAGATTGCATCTCTACTGGGTTCGATGGCCTCGTGCATCTTCATAGTTCCTGGTGCAAGGTTGCACATGCGACCTCTCTACAATGCCTGGAAGGCCAGTGGGATCAACTTTCCTACCTCTGGGAAGACATGCTGACTTTATCACAGGCTCCAAGTCAGTCTCTCCCATGGTGGTCTCAGCGAAAGAATCTGATGGTGGCGGTGCCTTACCATAAGGACTCACAAACTCAGACTCTGATCACAGATGCTTTTCTTCAGTGATGGTGTGCTCACATGAGTTCCCTTAAGACTCAGGGAATTTGGTCGGACATGGAAAAGACTTACCACATCAATATAGTGGAACTGAGAGTAGTTCACCATGATCTAAAATCTTTATTTTCAGCGATAGCAACACGCTCTCTCCTTGCTCAAACAGACAACACAAATGCAAAAACAACAGTTGATGGACAGAATGCAGAACAATGTCATACATTCACCCCAGTACAGAGATCTGGGCCTAAATCCATTGTTTTTTTGCTCGCCATTCCAGTTTGAACCCAGCCATATGCAAATCAGTCTTGACCCTGTGCCCAATGGGAACAGTCCAGCCCGAACTGCCAAGCCAGGTCCTCCCTGGACTGAAACAAGCATCCTAGGACCAGTTTCGGGGTTTCACCCCTCTTCAGCCAGGATAGCTTGATTGCAGTGGCATGGAGAGCACGGGACTCACGTCTGAGCATACCCGTCCCACTCGGGGTGACAAATGCAAAAACAACAGTTGATGGACAGAATGCAGAACAATGTCATACATTCACTCCAGTACAGAGATGTGGGCCTAAATCCATGTTTGGTTTGCTCACCATGCCATTCCAGTTTGTACCCAGCCATATGCAAATCAGTCTTGACCCTGTGCCTCATGGGAACAGTCCAGCCCGAACTGCCAAGCCAGGTCCTCCCTGGACTGGAAACAAGCATCCTAGGACCAGTTTTGGGGTCAACTCAACATCTAGACATTATCTGGACAAGCATGGAGGGACCCATTCTTGTCCTCTGTCTCTCAAGTCTCAAGCCATTTGGAAATGGTTAATAGGCAGGTACTTAATTATAACAGTCATTCATTTCCCAGGTGTTCAAAACATGCAAGCATGATTGGATTCCAAAAGACGAGGTCTTGCAAGATATTTTTCATGAATGGGATATCCTCAAATAGACCTGTTCGCAGGCGCAAACAAAAGAAAATGTCACGACTACGTGTCCAGGTTCTCCCAACCAGGTTCGAAGGGGAATGCCCTTTTGATAACATGGTCAGGGAAATTTCTCTACGCATATCCACCAATTCCTCTCATTCCAACAGTGATTGGCAAACTATACAAATCCAAGACCAGAATGATAACTAATAGCACCAGAACGGCCTTGCCAGTTCAAGGACCTTTTACATCGGTCCGAGAGACCTCACAAGAGGTTGCAGTGCAAGCAGGATCTTCTGTTCAGGTTTGGAGGTCAGAGACTACATCCCAACCTTCCATAACTTGACAGCTTGGCTCCTAAATTCTTTCAATATGGACATTCATACCTTTCTAAAAAACGTATGGGCATTCTAATACAGGCTAAAAGACCTTCCACCAGAAGATCATATGCTTTCAAATGGAAAAGTTTTTTTTTATGGTGTACACAAATTGATCACAATCCGATCTTGTGCCAAGAAGGTGTAGTCATTTTGTATCTTGTCCATTTGGCTATATCAGGGCTGCAATTTTCCTCGATTTAGGTCCACCGTGCATCCATTACTGCGTATAGAAAATCTTCACAGACATCTTTCTTTAGAATTCAAGTGGTGATTTAAAAAAGAAAAAGACTTAGAAAGAAGCTCCCTCCATTTAGGATGCCCCCTCCTCCATGGGAACTTAATATTGTAATTTCCAAATTGATGGGCTCCCCATTTGAATCTATACATAAAGCCTCTTTGCAACATCTCACATGGAAAGCAGCTTTTCCTGTCGCCATCACTACAGCCCGTAGGGTAAGTGAAATTCAAGCTCTATGTTCTGAAGAACCGTACACTGTTTTTCATTAAAATAGAGTGGTGATAAGAACTCATCTAAGTTTTCTTCCAAAGGTAACGTCAGGCTTCCACATTAATCAGAATATTTTGCTTCCTACCTTTTTTCCTAATCCTTCCAATCCAGCCAAAAGGTTGTTAGACTCGTTTGATACTGAAAGAGTACTAAAGTTCCACTTGGATAAAACCAAAGTTATAAGGAAATTGGATCACCTTTTTGGTAATTATGATCCGGTGAGAATAGATTTCTCATCCTCTAAATAAACTATTTCTAGATGGATAGTTTCATGTTTAATCCTTTCCTACCAGCTAACTAAAAAATCCTTACTTGCTAGACCTAGGGAACAATGGGAAAAGTTGCAAATGCAACTCTATTAAAGAATGTGCCTGTTTCTGAAATTTGTAAAGCTACTACATGGAAATCTTCTCATTCCTTTACTAGGCATTATTGTCTAGATTCAGGTGCCAAAGTAGTGATGCAAGTAGAACAGGCTTCTTTGAAGAATCATTTTGGTTAATTGTTGGAACGGCCCTTGTTTTCAAGTCCACGCTTTGCAGGATGGGATTGCTATTCTTTTTACTGCTTATGACTTTTGATGAGGGTCCCTTGGAAGAAAAGGATAAATAGCGTACCTGTAATCCTGGTTTTCACCAGGAAAATCCTCATCAAAGTCATAAGCAACCTACCCACTTCCCCAGATGGAAACTGTTGCAGTTCTCAAAAATTCTGTATCCAGGACTCCTACGTTTTCTATAAAGATTACCTGACCTAACAGTCACCTGTGAGGAAAGATGGGATAAAGGGGTTGCTGAGAGGTTCTTAAAGGCACAGTGCCAGTTTTTCTGTTTTATTCTTTGACTGGCAGCCTATTGGTTACCAATGTCTCATTTTCCCTTACTTTTTTCTTTTTAAATAAAGGTTTGTGGAAGACTTCCTTTGTAGAAAAGAAGGTGCAGGAGTATGTCGCTGTTTGTGGCTAAATATATATATATATATATTTTTTTTTCAGCCTCTTCACCCACAAAGAAGAGATTGGCACTCATGTAGTTTTAAGGACAAGCCGAAACACGTTGATCGCCACCTTTGCAGATTAAATATTCCTTAAAGTACCTGAGTGCCAATCTCTTCTTTATGGGCAAAGAGGCTGAAGAAATTGAAAAAACGCTGGCGAGCGTGACGATTAGGAGCGTGCCCACTTCCACGTTCATGAAGTTGGAGTGTGTGTGTGTGTGTGTGTGCGTGTGCGGGTGTATGTGTGCGTGTCTGTGTGTGTGTGTTAGAGCACCCTCTAGAACCCTCTCCACAGAGGCTCCAGGCTCTCAGATTTTCTACCGCACGTCATGTGAAGGAAGTCTCCCTGAGCTTTGCTCAGTACGTTTCTCTTATGGCATACTGAACAAGTATCTTCCTCAGATCAGCATGTCTTTGACTAAGAGGTCTCTATTTAGGCATTGTGACACCTGTGGGAAGCTCGGGCTGCACTTGGATGATTCCCACAAAAAGTGTATTTACTGCCTTCACCCTGACCACCAGGTGAGAGACAGTAACATCTGCAGGACTTTCAATCAAAAAAACTTTGAGAGATAGAGAGGGACAGCTTCTTCTGTGGCTACAGAAGTTAAAAACCAGGGACAATCCTTTGACTACGACAGCGATTCCTCCCTCAAGACTACTGCCTCAAAAAAGTGGATAAGTGAGGTGGAAATGGTCTCCCCTAAGGTTCCAAAGGTGCTTAAGAAGCAACATCATTCATTGACAACTGATGATCAGCGCTCCCCTTCCAGAAGGGAGCCTGCCTCTCACAAGGGTCACTCTGTGCCCTCTAAACCTTCTACTACCTCCTCTAAGGTAAAGACAACTTCCAGGTCTCTTCAAGAGACGATTTCATCACCTCAGAAAGATGCGCCATTGGCGAAGACGTTGACGACGTCCGCATCGGCTAAAGCTTCCATTGCCACTACTACTACGACGATGTCGACCTTCTCATCTCCTCAACTTATAATGTCCTCATGTACGTCTCTGTCAGCCATAGTTTCAGCAAAAGTGAGGCCTTCTACGTCGATGACAACATCATCTACAAAGATGACGACAAAAAAAGGACTGTCATTAAAAGATTCGTTATCGATATATCTTCGTCGCTGCGGTTGTCGGCAGCCCTCAAGAACAAGAATCTCTCATCGGCGACAGCTTCGTCGACGGTGGCTCCGTCAGCGGACCCAAGGCCTACATCCACAGACTTGCATCGATGAACATCATCGTCGTCTAAGACATCGACGGAAGAATTGTCGGCGAAGGCACCGTTGTTGACAACCTCATCGTCGGTTTGCCTGACATTGATTATTTTGCCGTCGTTGTTTACTCCGTCGACGGTCCCTTCATCGACAATCTTGCCTGCAGCACAAGGTAACGGATCGAATTCTACATCGATGGAGGTGCAAGCATCAAGGAAACTGTTTTTTCAGCTGCAGTTTACCAGCCCAAACAAAAACCTTCACAAGAAATAATACTACCTATTCACACTTATCCTAGTAAGGTTTCCCCCAGTCCTCCAGAATAACTTTTTGACTATGGGGGTGAAGAGGATGGGGACTCTGATGAAGAGGGCATGTTTGGTGTGGCATACAGCCCTTCGGACCTCCAGATAAAACGCCAAGAGGATGACGATGAGTATTCTTACTACGCTCAGGATCCCAACCAAGATAAAGGGAGCAAACTGTTCAGATGTGTATTTCCCTAGTGTCAAATCTGCAGCACATGGTGGAAGATTACTACCACAGATTCCCACCATCAGAACCGGCTACCTCAGTCCCTCAAACTCCGATTGCTAGGCCATCTTTGATCATAGGAACTCCTCTCCTATCTCCACCACCTGCAGCTCTGCAACCGCAGGGACAGGAGCATCACATTACTGACAATGAAAGAGAGGAAGGAGAACTGTAAGAAGTATCACTGCCTAACGAATGGGACGATTACCAGATACAGACTCCGTCAACCCCACTTCCGGTAGATTTGCCACCAGAAGACCTAGGATGTTTTCATACCTTTATGGAAAGAGCGGCAAAGAGATTTCAGCTTCCCATGGTCACCAAACAATCTGATTATACGATTTTAAGGAACAGGCTAAGAGGCAGGTTTGCTCAATCCCCATAGTGGATTTCATAAGGGAGGAAGGCCTAAAGGTAATTTGGACACCGGCTTCCATTCCTAAGCTGGAAAAGAAATACAAAGCACCTGACTACTCACCTGCCTGTCTCATACAGCAGCAAAATCCGGATTCTGTGGTTTCCCAGGTGGCTCAACTTCGTGCCAGAAATCCTGCTTCACCCCTGTCCACCCCTCCTGACAGGGACAGGAGACTTCTTGACACCATTCCCAAAATATTCTCTACTATAGCATTAACCACGGTTAGGGCAGCAAACTCACTTGCTATTTTAGGTAGATATAACCGCCAAATGTTGTCGGACCTTTCGCCGTTTATTGATCTGCTACCTGAGGACTCAAGGGCAGAAGCAAGAAAACTTTTTCTTGAGGTAGAAAGGATCTCGGCAGAGATAATTGATTGTGCTGTAGATGTTTCATCGACAGGTTTCCATCAGTTGGCTGGGGCGGCAGTCTTAAGACGACAGAGATGGTTGAGAACTACCTCTTTCTGCCAGGAAGTACAAACTAAGGTCATCGATATGCCTTATGGTGGCGAATCCCTGTTTGGCCAACACATTGATGAAGCACTACAAGCGATAAAAAAAGATAGAAACGGATACAGCAAAGGCATTAGGCACCCTGCAATTTAAAAGACAGCCTTTTCGTGGAGCTAGAGGCCACTGCTCATCGTCCTTTCGGGGAGGTTATAACCAATACAAACAGTTCCAGTAGTATCAGGGAAAATCACGATACTCGTCAGCACAACAGCATCAGCAGTCGTACAAGCAGCCCTCTGCCACCTCTTACAAGCACTATAAAGGAAAGACAGCCTTCAGAGGCAGAGAAACCTCCAAGAAACAGTGATGAACCCCATGGGTCGGTCACAAATCACACCACTTCCTTAGAAGTTGGTGGAAAGATTTCCTGTTTCCTCCCTAACTGGCCTATGACAACAATGGAAAGATGGGTCCTACATATATTTTCCAACAGTCACACATTGGAATTTCAACAGATTCCTCCATAGTGCCCATCCTGGGGTCCTTCTCCTTCTCATCTAACAGAATTACTCTCTCCGATAAACATCATATTGCACAAGGGAGCAATCAAAGTGGTACCAAGTGCACAACGAGGACAGGATTTTATTCAAGATTTTTCCTCATAAGAAATAAATCAGGAGAAGGGTGCCCCATCTCTTTGAGTTTGCCCCATCTTGGACCTAAATCACCTCAACAAATTCCTGAAAAAACAAACCTCTTATATTTTGTCTCTTCAGGAGGTGCTTCAATTTGTGAATCAAGGTGATCACGTGACTACCTTAGACCTTCAAGACGCCTATTTCCACATCCCCATTCACCCCAAAAACAAGAAAATCTTACCCTTCAGAGTGGCCGACACGGACTATCAATTCTGGGTTCGGCCCTTTGGCCTTCTTTCAGCACCTCGAGTGTTCACCAAGGTTCTAGCACCAGTGGCGGCTCATCTACGACAAGCAGGGATTCAAATTTCCCCTTACCTGAACGATTGTCTTATAAAGGCGAGCTCCTGTACAGTGGCAAGCAATCATACTCAGGAGTGCCTATATCTTTTCCAGTCTCTGGGGCTGTCCATCAACATTGCAAAGTCTCAACAAATTCCCTCACGGCTCAGAACCTTTTTAGGAGCAACTATAGACACTCTACAGGCAAAGGCCTTTGCCTCAAAGGAAAGGCAAGAAAAGATGAGCAGGCTGGCAGCTCTACCCCGCATAAAAAAGTCCATTTCATTTCGAAAGTACTAATCGCTACTGGGATTGCTGTCCTACTGCATTCCCCTTATTCCCAACTGCCGCTTGCGCATGAAACCCCTGCAGGAGGAACTAGACAGTCAACGGTTACAAATCTCAGGGTCCTTCGAGGATATGATTCGATAACACCACAGATGAAGGCTGAGCTTCAATGGTGAACTCACATCTCATCCCTCAAAGGTTGGGGAGCACATCTGCAGGGTTTAACAGTCAAGAGCATATAGGACAGCCAACAGGGGTCCCTACATATCAATCTGTTGGAACTCAAGGCTGTTTTCCTGGCTCTGAAGTCCTTTCTTTAAAAAAACTCAAGAGCATCAGTTTTAATCCAGACAGATAATACTACAAGTATGCACTAGCTAAAAAACCAGGACAGAACAAGATCGACTGCGCTGTCTCTGCAAGCTCAACAAATATGGGAATGGGCAATTCAACACCAGATAATCTTAACAGTGGAACATGTTCCAGGAGTGGCCAATTTTCTTGCAGATTCCCTAAGCAGGGCAAGCTCTGTCAGCCACGAGTGGGAACTGCACCAACCAACTTTGTGTCACCTCTTTCGGTTGTGGGGGAAACCAAATTTGGTTGTGACCAACTAGAACCGCAAATGCCAGTACTTTGTCAGCTGGCTAACGCAACGAGGATTTTGGGGGAATGAGTTTTTCATCTATTGGTCAAAGATATATGCTTACCCTTTTCCTCTGATTCCTTTAATTCTAAGGGTGCTCTGGAAAATGAAGAGGAAACCTTGTCGGATACTGCTCATAGCACCAAGGTAGCCTCGTCAGTTCTGGTTCATGGTGCTCCTCCTTCTCTCGGAGTGCAAACCCATTCAGTTACGACCAATACCGAGTCTGTTGATGATGAATCACAGCCAGGTCCATCATCTAGATCCGACATCTCTTCGATTGTCGGCTTTGCTCCTGAACTCTATGAGTTTGCCGATTTAGCCATCGCGCCTGATTGTCGGGAAGTCCTTGCTAATGCTAGAGCACAGTCCACTGTTAAAACAAACATGCTCAAATGGAAAAGATTCTATCACTGCCATTCAAGCGTCAAGGTGCATCCTATCCAGTATCCACCAGAACAGTAACTATCTTTTTTCTTTCAGTTGGCAAAGTCTGGTCTCTCTCATTCCTCATTAAGGTCTTCCTTGCCGCAATATCCAGATTTCAACGGTATAATGGTTCACAATCACTTTGCTCTTCAAGAATCATGAAACCATTTCTAAAGGGATCGCTTAGGATGTTCCCACCAATAAAGTGGCCATCTCCGCCTTGGCATTTCAACATTGTGCTGGCTCAGCTTATGAAAGGACAATTTGAGCCCATTCATAGAGCCGAGCTGAAATAAATCACATGGAAAATGGCCCTTCTGCTGGCTGTTACATCAGCTAGATGAGTAAGCGACTTACAAGCTTTCACTATTCGTCACCTTTTCCTTCAATTCACAAGGGACTCTGTAATACTTTGTACCAATCCTACCTTCATCTCTAAGGTCCAATCTGATTTTTATTTAAATGAACCAATCATCTTAAAAACTTTTTTCCCAAATCCCCAAACACCAGCGGAAAGATCATTACACTCCTTGGATCTCATGAGATGTATTAAATTCTATTTGCAGAAGACCGCCAACATCCGGAAAACAGACCAACTGTTTGTGGCATATGGAAATGCCAGGAAAGGATATCCTGTTACTGAACAGACTCTAGCTCTACTGTTATGCCATTAACAAACAAGCAAACCACTGACTTCTGCAGCGAAAGCCCACTCAATCAGCACTGTACATATGTAGGTAAAGTTGAGACTATGTTTCCATAGGAAAAGTGTTTTTTGACTTGCCTGTATCTTAGCTTCACCAAATTTGACCAAAAACGTGCCCCGGTGATTCTTGTTGCACAAGGAAAGTTTTGAGGTGATCCCCTGTCTAGCAGGTGCTGAGAAAAGGGGGGGAAGGGTAAAAAAAAGTGAGTTTCCCATTTTAATTCCTATAGGACCTGTCAACACAACTACAGCCCGACCTGCTTAAAGGAATTACACCAAATTTGGCAGAAAGGTAGATTTTGTTACGCAGATTGTGCTTTTTAGGTCTCGCTGAGTCCAGCGCATGCGCTGGCTCGGAGAGACATTTTGTAAGGGACTTTTCAAAGTGCTACCGCTGGCATAGAGCTACAGTGCTCGAGGCGTGCACGCGCGCAAAGCAGCCATATGGCTTTACATTGCTCTCCCTCATAGCCTCCTCTCCGCCCCCTTCCCTGCTGCTATTTCACACCAGTTGCACAGAACTCCCGCTTCTTCCCCCTCCCCCCAGATCGCGTCTCGGGGCCGCTCGCGTGGCCAATGCTTTATATTTTTCGATTGGATGAGCAGCAGCAAAGCTGCTACCAAATACGTGTTTCTTCTTGTGATTGTAGCCTGCCCTTGCTTAATTCAAGATCAAGCCATGTCTGATGCCGCTTCATGTACACGAGGCACAAGTGCAACAAAAACAAAAAAAACGTTAATGGTAGGTACAGTTTGATGATCCAGGCTGCTGCTAGGTTTTCGGCGCCTTATCTTTCACAAGCTGACTTACCTCTATCTTGAAATCTCACTTCTAATGGAATCACCAAACTCCCGCTTCTCAGCCCCCCCCTCCCCCCAGATCGCATCTCGCGGCCGCTTGCGCGGCCAATGCATGTTTCTATAGCACTTCTAGCTCTCTTCTCTTCAGGACACCAACAGTATTTCTATCCACTTGTCACCTTGCCATTTAAAGGCTTACTCTCTAGAGAGGGAAGCAGGCCCAGGCCCGTCAGCCGTGCGCCCTAAGCACTGCAGCGTTGCATATAGAGGAGAAGTTTCCCGATTAATCCACACAAGCGTGGATCACTTCGTCACAGGGCACCAAACACCTCCACTTAACTGCTCGTACTGCATATGAAAGGACCAGAAACGTCCAATCATTCTTATTCAAAAGGCATTCAACATCTGTAACTTAGCCAGTGGAATAGGACTATATATGGGTGGTCATAGACTGGCTCAGATGTTCAAACACACCGATAAATGTGATAAAGGTCCTTTATCATAGTCAGAAGGCATCTTTCATTATTAATCAACAGCTTAGTAAGGGAGGGTGTGGCAGCGATGCCCCTCTGGCCCATCTCCTTTTCGTGGCGTCCATCTAACCTCTGGGGGTTTGTATGCACAGTAAGATGAAATTCCTGGATGCCAACTAGGCCCCTCCACTGTGAACGTCCGATTACATGCTGAAAATCTCTTAATTATTTCCACCTCTCCTGACTCTCACACCCTGATCACGCAGAACTTAAAAGCACTGGTACATTTTTCAGTTACAAGATTCTTAACTTTAAACCTGAAGTCATGGTTTGAATATTTGCTATACGAACCAGGAACTCATTCAAGACATAACAAGCATTGGCATAACCAATAGGTCTCGCTTTTGGGACCTTATAGTATTTAGTTATGCAGCACAATATCCTTGGTGCAACAACAACTGTTGCAAGGCTAAACACTTATAAGCTCTCAAAGGCGAGACCTATTGGCTATGCCAATGCTTGTTGTTATTTGGTGTAAATCTGTTCAGTAGTTGTTGGGCAATTTTATAATTTACAATTAGTGGTATCTCTGGTTGCAACCACTTCGCGAAACATTACGAGCTCATGCAGGGAAATGCAGAGGTCTTATTGAACACGTCCTGGTCGAAGTGTTGGCAGCCATCTTGGGACTCGGCTGAGCTGAGACCCACAAATAAAATGAAAAAAAAATAATCATTTTCAATGCAATCGGTCTCGCCTTTGGGACCTTCTAAGTATTTGGCAATGCAGCACATTATCGCATATTACTGCGACATAGATTCACTCACATGTATTTTTAGCACAATGACATCCCCAGATGACCGTAATCACCACAACACATTAAATACTTTAGAACTTGTCAATGACTCCTGTGATTACGGTTTTTGATGAACAAAAAGCCCCGCATTATTACCGCCAGAGAAGAAAGACATGCAAGCATGTTTCGTTACAGTTACACGGCGTGATTTGAGTGAGAAAGACAATTTTTTATTTAGAGAGAAAAACAACATGGCTTCATTTCGTAACAAAGCATAACCACTGCATTGCATTTTTGAGCTATACTTTGCAATGTTAAAATTAGAACTACAGAATGAAACCTGCTTTAAGCACGAAAAAAAACAGTGCTGGGCGACAGCGCTGTCACACATGCAATACGAAAACTGCTATCTATACATTAACATCTGAGACCTTCCCAAGACACTAACAGTGCTAAATATGTGCTCTGGAAGCTTTCCGGCGCAGTGCAACTTTGTGAAGCCCCTAGGGTGGTCCTTACTGCTCATGCTCCCTCTCCCCTTGAATGGAAAGTAAAGGCCGCCAAATCGATAGGCAAATTGCCAGCTGGGACCTGGCACCGAAAGGACTAAAAGCACGAACCACAACATCACAAGAAGCAAGAGGGCGGCCAATGCCTCATCCACACGGAACTGGGATGCTTTGATGTGCCAACTGTTTAATGGGGCAACACCAATGTTCGTTCCACCTACTGGAGCTACTCTCTTAGACACTCCAGTTTCCGTGTTTTCACACCATCCAGCAGAGCCCGAGCGTGCAAGCAAGGAAGATGCCGGCTCCCGACTTCCAGCTGCCAGTTCTCGGCTCTCGCCTTTTGGCCCCCGCTGACTTTCTGCCTCCATACAACCGTTGAGTCGCGGGGGGTGGCCAGCTAAGTGCGGCAGAGTGCAACTGAGTGCAACCGAGTTTCACCTCCCCCCCACGCTCCTGTCTATACTGCTGCTGGGAGAGTGTCGCATGGAGCTAGCGCCGGAGGAGCACTGGAGTAGCTGAGGGGTGTGGGGTGAAAGCTGCGAGTTCAAGCGGCAGTGTACGATGTGCAGTGTGGAGCTGAGAACAGGAGCAGCAAGCGGAGTGGAGCCTGTGACGCCGAGGAAGAAGGAAGGATGCAGGCGGGCCAAGGGATCTGCTTCAGCCGGCATTGCTGAGCTGTGCTGAACTGTGCTGGCTTCAGTACTGCCTACCGCCTGCCGCCGCCCGGATATACTGGCGTGAGATCGACCGCGGACTTGCCGCTGTCTTGACACTGAGTTGCAGCGGATTTGCCTGATTGCAGACTGCAGTAAGGTGGGTGCAGCTGCGGTGTGGCACGGTGCGGTCCTGGCTTGCCTCAACTTTGCCCCACCCGACCATCATGCCCACCTCGCCCCGCTCTGGTCCGTCAAAGCTGCTGCAAACACTCCACTTTACTTTTCCACCTATCGCCATCTATTTCGCCTCCCATTCCGCCCTCCTCTAACATCCTTTGCTAACCTCTTACACTACAGCTTATAGCTTCACAATAAGTTCTCAAAGCGCCTTCTTCCATACTCATAATTGTAGAACCTCAGCACTTGCAGTACCACGGTTACGCCACCACTGACATCACAACCTCCAATAGACTCTCCTTGAAAGCAACAACTGAACGACGTAAACACCGAGGCTAGGAGTCATGAGAGCAGGCAGAGTAAGAAAAGCTCCAACAAAACCAAGACCTCAATCTAAATCAACTATACGGAAGAGAGAGGGCAGGAGATGTCTCAGGGGCAGCAGCCCACACGTTCATAACCCCGAAAGCCACAAGATAAAATGCAAAAAACTTGAAGACACACAAAACAGATTAATGGATGATAAGGCAGACAGTCGCTTGAGCAGCTCGCATCCCATTACTTATAATAGTAGCGTCTTCTTGTCCCTGGATGGCAGTATAACAGTAGAAGCAAGGGACAAAGAAGCTACAGTGAGCACAAGTCAGGGGGAGCAGGATTTAATCAGGGTAGAAGGAACACTGACCAGGAGAAACCCCTGTATATTCCAGCCAAAAATATACACAAAGTTCTCCTTCCTGAAAGATCCTGGAACAGCAATATTTTCTAAAAGTATAGAGGGGCTGCAATCCCCTCTTTTACCACTTGCTACAAACAGCTTAGACCATAAGCCAGACTTACTGACAGCGAAGGAAACCGTAGTACAAATTCACTCTAAAGGAACACCTCAAATGAGTCCACAATTCAAAACCAAGGATCACCTCGGAGCAAGACAAGCAGCTGAAGACACGAAGACTCCATGTGTAAACAAGGCAGATAACTGCGAACAGCAGGGACTATTGGATCCCCCACAAAATCACCAAAATGACATTATTAACGATTACTCCAGCTCATCACAGTACTCTGTGGAAAGCTTAAATATAGCTCAAATTAGTATCTCACACCTTCAACAATCTAGGACAACAATTGGGGCATCACTGGAGCCAGCACCAACTGTTGACCAGCAAGAGGGCTGAGGACACGGATCAGAACCTCTGAACACCCAACACTCCAGTTACACTGCCGAGAACATTCTAGGCCAAGGTGCCAGCTTCTCACCTCAACAAGCGAGGTTTGACATGGGATCTGCCCCAAAGCTTTATCAATACCCATCATCAGCTCCAGACAAGCTGGACGATTAAAGACCGAGGATACAGACACCACAACTAAACAATTCCCCCCTACAGATTTTACCACCTACCTTATCAGCCACCAGTTCGGATGACAAACTGCTTCAGGCAGGTTCACCCGTTCCTTGCAAAACAAAGGGAACAGCGCAATCAGTGCAAGGACAGCTGCCACAAATTGATGATCAGTCTGCCTCCAACTGCGACATGTCCTTCCTAGCCTCCCAAGAGTGGGAAGACCTAGTCGCCTCTTATACCCACGGGCCCAATAATCAACCAAATGGCCTGCAAACAGGAAGAAGCAACACAGATCATAAGAACAAAACCTTAATTTGGGAATCACTATTAAGCTCTATGCAATACTCGACCGCGGCCTTGCAATACCAATCCCATAAAATGGACCTCCAGCTCACAGTTTTGCAGTTGCTTGCCGACTTTACTTCGGGGATCGATAAAAAGCTAGGTGAGTTGAATGGTCTAATAAAGAGAGGGCAGACAGCGGCCTCTAAAACACAGTTTGTGCAACAAGAATGCTTATGCGCCCCGATTGTGGATAAACTACAAACGCTACCAACAACATTGGCTGACCTGTTGAAACCAACAACCACACCCCGGAAAACAGACAACAATGGCATCCCGAGGGAAGACGTGACACAAGTGATCACACGACCATCAGTGCTAACATCACTAAACAGTGACTCTCTATCAGAAGGAAGCAGTCCCCCCAAGGTTCAAAAATAGAACCTTCCGGAAACAAAGGCCTAACAAAAAGATCTGGACGTAAGCAAAAAAGGAAAGGTAGGAATAAGAAACCCACAGTCCAGGCCCATCATTCAACCGACTGCTTTCCGACAGGTTTATCTACAACAGAATTACTAAACAACGAAACATCAAATGAAGAAGAGCCAATTTCGGTTAATAGCACGAAGATCTCGATTGCAAGCACCAAAACTACAAAGCAGCAGCAAAAGACATCTAGCTGCCTAGCAAGTACTAGTAATAAACAAGAGGACAAGAGCGAACAGAAAGGGAATCCATCTGACAAGATCCCGCCTCCAACTGCATCCGTCCAGGAGAAGTACCAAGCAAGTACAAACATAGGGCAAGAGGCGCCAAATGTCTCAGAGGGAAGAACGGTGCTAATCAATGGAACACACCAAACAACAATATCGCACGGCTCAGTCTCTCTGAAGGATCAAAAAAAGTGCCAACAATCTTCAAGTCATAACCATGAGAAAGACGTCAAAGTGCACGCCACAGACAGGGTTTCATCTGATCACATAAAACACTCCTACCACAGTCATAACCCTGAAACATTCACAGCAAACCTTCCTGATCAAGGGCTCCTTCTTAATAGTGTAAACAACAGAACAAGCAGACCATCTCAAAACCAAGACCCTCTCATTCATAGAGTAACTATCAGCAATAGCATACAGTCACAAGACCAGGCCATAACTAAGGCCAAAAGGGCAGACACTATAATATTTCACCCTCAATACAAATCCAGAGGTCATGTGAACATACTGAATAGAGGGAATATTCTACGGCTCTTACATTCCATCACACCCCTAGCAAACATTGAAACCCTTGACTTATTGTCAGTAGAATTTCTGCCATCTAACAACAGTCAGAGCACAGAAGCAACTAGAACAACATGGCGAGCCGCAGAGGTTGTAGGCAGAATTCTACGGGAAAGAGATAGCTTTTGAAACTGGGGGATATGCCTGGAATCTATCCCAAAACCCTTATACCCAACTCCTTTCCTTAAAGCAGAAATAAACAACCCAAGTCAGACGACTTTTTCAGTCTTGAAAGGAGCAAGAAGCAGAACATCAGGCACAACAACCGAGGCAAATTTGATAAGCGCACTGCAATCGACTCATGGTCCCCCAGATTCATTGCCTCCTTCAACCCCTTACAATTGGACTGGCATACATCGGCAAATAACACCGGCATGTCCAAAATGACAGTCGACAGACACTGTACAGCTTTCACAAACAGAACGCGACGGAATTGCCGTATGTGTCTGGAACATTAACGGCCTAGCCTCTAAAATGCATGATCAAGAGTTCATAAAGTACCTGATAACCTTTGACATAATCCTGCTTCAAGAGACCTGGGAAGAAAAGCCCTTTGACCTGCAAGGTTACACCTCCTACTCATTCCCGGCGACATAGGTATCAGCCTTTGGCCGCCGCTCGGGGGCTTACAGTTTCTTGCCTCAATAACTGAAATTGGTGAGCTACTCCCTGTTACCATACATTTAACACCACCAAGCAATATTCAAGCCACAAAGGTAACACTCATGCCTAATCAGTCCAAACAGGACATCATAATAATAAATGTTTACGTGCAACCGAAACAAAAATCAAAGGCAGCAAAGGAGCTCTTATTGGAGTTTCAGAGAGTAATGGAAGAAGAGTCAACAGTTCTTATAATTCTGGCTGACGACTTCAATATGCACCTCTTAGGGTCTACTAAGGAAGAAGATTCAACGCAGGACCTCTCGAGCGCCTGGGGAATTCCAACACAAGGCCAAATACAGTCCACCAAGCCGCCTAGGATTGCAATGAACTTACTTAGGGGCCTAGAACACCTAAATATGAGAGCCTTGAACGGACGGTTTAAAGTCGACAGCCCACCAGCAGCCACGTACCACTCAACTGCCATATCATCACATTTAGACTTTACCTTTACGACTCTGACTCTGTTTAACAAAATAGCTACCTTCAAGATCGGTAACAACGAATTCAGCGACCACCTCCCACAAGAGTTGAATCTTCAAATAAGACCTTGCCAAATCCCTAAAATCAGCAACTCCATCTTGCTGGAGGAAATTACCAACCTAAAAAGAATAAGGTGCAACTCCAACAATATAGACGAAATAGCAGTAGGAGCTAAAGCGCTATACAACCAAGGTCAAGTCAATTCAACCCATTGAATAGAAAGCTGGGAAACATTTGTCAAATCCCTAGGAGACAAATATTCACATAGCAATGGCTGGAAACAAAGGAAAGTGGCAGCTGCTCCAATCGACGCACAAAATAGCCCTGTCTCTAAAAAACTAAAGCAAACTATAAATCGAACTCTAAATCAACAACGCAAATCCCCAAATAACTTGAGACTGCAAGGCACACTCCGTGAGCTAAATACCTCATTAGAACGAAGGAGAAAGGAGAAGAAAAGAGCAAAGGATAATGATCTTTGGGCGAAACTTATGTACGATGCAAACCAGAAAAATAGTGCCAAATTCTGGCAATCAGTAAACAAATTGCAGCCTCCTAACCCCTTCGCTGCTAGGCCTTCCCCCCCCTGTGCTAAACCTTTTTTGGGCTATTTGGGGTAGTGCGCGCTTAGGTCCCTGTAACGTTTTGACCACATAAGGTATCCACGCCAAATTTGCGTCCTTTTCTTCCAACATTATGGGGATTCTAAAGGTACCCAGGGTTTGTGGACCCCCCCTGGAGGGGTCCCAGTAATTAGCCAAAATACAGCAAAAAAAAAATTGGTGTGGGAAAAATGGGAAAAACGGGCTGCAAATGAAAGCGTCTGGGTTTTTCTCTGCAAATGGTATCAAAAAAGGGTTTGTGGGGCTGAAATCACCGTTTTCCCGGCTTTTAGGTGAATGACAGACTTTTGTCAGAAAACCAACGTTTTTTACACAGTTTTGGCATTTTTCTGGGACATAGCCTTTTTTTGCTATTTTTTGTGCTTTTAACCTCCTTCCAGTTAATGGTAGAAATGGGTATGAAAGCAGTAATGGATCCTGGAAAGCTATACATTTTAGAAAAGTAGATAAAACTCTGAATTCAGCAAGGGGTCATTTGTGTAGATCCATCAAGGTTTCTTTATAGAAACTAAGAGATAAATATAGGAAAAATTGAAAATTAGTTGAAAAAACAGCCTTTTGTGTCAACATTTTTACCTGTAACTTCCTCTAATTATGACAGCTCTTTGAAAGCAATATACCGTTACATCTGCTGGACCTTCCTGGTTGTGGGGCTATAGAGGACTAGTAAGTTCACCAAGAACCCGACGAACCCAGAGTCAAAAACTGAGCAGCAATTTGCAATGGTTTTTTTGTTATGTTCCGGCTATATAGCAATTATTGTGGGCAAATGTATACATGGAAAAATCGGTATGAAAGACACCTATGTATTTCTGAAGTGGGAACAAATTATAGAGTTTAGAAACAGCACATATTTGCACATTTTCGAAATTGGGAATAGTCATACTAGCATGAGAATTATCGGTCATTTTTCAAAATGAAATCTTTTTTACACAATGTTTTCATTTGGAAGGCAGAGATGCATCATAAATCAAAAGGTAATAACAGTTGCTTTACAAATCTGAATTACCCTAAGTCTCCCGATAAAAATGGTACCTCATTTGTGTGGGTAGGCATAGTGCCCACGACAGGATATGGCTCAAAACCCAACGTGAACACACCACATTTTCACAATGAAAATTTACCCTTCTTTTGCGAAGTGTCTAGCTGTAGTTTTTTAACACCAGCTCTGCCGGCACCTAGGGAAACATAGCAAACCTATACATTTTTTAAAACTAGACACCCAGGGGAATCCAGGATGGGGTGACTTGACTGCCTACCACCAGGTTCTGTTACCCTGAATACCTTGCAAACCTAAAAAATTGTCAAAAAAACACATTTTCCCCACATTTGTGTGGTGGAAAGTTCTGGAATCTGCGTGGATCCACACAATTCCACCCACCCCGCGTCCCCCAAAGTCTTCCGAGAAAAAAGGTACCTCACTTGTGTGGGTCGGCCTAGTGTCCGCGACAGGAAACGGCGCAAAACGCAACGTGGTCACACCTCAATTTCGCAGTGAAAAATGACCCTTTTTTGGCAAAGTACCTAGCTGTAGTTTTTGAACCCTAGCTCTGCGGGCACCTTGGGAAACCTAGCAAACCTATACATTTCTGAAAACTAGACACCCAGGGGAATCCAGGATGGGGTGACTTGACTGCCTCCCACCTGGGTCTGTTACCCAGAATCCCTTGCAAACCTAAAAAATTGTCCAAAAAAACACATTTTCCCCACATTTCTGTGGTGGAAAGTTCTGGAATCTGCATGGATCCACAAATTTCCACCCACCCCGCGTTCCCCAAAGTCTTCAGAGAAAAATGATACCTCACTTGTGTGGGTCGACCTAGTGCCCGCGTCAGGAAACGGCACAAAACGCAACGTGGTCACACCTCAATTTCGCAGTGAAAAATGACCCTTTTTTGGCAAAGTGCCTAGCTGTAGTTTTTGAATCCTAGCACTGCGGGCACCTTGGGAAACCTAGCAAACCTATAAATTTTTTTAAATTTGATACCCAGGGGAATCCAGGATGGGGTGACTCGACTGCCTCCTACCAGGGTCTGTTAAGCAAAATCCCTTGCAAACCTAAAAAATTGTCACAAAAACACATTTTCCCCACATTTCTGTGGTGGAAAGTTCTGGAATCTGCATGGATCCACAAATTCCTACCCACCCCGCGTTCCCCAAAGTCTTACGAGAAAAATGATACCTCACTTGTGTGGGTCGGCCTAGTGCCCGCGACAGGAAACGTCGCAAAACGCAACATGGTCACACCTCAATTTTGCTGTGAAAAATGACCCTTTTTTGGCAAAGTGCCTAGCTGTAGTTTGTGAACCCTAGCTGTGCCGGCACCTAGGGAAACCAAGCAAACCTATACATTTTTGAAAACGAGACACCCAG
This sequence comes from Triturus cristatus, assembly GCF_964204655.1. Lineage (NCBI taxonomy): Eukaryota > Metazoa > Chordata > Amphibia > Caudata > Salamandridae > Triturus > Triturus cristatus. The sequence continues at coordinate 770,244,461 of NC_140595.1, read as the reverse complement.
GGGAATCCAGGATGGGGTGACTTGACTGCCTCCCACCAGGGTCTGTTACCCAACCTAAAAAATTGTCCAAAAAAACCACATTTTCCCCACATTTCTGTGGTGGAAAGTTCTGGAATCTGCGTGGATCCACAAATTTCTACCCACCCCGCGTTCCCCAAAGTCTTACGAGAACAATGATACCTCACTTGTGTGGGTCGGCCTAGTGCCCGCGACAGGAAACGTCGCAAAATGCAACGTGGTCACACCTCAATTTTGCTGTGAAAAATGACCCTTTTTTGGCAAAGTGCCTAGCTGTAGTTTTTGAACCCTAGCTCTGCGGGCACCTTGGGAAACCTAGCAAACCTATACATTTTTTAAAACTAGACATCCAGGGGAATCCAGGATGGGGTGACTTGACTGCCTCCCACCAGGGTCTATTACCCAGAATCCCTTGCAAACCTAAAAATTGTCAAACAAACCACATTTTACGCACATTTCTGTGGTGGAAAGCTCTGGAATCTGTGTGGATCCACAAATTTCCACCCACCCCGTGTTCCCCAAAGTCTTACGTGAAAAATGATACCTCACTTGTGTGGGTCGGCCCAGTGCCCGCGACAGACAGCAGCGTCTATGACAGCTACCACAAGCACCATCTCCACGCTGACTACAACTTTGTCTTTCTCGATGAAGACATCCTCGTCTATGACTCATACACCTAAACTCTCAATGCTAAAGATTACTCTGACCACTATGTCAACGACCACAAAGACGATCTCTCTGTCTACGGCAACAGCTCCCTGGCGACGACGACGAAGTCTCTCCCGTCGATATAAGACATTGCTCTTTTGATGTCGTAGTTGCCATCCGTATTGACAACCTCGTTAATAACCCCATGGACAAGAGGAAAAATTAGGAAACAAGACAAAATAACACATTTATCTCCTACATATAGCTCTCCAAGCAAGGTGTCACCATTGCTGCCAGCCCACCTGTTGGAGGAAGAAGATTTGGATGAGGAGGGACCCCTTGGGGTTGTGCACAGCCCATCCGAGCGGCATTTCAAGTTTAGGACGACAACTAAAATGAGGGTGAATATATGAGGAGCAAGGGTATTATGCACCCCAAGACCAATACCACCAACAATACCAAGAGTAAATGGTGTCTCTGCATTCTTCGTTTGTTACAGACCTGCAATTTATGCTCTCAGGTTACAGAAAGCGTTTTCCTCCTACTTCATCTATACTGCATAAGCCACATCACCTGTAAGATGTCCATCTGGGCACCCATATACCCCTCAGCATACGCCATTGTTACTGCCTACGTCGGTAAGACATATTCCACAATCAGCTCTCTTACAAGGCCCAGAAACTTCTGATGACGACAGAGAAGAGGGGGATGTAGGAGGTGGCTCTGTGTATACTATGCCAAATAAAGGTATAAAGTGCACAGAGTCTAGTGGATCGCCAGAGGCTTTACAGAGGCTAAAGTAGATAATACTAATGCTCTCTTTTTTGGTAGTGTGGCCGAGCAGTTAGGCTTATCAGAGGTCTGTGTTAAGCATTTGTTGTACACACTCAGGCAAGAAATGAATCTGAAAGAGACACGTTATTGATAGATTCCTTACCTTTAAATATCCCCAGGCGTCACACTGGATCCGTAAAGTTTTTCGTGAGCAGTAGCCCTGCGCGTTAGTAGGCGACGTCATGCAGCTCCACGTACATTGCTGGCGTCGTAGCCGCTGAGATGACGTTGTCGGAGCTACTTAGACGCGCCAACGCGCACTGACGTCAGTTCTGTTCTTTCCTTTTCCACGTCAGCAAGCACTGATCCGAGAGAGAGTGGTACTCCTATTCATATTTTTGACTTGTTTTCTGAGACTTGTTTCTCTTGTTTGTCGAGTACTCGACTTCTGGTGCAGTAGGGATGCCCTGGTCTCAGTCCTGTATGGACTGCCATCGGAGCATGTCGGTGGAAGACCCTCATGTTGTGTGTCTCTTCTGCTTCTGGCACGTCCATCACCCCGAGATGTGCCCTAGTTGTCGGGCCATGGCGCCGAAGACTTGCGGTAGCGTTTCTGACTGTTCTTTGTGGCTCGGCAATTGTTCTGCGCCACTCAAGGTCCCGTGCCCGTGGGCGGTCGAGGGGCCGATCGCGGTGCCTACACCATCATTCGTAGCATCAGGGTCAGGTAAGTCGAAGCGCCATACCAGGTCGAAGATGCGGCATCGCTCTTCGCCTACCCCTCACCGGTCGCGGGACGTGGTGGAGGGGGCGGGTGGTCATTCCCCTGCGGGTCCGGTGGAGCCTCCATTGTTGCCTGTGGCCTACCTGCCTTCTTCGGGGCCGTACGTGTCTCTGGAAGGAATACAAGTGTTCCTATCGGCCATGGGCCGTTTATTTGCCCCTTCGGGTCCTTCTGGAGCGCCTTTGGGCCCCGTGGAACCGTTGGGTGGTTCTGACTCCGTGCCGCCGCCTTTGGCCCTGGCAACGCCGGCAAAATACCCTGGGACGCCGATGGCTTCGGACTCGGCGCCGCCGCTGGCTCCGGCCTTGGCACCGCCACTGGCTTTGGCCTTGACGCCGCCAGCTGGCTCTGGCCTTGGTGCTGCCAGCTGGCTCTGGCCTCGGCACCGCCGCTGGCTTCGGCCTCGGCGCCTCCGCTGGTTCCGGCCTGGGCGCCAACGATTGCTCCGACTTCAGCGCCTATTGTCCACCAAATCCTAGCCCGGGACAGGAACATTTCTCCATTTCCCCAGCCTCCTCGTCCTTCTCGGCCTCTCAAACAGCCGACAGCCAACGGCAATGACTGGGAGGGGTCTAGGGACCCTCTCGCAGCTCAGTGTGGGGATGAACCACACTAGGATGCCAATGTGGAGGATCTGAGCGATCTGGAATTTATCTCCACGCCCCGGTACACTTGCCTCTTCCTCCGTGGCTACGGAGCAGGATGGTACATTTTCTGTGGTGTTGTGCTGGGCGACTGAGGCTCTTAACCTCAAGCTCCCTACGGTGTCTCTCAGGACCAATCTCCTGACTGAGGTGATTCGGCCAGGGGCCTCCTCCACGGAGCCGCTGCTGCCCTTTAATCACGCACTTACTGACGTCCTCTGGGCGCCTGGTCCGCGCCTCCCACAGGTACTCCTGTGGGTAGGAGTGTGGCACAACGGCAGCCCCGGGCGACCCCAGTTTCCTCACATAACACCCGACACTGGACAGTCTGGTTGTCCAGGCCTCTGCTTCTCCTAGCGCATTCCCTCCCGCACCTCCGGATAGGATACCCCCCAAAAAAAGGGGGTTGAGCGGTCTGGGAACAAGGTTTTACCTCTGTCACTTCTGGACTGCGGACAGTGCATACTGCATGCCTTTTGGCCCGCTATTTCCACTCTGTGTGGGACACAGTGGCGCTGGTGCTGCCTCAGTGTCTGACGGATGCTCGGACAGTACTCTCCCAAGCAATTACCGAGGGGAGAGATGCAGCAACGTTTACTATACGTGGTGGCCTTAATACCGCCGACTCCCTCGGCAGAGCAATTTCCACAACTGTGACGCTCCGCCATTCCGCCTGGCTCAGAGCCACAGGCTTCTCAGGGGATGTCCTGACTGCTTTGTTGGACATGCCTTTTGATGGCACGCGCCTCTTTGGTGACAACCCTGATGGCACGTTGGAACTCTCTCGGGCAACAGCCCAGTCCTTGGGCCTTTCCACCACTGCGCACGGGTCTGCCTTTCATTCCTTTCCTGGCAAGGACGAGGCACCCAAACACGTTCCTTTCAAAGCCGCCGGCCTGCGCAGCAGTACTCTCGGCGCAAGGGGACCCGCAGGGGTGGGTCACAGGGCCAGCGGCCGGGTCAGTCCGCCGCCGCTCCTGCCACCACGGTCTCTAAACCTTCCTAGTCTAGGGTTTTCGGGCCCACCAAACGCCTGTGGGCGGCACGATTCGCTATCGCCTCACCCACTGGTGCACCATCACTTCGGACAGTTGGGATTTGGAGATAGTCCGAAGGGGCAATTCCCTCCCATTCCAGACTGCCCCTCCGGCCGTGCCCCTCCGTACCACCGCATGTCAGGGGATCACTTTGCGCTTCTCCAGCAAGACGTTCCGGCCCCCTTGGTCAGAAGGGGCCGTCCGACGCCAATAGTAGGTCGTGGTTGTTATTTCCAACACTTCTTGATTCCAAAGAAGGACAAGGGCCTGCGTCCTCTTTTAGGCCTCCGGTACATCACTTACTTCCTTCGGCAGACAAAGTTCAAAATGCAGTTTCAGTTCACCGTACTCCCTTTCGGCCTTCCCAGCGCCCCTCGGGTGTTCACAGAAGTGATGGCGGTGGTCGCAGCTCATCTGCGCATATCAGGGGTTTCAGTCTTCCCCTATCTCGACTACTGGTTGTTGACAGCGGGCTCGCCCCAAGCAGTTGCCTCACACCTCCAACCTATGGCCCACCCCTTGCATTTGCTGGGGCTCTCCATACACGTGCCGATGTCGCATCTGGCTCCCTCTCAGAAGCTCCTCTTCTTCGGAGCGGTTCTGGACACGGCGCGATTTCGGGTTTTTCTTCCCTAACAGCGCGTCCATCAGCACCAGATCCCTCTTCTTTCCCCAACCGGAGCACACAGTGGTAACAGGTGTGTCTCTTCAGGGATGGGGCGGCCATATGGGGGAGGCGGAGATCAGAGGCCTCTGGCCTCCGGCGGAGTCCGAGCTTTGTAACAATCAGTTGGAGCTTACGGCGATCCTGCTTGCACCCAAACCATTCCTTCCCTCTGTCCAGAGGACAGTAGTGCAGGGGTTCTCAGACAGCACCACTGCCATGTGGTACTGCAACTAGCAAGGCGGGGTGGGGTCGTGGACCCTATGTCAGGAGGCTCTGCACCTCTGGACGTTGCTGGACCGCCAAGGCATTCTTCTGGTGGTTCAACACTTGGCATGTTCTGTGCACGCCAGGGCGGACAAACTCAGCCGCCGGTGCATCTTGGATCACAGATGGCGTCTTCACTCGGAGGTGGCACAAGGTCTCTTTCAGCAATGGGGAGAACCTTGGTTAGCCTTATTCGCCACCAAACAGAACACGCAATGTCAGCAGTTCTGCGCGTTGGAGTTTCCAACGCAGCACTAACTCGGAGACGTTTTTCGTCGCAAGTGGAGTTGCGGTCTGTTGTATGCCTTTCCGCCTATACCACTTCTACCCAGAGTGCTGGTGAAGATCAGAAGCGACCGGGCCCAAGTTATTCTTGTGGCACCGGACTGGGCTCTAGGAGTTTGGTGTCCCGAGCTACTCCGTATGAGCGTGGATCCTTCGATCTTCGGGAGGATCTTCTGTCGCAGCAACAGGGGACGGTCCTCCACCCCAACCTGTCCAGCCTCCACCTCCTTGCGTGAAGATTGAGCGGCGACAGTTGATTCCATTTGGCTTGCCTCCAAAAGTTTGTAATGTGATTCTGGCAGCCTGGCGTTCCTCGCCTAAACTGTATACGCCTGCCGGTGGAACAAATTTGTGGCATGGTGCACAGCGAAAGCTGTGGACCACCCATCCCTTTTCTGCCTCTCTTTCTGGGGTCTTATTGTTCCTTCTCTCTTTGGCCCAGCAGGGCTCTGCTCTGGGCACTGTTAGAGGCTACCTCTCTGCTCTTTCAGCCTTTTTTCAGGCTGTTGTCCTTAGATTTCTCAAAGTCATTACTCACCTTTTCCCTCCTATTCCTTTTGTGATGCCTCACTGGGACTTGAACCTGGTTCTCACACACTTAATATGTGCTTCCTTTGAGCCTCTTCATACCTGTCCTTTACGGTTATTGACTTTGACAACTGTCTTCCTGGTGGCTATCACCTCCGCTAGGTAGGTGCGTGAACTCCAGGCTCTTTCAGGAAAACCTCCTTTCCTGGCGGTTCATCCGGACTAGGTTGTGCTTCGGCCACGTCCCTCCTTTCTACCAAAAGTAGACACTGCCTTTCATCTGGGGCAAAATATCACTCTGCCCACTTTCTTTCCACCTCCACACCCTCCCAGAGAGGAAGAGAGGCTCCACCGTCTGGACCCAGAACGTGCGCTTTCATCTACCTCAACCACACACAACCGTTCCGGTTGGATGACCAGCTCTTGTTTGGCTACTTGGGCGCCAAGAAAGGCCGGGCTGTGCACAAGCGGACTATCTCCCGCTGGTCCTGTGCATTAAAGCCTGTTACTCTCTGGCTACAAAGGAACCTCCGGTAGGACTGCGCGCCCATTCTACCAGGGCGACAGCAGCTACTACAGCATTGGCACGCGGTGTCCCCCTGCAAGACATCTGTCAGGCAGCCACTTGGGCCTCGCAGCATACTTTCACTAAGCACTATTGCCTTGACAGTCAAGTCTGGAGAGACGGCTTCTTTGGCCGTTCAGTTCTCCATGACTTTCTGGTGTAATCTCACTTCGCAGACCCACCACCGGGGTTGGTATTGCTTGGGTATGTATTCTAAGGTAAGGAATCTATCACTAACGTGTCTCTTTCAGATGCACAAGTTACTTACTTGTGTAACGATATATTTGTAAGAGACATTAGTTAGTGATAGATTCCTTACCACCCGCTCATCCTCCCCGTTCTGCGAACTTTTCTCTAGGGTTCAGGGCCCTAGTTATATTGCACCAGTAGTCGGTCTCTGGCATGGCTCTGTGTTCCTGGCGCGGAAAAGTCGTGTACAGAACTGACGTCAGCGTGCGTGGGCATGTCTAAGTAGCTCCGATGACGTAATCTCGGCGGCTACGACGCCAGCGACGTACGTGGTGCTGCACGACGACACCTACCGACGCGCAGGGGTACTGCTGACGAAAAACTTTCCGGATCCAGTCTGACGCCTGGCGATATTCTAAGGTAAGGATTCTATCACTAACTAATGTCTCTTACAGATATATTGTTACACAAGTGAGTAACTTGTGCTTTCACACACTGAATGACTAAATCCGAGACCAATTGTTGTAAAAATATTACTTTTTATATGTCTATTACTTGGAATCAAAGATATTTTGTTGCACTAAAATATATTTTGCAATATCACAGTTTTTAAGTTTAAAAAGTGGACACTTTTTCAAACAGTTCAATGTTAACCAATGGGAGGATAACAATCACACAATTTCACAGGCAAGTACACAACTTACAAATCCAGTCTTCGGGGTTTTAGCCCAACACTGGGCAAGGGTCACAGAAATGTAGAGACTGCACCACCAGCGGCACTGGGGCGGCTGGGTGCAGATGTCACATTCGGTCACTGGGCCCAATGTTAGCCAATGGAGACTGGGGCACACAAAGAGGTGTTGGTTGCAGGTAGGTACCCATGGTTTCAGGGCACAGGCCCCGGAGGTTTAAGCAAGCAATGGGGGGGGGGGGGCATAAGGCAGCTCCAATCATACACCACCAGCATTGCAGGGGCGGCCAGGTGCAGGGTGCAAAGACTGCGTCAGGCGCCCAATGCAAGCAGATGGAGGAACTTGGTTTCACAAAAGAGGGTGCAGGCTCGGACCAGGAGGCTGAACGAAGGTGACCAATGACTGGGTAGGTAAGTTGGGATGTCGTTGGATGCCTGGGTACCATTGGCTGAGCTCCCCAAGGTGGGGGGCTGCGGATGCAGGAGTACCTCTAGACGTCGGAAAATCTACCCCAAAGCCGGTCGTGGTCAGGGGGACCCTTCATGTTGAGGCTGCAGGCCTCTTCGTGGAGTCCAGGAGAGGACATCTGCTGATGGTTTCGAGGTCAGGATCGATGAGGAGTCTTTACTGGACTGGTGGGCCACTCAGACTGTGGCTGTGGGCGTCGGGTGCAGAGTGGGCAGGACTCGTGGATCCAGAAGGCGAGGGAGTCCTTGGTGTGGGTTTCTTTCTGGACAGGGCCACTGTCCTCAGGAGCTCTTCATCTTTAGGGAAGGCATGCAGTCCTCCCAGGGTTGTGGAGGTCGTTGGGCCTGCAGGACGAGTTGCTTCTTCGAGGGCTGGGGCCAAGTCAGTTCTCGTCTGAAGTCTTCACTGCTACACAGCTCTTGGATTCTTCTTCTTCTTTAGGTCACCAAGAATCTGATGATCAAGGTTCAAGGGTGCCCCTAAATACTCAATTTAGGGATGTTACAGGTATTGGCAGGTAGTAGCCAATGGGATATTTACCTTTTAGGGTGACTACACACTTTGTATGTCCCCTCCCTGTGGGAAGGGTGCATCCCCTAATTCTATTGGCAAAAATCCTTCCATCCAACATGGAAGATTTTCTAAGAAGGGATTCACTTCAGCCCAGGACACATAGGGGGTGGTCCTGGCTGAGAAGGGACACACTTCTCCTTCTTACTAATTTTCCAACTAACCTAGCTGCCAAAAGTGGGGCTTGGTCAAGGAGGCGGGCATCTCCACTAGCTGGAGAGGACCTGGTTAGCATTATAAAGGGCAGGAAGCCTTTGAGGCTCACCGCCCTGAATGCTATTCCTGCTTGGGGGTTGGTGAGAAGCACCTCACCTACAGCAGGCTCTGTTTCTGACTTACAAGAGCACAAAGCTCCCACCTCAGGGGGCCATAAACTTTTCTGAGTGGCAGGCCGGTGCAGACCAGTCAGCTGGACACCAGAGAGTTGGTCGTTTTTACGGTGCCATCTCTAAGATGCCCTCAGAGTGCAGTTTACAATAAATCCAGCACTGGCATCAGTGTGGGTTTATTGTGCCAAGGCGTTTGTTACCAAACTTCTCAGTGTTCAGTAAAGCCATCATGGAGCCGTGGAGTTCTAATGACAAACTCCCAGCCCATATACTCAGTATAGCTTAACTGCACGTACAGTGTCTAAGAATGGACTTAGACACTGTAGGGGCATATTGCTCATGCAGCTATGCCCTCACCTGTGGTATAGTGCACCCTGCCTTAGGTCTGTGAGGCCTACTAGAGGGGTGACTTGCCTATACCACAGGCAATGGTTGTGGGCATGGCACAGATGAGTGTCAGACATGTAAATTCTTAAGTTTTGTTTGCACCAAACCACACAGTCTGCAATGGTAGTGAGTATGTGTTTGGTGAGGGATCACTGAGGGTGTCACAATACATGCTGAAGCCCTTATAGACCGTCTCTGTTCACAAGGCTCTTGGTACCACTGGTACCTTTAATTTGCATGTGGGCCAGAGGTGTGCCAATTGTGGAAACAAAGGTACAGTTTTGGGAGAGAACACAGGCACTGGGAACCTGATTCGCAGGGAGCTAGTGCAACTCAATCAAAGTGCATCAGATATCAGGCAAAAAGAGGGCGATAACCATGCAAAAAGAGGCACTTTCTTTCACAGATGTCTCAAATGCTTCCTGCAAAGAAGTAAGAGCAGCCTCAAGACTGAGCAGTTATTAGTAGTCTATGGACAAGGCAGTCAAGACACTGCAGTGACCAAACCAATCATTGCCAGATGGATCTCGGTAGCAATTTAATTTTGCCATACCAAGGCGGGCAAGCCTTTGGTGAGAAGAGCGAAAGTGCATTTAACTAGAGCACTCTCCACTTCGGCTGCTCTGTTTGCAGGCATTCCACTGGAGCGAATATGCCTGCTGCAATGTGGAAGAGTGCCCACATGTTCACTCAGCACTACTCCCTGGAATCAGCACATCATACTGACACAGATGGGGGTCAGGCGGTATTACATCATCTATTCTAATAAGGTGAGCCTCTTTATATAGAGGTTTTTTCTTCATTATTTTCCAGATGTTAAATGTCCCCTGACATTTGTATGGGACTGCTTAACAGTTTCTATCATTTTGCTTCTTTAAAGTTTTTGCACATAAATGCTTATCATCTTAATTTTGATAATGAAGATGTTTGCTTGTCGATATATGTGGATATATGTATCTGAAAGAGACACGTCAGTGATAGATTCCTTACCTTAGACTATCCCCCAGGCGTCAGACTGGATCGGAAAGTTTTCGTCAGCAGTACCCCTGTGCGTCGGAAGGGGGTGTCGTGCGGCTCCGTGTCCGTCGTAGGCGTCGTGATCGCCGGGATGACGTCGCTGCAGCTACTTAGACGCCGCCCTCACACGCTGACATCAGTTCTTTCTTTTTCCACGCCAGCAAGATCCAGAGAGAACGATACCCTGAGTCAATTTTTGACTGAGTTTTTTTGGGACTTTTTGTCTCTGTTCTTTTCAGTCTTTTTACTCCTGGTGTATAGGGATGCCTGATTTTAAGTCTTACGAGGCTTGTCCCCGCATGATGTCGGTGACGGACCCGCACCGCGAGTGTCTCTATTGCCTGGGGCGCGACCACGACCCCTCGTCGTGCCCCGACTGCCGGGCCATGGCTCAGAAAACTTTGCCGGAGCAGGTCCGAAAGTTGCTTGAGGCCCGGGAGTCGGCTCTGCGCCGTTCAAGGTCCCGGTCCCGTTGGAGGTCGAGGAACCGGTCGCAGGGCCGCCACCATCGTTCGACGAATTCTTCGCACTCGGGGTAAGGTAAGATGAATCACAAGAAGTCTAAGAAGCAGCATCGCTCTTGGCCTTCCCCTAGCCTGTTGCACGACATGGCTGAGGGTGCGGGTGGTGCCACCCTCGCGGCTCCGGAGGAGCCTAGGCAGTTGCCGACGGCCTACCCGCCTTTCCCAGGTCCATCGGCGACTCCAGCCCAGCTACAGGAATTCCTGTCTGCTATGGCCCACCTATTTGGCCCGTTAGAACCCGCCGGCACACCTTCGGGCCCCGCAGGCCCGACCGGGGGTCCTCGCCTTCCTTCGTGCCGGCTCCGGACCCGACGTCATCGACGGCTCCGGCCTCGGTGCCGCGAGACTCCTATGGATCCATGCCTGGATCACAGCCAATACCAGTTGAGCTCATACGACCTCCACCAACATTGGTGCCGGCCGGCACCCAGGCCGATGCCGTCCCCGGCTTCCACCCCGATGTGGAGACAGTGCCGGACCGGTGTCGACCGAGGCCGATTCCAACGCCGATGGGGAATTTCTATCCCTTTCTCCATCCACCTTCTTTCCCACCTGCTCCACAGGTGACGGAGGATGGGGGGGGACTGGGAGGACCCTCTCGCAGCCCACTGCGAGTTAGAGCAGGACTGGGAAGAAGATTTGGAGGACACAGTTGGACTGGATTTTTCTCCAGAACCTGGCGCACTGTCTCCTTCTACCGTGGCTACCGAGCTACTTATTCAGAGGTGTTGCGTAGGCGGCCAAGGCTCTCCACCTCGAACTCCCTACAGTGGCCGTCAGGACTAACCTCCTGACAGAAGTGTTTAGGCCAGCGTCTTCCTCTGCGAAGCTGCTGCTGCCCTTCAATGACGCACTTTCTGACGTTCATTTGGGCTTGGTTGTCCAAGCCTCTGCGTCCCCCAGCGCATTCCCTTCCGCACCACTGGACAGGGAATCCAAGAAACTGGAGCAATTTGGGAAGAAGATTTTCTCTAACCCGTCCAGCCTACACCTCCATGCGTGGAGATTGAGCGGCGACAGTTGATTCCATTTGACTTGCCTCCTCAAGTCTGTGATATCATTCTGGCAGCCAGGCGTCCCTCCACTAAATCAGTATATGCCTGCAGGTGGAACACATTTGTGGCATGGTGCACAGAAAAGGTTGTGGATCCCCTTTCTGCCCCTCTTTTAGAAGTCCTTTTGTTCCTTCTTTCTTTGGCCTGGCAGGGCTGTGCTCTGGGCACTATTCAGCCCTCTCTTTTCAAGTCCCCTGTCGTAAATAGATTTCTCAAAGTCATTACTCACCTTTTCCCTCCTATTCCATTTGTGATGCCACAGTGGGACTTTAATCTAGTTCTGACTTATTTGATGTGCGCTCTTTTTGAGCCACTTCACAACTGTCCTCTTCATTTACTAACTTTGAAGACTGCTTTCCTGGTTGCCATCACCTCCGCTAGGCGTGTCAGTGAGCTCCAGGCTCTTTCCTGTAAACCTCCTTTTCTGTCGGTTCATCCGGACAAGGTTGTGCTTCGCACTCGTCCTTCTTTCTTGCCAAAGGTCGTTACTCCTTTCCACACAGGGCAAACTATCACCTTGCCCACTTTCTTTCCGCCTCCGCACCCTTCCAGAGAGGAAGAGAGGCTCCACCGTCTGGACCCAAAACGTGCGCTCTCATTTTACCTGAATCACACACAACAGTTCCGGTTGGATGACCAGCTCTTTGTTGGCTACGTAGGCGCCAAGAAAGGCCGGGCTGTACACAAGAGGACTATCTCCCGCTCAGTCATCTTGTGTATCAAAGCCTGTTATTCTCTGGCTAAAAAGGAGCCTCCGGTGGGGCAGCGCGCCCATTCTACCAGGGCGACAGCAGCTACTACTGCATTGGGACGTAGTGTCCCCCTGCAAAACATTTGTCAGGTAGGCACGTGGGCCTCGCTGCACACTTTTACTAAGCATTATTGCCTTGACAGCCAAGTCCAGAGAGACATCTTCTTTGACCGTTCTGTTCTCCTTGACTTTCTGGTGTGATCTTGGTTCGCAGACCCACCACCGGGGTTGGTATTGCTGGGGTATCCATTCTAAGGTAAGGAATCTATCACTAATGTGTCTCTTTCAGATGCACAAGTTACTTACCTTCGGTAACGATATATCTGTAAGAGACATTAGTTAGTGATAGATTCCTTACTACCCCACCCATCCTCCCTGTTCTATGAACTGATTTCTAGAATTAAGGTCATCCCTTTCAGGGCCCTAGTATCAATGCACCAGTGGTCAGTATCTTGCATGGCTCTGTGTTCCTGGCGCAGTCGTGTACAGAACTGACATCAGTGTGCGAGGGCGGCGTCTAAGTAGCTGCCACGACATCATACCGGTGATCACGACGCCTACGACGGACGCAGAGCCACACGACGCCACCTTCCGACGCGCAGGGGTACTGCTGGCGAAAACTTTTCGGATTCAGTCTGACACCTGGGGGATATTCTAAGGTAAGGAATCTATCACTAACTAATGTCTCTTACAGATAAATTGTTACAGAAGGTAAGTAACTTGTGCATTTCCCTCATTTAGCTCTTTAAATGCTTTATCTACAAATGAATATTAACATTATCCACCATCCACTAAGGGTAATCTCATTTATCATGATACTGCTTGCAATTCTGATTCAAGCATGTGCATCTATGAAATATACCCCAATACTGGATCAGAAAATAAGATACTTACCTGTACATGTAGTTATCCAGTATTGGTATCTTTCAAAGATTCAGATGCCAAGGGCCATTATAGGGTATAGTACTTTTATTATACTGCATCATTATGGTAGCGTGGGAATGATTGAAGCATGTGAATCTATGAACGCTAGTAATACTGGAAAACTGCAGATACAGGTATGTATTTTCTTCTCCAGTATTGGACTCTTTCATAGATTCACATGCGCCCCACCCTCCTCCCCTGAGAAGCTCACCTTCTCTCTCTTGCTCTCTTTCCACTACGTGGATGTATTTCCTACACTCGTGCTTTGAAAATCTGAGGGACTAGAGCTTCTCACAGGAGTGTTCTAGAAGGCAGGGCATGCTAATTGGTTCAAACCTAAGTTTGGTCTCTTTTTAAAAAATGACTAGGGTAAGTTATAAAAGAGAAGGGCCTAGGGCCTTTCTAGTCTATGTTGAACATTGCTTCGCTATTATAAGCTACCATGGGACTCCCATCTTGTCGACGGGCAATGATTCAAGCATGTGAATCTATGAAAGATTCTAATGCTTGGGAACTTCAGTTGCAGGTAAGTATTTTATGTTCTTCCATCCGCCCCACGCATCTCAAATACCTACCAGGTCAAGCACACACTTCAGAAAAGTTCAGCTGTTCTGAAAATAGACTATCCAGCCAGAAAGCTCACTGACAGCTAAACCACTTGCATGGCGTACACCGCTAATGGGCCAACACTCTCAAACAGATGTTCAGGGAGTGTTGCGACTGGGAATCACACCAGGTCAAGCTTAACAAAGTCTTCCTCCAGTGAAGCCTGCTGAACCTTAATCCCACCTAAGATGTATCAGTAAGATGAAAAGGGAAGCGTGCCACCTTATCTGCATTGCTTCTGTGTAGCCAAGATAGTTTTGATTTACATCTCTAAAACTCTTCCAATACCATTGAGTGCGTATCCGGATCTCCTCTGGCTGTTCAACAGCCAAAATCTGCCCCACACTATAGAATCAACAAATCTATCTGCTTGGCTCCTGAACAAAATGAGTTCTCACACCTAGATGTTCCTGTAGTTTGCTTAGAGAAATAATGTCATAGGCTATAACAGTTTCAACAAATAAAATGTACTTAACAAAATGGATAAGGTTGTGTTTGATGTGTCTCAAAATACTTTCAGCTCTCCTCTGCCGTGACTCAGCACATTTTTCAATACATGTTGCATTTAGCACACCCGGGCTAATACATGCTTCTGTCACGGTGTATCTATCAGTAGTCTCTTGGTTCTGGTGTGCGTCAGATCAACCATTGTTGTGATCCAACTAAGTCAGCAGACCGTATATTTAGAGACTTCACTCCAGTTAATTTTCTTCTTTCGGATAGGTGAGAACTGAACACTGTTCTAGCCCAACTAGTGTAGGAAACCTTTTAAACCTATACACTGAGCAGGCATCAAGTAGGTCTCCTGGTAGGTTGCTCTCGTGGCCTTACCTTCACCAGGAAGGTCACCAATATACCAGCTTTTACAAGCAAGGATCCTTTTCTTTTTTTAATTCTTTTTATTATAGACAAATAATAAACAGTACAGATCCACAGGCGTTGCAGTCATCGCACTTCTTTGGCTTTGGTAGAATATCATTACTTCCTTTACAATCAATAGGTCAACAATATTGTGGTAAGGCCCACCCCCTACATCTCCAAGTCTTCCAGGGAGGTCCGATCTGGTAGTTTGGGCGGAGACCATATATCTCCTCTATAAGAGTTCTACTTACCCCATATTTCATCCACTTTTTCGGGCATCCCCTGGACACATACACTGTTTTCTCTCGGAACATACACCAATCCATATCCTCAATCCATTTCCTTACTGTTGGTGTCTCCGGTGCTTCCCACTTTTTTGCAATGTTTCTCTTTGCTACAATTCCCCCTAGGGTCACCCACAGCTTCTCTTTAGTTCCTATGTCAGTTGGCTCCCAAATATTCAAAAGGCACAACTTTGGATTTAGTTCTAGGTGAGTTCTCAATACTTCCCCCATGCACTGGAGGACTGCCTCCCAATATGTCACTGTCCGTGGGCATTCCCATAATATGTGTAGAAACTTACCCTGTAAGGATCCTTTTTAAGGTTCTTTGAGGACAAGCTCAACTTGCTGCCTAATCCACTATGCCTCCCCTAAGTACTTATGGGTTTCCATCTCAACATACCAGTGGTCCTAAATGTTATTGTACAAGATCCTCCCAATGCAGCGGAACAAGTGAAGCATTCTGTACATTTGCTTAGAAATATCAAATTCTACACTGATAGAGCAAATAATGTTAGGAAATCCAATTGGCATCCTGTTGGTTTTGAAAATCTCAGAAAGGCGGTCACCTTTCGAAAACAGAGGATAGCAAGATGGCTAGAGGCTGCAACATCATCCTTTGTCACATGAAGGTACTTCAACCCCATTGCTGTACTGTAACTATGTGCTGCGCTGCTGGCAGACTCACTTGGAATAATTCTCGATGTATTTACACAACATTACTGCTTGGATGCTGACGTGGAAGGTGAAGCTGCAGCGCACCATGTGGTATTTCGACATCTATTTAGTTAACCGCTTTTGACTTTTCAGACAATAACCTGCCTTTTCATAATTTTGGTATGCTGTTTGCTTTTCTGATTCAAGCATGTGAATCTATGAAAGAAAAAGTGCTAGAGAGGAAATATTTCCTAAACTGTAATTATAACCCAAAATTGTTGTTATCTTTAATAGATTTTACACTTGGCCCAGCATCTTGTTCAGGGTGAGGTTCAATTACCCACTGTATCCTTTCATTTTTCTGTTACCCAAAGTCTGAGTGTAGCCCCTTGGGGGCAAGTTTAGTGCAATCTCACCTGATTGGCTGAAGTGAGGGTTTTTTCCAGTGAGGTGATTGTGCTACTGGCACAATTTAAAGACTTTCAGGCACAGCTACAGTTGATTCTGTCATTTTAATGTTCCCGGACATGAGGAATGATTTAAGCATGTGAATCAATGAAAGATACCAATGCTTGACAGCTATAGTTGCAGGTAAATAACCTATTTTGTATATCCCCGCTTTGTGTGTCACTGGCCTTACTTCCCGTGTTTGTCTCCATTGTTTCTGTTGGGAGGCTGCTTCATGCAATTGCTGCTTTTCTGACATATATTTCTATATGTGAATACATAGGTTTATTTATTTATTTAAAAGAGTATACCATTACTAAACGTCAATCCCTCTTCTCGCCTTCTACTAACATGCAGTGGGCTCAAGCTCTAGATATATTGCTCTAATGCAAACTCAAACCTCTTGTACTGTGTTTTATTTGCGAATATGAACATCCCTCACACTGTGTGCCTCACAAAAGACGTGCGATTTGAACCATTCACCATTTCGGTCTTCTCATGTTGTATTTAGTTTGTCTCAAATGTGTTGGTGTTATTTGGTTAAAGCTTTATAGAGATGACCTGTCTGTGTTTGCCCTGCAGAGCTGCATACGCTGTGGCAGAATGAGGAACGGGCCGCCATTTCTTCTGGGAAAGTGAATGAGATCTGGCACCGCAGGCATGACTATTGGTTGTTGGCTGGCATTGTGCTGTATCCTTTGCTGAAGTCTCCACAAACTCTTATCTAAGGTCCCTTCTTTTTTGTTAGTATGTTATATTTTGTAAAGCGAATTGGGGACCTCAAATGTAACACTTCTTTCCCTTTTTAATGTCTTATCTCAATCCTTCAGTGTTCGTCCTGTTTTTCTTTCCTTTTTGAAAAAATTTCGTTGATTTAAATTTGTGTTCCCCTTGCAAATCTCTTTACCTTGTTTATCTCTTTCCTCACGTCTTCGCTCTCTTCCCTGATCCTCCTTTTTCAGCTTATCATTTCTTCCTACCTATCATTTATTTTTTCCTTATCTTTCTCTTTTATTGTTTGTCTTGCATTTACCCCATCTAAATGTCTCTCACATAATTTTTGGTTATGTTTTACTGTTATAAAACAGTAGAATATTGTGAATGTGCCCAAAGTGAGTCAGAAGATGTTAAAAAACTCTTATTGTTATCAATTCCTCATGATACAACATTTAGCATTTAGCTTCTTCCAAGCATTACAATACTTGAGCGTTCCTTAATGTTCTGTGCAGTCATGGCTATGCTCGATGGCAGGATATTCAGAATGACAACCCCTTTGCTATAATAAATGAACCCTTCAAAACAGAAGCTAACAAAGGCAACTTTTTGGAGATGAAAAATAAGTTCTTGGCCAGGCGGTTTAAGGTAAGGAATGGTCCTGGCTCATAATCCATGTCTATGAAGTGCATTTAGTAAAGACGAAGTGTGTGCCTTGTCGCTGTGGTTTTGGGAAGGTGTGAAGGGTGATGTCCAGCTTCGAATGATGCTGACATGACCTTTTTCGTCAGCAATACCCCTTGCGCGTCGCTATGCGTCGTCTGCGGCTCCGCGTCCGTCATCGTGCGCCGGTATGACATCATCGGAGTACTTAGACTCCGCCCTCGCGCGCTGACGTCGGTTCTTCTTTTTTCCGCGCCAGACAGCGTCGTTTCGGGAAGAGCTTACCCCTTAGTCACTTTTTGACTAAACTTTTTTGACTATTTTTGGTCTTCTGTCGACTCGACTCTGGTGCCGGTAGGATGCCTGGTTTTAAGGCCTGTGACTCCTGTCATCGACTGATGTCGGTGACGGACCACCATCGCCGGTGCCTTTACTATCTGGGGCCCGACCACGATGCGAAGTCGTGCCTCGACTGTCAGGCCTTGACCTCAAAGGCTAGGCGGGAGCGGTCCCGTAAGCTTCTCGAGCTTTGGCACTCTGCTCTGCGCCGTTCACAGTCCCGGTCCAGGAGGAGGTCCAAGGACCGGTCGCGGAGCCGCAGTCACCATCATCGCTCGTCGGGCTCGAAGTCTGCGGGTAAGTCGAAGCGCTCAAAGAAGTCCAAGAGGTGACACCGCTCTTCGGACTCCCCTCGCCGGTCGCGCGACTCGGTCGAGGGTCAGGGTGGTCTCACCCCCGCGGCTCCGTCGGAGCTGCTGGAGCCGCGTCCGTCTCCAAACCCGCCGGTCCCAGGGAATGACGCGACTCCGGCGGAGATCAGCGCCTTCCTCTCGGCCATGAGGGGCCTGGCTCCGCCGTCGACGCCTGCCGGCGCGCCTTCGGGCCCCGCGGGCTCGACTGGGCGACCTCGCGAGCCGGCGGCTCCGGCCCCGGCGCCGTCGACGACTTTGGTCCCGACGCCGCAGGTTCCCAAAGGATCCAGACCTGGATCTCTGCCGGCGCCGGTCGACCTCACAACGCCTCGACCGCCGGCGCCGACACCGGTTCCACCCCTGGCGCCATCCCCGGACGACGCCGTTCCCTGGTTTAGCCCCGGTCCGGGCCCGGCACCGCTCAACGCCGCATCCGACGCCGATGCATGAGCATTTCATCAACCGCCCGGCTCCGGTTATTCCTCCTGTTAATCAGGAATCGGAGGACGGGGGCGACTGGGAGGGGTCTGAAGACCCTATGGCCAGACAGGCCGAATTTCAGAGGACTGGGCAGACGAAGTGGGGGATGCCAGTGGTCTGGACACCTCCCCGGATGCTGGTTTCATCTGTCCTCCGACTGTGGCCTCGGAGGAAGGTGCAGCTTTTTCAGTGGTGCTGCGCAAGGCGGCCGATGCCCTTGGGCTGGAGTTGCCTGCTGTGGCCGTGAGGACTAACGTCCTCACAGAAGTGCTTCAACCATCAGCAAGCTTCACAGAGCCTCTGCTGCAGTTCAATGAGGCACTCATAGACGTTCTGCAGGGCACCTGGTCCAAGCCCTCAACAGTACCGCCTGTGGATCGGAACGTGGCCCGGCGCCACCGCCCTGCTCCGGGCGACCCCAGTTTTCTGTCCCAACACCCCACTCCCGAGAGTCTGGTTATCCAGGCCTCGACTACCCAATCTTCCTTCCAGTCCACTCCTCCGGATCGGGAATCCAAGAGGCTGGAACAGTTTGGAAAGAAGCTGTTCTCTTCCCTGAGTTTGGGTCTGCAGTCCTTAAATACCGCTTGCCTCTTGGACCGTTATTCCCACTCTCTGTGGGATACGGTGGAGGACGTGCTGCCCATGTGTCCGGAGGAGGCCCGGTCACGGCTCACCCAGGCGCTTGCTGATGGGCGAGATGCAGCACGGCATGCCATACTGTGTGGACTAGACACCACGGACTCGCTGGGGCGGGCAATTTCGACCACGGTGGCGCTTCATCGCCACGCCTGGCTACAGTCCACGTCTTTCTTGGGGGATGTCCAGAGTACCCTCATGGATATGCCCTTTGATGGCACTCGCCTTTTTGGCAAGAAGGCGGATAGTGCGCTGGCTCGTTTCAAGGACTCCCGGGCTACGGCCAAGTCCTTGGGTCTCTCGGCCCGCGGCCGCAAACTTCCGCCGTTCGTCCCTTTCGTGGCCAAGGAAGGGGCGCCTCCTCACGTCCGCCTAGCCACCGGCCGCAGAACCAACCTGCACGCGGTCGCGGATGTGGATTCCGCCGAGGCGGTACTGGAGGACAACGTGCCGGTCAGTCCACATCCACCCAAAGCCCTCAAAGCCCTCCTAGTCCAAGCTTTCAGGCCCATTCCACGCCAGTGGGCGGCAGAGTTCGCCATCACCTGCTTCACTGGCATTCCATCACGTCGGACAGGTGGGTGCTGCAAATCGTCCCTCTTGGCCAAAGAGGCCATCGAGCGCGTTCCTGGTCCAGAAGTAGGTCGTGGTTGCTATTCCCACTACTTTCTTGTTCCCAAGGAGGGCAAAGGGGGCCTACGCCCTATCTTGAACCTCAGGAGCGTCAACGCCTTCCTCTGGAAAGAGCGGTTCAGATGCTCACCTTAGCTCAGGTTCTGGCTGCCCTAGACCCTGGAGACTGGATGGTAGCGTTGGACTTGCAGGACGCTTATTTTCACATCCCCGTCCTGCCGGCCCACCGGCGTTATCTGCGGTTCACGGTGGGTTAGGAGCATTTTTAGTTCACCGTGCTTCCCTGCGGCCTCACCAGTGCCCCTCGGGTGTTCACGAAAGTTATGGCGGTGGTCGCAGCTCTTCTGCGCAGATCGGGGGTTCCAGTCTTCCCCATCTCGACGACTGGCTGTTGAAGGCGGGCTCACCCCAGGCAGTCGTCTCCCACCTCCAGACTACGGCCGACCTCCTGCATTTGCTGGGGTTCTCCATCAATGTGCCGAAGTCAAACCTGAGACCCTCCCAGAAGCTCCTCTTCATCGGAGTGGTTCTAGATTCGGCACAGATCCGGGCCTATCCTCCGGAGCAGAGGGTCCGGGATATTCAGGCTCTGATTCCCATCTTTCGGCCTCTATCCTGGGTTTCGGTCAGGTTGGTGCTGCGGCCTCTGGGGCTGATGGCCTCCTGCATCCTGTTGGTGCATTACGCCAGGTGGCGAATGCGGGCTCTGCAGTGGGACCTGAAGTTTCAGTGGGCCCAGCATCGTGGCAACCTGTCCGACCATGTCTTGATCTCGGAGGGCACTGCGAAGCAGTTGCAGTGGTGGCTCATGAACCGCGATTGGGTCAGCGGCAGATCCCTCTCCCTACCCCAACCGGAGCACGTAGTAGTGACGGATGCGTCTCTCCTGGGATGGGGGGGGGCCACATGGGGGAGGCGGAGATCAGAGGACTCTGGTCTCCGGCAGAGACTCGGCTCCTTATCAACCTTTTGGAGCTGAGAGCGATCCGACTTGCACTGATGGCATTCCTTCCCGTTGTCCGGGGAAGTGTGGTGCAGGTGTTCACGGACAACACCACCGCCATGTGGTATTGCAACAAAGAGGGCGGGGTGGGGTCGTGGACCCTTTGTCAGGAGACTCTGCGCTTCTAGACATGGCTGGAACACCAGAGCATCACCCTGGTGGTTCAACATCTGGCGGGCTCTCTGAACGCCAGAGCAGACGAACTCAGCCACCGGTGCATGATGGATCACGAATGGCGTCTAAACTCGGACGTGGCGCAAGGCCTCTTTCGGCAGTGGGGAGAGCCTTGGTTAGATCTATTCGCCACCGAAGAGAACGTGCAATGTCCGCAGTTCTGCGCGTTGGAGTTTCCAAGGCGGCACTCGCTCGGGGACACCTTTCGTCACGAGTGGAGTTGCGGTCTGTTGTAAGCCTTTCCGCCTATACCACTTCTGCCCAGAGTGCTGAAGAAGATCAGGCGCGACCAGGCCCAAGTCATCTTAGTGGCTCTGGATTGGGCACGAAGGAACTGGTATCCCGAGCTACTCAGTATGTCAATCGATCCTCCGACACGACTGCCTCTTCGGAAGGACCTTCTGTCGCAGCAGCAGGGGACAGTTCTCCACCCGAACCTGTCCAGTCTCCATCTCCATGCGTGGAGATTGAGCGGCGACAGTTGATGCCATTTGACTTGCCTCCTGAAGTCTGTGACGTTATTCTGGCAGCCAGGCATCCTTCCACTAAAACGGTATACGCCTGCAGGTGGAGCAAATTTGTGGCATGGTGCACAGCAAAGGCTGTGGATCCCCGTTCCGCCCCTCTTTCTGAGGTTCTCCTCTTTCTTCTCTCTCTAGCCCAGCAGGGCTCTGCTCTGGGCACCTTGAAAGGTTATCTATCAGCTATCTCTGCTTTCTTACGACTTCCTGATCAGCCTTCTCTTTTCAAATCACCTGTTGTTTCTCGTTTCCTTAAGGGCATTACTGACATGTTTCCTCCTGTCCCCTTCGTAATGCATCAGTGGGATTTGAATTTAGTCTTGACCTTTCTGATGTGCGCTCCCTTTGAGCCTCTTCACAATTGTCCTATTCGTCTTCTGACTCTTAAGACTGCTTTCCTGGTAGCTATCACCTCGGCTAGACAGGTGAGTGAGCCCCAGGCATTATCGTCTGAGCCCCCTTTTCTTTCTGTTCATCTGGACAAGGTTGTCCTCCGGACTCGTCCTTCCTTTCTTCCAAAAGTGTTAACTCCCTTTCACATCGGGCAATCTGTCACCTTGCCCACCTTCTTTCCGCCTCCGCATCCTTCGAAAGAGGAAGAGAGGCTCCACCGCCTGGACCCAAAACCGGCGCTGTCCTTTTATTTGGACCGCACCAAACAGTTCCGGGTGGACAACCAGCTTTTTGTTGGATACGTGGGTGCTAAGAAGGGAAGGGCAGTACACAAGCGGACCATCTCACGGTGGGTCGTATTGTGTATAAAGGCTTGTTACTCATTCGCTAAAAAGGACCCTCCTGTAGGGCTGAGAGCCCATTCCACCCGGGCCACAGCGGCTACTACTGCCCTGGGACGGGGAGTCCCTTTGCAGGACATCTGTCAGGCAGCAACGTGGGCCTCGCTGCACACGTTTGCCAAGCATTATTGCCTGGACAGCCAAGTCCGGAGAGATGGCTTCTTTTTCCGTTCTGTTCTTCAGGACTTTCTGGTGTGATCTTGGTTCGCAGACCCACCACCTGGGTTGGTATTGCTGGGGTAGCTATTCTAAGGTGAGGAATCTAATTAACGTTACTTACCTTCGGTAACTATCTATCTGTAAGAAACATTAGTTAGTTAGATTCCTCACCGACTCACCCATCCTCCCCGTTCTGCGAACCGACATCTAGGGTTAAGGCTATCCTTTCTAGGGCCCTAGATTTTTTGGCACCAGTGTCGGTCTCTTGCATGGCTCTGCGTTCCTGGCGCGGAAAGCTATGTACAAGAACTGACGTCAGCGCGCGAGGGCGGCATCTAAGTACTCCGACGACGTCATTCCGGCGCACGATGCCAACAACGGACGCAGAGCCGCAGATGACGCCTAGCGACGCGCAAGGGGTATTGCTGACGAAAAATCTCTTCCAGATCCAGCCTGACGCCTGGGGATATTATAAGGTGAGGAATCTAACTAACTAAGGTTTCTTACAGATACATCGTTACCGAAGGTAAGTAACTTGTTCGTTGAGATGTTGCTCATATACATTAACAGAAATCGGCTTTTGGTTGCATCCAGTTAATGATGCTGCATGAGAGAGATTCTGAGGAAAGTTTAGTGGATGTCCCAGAAGTATGATGCACAGCAAACAATCTATATATTCTCTACTTAAAATATCACCTAATGTTCTGAGAATGGTCATGGAAATGTTTTTAGTAAGGGATTTAGTTGGCAGCCATTTTGTAAAAGCCTGGTGATATTTTCATGTGGTGTAATCCCTTTCCCTTGGTTTTGATCTTATTTTCTTTTTTCACATTGCAGGATGATGATCAAACATTCTGTTCTTTTAGGTTTACTTTTGCAGCGGTTTTCTTTTATACTGTCGTCTTATTTTTTCCATTTGTCTTTGGATGAATTTCTGCATGGTTGTCAATCTTTTTCTTCCTTAAACACTGTTTCTGCATCGTAAAATCTTCATGATAGTCATAAATGCTGCTTCCTTTGTGGACCCTGGAGATAGATATAGATAAATCATCATATCGGGTAGCTTTTTTATTACCTGAATGTTTTGCATTTAGAATTGAAAAAAATACTAATTTTAAGTCTACACTGCAGAATCTTTGTTGCAAAAGAGATTAAAAATGTATGCCAGAAATGATAAAATACACTCTAGGAGGCCTACACTGAAATCTGTGAAAAAGACATCCTGTTTCTTTAAGATTCCAGGAGCTTTCTCTACCTAGTATGCATTGTACAGACAGTTGCCTCCCACAGCTAGTTCTTTATTCTATCTCCCGTAACTAGGATGTCAGTACACATGTGAGGTTTCACACCTCTGTTTTGGGAACAAAATTCAGTCATCTTTGTGATTTTTCACTTTCCCTGGATGTCTTTTATGTCCATCTACAGAGTGACGTGGAAGGAAATATTTGTCAGTCAGAATGCCTTCTCTTTGTTTATCGCTTTATGAAGAAGTCAGTCTCAGACGCATACAAGGTTTGTGTGGCAGCATCATACTCTGTGAAAGAATGCAATATTTGCCAGAAAATGCCAAAGAGGGACAATAACAGACCAGGTGGACATACGGCTCAAAGGAATGTACCAGGGAATGAGCGCAGAAGAGGAGAAAAGTATGAAGATCCTCTTATCATGCACCCTCTGGAAACAATCCGGTTCCTGACCAGAACTCCTTAAGGGGGAGATCTAGGAACAGAAGACAAGGTGAAAAACACCATAATTGTCATCACTTTCCACATTGTTCAAGGTCGCTAACAAGACTTATGAGATTGAAAGTTACAGTGCCTACTTTCTCTCCATTTAAGATGGGTTCAACATTATCTGCTCGCCACCACCATAGAGACCAGGGACATTGATCTTTCAAAGATGTGACGCCGTTGACAATGAAGACAATTTAATAATGTCAACAAACTTACCATTACCACTGACGTCAAAGAAGACCCAAGATCAACAGTGATAGGCCTTTATTGGAGACTACCTCTAAAAGGAAACATCGCTCGCTCTCCAAGAAATTATGTTGAACAAGATCACCTTCTCCATTGACGTTGAGAGGAACAAAAATAAATATATCACCATTAGTTTCAATGACGATGTCTGGTACTCTATCGCTTCATGCTTTTTCAATTGTCTTGTCAAAGTCTCTTTATTCAAGAGAACTGAGTCAGCTGGTCAGACTCTCATTCCAAGGTTCTCTACATCTTCTCTCCAAAACGCAAGAAAAAGAAAATAACAGAGAGTATATCTAGACCGCCTTAGGCTTTAACAACACCTGTTACTCTGGATCTTCATCCCCTTCCTTAAAGTCCCTTGAGACCTGTTATTATTTCATTTGAAGATCCCATTCAAGAGCACCTGCAACCTTTGAGAAATATTACTTATCTTAGTTTCATTCATTTTAATTGTAACTTTTCAGGCTATATGAAGAACAAGGTGGAATGCTGCCATAACAGAAACAGTGTCTCAATCCCCATCTCCCATCCATCCCTTCCCTGGATACCACCATAGTTCAGGGAATACACTAATTGCCAGTAGTAGAATATCAGTCATGTTTTGCCTTCAGTACCGGTTCTGCTATAGGAAAGCAGGCCCAAAGCCCGTAGGCGACTCAGGCATGTCAAGCTATGTGGTCCCGGTTGAGTTACTCTAGAATAGGGTTCCACATTCTGGGGAATTTGTCTGACATGTTCTAGAGTTCATGTGCTATCTTTTAGTATGCCAAGAGCAGCCAGTCTTTCTGTAGCCACATCCTGGTATTTAGAATGATGTCTTTTCCCATAGGCGTATTATAGTTTACTTGGTTGCTAGGAGAAGGTGAAAGATTCTATTCCCCTTGCAGGAGTGAAGGGGGTATGTGCACTCCTGGGGCAGATCCAGGAGGATCGATGCAGGGCCCGCTGTAAGGGTCATCCCTTCTATGTCTGCTGTGGTAGCCAAAGTCCTCCCGAACTTGATCCAGGCGTGGGCATGCCCACATGATATGAAAGATGGTCCCTGCCCCGCCACATCTACTGAGATTTGCTGCGATTCATTATATAGAGTCACACTGGTATATTGTGCCATTTTATAGTACTTTTCAGTCCTGAGCGTGTTTGGCAAAATTGGTTGTGCGTATGTGGATGGCATCCCATTGCTTTTCATTAAATGCCACCCCAGGCCCTTCTCCCAGCCATTCCTTTAGGGAGGGGTTATTTGAGTGAAATTAAGGAGCAGAGTGAAGTATATTTGTGATATTGTATCGTGAGGGTCTGTAGAAACTTCTCAACATATGTGAGGTATCTCGTTGCAGCGGCACGCACAAGGGGGCCAAACACCCAGTGTCTAATCTGTGGAACCTCTTGCCTTCCGGGATATGGATTGTCTGTTTGATGGTCTTGAACTGGTGGATGGAGCACCTATGGAATAAGTCTTTAAGACAACAGCAGTCAGCAGTCCATGTATGAAATTTAGATCTCTCCAAGCATGGGTAAAAGTTCTGGTTCCTGTGTATTGGGGTCAGGGGCAATCGGTAGGTGTTTATTCCCCTTGTAGTGGGTGAGGTAGTCCTATGCCTCAAGAGTGGCTCTCGTGATTGGGGAGGTGTAGAGGTTGCGGCACCTCTCGCTCTTAGGGAGCCAAAGGATCTCCGCCAATGACCTGGCTGTCATGTTCTGGTCTATAAAGCACCAGGGCTTATTTATTTCATTCTGTAGCCACTCCACCACCACTTAGGCCTCCTGGTAGTAGAAATGGATATTGGGAATCACCAACCATGCCCCCCCCCCCCGTTTCGGGTGACACGTGCTGATCGTGTAGTGGAGTTGGCGCCTTTTCCCCAACCAGATAAAAGATTTGCATATTTCTGTTAGTTGGGATATCTCTGTCTTCTGTAGGGGGGCTGGGAAGACCTGAAACATGTACAGTATCTTAGGAAGGCCGTTATTTCATGGAGGCTATTCTTCCCACCCAGGAGAGGGCATTGAAGCATCAAGATGCGGTGAATGCCTTAAGTGATGGAGCTATGTGTTTTAAATTGCTTCTCACGCAGGTGTGAAGATCCGGGCTCAGACTCACTCCCAACTATGGAAGGGAGTCGAGTGTCCAGTGAAACAGGGTCTCCAATTGAAGTTTCTGAAGGAGCACCCGAGAAACCACTAGGCCCACTGATTTCCTTAAGGTTAAGCTTAAGGCCCACCAGTGTCTACATTCTTCCAGAAGTAGTGAGAGATTTTGCAAAGATTGGGCTGGGTCCATCAGAGATAGCAGGATATTGTCCACAAAGGCTGCTACTTTAAAGTTTTCCTGGTGGAAGGGCACTCTCCTGACTCTCTCATGCTCTTGAATCCTCTGGATGAGCAACTCTAGGTATAGGTCGAAGAGCACAGGGAGGAGCGGGCATCCGTGCTGGGTGCCCTTTTGTATCCAGATCTTCTGCGATTTTATGCCATTTATACTAACTCTGGCCGAGGGAGAGTTGTAAAGCTCTTCGATTCATTCCCGGAAGTGGGCAATGAATGCCTGCTTTCTAGCCCTTAGAATAAACCAGTCTACCCAGTCACATGCTTTTTCAGCATCAAGAGGAAGCAAAATCACTTCTGTGGCTCTTTTGATCTAAATCTATAATATATAGGGGCTCTTTGGTACTGTTGCTGGTGATTCTAGGTTAGACAAAACCTGTTTGTTCCGCGGGTATCAAGCTGGGGAGTCCTATGTCTTGGCGAGTCACCAGTATTTTAGCCACTCATTTTTTATCTATATTCAGGAGGGAGATAGGATGGCAGGATTGACACTGGGTCGAATCTTTATCCGGTTTGGTTGTTAGTGCAATCGTGGCATCTGCCATCATTGGGTGTAAGCCTGCAGGTCTGGGACATGCATTTATAGCCCAGAACCATTAGGGGCACTGCCAAGAGTTTATAAAACGTGGCTGTTAAGCCGTCGGGCCCCCGGGCATTGCCCAGCTTCAACTGTTTTTTTAGCTGCCAAGACTTCTGACATCAAGATGGGATTGTATAATACCTCCCTATCAGAGCTTGAAAGGCAGGGTAGGGAAAGAGACTGCATATAAATATGTTGGGCTTCTGCATCAGCAGTAGCGGCTTTATATAGCGTGCTACATTATTCATGAAACACGTCGGCCTTCTCGGTCCACAAGGTGCAGGAGGCATTCTGAACCTCTTGAATATACCCCTTCATGCTTTGAGCCAGTAACTTGGTAGACAGAAGGGAGCCTGCTTTATTACCTCCCTTTTAGTGCCTGGTGCCCGATGGGCCAAAATGTAGTTAGGCCTCTTGTGTTCCAAGGAGCAGGTTTGGCCACAAAGTGTGGTGAGCTTCCTTCATATTTTCTTAGGAGGTTTGGATTTGTGGAGTGGCACCGCTTGAAGTAGGTCATCCCTGAGTCAAAGGAGTGCAACCACAATCATACACTTAATTCAGCTGCCTTCTTTGATGAATACCCCTCTTACCACTGTTTTTGGGGCATCCCACACAATTCAGGTGCTCACCTTCCCAGTATGGTGGAATTGTAGGCATTCCAGTATGGAGGTCGTTATATCTTGCCTTACTACTGGTTCCCTCAAGAGGGAGTCATTCAGTCTCCAGATACCCCACAAACATGCCAGATTGGTGCTTGGCCATGTCATTGATATCTGGACAGAGCAGTAGTCTGATATTGTCATCGGTTCCTGGGAGATGTCATCCACTTGGGTTAGCAGACTTTAATCTACCTACAGGTAGTCAATCTCAGTGTTGATTTTGTGGGCTGCAGAAAAGTGAGAGTAGTCCATCGTTAACGGGTGGCTGTATTGCCAGGCATCAATGAGAACTAGTTAATTGAGGATGTTTCTACCCGCCATTGATAGGTTTGGTGTATCTCCTACCCTCTGTTGCAACTTGTCAAGGTTAGGGTGCATGACACTATCAAGACCTCCTCTACTAATTAAAAGAGAATGGTCTGTGGCCACAGCAAACTTTGTCCCTAAGGGAATTAGGAATGCCTACCGGCCAGTATTCGGACAACACATGTTGCCTATCACTTTGGGGGTGCACTCCCAGTCTCCCATTAGCAGTTGCTATCTCTTCAAGTCATCAGTCAGGACCCTTCCCTCATGGGCTTTCATGTGGTACCTGAACAATATAGCGACCCCTGCTGTCTCGGTTGGGGCCAATGCATGATATTAATGTGCGAAGGCCCGTGAGCGCAGCTGGTGTTGGTCTCCCTTAAGTAAGTGTGTCTCTTGGCCAAACAAAATCCACCCCAGATCTCCTCAGCTTACACAAAACACTGAGCTTCTTTGTGGGATTGTGAAGGCCCTGAATGTTGTACGTTAGAATGTTGGATGAAGAGATTTGGGTAGCTAAGCTGGGCACCGGTAGTTGCGATATGGGTGGATAGTTCTGCGCATTCGGGTGGTGAGCCTCTAGAAATCCCAACAAACCAAAAAATAGTAATATTCAAGCACAAAAACACATGACAAACATGAATAAAGAAAGGAGATCTGGTGTAGGAGTTTGTGTCATAGTAGTTCTTGACCCCAAGTCTTCTGGAATTGGTGCAATCATAGACTCTGTGGTTATCGGCATTGTTTAAATGCCTGGGCGGGTCTCCCCAGTTTCTCCCATTCCCCCCTCTCAAGGGTCATAGGAGATGGAACATAGAGTTATCTAGGGTTTAGGCAAGGGGTAGTAGTGTGCAGGGCTGCCCAGAGGCTTGCTGCTATACATCAGGTATGTTCATGGCTGTTGGTTGTTTCAGACCTACTCCCATGGTCCGTTGTAGATAGGATGAGAGTCTCTCTTTACTAGCCTCTATCTCCTCAGTGTCTGGCATCGGGGACCAGCAGGCTTACTTATTTTATTTACTTTATTTATTTTATTTATAGAGTTTTATATAGCGCTGACTTGACCCTTGGGTATCAGAGCGCTTCACAGTTACATGTGGAACATTTGTAATACAGTGCGGATAACAGCATTAATATATATAATCTTCCTGTACATGATTTTTATCAATTTCTTTTACAAAGTGTAATAGTATTTCTGTACACATGGTTCTGATGTGCTTTCCGAGAGTTCTCCATCAGACACTTGCCCGGTCGACGTTTGGGTGTTAGTTACGATGCTAAGGTGAACAGTCTAGCCTATGGAAGGAACTTGCTCATTAGGAAGATCTTCGCTTCCTTCTTGAATGTTGCTATGTTTGGAATTTTTCTAATGTTTGGGGGGAGTGAGTTCCAGATTCTGGGGGCTGCTCCGGAGAAAGCTCTGTCCACTTTCTTCCCAGTAGACATGTCCCCACTGCCCCTCCCCTCCCCCCGGGCTTGAAGAGTCATAGGGGAAGGTCCACCCTAAGAGTTTCTGGGCAGCCCCCAAGGAGGTAACAGACCTAGCCTTATCCTCCCACCAGAAGAGGAGCTTGAAGGGATGTGTCCATCGGTACCGGATCCCCGCTGATGTCTAGAAGTCTGTGATGGGTTGAAAAGATCTGCATTTGGCCAGTGTGATCGATGACAGGTCTTGGAAAAGTTGCAGTGTTGCACCATTGAAGAACTGGTCAGCTTTGTGGGTCTTGGACATGAGGGTTTCTTTGTTCTTCAAGAAGTGGACCCTCGGAAGGACATTTAGAGGAGGGGCCCCAGTTGAGCATCCGTGAGATACTCTGTGTTCTGTCCAAGCAGGTTGGAGGGTGTACTGGTTCCTTCTATACAACCCTAAAGAGGTCCTGAACATAGGTGGACAGGTCTGCAGGTTAAATCTCCAAGGGGATTCCGAAGATGCGGATGTTGTTCCAGCGTGACCTATTCCCCAGGTCCTCCCTTTCATCCTGGAGTTGTTGGTGGTGTTGTTATAGAAGAAGCATCCATTGCTGGAGTTTTTGGCTGACATGTTCGGAAACATCTTTGCACATCTCCTGTAGGGGAGGGGTTTCCTGTAGGGTGGCTTGCGGTGGCCTGTTGCAGCAAGGAGTTGATGGAACTATCTTTTCTCCCCATGCCGTTTTTTTTTTAATTCGTTTTATATAGCAAGAACTAGACCCGAAGATATCAGGTATCATCAAAGCGCTTTACATGAGCACAAGTTTTGTTAGACAAGGACACATTAATTTTGTTAGGCATAGGGAGATTAAGTGATTTGCACAGAATCACAGGATGTTGCGCGTTGTTGCCCTGTTCTTCAGATTCAAGGTCGACCGCTCTAGCTGTAACGCTACATTCTCTCCCCTGCCTTGTGTCATAATGAAGCCTAATGGCGCTAGCTTGTACCTCAGGGATTGGCAGTATATGCGTGCTGTCTGGTGCGCTTGGGAGGTTCACAGGGATTGTGTTGGCGTGGTTCGTAGGTGGACTATAAAGTAGGCTCTCGCTGTCATTCGAGCCTCCTCCCCAATGAGCGCTGATATCTGATAGCCCCAAGGGCGTACCCTGGTGAAACTCAAATTTTTACTATCCAGGTTAAGGTCAGTGTACTCGGTTGGTATACCAGTCATAGCAGGTGACTTCAACTTGAAAATTGGTCAGAGGAATGTAGATGATGTACTATCTGATATGCTTGAAATGTACAATTTTCTAAAAGTAGCATTTCCATTAGTCAAAAAAAGGGTCTCCTCAGGGGAGACGTCCCCTCAGTGCACAGCGATCTCTCCAGATTAGTGGAGTGATTCCATTCAAAATACTTTCAGACGTGTTTATTCCATCAATCAAATTTATTTAGTATGATGGAAGTTCTTGACCTCCAACTCCTCACCTTGGAAGTAGAAATCAATGTGCTGACTGAAGCCCTACAACTGGGTCATACTGCTTCTGAGCCAGTCCCCCCTGACAGATACCCAACTAGGGGCTTGGGCCAAGCACTGCCCTCCAGTTAACAGACAAATCTCCAGGCACCATTGCCCTGCTCCAGATGACCAGTCTTTTTGTTGTAGCACCCTTCCCTGAGAGCCTTGTTTCGCATTCCTCCACAAGTTGGACCATATCAAACAATTTTACTACCATTCCCATTGACAGGGAATCAAAATGAGTAGACACATATGGGAAGCACCACTTCTCAGCAGCCATTTTGGCCCTGAGATCGATCAACACCTCCTCTTTGTTGGGCCATTACAGTAATATCCTTTGGGGCTCAGTGGCACAAGCCTTCCCTGGTGTGCCCAAAGACCTTCACCCAGTCCTTTCACAGGCGATTCAAGATGGTTGTGATGTGGCTAAGTTCACAATTCAATGTGGCTTGTACACCACCGACTCCATTGTACGAGCTATAGGCACCAGCGTTGCCATTCATCACCATGTGTGGTTAAGGTCGGCTGGCTGCTCAGTTGACGTCTAGTTCTCACTGTTGGACATGCCGTTCGTGGGACTCGCCTATTTGAAGACAACCTGACTCTACCCTTGAAGGTTTCAAGGAGAGTAGGGCTACCGCTCGCTCTCTGGGCCTCTCTGCCTAGCCTCGCCAGCCACACCAATTCCACTGATCCTTTCACGGCTTTGGCTGAGGTGTCCCTTACCGTCAGCCTGCCCACCACAGCAGGGAACCCAGCAGTTTGACGGGAGAGACCGAGGTGCCCACCATCCATGCAGTCAATGTTGGCTTGCTGCTCAGTTCAGCGCCTCCACTCCACAGCCCAACCTGCCAAGACCCTTTGGTTTACTTTTACAGAGTCACAGCCACCCGGAGGGAGGCCGTATCCACAGACTCTATCTCAGTTGTCAAGCAATCACGTTTGACAGGTGGGTCCTGCAGATTATCCACAGAGGTCATGCCTTACCATTCCTTTGCTCCCCATCTGCACCTTTCACCATTCACCCAGCAATGCAATAGGTCTCCTATTTGTGAGTTTAAGCTATTGACATTGTAAATAAACTATGCACGTTTTCCAGTAACACTTTTCCAGGTATCTTTTTATTATAAATTGTGACAAAAAATAGCCATCAGTGGGCAACATGTTGTGGTCTTTCTGTGAGCCACATGTCTTCAAAAATGTGAACAGGTATTTTATGGGCAAGGCAAGAGGGAGGTGTTTACTTAAAAGTCACACTAAAATGCAGAAACCCTCCCTCGGACATATGTTCAAAAGATGTGTCCTTTACAGTTGAAGTTGCTGCTTTGTTGTGAGTAACCACTCTTATGGACTGTTTCTAAAGAGAGGGGGCCTGAAAACAGGGCAGTAAAAAAATTTATTTGAAAATAGAACTCGGTTAAAATCTCCCTGGTTGGTGGCAGGATTGTTTTAAAATCTCACCGGCATTACGGTGGGGTTGTTTTAGAATCTCACAGTGTGCCATTGTGGTTACTGCAAGCCCTCGTGGGATGACAATGACTTTATTTACAAAAACTCACTGAAATACAGGGCCGTGGTTTCATGTCACTGTGAAAGGAAAGTGTTATAATAAAAATTAGAAGGTTGTACCGATTTTAATGTCACTGTGACAGAAAGGCTTAAAATAGGCCTCCTCACAGTGTGGTGGTGTTTTTTTAAAACCTCACTGGGCATCAATGGGTTTGGTTCAAAATTTGGTTGCTCTGCCTAGGCTCAACCTAAACAAGAAGTGGGGAGACTGACCTAGTTTGGCAGTATGTAATTGACATCACTGGACGTGACATCATGGCGTGCAACATCACGGCACACAACATTACGGAGCATGACATCACACATGGCATCACAGTAATTGACATCATAGTAAGTGGTATCACAAGCCACGACTTTACAGGAATTGGCATCACAAGAAGTGACATCAGACCTAAAGCCCTCACATATAGGTTTAGCAGGTCTATCATGTGTATGTTTGAGCGCATTGCGAGGACAATAGCACAGTGAGCTACGGAAGATGATTTGTGACTTCTACACCTTGCAATCCCCCAGTTTTATGTAACACATCCTGTACATTAATTTCCAAACTTATTTAATTTATTGTACATGTAATATGCCTGTGTTGATGTAAAGCGCTCTGACACCCTGCATTGGAATGAGTAGGGCTATACAAGAAAAAATAGTGTTACTCGACGCCTCCTCTGGGGAAGTAATGCAATTTGCTTTGTGTAAATACTGAGAAAGACCAACACATCTGATATTCTTACAGTGCATGCATATCTCCTAAACAGGGACTTAACAAAGTGAAAAGCTGCCTCTCTTAAGTACGTGTGAAGTGCTAACAAGGTGTGAGCCTGTGTTTCCCCTCCGCTTCATTTGCATCAGGTGTTAGGCTCCTGACTGCTCCCAGCTAAGATACTGAACAAAAGGAGGCCTGATGACCCCTCAAATTCAGCCTTTATTATGGGTCCAACAGGATTCCTAAATAAGAAAGCCCGGCCGTCCCCGCCTGCACGTTGTTACTTGTTGCACATGGAAAGCAGACAACACGCAGGCGCTGCTGAAAGTGTGCCGTGTTTGGAAATTACACCGGGACAAGTTCAGCACATTATTCAGTGTGGCCCAAATTCTTGGTAGGGTGGACGACGTTCACACAGTGAAAAAAGTGGGTGGACGCCGTCCACCCGCGTGTACACCCGACTCGTGCCCTGCACGTGACGTAATACTGGCTTGGTGTGATTTTATTTAACTCCCTCAACTTGCTAAGTATGCGATTAGGCTTGCGGAAACAGATGACAAGACATGCTCAGTAGCACAAGCTTCAGTTATTAAAGTCCTGATTTTTACATTATTTTGCGCACCATGGTTTTTATACAGCTACAGAAAATGCATATCCCACTTTATGCACGGATATTGCCAATTGCAATTCAAATACTTGGGACGGGCGGGCTTGTACAAATGCAGAGTGCATTTGCTAATGCAGAAACTTTGATAGAATAAATACATTTTTATAATTACAAATTTCAGAGCAATGGTTGGAAACTACTGTGTGGGTACACCTGTAAAAGTTTGGAACTACCGCAAACTTGCGTGTTTCTGAGCACCCACTGACGAGTTTCAAGTGATGACACGCTCTGGAAAAGCACATACATTTACACCTCTCAACGGCTGGCTGAAGCGTGTAAGTTTCCAGAGTGGAATGGGGTGACAACATCAACAAAATCCAGGAGGGTCTTGGGAAAGAATTTCTTCCCAAAAACAAATATTTTTCCCACTGAGAAGAGAGGATTAAAAAGGTACGCATTCATACGTACATTTTGCACTGCTGAATTATACACCCACAACAAATTTTACGTGAATAAATGGTTATATGTGACGACTCCTGGAAAACGAATAAAATCACATAAAAGTTAAAAATTGATACTAAAAGTAGAGCCAATACCAAAAGGAGCAGACTTCAAAATGTTTCAACTTGTCTTTTGGTAACTTTGTCTTCTGTCAGGAAGGGTCAAGCTCCTCACCACAGAACATCCGGTGAATGATGTCATTCATACGAGGTCTCAGAACCCCATCTGACGTCATCAAATACTCTAGCGGGCCTATGGTTAGTGAGCGTCTGAAATATCGGGCTGGACAAAGAATTGTTTTCCTCTTTACGCTAGCAGGCAACCCCTTAAAAACCAGAGTTCAAATTGTTCTAGTCAACTTGTTGAGATAGATTTCATTTCAAAATATCTCAGGGGGCCAGCACCCACTGCTTCTGTGTTAAAAAGCGTTGCTTGCTGGCTTGTGTTCTGGACATTTAAGGGAAAAGCGATTAAGGCTGGGGCTGCTCCCACCCTGATGAAGTGGAAGGACTCGTCTTATCTAGGCCCGCAGGGGCATGTGCAGTCTCTGCAGCGACTAAGGCCGCACAATGATGGAATCACTTGAATCACATTTGCAATGCAATAGCTCTCCCATTAGCCAACTTTAAGCTATTGGCATTGTAAATGACAATGCGTTTTATTTATGTTTTAAAAACCTAAACATAAATAAAAGGCATTGTAATTTACAATGCCAATAGCTCAAACTCTCGTAAATGCGAGACCTATTGCAAATGGTAGGCATCAGGGACAACGGAAGGGGGGGGGGGGGATGGCACATACAACCGGTGGGGGGGGGGGGGGGAGGGTAAAGAAGGCACCAAAGCACGTCGTGCTTGCAGTAAGATAAACTGGATAAATAAAATAGTGCTCACAATCTTAATAACACTTACCGTGTAACAACGAAAGTAAAGGGGCCAGTCCACATGGCAGGTGACAGATGAATAGGAGGCGGTACTAAGGAGGGAGACTAAGAAGCCTATTTAGGAATCAGAAGCCAGCATGTAGGACGGGCAATGACACAAGCCAATGGCATATATGGGCGGAGAGTTGGCAGGGCTTCTATTCCCTACTCCACTACAGTAGATCTCCAGAGTAGCGCATGCGCCCTGGCTTAGGCTCGACCTAAAAATGTTGAACAGGCATCCTCAGAGAGCAAATCCAAACAATTGCATTTTAAGGTACTTTCTAAACTGACATTCACCTCCGATCTTACAGAGATGCGACAGGAGGAGATTCCAAGCATGTGCTGCCAAATGGGAGAAGGTAGAACCTCCGCACTTCTTGTGTTTGATTTTAGGGACACAGAACAGACCTGCATCAGAGGACCGAATTCTAACTGGGCAATAATGGCTTAGTCCAGTAGTCCCCAAACATTTTAGAACCATAACCCATTTTTTAGAAGAACAACCTTTTATGAACTACCTACCTTTAATGTACATTGTGGCGATTTTTTAATGTAACTAAAGCATCATGTGATAACGCATTGTAATTTACAGACAGCATATTTTCTATAGAAATTGCCATTAACTTTGCACTGAAATGCAGTTTTACTGATAACATTATATATCACACAAATGATAACGTGTGGAAATGGGGTTAGTGCGACTAGTTATCATTTTTGCATGCCCAAGTGTCTTGTTTTGTTTTGATCCTATTAAAATCTCTGTTTGCCGCACACTTCAGAATTACTCAAAAAAGTGCTTCATTTTTTCTTTACTGCATACGGGTATTTCAATTATTATGTATTGCATAAAACAGCATCCTAAATGGTCACATAATTCACTTTAAAAACTCCTCTCACTTTGCAGTCAGAAAAAGAAAAGTAAACACCAATATTCATGTTAAAAGAATAAAGCAGCCTGACATTTGACCTCTGTCTTTAAATCTCCAGCAAGTGTGACAAGTTAAACACAGAATTTAAAGACATCTTTATTTCTCCGATTTTCGAGACCCACCAAAAATCAATTTGCTACCCACAATGGGTTAGTCTATTTGAGAGGTACTGAAGAGCTGAACCATAACAAGCTCTATGTGCCAAAATGAGGGTTTTGAAAATGAACCTCTCCCTAATCAGGATCCAGTGGAGCTCCTTCTAATAGGTAAGATCGAAGACTGCCTCAGAATCTTTGATAATAGCGAACCTGCTGCATTCTGTACACCCTGCAGCCTCTTTAACAGGCAAGCAGGCAGACTCACCTACAAGGCATTGGCATAATCCAAGTGGGATTGATGATTGCATAAATCACTGTTCTCTACGACGGAGAAGGAAGCAAGAAAATAAATTTCTTCAGAGACCTCAGTAGAGCGAAACATGATCCAACTACTGCCGCAATCTGTGAAGCCGTAGTCAGTTGGCCTATCTTGACTCCCAGGTTGAGAGCCACTGTAGCGGAGGGGGAAGATATATGGTCCGGCCAGCAATCCATCTCCCATTAAGGTGAGTGGGAGCCAAGCAGCAAGATCTCGGCTTTATCAGTGTTGCACTAAAGGTTGCTGGCACACATCCACTCAAAAGCTGCCCCCAAACAATTCTTGAAATCTTTCTGCGCCTCCGTTGTGGCTTTCTCTATTGAAGTACTAGTGCCAAGCCTCCAACTCCAATTGTTTTCTAAGTGCTGAAGGAGGATAGTATGTGTCACAGTATAAAAAGCTGCTGATGTCTATTAATAGCAGAACAGCCTGTTTGCAAAGGTCTAGCGCAAGCCTAATCTGATAGAGACGTCTAGCCGCAGATTCCTTAACTTAGAATATCCCCAGGCGTCAGACTGGATCCGGAAAATTCTTTGCAGCAGCACCTCTGCACGCCGGGGAGGGCGCCACATGACCCCGCCCTGATGTCGTCCAAGTACGTAACATCAGCGAGGTCATATAAGTCCCTCCAGGCGCGCTGACGTTGGTTTCCTTCCTTTCCGCATGCAACGCGGATCCGGAGTAAGCAGTTCCTCTGGCCTGTTTTCAGGCCCCTTTTGACGCTTCGCGTCTGGAACAGTGTGCAATGCCTTCGGGCGTTAAAACGTGTACCTCCTGTTCACGGCAACTGTCCGCGACGGACCCACATCTTATCTGTATGTGGTGTTTGGGCGGACACCATGACCTGAC
Organism: Triturus cristatus; assembly: GCF_964204655.1. Taxonomy (NCBI): domain Eukaryota; kingdom Metazoa; phylum Chordata; class Amphibia; order Caudata; family Salamandridae; genus Triturus; species Triturus cristatus. Next base: position 770,206,738 of record NC_140595.1, on the reverse strand, counting down.
GGATTGCAACAGCTGCCAACACCTCAAGCCGAAGTCCCGATGGGAGTGCCGGATGAAGCTCCTTTTGGCTCGCATGTCCCGGTCAGAGTCGTCTCGTTCTCCGGCCTCCTCATCTCCGGCAGACCCCTCTGGTTTCCAGTTGCGTCATTGGTCGCCCTCTGGGGCATGGAGACGTCGTTCGCCCCTTATGGCTAAGTCGGGGCACATGTCACCAAGGTCGTCGACCTCACTTCCGTCTGTTGTCGGGGGCACTAGTTCCCTGAGCCCTCCGGACATGCGCCCCCAGGAGTTGCCCCTCCCCTTTCTGCACTATCCGGGCGCGGGGGCGACTCAGACCCAAATGGAGGCCTATGCCGCGGCTCTGCAGGCCTCCCTTGGGTCCTCTCCTGTCCCTGGGGCATCCTCAGGGCCTCCGCTACTTACGGGGTCCCCGACGTACTCAGCAGTGGGTTCGCAACCCCGTGCCACATAAGCCCTTGCCCTCCAGGGATGAAGGAGATATGGTGTCGTCAGGGTGCGGCCCGGCTGGGTCCCCCTCTACGACGCATAGCACCCCTGCCATGCCGCATAGTCCCGTGGGGCTCCCTGTGGCACCGGGGTCGGCGCCATTCCGGCGCCGTAAACTCCCCTCCCCGGCTCCGACTCCGCTTCTTACTTCAGAGTCGGAGCCTGTTGTGGTTGAGGCTGAGTCGGTGCCATCCCCTTCTTCGGAAGCGGAGCTTGTCATGGTAGACGTGGAGTCGGCGCCAGATGGGGCCGACTCGGCTCCGGATGGAGCTGAGTCAGTGCCGGACGGGGCAGGGTCGGCCCCCACCCAAGTCGTTTGGGCACCCCATCGACGCCGGGTTGTTGACTCTTCTCCGGAAGATTCTGGAGAGAGTTTGGCGTCGCCTTCACGTCCGGCAACGCCGGATCTATCCTTGCCTGTGCCCCCCATAGAATTTGTGGACCCGGCAGGATCCCCGCTTCCTCAGGAGCCCCATCAGGGCCCCCATTCGTCAATGGGACTCCCTATCCTTTGGGCCTTGGTCGCACCCTCAGTGTCTTGGAAGACTTAGTTTACAGCCCTCACCTACAGATGAGTGCCTGTCCCCTCCTCGGAGGGCTACCGAGGCCGGTGCGGCGTTTCTTAGAGTAGTCTCCTTGGCCACTCGTGTTCTAAACATGCAGCCCCCTTCTGTCCCCTTGCCTGTGGACCCTCTGCTTGATGTCCTTCACCATAGGTCGGGAATGTGGAGCCACTTCTGCCCTTTGAAGCTTCTCTTTATGACGCCGTTTTGGGCACCTGGGCTCGGCCAGCTTCCGGTGATCTGGTGGCTCATTCTGTCTTGCACCGCCACCGTCCTGCTCAACATGATCCAGTTTGCTTATTTGCTCACCCAGACGTGCAGGGGTTTGTTTTGCAAACTGCCTTCCCTTCCTTGCCTCAGTTAATGCTTCCTCCCTCCCGGGAGTCCAGATGGCTTGAGTCGTGGGGTCGTAAAATCTTCGCCTCCACTTGTGCTGCCCTTTGTTCACTGAATACAGTGTGTGTCTTGGCTCGGGCTACCTCTGCCCTGTGGGCCTCTGCAGAGTCTCTTCTTTCGGCCACCTCTGAAGGCGCTCGTGTTGACCTCCTTCATCTTCTCCGGGATGGCCGTGACCTTGCTGAATTCACGATCCGCTTGGCCTTGGATACTGCTGATTCCTTAGGCCGAGCTATGGCTGGTTCGGTTGCCTTGCGGCGCCATGCTTGGTTGCGGGATAGCGTCTTCCCGGAGAATATCCGGGAGCGACTTGTTGATCTACCCTTTGATGGGGTTCTATTGTTTGATGCCCACGCTGAATCGGCTGTTCAGCGCCTCCTTGCGGGCTTTCGTCCTCCCCCTTAAGCCTATATTTCTCAGGTCTTCTTTTCACATGTTCTGGGGTGGTTAGCCTTTCATGTAGCATCCTTTCGATGCATTATGCGTTTTGAGCTGGCAGTAAGCCTACTGTGGCAGTGTTCCACAGGTTGTTGTGGCTGGCCCTCTGACTGTGGTTTGCCCTACGAGGTGTTCCCCGTTGTTTGGGGTGTCCATACTCCAAGTGGGGTACTTGTATGCTATTATATAGCTCTGCTTTGTCATGTGGGCCTAGAGATCCTTTGGGCTCTATGCGTCCCCTAGTGCTCTTATCTTGCCATTGTACGGTGTTCGATGTTGTGACTTGGCGCTATCTTCTATACGTCATGGGTCGTCTTGCTTATATGCCTCATTCTCCTCCTTGGGAGGTTTTCATGGTGTTTTTCACGCTTAAAATGCGGCTACCACCTGCCATTAATGCACTAGTCAAAGAATCTTTATTCGGTGATTAAAAAACACCATAAAAGCACACTCATATTTACATGTTAAAAAGTCATTAAACATTTCAGGGTTCTTTGTACAGTGAATTAACAAAACATAAATACAACAATATAGCCATATTTAACACTTAAAAGTTAAAGTAAAAACATTTCAGTCTTCTCCTCTAGTAAGCCTTAAACGAAGTGCTACCTTGATAAAGTTCATAATACTACACAGTGTTAGGGGTTCCTCAGCTTTCTGTAAGAATACAAGTGCCTCCCTAGCGAGGACCAAATTAGCATTTTTCAAAATATTTACAAGGTATCTGCGTCTGGGCATTGAGTAAAAGGGGCAGAGTAGAACAAAATGAAGGGAGTCTTGCGGAGACCTGTTGTCGCAGCCGCAGGGCCCCTTCTGTTCTATTGATGTAGCAAACCCCGCTGGTGATGCCAACATAAATGGGAGAAGGTTCAATCTGAAACGGCACATCAGGAACCTATCCTGTGCATTGTACATGAGGAACAAGTATGGCTCCATACCTTCCACGCTCTTCACTAGGTGATGGGCCCTCACTGTCTTTTTGCACCCTTCAGCCTCATCTCTGCGTAGGTTTTTCCGCTCTAGAAAAATTCTCCCTACATGCAGTTTATTCTGGGCTACAATAGTTACAGGATGAGTAAAGAGGTTCCCAAAACATAGCTCCTCCAGGGTATTCTTCACATAAAGGAGCCAGGGGATGCGCATACACTTGTCCCTTTTTAGGCAGTCCGATAAGATTTCTCTACTAAGTGTCGCATCAGGATTGTACCAGATTTTTAACCAAGCGATAATAGGCCTCAATTTTATCAAATCTTCTATATATGGTCTCCCTAGCTCCCTATGGGCAATCAAACCAGCAGTACTTTGTGGTACCCTCAAGAGTGATTTCAGATATTTATTTTCTTCACGTTGGATACTAGTGGTATTGACAAAGCCCCATACTTCTGCCCCGTAAATTACCTTGGAGCATGATACTGAGCTGTACAGATTTATCACCTGTTCCGGGGACCATCTTCCTAGCCTCCTGCCATAGCTAGCAATTGCCCCGTTAGATGCAATCATTTTACCACAACGTTCCTCCACCAGGGTATCAAACCGCAGGGCACCATCGAATGTTACACCAAGGTATGGAAACGTTTTGACCTCTTCCACAATGTGGCTCCCTATTTTGTATGTAAATTTAGAGGTGGTTTTTTTCCCCGCCAGGAGCACATAGGATTTACTCAGATTTACAGAAAGGTCCAGGGCACTCATGAACCTAACAAAACCATCAATCAGGATTTGTAGGCTCCTTGGTGTCCGTGCGATCAGTACCGCGTCATCTGCATAAAGCAGAACAGGAATATGACGCGACCCAACCCTTGGGCAATCTGCCCTCAGACCCAACAGAAACTGCTCCAAATTATTAATATAAAGGGAAAACAAAAAGGGAGCAAGAATGCAGCCTTGTCGGACTCCACTCTTACAGGGAAAAGAACTAGTCAGCCCCCCCTCCCTATTAAAGCGGACTTTGGCGGTGGTGTCACTGTGCAGTTCCCTCAATATATTAATTAGACCACTCTCTATCCCCATACTAAGCATCATGCCCCACAATTTTTCCCTATTGACGTGATCGAATGCTGCTGCCAGATCCATGAAACCCATGTAAATGGATTCATCACTAGCCATGGTATACTTGGCAGTCAGCAAATAAAGGTTCAGGCACTGGTCACTAGTGGACCTCCCTGCCCTAAATCCGTATTGAGTGTCCGAGAAGATGTTTTTTTCCTCGGTCCACTCGGACAGTCTATTAAGAATTGCCCTCCCCAAAAGTTTTGCTGACACATCAATCAGGGAGATCGGGCGGTAGCACTTTGGGTCATCCCTGTTGCCCTTTTTGAAAATCGGCACAATTACTGCCGTGGACCAAGACGGGGGCAGGCCACAGATGATAGCAGTATTAATAACCCTTGTCATTAGGGGAGCCCAGAGTTCGATGTTACTCAAAAAAAAGATCAGGGGGGATTCCATCAGGCCCCGGAGCTTTATTTTTGGTCAGGCCCTCAATCCCTGCAATGATCTCCTTAATGGAGAATTCTACCAGTGGAGCCTCAGTTGGAATGGCCGGTAGGTCTACAGTAGAACCAGGCTCATGATTGTACAGGCCCCTATAGTGGTTGACCCACTGCTCTGGGAGAATATTGGCCCCTATATCCGGGGTATCTTTTTCCTGGAAAGTTGGGTTATTAATTATTTTCCAAAAGCCTGCTAGGTCCTTTCTTTCCCCCGCTTCTCGTAAATCTGCCCATGCTTCCGCCTGCAAGGCAAGTTTCCTCCTCTTAATTTCCTTTTTATAAATTTCTCTGCACACCTTAACTTTGTGGGGGACCCTTGGTTTAGTTTTAAGGCAGCTTTTCAGCTCCCTCAAAGCTTTAGAGCAGTCTTTGTCGAACCATCGGGGATTCCCGTGGTTCTTAAATGGGACACTAGTCTTTAGCAAACCATCGACCAGATTAGCGATCTGGTCGAAAGCTTCCATTATCCTCGGTCCGCGGACTTCTGTGTCCAAACAATCATTAATAGCAAGTATGCCTGCGTCCACCAGGCCCTTGTAGAACTTTTCCCCGTCTATTTTAGCCCATTTTAGTCTCCTGCCTTGGTCTGTTGCTCTCTCAGTGAAGGTGCGTTGAACTCTAATACTTAGACCCACCATATACTGCAGCTCCAAAACAAGAGGGTTATGGTCACTAAAGCCACTCCATTCGATCCCTACACTAGTTGTCTTATTAATTAAGGACCTTGAGACCAGAATGTAATCTATGAAGGAAGAGCATCCTCTACCCTTAAATGTGGGGGGGAGTGTGCCATCCTCCTGCATCCCTACCATATTAATGGTGTGTTCAAGGTCATATTTAAACCGTAAGATTCTGAAAGCTGAGCCCAACGGCGTATGAGAGAAATGCGGTCCCTTCTCCATAGGGCATCGGGACCAATCTGTGCTTATTTGGATCAGTACCGGGCACAAGTGGCAATTATAATCTCCCATAACCACCAACCCATGTGGCTGCCCATTTTTTTGGCCTGTTATGACCTGGCCCAACCTATTATCTAATTCAGTAACAAGAGAGATGTTAGATCCCGCTATCTCGTTGTTATAAAGGTTTACTGCAACAAATCTAAGACCTTTCCCAGTGAACCTGACTGCCTGAATCCTGTGGGAATTCCAATCAAGGCAAGTGTAACTTCCCGGAAGGCTCAGATCTATATAAATAGCTAAACCTCCCATGGCTCTCCCTGATCTTGATTTTTGAGCAGGAACAAAAAAACACTTATACCCTTGCAGATGGAAATTATTCTCCTGGGCCCAGGTCTCCTGCAGACAAATTACATGGAATTTTCTGATATAGTCAAGCCACTCTTTGTTATTAAATTTCCCAGCCAGGCCAGCTATATTCCATGAGATGATTTTTAGTGCCTCACCCCCCTGGACCCCTCCTCCCTGTGACCCACCAGGTGATTCTCGCACTTGTTTTCCCAATTCCGGTCCCTGTGCGTCACCTATACATGCAATATCTACAACCCTAGGTTCATCCAGCACATAACTCCGGGCGCAACTTGATGACTTTTGTTTTGCCTCGGGGCTGTGCTTCTCCCACTCAGCATTTGGAACCCCTCTACCCCCTATACCCCATATACCATTATCTCTTTGTCAATCTACCCCCTCAAGACCATCCAGGCAGTGGAACCGATTGAATGTGTGGAAGGGTAGCTCTGGGCGGCTAAATAATGGCCTGGGATTGAACTCGTGATGAACACCCCTTCGACCCACCCTTTCCCAGTTGTCATATGAACGGGTCACGTGTACAGGGGCTGGGGTGGGGGGAAAGAAGAAAGACACATGAAGTGTTTGAATTGTTGTTACCTGTGATCTATTCTTTCCCTGGCATATGTGAGCAACTGTTCCAGCATCCCTGAAGCTCACCAATATGCAATCCCCTATGATGGATTTGCGTGTTCTCCCTATCCAAGGCACCCTTCTGACCATTATGATCTCATTGCTTAAGTGTACGGGTAAGGGTCTATTCAAATTTAGCCACTTAATCACCCTACTTTTCAGAGCACAGAAATCCTCGGCTTCACCTGCCTCTAGTGGTGGGACGCCCGCCATGACTACTGTAAAGTCATTCGCCTCTGGTGGTAAATTGGGTCTACGTGGCCTGGGGGGAAGCTTCATTAGTGGAGTAGGTGCAACACTATCTGGGGGCTGTACCGGGGGAACAGCATTTGCAGGGGGTATAGGTCCTATGGGGTTAGGTGGCTTATTTGGGGCAGGGTTATTCCTCTGGGTTTGTGGTGGGGCGGCCGCAGTTGCAACCTGTGAGGGAGCAAGATGCATAACACTTTTTGGAGCTGTTGGGGTGGCAATAGGTTTAGGAGCCCTCTCATGAGAATTGGCCGGATTTTTCATACTGCTTAGTGTAGCCTCAAGAATGGTTAGTCTGATTTCCACTTTTTTGATGCTTTCACTAATTGGTAACAAAAGTGACCTAAGCAGGAATTCCAAATTACCCAGCGGAGCAACAGAGAGGGGGGCATTAACAATGTCGCTAGCCGTCTCTTTAGTCAGGACGGGAGCCACACCATCCTGTGCAGCGGGTTTAGAATGTAAGTCAGCCACCGTTGTCACAGTTGATATGGAGGGTTTGGATGACTTCCCAAAATCAGAATGAGGGATCTTTGGTTTGTTTTTAGCCTGGGCACCCCTCGACTTCCTCCTACGTTTGTTTGGTGGGGGCCCAAAAACCCCTTGTGCTACAGCTATTTTAGGTTTGGCTTTCCTAGACTTTGATGCTGGGGGCGGTTGAGAAATTAAGTCAATCGTCCCCCTACTTGGGCTTGTGCTACTCACTGGGGTTGAGCTCATAAGTACCACTGGGGGCGTTTTTGTAACATCCCTAAGCAGGATCGGAACATCTTCATTTAGTGTCAAGTCTTCGCTAGGTGTGGGAGGATAGTCTCCTAGAGGTCTACCTTTCAAATTATCTATAGAGCGTCTCCGCTCAGCTCTGAGCCGGCTTAATGTGTTCTCCTTGTCCCCATCTCCCCCCGCCCGAGGAAAGTAATTCTCTAAGGTCATATTTTTTGTTCCTGCCTGCCTTATGGGGGTACTTTCCTTTACCGGGGACGGCATGGTATCTTAGAGTGTGATGATAGCTATGTGGCAATTTATCAGCTTGTAGTGCTAGGGACTTGATGGCAAACGGCAGAACCAAGAGGGAGGCCCAGCCCGGCCTACTCCGGCCTATGACGGCCACAGACGGCCCCGCCCTTGTCCCGGGCTTCTCCCGGCGCCCTCCCGCGCGCTCCCGCGCAGCGGGATCCTAGTGCAAAAATAAAAGAGAAGGAGGTGGGGCGGGGGGCGTGGCAGTCAGGGAGAGCGACCCAGGTGTTGTGGGTTGACCTCACGCAGGGGCTCCTGGGAGTTGGAGTCCCTGCGGGTCCGCTCGCAGCCCTGTACTTGCCTGCCAAAGCCCAGAGTCCAGTGTCCAAGATCAGAGCCCCTCTATGCTCAAGGCGCCTCTCTCCACACCGCGAAGCGGGACCCGCTCCGCGGGTCCGGCGAGGAGCTGCGGCAGAAGAAAAACACCACAGGTGCAGGGAACAGCCCACGGCGAAGTCCAGGCAAACAAGGTATCCCACGTCGATCAGGAAGGGGGCTGCTTTCAAGTGCTAGGGCGGGGGCGTGCCAGTCAGGGAGAGCGACCCAGGTGTTGTGGGTTGACCTCACGCAGGGGCTCCTGGGAGTTGGAGTCCCTGCGGGTCCGCTCGCAGCCCTGTACTTGCCTGCCAAAGCCCAGAGTCCAGTGTCCAAGATCAGAGCCCCTCTATGCTCAAGGCGCCTCTCTCCACACCGCGAAGCGGGACCCGCGGAGCGGGTCCGGCGAGGAGCTGCGGCAGAAGAAAAACACCACAGGTGCAGGGAACAGCCCACGGCGAAGTCCAGGCAAACAAGGTATCCCACGTCGATCAGGAAGGGGGCTGCTTTCAAGTGCTAGGGCGGGGGCGTGCCAGTCAGGGAGAGCGACCCAGGTGTTGTGGGTTGACCTCACGCAGGGGCTCCTGGGAGTTGGAGTCCCTGCGGGTCCGCTCGCAGCCCTGTACTTGCCTGCCAAAGCCCAGAGTCCAGTGTCCAAGATCAGAGCCCCTCTATGCTCAAGGCGCCTCTCTCCACACCGCGAAGCGGGACCCGCGGAGCGGGTCCGGCGAGGAGCTGCGGCAGAAGAAAAACACCACAGGTGCAGGGAACAGCCCACGGCGAAGTCCAGGCAAACAAGGTATCCCACGTCGATCAGGAAGGGGGCTGCTTTCAAGTGCTAGGGCGGGGGCGTGCCAGTCAGGGAGAGCGACCCAGGTGTTGTGGGTTGACCTCACGCAGGGGCTCCTGGGAGTTGGAGTCCCTGCGGGTCCGCTCGCAGCCCTGTACTTGCCTGCCAAAGCCCAGAGTCCAGTGTCCAAGATCAGAGCCCCTCTATGCTCAAGGCGCCTCTCTCCACACCGCGAAGCGGGACCCGCGGAGCGGGTCCGGCGAGGAGCTGCGGCAGAAGAAAAACACCACAGGTGCAGGGAACAGCCCACGGCGAAGTCCAGGCAAACAAGGTTCGGTTCGGTTGCCTTGCGGCGCCATGCTTGGTTGCGGGATAGCGTCTTCCCGGAGAATATCCGGGAGCGACTTGTTGATCTACCCTTTGATGGGGTTCTATTGTTTGATGCCCACGCTGAATCGGCTGTTCAGCGCCTCCTTGCGGGCTTTCGTCCTCCCCCTTAAGCCTATATTTCTCAGGTCTTCTTTTCACATGTTCTGGGGTGGTTAGCCTTTCATGTAGCATCCTTTCGATGCATTATGCGTTTTGAGCTGGCAGTAAGCCTACTGTGGCAGTGTTCCACAGGTTGTTGTGGCTGGCCCTCTGACTGTGGTTTGCCCTACGAGGTGTTCCCCGTTGTTTGGGGTGTCCATACTCCAAGTGGGGTACTTGTATGCTATTATATAGCTCTGCTTTGTCATGTGGGCCTAGAGATCCTTTGGGCTCTATGCGTCCCCTAGTGCTCTTATCTTGCCATTGTACGGTGTTCGATGTTGTGACTTGGCGCTATCTTCTATACGTCATGGGTCGTCTTGCTTATATGCCTCATTCTCCTCCTTGGGAGGTTTTCATGGTGTTTTTCACGCTTAAAATGCGGCTACCACCTGCCATTAATGCACTAGGTGTGCTCCTATAACACCCATGTTGCACGGTCGTGGCTCGTTTACCCTTCTTTGCTAATTATATGTATTTATCTATGTGTATATACATGTTGCCATGGGTACTCTTCTTCCTACATCTCCACCTCTCTTCGCTGGTGCGAGGTCTGGTCCTATGTCTCCATCGGTCAGGGTGCTTTTCAGGTCTGCACTCGGGATTGCCCTTGGTCTACGTGGCAGGGTGTCTTTCAGTACACTTAGGTGCACTTCGTTGCTTTTCCTGCATCTTCAGCAGTAGGGTCCCTTTTGCGTCACACTACCGGGGGTGTTTCCCCGGCTTTACACTGCTCCCTTTTTGGTGTTCAGATACTGTACGATATCTCTCTTTCTGGACGAGGGTTAATTTTTACTCCCAGTCGGAGGATGTGGTCTAGAATTCTGAGATTCTTTCCTACATTTATACGCCTATTGGTACTCTGGTGCCTCTGCTGCCACTTCCTTCGGATGTGCCCCTTTCATTTGGTATCACCCTATACTATGTCGGCTGTGCCTGCGGGACAGCTCTTCTGATGTCAGTCGTCCTAGTGTCTGCAGCCTGCATATTTGTGTTTTATGAGTTAGTTCTCAACTTAGACTTCAAGCTGCCTGGTTGGGCAGACCTATGTTTATTTTAGCTATGCCACCTTATTGTCTCTGTGGCTGCTGGCTCTGTGCATGTTTCAGTGGTGGCCGCATCAGCGTGCTTCAGATTGTTACTGTTCACCTCTGTCCCCCCTTTGGTGCCTGGGTGTGCACTTGGCGTGTTTCTTGTTCCCGCCTGTCCTTCTAGGACATTGCTCAGTTTCTACCTCTTGCCCTTTGGTTCCTGGCTGTAGCTTTGCCGGCCTTACTTCCGTGGGCTAGCCTGGTAGGCTCTGGTTACATCTCTTCATGTTTTCCCCAACCTTTGGTTGGTGTCCACATAGTGCGCCATTAAGATGAGAGTGGTCCTTCTTCCTCCTTTGTTCGGGACTCTCTCTCTCTCTCTCTCTCTCTCTCTCTCTCTCTTTGTCTGGTATATAGCTGGCGCCGTTTCTACATCTCATACTTATACGGGTATGCTGTAGCACCATTCTGGCATTTTTTGGGACGCCTTGCCTCCCGTTCTCTTCCGAGCTAATTTGGTTGCTGTCTGGCTGTCCCGCCACAGCCTTCCCCATTGTCCGTCACTCTGTTGCCGGTTCAGTGCTTGGGCACTTTCTGTTGCTCTGTCACTGACCGACCCTCCCCCCGGCCCCCCCCCCCCCCCCGGGGTAGGGCTGTGGTATCTATTCTAAGTTAAGGAATCTGCAGCTAGATGTCTCTATCAGATGTACGAGTTACTTACCTTCGGTAACGATGTATCCGGTAGAGACGTTGTCTAGCCGCAGATTACTTTAACGCCCACCCATCCTCCCCGTTCTGCAAGAACCTTGCTAGGTGGGCTTCTCTTCTTGCCTACTTTCAGTTGCCATTGGTTTTCTTTCAAGGGTGCTCACATAGTTGCGCCCCTTCCAGAATTACCATATGCGGCTGACTCCACCCAAGGGGCTTTTTCCTGTAGATGGTGCCATTTCATTCACTGTCATCAGGAGATTCTTCTTCTTCTCCAGCTGTCTGCCCTCCCTCCCACCTTCTCCATTGACTAGGGGCTCTTGTCTCCTATATAAGGGAAGAGGTGTGGCGCCGCGGCCAGGGCGACTGACTCCGGAATCTGGGGATCACGGTTCGATCGCCGGCGGCAGATTAGCCCAGCACCATGTGACTCTGGGCAATAGCTTGCTTAATCTTCCCGACGGCCCCCAGCGCCTAGAAACCCTTACGGGTGATTGTTCGCGCTTTACAAATGAGGATTATTATTATCTTTGAAGATCTCTTAAGCTCTGTTTCACACTTCCATTATTATAAGGGAAGTGCCAGTCTTTTCATATCTTCTTGAAGTAAATGGCTGTTCTTTCTATGCTCCTCCCTTGTTGGACTGCACGGTTCTACATGGTAATAACAGTCTATTTTTGTCTGTTGAGCTATTCTTCCCTTGTTGCTCGCACTTTGGGAAGGGTCTACGCTTCGCTTTTCTCACAGCTTTGTTTCACTTTTGCTTTTTCACTTATATGTAGACAGTGTCTGATACTGTCTTTTATGATGTGTTTTGCACCATCCGCCTTATCTGTTTTGCGGATTTTCATCCTTCGCACACTGTTCCCATAATTTCACAGTTTTGATGGTGGTTCCGCGTTGTGCTGAGGAAAAGTTTCTCTGAAGAAAACTGACGTCAGCTCGCCGGGAGGGACTTATATGACCTTGCTGACATCACGTACGTGGACGACGTCAGGGCGGGGTCGTCTAGCGCCGTCCCCCGGCGCGCAGAGGTGCTGCTGCAAAGAATTTTCCGGATCCAGTCTGACGCCTGGGGATATTCTAAGTTAAGGAATCTGTGGCTAGACAACGTCTCTACCACATACATCGTTACCGAAGGTAAGTAACTCGTACATATAGTTGATCGCTTACACTAGTGCTGCCTCGATGCTATGATGAGACCGAAAACCATATTGAGAGGGATGTAATAGCCTGAACTGCTCTAGATATGCAAATAGTTGAGAACAATTCCGTTTTCCAGAATCTTAGAAGCAGCCTAGAGTTGGGAGATTGGTCTAAAATTGCCCAATTGAGTCCTCTCTACCCAAGGTTATTTTTAACACTGGAATGAGTCTAGTCTGTTTACAACAGGATGGCACTCTAGCTGATTGAATCGATGTATTAAAAAGTTAATTAAAAACAGGATTAATCACTTTAGAAATGGTTGTGAAAATCAATGGAGGACATGGACCGTTAGGCGAACCTGACTCTTCCTACGCAATTGTGGGTTACAAGCCCTAGTCTTACTAATAGCTAGCATGCTTCTCTCAGTACTCAATATGACTGGGTTAGATTTCAGATTAGAAGCAATTTTAAGAATCTTATCTTCAAAAAAAGTTGGATAGCTTATTACACAAATCTATCAAGGGTGAGGCTTGTTACTTAAAGGTAAAAGGATGGAGAAAGTTCTTAACAATTTTGAAAACTTCTTGCAGGCTGGTAGCTGTTGTGGATATTTCACATCCAAAGTATGTGTCCTGTGCCATTTTATACTTCTTTTTATCCTCCGGAAGGTAAGGCCTCCTCCAAAGCCTCTCCATATTCCTACAATTCTTTTTCTCACCCCCCAGCACAATACAGAACCAAGGAGTAGAGGCATTTATTTATTTATTTATTTATTTATTTATTTATGGAGCTTATAGAGCGCGCAGCTACCTCCAAAGGAGGTGTCCCGGCGCTAAGATTACATAACTGTCCCCATGAGGAGTAACCAAGATCAAATCTCACCGAGAAAATGGAAAACGGTGAGGAGTTGACAGTTCCAAGTCCTACCGCCTAGTGAACAGCCAGGTCTTGAGTTTGCGGCGAAAGGCTGGCTCAGATTCGCAGAACCTGAGGTCAAGGGGGAGGCTATTCCAGAGCTTGGCGGCAGTGACGGTGAAAGATCTGCCGCCAGTCCGAGAAAGCCTGAATCTAGGAACCAACAGAAGACGAAGGTTATTGGATCTGAGATGTCTGGCTGAAACAGAGATCTTGAGACGCTTTTTCAGATAAAGTGGGCCAGTACCATGGATAGCCCGAAATGTCAGGATCAGAATTTTAAAGTCTATGCGTCATGAAATGGGAAGCCAATGAAGTTCTTCTCGGTAGGCTCTGACTGAAGTACGGGCAGGGATGTTACCGATAAGCCGGGCTGCCGCATTTTGGACTATTTGCAGGCGGTCAATAAGATAGTGCGGGGCACCTGCATATAGACTATTAGCATAGTCTAGATGGGTGATGATAAGGGCCTGGACTACGGTTTTGCGTGAGGATAGAGGGAGGAAGGGGAAGATTTTTCTGATCATGCGAAGTTTAGAGAAACAGGCCCCTACCACTTTGTTAACTTGGGCATTTCCGGACAAAGAGTTGTCAAAAATGAAGCCCAGGTTACGAGCTGCCTTCACGGGAGAGGGTGGGGGATTCAGAATGGTAGGCCACCAGAGGGTTGCAGGGGGGGGGGATTTTTTACTGAAAAAGAGAACCTCGGTTTTGTCGGTGTTAAGGGCAAGGTGATTGGCTGACATCCAGGAGCATATGTTACCAAGGCAGTTTCTAAAGTTGGAGAAGAGGGAGTCAGAATGGTCTCGAAAGGAGAAGATAAGCTGAGTATCGTCAGCGTAGGAGACCACCCTGACGCCCCAGGATTCAACTACCTTGGCCAGAGGAGCCACATAAGCATTAAACAGTAGAGGGCTCAAGGCAGAGCCCTGGGGCACTCCACACAGGAGGGGTTTGTCTTCGGATTCAAAAGGGTGCATCGTGACCCTTTGGGAACGGCTAGACAGGAAAGAAATAATCCAGGCCAGCACTGTCCCACCGACCCCTAGCTGCTGTAGGCGGGAGGTAAGTATTTTGTGGGAGACAGTATCAAAAGCAGCGGATAGGTCGAGGAGGACCAACATGGCCTCCTCGCCCCTATCCACTGATTCCCTGATAATTTCAGAGACTTCAAGCAGCGCAGTCTCGGTGCTATAGCCGGATCTAAAACCGGACTGAGAGTCGTGTAGCAGCTGATTAGACTCTAAGTACAGTGCCACTTGTTTCTGTACCACCTTCTCCAGTATCTTGGCAGGTTTAGGCAGGAGAGAAATAGGTCGATAGTTGCCAAAAAGCAGAGGGTCTGCACCAGGTTTTTTCAGTATGGGGACCAGCCTGGCCTGTTTCCAAACTGAGGGGAATAGACCTTGTGACAAAGAGGCATTCCAGATGGAAAGAAACGGGTTCACAAGGATAGGGGCGAGATTACCCATGATTTTGGCAGGAACTGGGTCCAGGGGGGAACCAGACTTAACGTTGCGTAATAAAGCTAACGCGAGATCAGGAGTTAGCTCGCTAAAAGAGTTGAAAGAACAAGAGGGGAGGCCAGGGCAATCATCAGGGAAATCCGGAGCCATTGCTGCAAAGGAGGAGGAGAGTTTAACTATCTTCTCTTGAAAAAAATCAGACAATCCATTGCAGAGATCTTGAGTGGGAGTAAAGAGGGATTTCAAAGCAGGAGGATATACGAAGTCATTCACTATGGAAAAAAGAGTTTTGGAGGAATTCTGCGCCTGTTGAATCAAATTAAAAAAGTAAGCTCTCATGGACGAGCGTGTTAGTTTGTGGAACTTACTAGGGCAGATTTGTAGGCCAATTTGGCTACAGGATCATAGTTCAATCTCCATTTACGTTCCAACTGCTTACACTTGCTCTTTTCCTCACGTAACAGAGGGGAGAACCAAGGGGCAGAAGGACGGGATCTGGAGGAAGTGACGGGGACCAGAGGGGAAACCGAGTCAAGTGCATCCGAGAGGGCCGAATTGAATCTCAATGTTTCTAAATTGAGGTCATTTAGCTGGTTAAAATGAAAATGTAGATGAGCTTCCAGGGAGTTACATGTAACTTTGGTCCATTTACGACCTTTAACTCGATTAAGGGGGATAGGGGGAGGAGGGGAGGGGGCTGTGAAAGAAAAAGGGATAAGATAATGATCGGTCCATGTCAAAGGAGTGGGGGGGAGAGTGGAGAGGGACGGAAGATTGGAAAAAATGAGGTCAAGGGTATGGCCTGCTATATGAGTAGGACCTGTCACTAGTTGAGGCAAGGTGAGTCCTTGTAAGGTTTCTAACAGAGAGGAGGCTAGTGTGCAGGAGGGATTATCAATATGAATATTAAAATCTCCTAACACAGTAAAATGGGAGTGTTTGAGAGAAAAATCGGCGATGGAGTGAATCAGAGTGATAAGGGAGGAAGAGGTGACGGCCGGGGGATTATAGACCAGTATGCCTGCACAGATGGAACAAGCAGGGTCCATAATTGAAAAGTGAGCGGCTTCGATGATGCCAAGGTTGGGAATTTTCGTGAGGTTTAATTTGAGATGGGATTTAGCAATGATCGCAAGACCTCCTCCGGTCTTAGAGTTGTCTCGATTAATGCCAATGAAATGATAACCAGGGGGAGTAGCAATAGTGATGTCCGGTTTGGAGGAGTCTTTTAACCAAGTTTCAGTAAGAAACAATAGGTCCCAATTGTGGGTTTCAAGAGATAGCCATATGTCATGAGCATGGGCTGGGAGAGATCTGCAATTGACTAATGCGGCCTTTAAGATGGTGGATGGCTGATCATTGATTTTAGAGGGTAGACGCCGAGGTCTAGGTACTATGGGGAGAGAGAAGTTACAGTGAGGGCAGGAATAAACAGTAGTATCTAGGCTAGCAATGTTACAGCAAGTAAAGGGGGCACAGGTATCAGGCATTACATCTTAGATTGACAGGTGTTGTTTTGAAAGGCCCCCTTGTTCGCCATATCTTAGCCATGCGTTGATGAGTAAGGCATCTTTCTCGATATCCCCTCAAAGTGTGAGGGCTGAGCTGTCAAATATGTGCTCCATCTCAGAAAACTTGCACAGGCTTCCAGGCACAATAGGGAATAGATTTAACCACAGCATCCCCTCTCTTCAGAACATTGTCCCATCCCCATAAGAAGTGAACTAAAGAATGATCAGACCAGGGGATGGCCAATACCTTCCTGGCCACTAAAGAGCTATTAGTTAAAATCAGTTCAAGAGTATGACCTGCCAGATGTGTTAGGAGAGTGACATTTTGAATCAACTTAAGTGAAGGTCATCTTCTCCTGGAGGGTTGTTTCCTGAGAATCTGCATTATTATCAATATGAAATTAAAACGTTTGAGAATTGCATTAAATACGGTGCAATGGCCTCTTCTAATGTGTTCAGGAAATCACCCGTTTTCCCACTGGCCGATATACCATAGCAGAATGGATCGTATCTGGGGATAATCCATCATCATCTTAATTTGATGTCCCACTACATTTATTCTCCCCACCGCCCTTTCCTCCAGAGAAAGACATGCAGCACACTCACCGCACCGCTGGGACGTAATGTGGAAATCTAGCTCCAACTTAAACTTGCAGGTCATCCTGTACCTTAAATTATATAGCTTCTGCACGGAGTATCTTATTCTCAGATCAGGCAATGTAGGCAAACCTCCAGCATGGCCAGCTCTGGCCTTGGAATAGATGCGGACAGGCGCAGACGGGTTGCCTTTGGCGCATTCACTCTGCAGTCCTGCTTATAAGGATCATGCCACTCCTTAGACAACTAGAGCCCTGCTGTTAAAAATTGCACATCGCTGCATCTCTAGGTAAAAATGGCTGCCGAAAAGATTACACTTCTACTTAATTGTGTCAAAGAGTTCATAAAAAAACCCTTCTTAGTTTAAAAACCACCACTCAAATATTTCATGCCCCAATTGCAAATAAAATCAAGTCCAATTCAATAGAAATGAGTCAAAATAAAAGTGGGTACCGTCTTTACTGGTGGTGAGCCAGCTGGCTGGCTTATTGAATGTCACATGGGAACGACGTCACATGTCCAGGCCCTGCCCCCAGGTCGCCCCTGTGGAGCCTGCACCCAACCCTGTGTTCACTTCATGACTTCCAGAGCAACAAATGCCCAGCTTCAGAAATTTTAATAAGGCCATGAGCCTCATTTTTATGTGGCCCAACCTGTCTGGAGCTCCTTCTAGCCCCATGATATCGGAACAGATTCTACCTGGGTTTCCACCGGTTGGTTCACCCTCAGCGCCAGTCGGACCCTCAGGTTCCATTGGTGGCTCCGGATCAGCCCTGGCCGTGACTTCACGACCTTCTCCAGGGACGGCTCCTGTGGCGTCGTTCCCATCAGCACACCGAACACATCATGCTCCTGATTCTGATGCGGAGCCGGACCAGCATTGCACCACATTGGTTAGAGCATCGACCAGGCCTGCACAGCCTGAATTGGAGATGGAGCCCTATTTTCCTAAAGGGCCCTATGAGAAACATGAATGGAATGGATATGAGGATCCCTGTGGTTATTCCGACCCCAATGGAGAGTCCATGCCTGACGTCAACTAGTATGGGGACCTGGCTGATGCCAGTGGTATGGAAAATCTACCAGACACTGGCCTCCTCTCCGCTCCCATGGTTACAACAGAGGAAGGATCTTCTTTTGCAATGGCGGACCGGAGGGCGGTTCAGGTCCTAGACCTGAAGCTAGACACGGTACAGGTCAAGACCAAACGTCTTGACAGAGGTGCTTCAACCTTGGGTATCTCTCTCTGAACTCCTCTTCCCCTTAAACTTCAATTAAGCCCTTAATTATGTCCTACTCGTTGTATTGGCGATGTTCTGCACAGGTATTCCTGTGCGTAATACCATTGCCCCGCTCCTTGCGACCCGGCCTTCGTCTCTAAGCACCGCACCTTTAATAGCTTGGTGGCCCAGGCCTTCACCTCTAAAATTAATCCTGGTGCGTTCCCTACCACACAACCAAATAGAGATTCCAAGAGCCTGGATAGTTTTAGAAAGAGGATTTTCTCTTACATCTGCATTGCACTGTGATCAGTGAACACCGCATCCTTATTGGCATGCTATTCTCATACTGTATGGGATGCTGTTACTCAAGCACTGCCGATGGTTTCAGAGGAGGCCGAGCCATACTCTCCCATGCTATTGCTGACGGGAGGGATGCAGCGACCAACTTCCTGGACAGAGACATTGTTTCTACAGTGGTGCTTCAACGTCTTGCCCGGATGAGGGCTACAGGTTTTTCAAGGGATGTCCATGCATCCCTTATGCACATGCCCTTCGATGGCACTTGCCTTTTTGATGACAAGGGGGATTCAGCATTTGTACGTTTCAAGGATAGTAGGGACACTGTTAGGTCATTGAGGCTCACCAGTCGCTCTGCAACAGCTACATACCGCCTTCCAAGGCTATGGTAGGGGTTATCAGCTGTGTCGTTTTCCTCATAGCCACCACTGCCTGCAGGCACCTCAGCCCTTTTTTGGTCTGGACACAACTGCCACAAGCCTCGTGGAAACCATGGCAAGCGGTCTAGCAAATCTGTTCTTCCCCACCATATCCAACCCGCCACAACTGCGGGCAGCCAAAGCCTCTTTAATATGCCCTAACATCATCATGGAAATCCAGTCAGTGGCAGGATCCAGCCCCACCTGTCCCGAATGCAGAAGATAACATCAGACAAATGGGGGATTCAGATTGTCCAGCTGGGTTACGTCTTTCGAATAGACCCCACAACCTTTGCCACATCCCCTGATCAGCTGACAGAGGACCAGCATTCATTCTTGGGACAGGAAATGGCCAAAGAAGCCATCAAGAGGATGTGGGCATCAGAAGTAGGTCGTGGTGGCTATTCCTGTCACTTTCTCATGCTGAAAAAGGACAGAGGCCTATGTCCTGTACTAGACCTATGCCCTCTTCACTACTTTCTAATAAAAAGGAAAATCAAGATTTTCACTCCAGCTCAGGTTCTGTCTGCCCTCGACCCTGGGGACTGAATGGTAGCATTGGACTTGTAGGATGCCTACTTCCATATCACTATCAATGAGCATGATCAGTCCCTTTGGGTTACCAGCACCATTTGAATGTTCACCAAGGTGATAGAGGTGGTTGTAGCACATCTGTTGAGGTGAGGGTTCGCAATTTCCACTATCTCGATGACCGGCTGTTGAAGGCAGGTTCGTCCCAGGTAGTCATCTCCCACCTCCAGACCATGGCGGAACTACTGCATTCACTGAGGTTCACTAAAAATGTGCCTGAGTCACACCTGACTCCCTCGCAGATGCTCACTTTCTTTGGAGCTGTTCGGACCTCTCCCTTCCCCACCCTGAGCTCACAATAGTGACAAACGGGTAATTTCTGGATTGGGGTGGCCATCTGGGATTGGTGGGGATCAGAGGACTCTGGTCTCTGGTGGAATCTCAGCTCCACATAAACCTATTGGAACTGAGAGCAATTCACTTAGCATAGAAAGCTTTTCTTCTGTCCATCAAGGAAAGGCTGGTTTAGGTGTTCACGGACAACACCACCTCCATGTGATATTGCAACAAACAGGGCGGGATGGGGCTGTGGACCCTGTGTCTCTGGGCACTGCTGGAACATCAAGCTCATCTGTTGATGCCTCATGAATCACGAACAGCATCCTTTCAACCTAACGTTGTGATGATGTTCCACGTCGACCAGACCCTGCCAGTATTCTATGCTTCACCTCTCCCCTCCTAATTTCTGGATCCAGTATGACTCTTGTGGAATATACTAAGTTAAAGAGTCTGTAGCTAGATAGAGCCTACCAGATAAGGCATTACTGAAGGTAAGTAACTTGTTCAGCCAGAACTCCTGGGCTTGAGCATCTGCCATCCTGGAGTATCTGCTGTTACAGCAAAAAGGTTGGGTTCTCCAACCAGGCCTTCAAAATGTCCACCTTCATGCATGGAGATTGAGCGTGGCCAGTTGAATGCCTGTGTACCACCTCCAGACATAGTAGATGTCATCTTGGCAGCCAGGCAACCCACAACAAAGACTGCTTCCACCTGTTGCTGGAACAAGTTTGTGATTTGGTGCGGCAAATGCCAAATTGATCCCTTCCAGGCCCAGTTGTCTGAAGTTCTATTATTTGTTCTCTCCATCACCTGGCAAGGCCCTACTTGGGCACAATTTCAGCCCTTTCAGCCTTCTTGGGTTTACCTGATTAGCCTTCATTATTTAAATCACTGGTTGTGATGAGATTTCTAAGAGGGCTGCAGCATCTGTTTCCCCGTTCTCCTTTTGTGATGCCTCAATAGGACCTCAGTCATTCCTTACATTTTTGATGTGCGCTCCATTCGAGCCACTCTATAGCTGCCCCCTATGGCTCCTCATCCTCAAAACTGTGTTCTTAGTCACCATCACCTCAGTACGGCATGTAAGTGAGCTTTAGGCTCTTTATGTACATCCGCCTTACACCAACTTCTTCCCCAATAAACTGGTTTTGTAAAATAGGGCATCCTTTCTACCGAAAGTTGTGATGGTGTTCCATGTTGGTGAAACCTTGATGGTTGATGCAGCTGGGACAAATTTGTAGTTTGGTGCGGCACATGCCAGTTTGACTCCCTCCATGACAAGTGTTCTGTTGTTTTTTTTTATCTCATACCCGGCAAGGCTTTGTATCTGAAAGAAACACGTTAGTTATAGATTCCTTACCTTAGAAGTACCCCCAGGCGTCAGACTGGATCGGAAAAGATTTTTCGTCAGCAGTACCTCTGCGCATCGGAAGGTGGCGTTGGTCGGCTCCGCGTCCGTCGTTGGCTTCGTGGTCACCGGAATGACATCGCGTAGCTACTTAGACGCCGCCCTCACGCGCTGACGTGTTCTTTCTTTTTCCGCAACAGCCAGCGCAGATCCGGGGAGAGCGGTACCTCCAGTCACTTTTTGAATGACTTTTTCTCGACTTTTGTTGACTTTGTTTTTGGAGTCCATCGACTTCTGGTGCACGAGGGGTGCCCGGCTTCAAGGCGTGCTGTTCCTGTAACCGACTGATGTCGGTTACGGATCTGCACCACGTGTGCCTCTTTTGCCTGGTGCGCGACCACGACCCCAAGTCGTGCTCCGACTGCTGGTTGATGGCACTGAAGGCTTTGCTGTAGCAGGCCCGAAAGCTGCTTGAGCGCCGGCAGTCGCCTCCGCGCAGTTTGAGTTCCCGGTTGCGAGGGTAGTTGAGGGACCGGTCGCAGAGCCATCACCACTCTTCCAAGTCACCCAAGTCTTCGCACTTGGTAAGTCAAAGCACAAAACGAAGTCAAAGAAGCATCATCGCTCTTCGACTTCTCCCCGTCGGTCTGCTGACATGACGAGGGATGCGGGCGGTGGGGAACAACCTTTACAACGCAACTTTTACAACGCACTACCATTACAACGCATTTTTTACAACGCATAATCCATTACAACGCATGATATTACAACGCATGACACTACAACGCATTTTTAAAAACTACCTTTACAACGCATTCCATTACAACGCATACTACCATTACAACGCATACCATTACAACGCATAATATTACACTATACTATCCAACACTTACCCTACTGATGCACCCCCTGGAGTTAGAATAGTAATTGTTACCCCTATACTATCCAACACTTACCCTACTGATGCACCCCCTGGAGTTAGAATAGTAATTTTTACCCCTATACTATCCAACACTTACCCTACTGATGCACCCCCTGGAGTTAGAATAGTAATTTTTACCCCTATACTATCCAACACTTACCCTACTGATGCACCCCCTGGAGTTAGAATAGTAATTTTTACCCCTATACTATCCAACACTTACCCTACTGATGCACCCCCTGGAGTTAGAATAGTAATTTTTACCCCTATACTATCCAACACTTACCCTACTGATGCACCCCCTGGAGTTAGAATAGTAATTTTTACCCCTATACTATCCAACACTTTCCCTACTGATGCACCCCCTGGAGTTAGAATAGTAATTTTTACCCCTATACCATCCAACACTTTCCCTACTGATGCACCCCCTGGAGTTAGAATAGTAATTTTTACCCCTATACTATCCAACACTTACCCTACTGATGCACCCCCTGGAGTTAGAATAGTAATTTTTACCCCTATACTATCCAACACTTTCCCTACTGATGCACCCCCTGGAGTTAGAATAGTAATTTTTACCCCTATACTATCCAACACTTACCCTACTGTTGCACCCCCTGGAGTTAGAATAGTAATTTTTACCCCTATACTATCTAATACTTACCTTAAATGTAATTTAATATTATGCGTTGTAATGGTATGCGTTGTAAAGGTAGTATGCGTTGTAATGGTAGTGCGTTGTAAAGGTATTTTTTAAAAATGCGTTGTAGTGTCATGCGTTGTAATGTCATGCGTTGTAATGGATTATGCGTTGTAAAAAATGCGTTGTAAGTGCATGCGTTGTAATAGTGTGCGTTGTAACGTCATACATCCGCGGGCGGTGCCCCTCCCGCAGCTTCGCGCGCAGAGCCCGAAGAGTGGACTCCGGGTTTCCCTCCCTTCCCGGTACCCGGAGCGACTCCCGTCCAACTTCGTAAGTTTTACGAGCCAATGCATGTCATCTTTGGGCGGCCCAAACCCACCGGAGCGCGTTCGGGCCACACAGACTCAGTTGGGGGGCCTAGGCCTTCTCCGCCGTCGGCTCCGGCCATGGCGCCGCAGGCCCCCCTTGGATCAAGGCCTGTATCTAGATCGGCGCCGGTTGACATTATCACATCTCCACCTGCGCCGCTTCCTCTGGCGCCACAACCGACGCCACTCGTGTCCCTGGACGCTGTCGACCCAGCCTCCATCCCGATGTGGACCAGGAGCCGGACCGGAGTCGCCCAACGCCGGATCCGGCACCGAGTGGGTTTTTGTGCCCTTGTTCACTCCTGGGGTCCCTTTTCAGCCAGATTGGCAACCTGAGGATGAGAAGGAGGACTGGGAGGGGACAGATGACCCTTTAACTGATCAGATGGAATCTGAGCATGACTGGAGAGAGGAACTGGGGGATGCCAGTGGTCTTGACACATCCCCTGACCTTGCCATGTTGTCTCCGCCTACTGTGACTATGGAGGAGGGAGCGTCATACGCAGTGGTGTTGCGTAGGGTAGCCAAGGCCCTCAACCTCGAGCTTCCTACGGTGGCGGTCAGGACTAACCTCCTGACAGAGGTGCTTCAGCCGGCAGAGAGCTCTTCGGAGAGCCCTTATTGACGTTCTTTTGGGCACGTGGTCCAGGCCCAACACGGGGGCACACGTGGATAGAGTGATTGCCCGACGCCACCGCCCGGCTCCGGGTGACCCTACTTTCCTCTCCCAACACCCCACCCGGGAGAGCTTGGTGGTCCAAGCCTCCCCTTCCAAAAGCGCATTCCAAACCGCTCCACCGGAAAGGGAATCCAAGAAGCTGGACCATCTTGGGAAGATAATGTTCTCTTCCACCAGCTTGGGACTGCGGTTGGTAAACGTTGCTTGTCTATTGGCCCGTTATTCCCACTCTGTGTGGGATACGGTTGCACAGGTGCTGCCTCAGTGTCCAGAAGAGGCCCGGATAGTGCTCTCCCAGGTTGTCACTGCCGGGAGAGATGCGGCTAAGTTTACCATCCGTTGTGGGCTGGATACCGCCGACTCTATGCAGGATGATTTTCACATCTGTAGCCCTTCGTCACTACACCTGGATGAGATCGACTGGCTTTCGGGGGATGTCCAGAACTCCTTGATGGACATACCCTTTGATGGCTGTCGCCTTTTTGGTGACAAAGTGGACAACGCTCTAGAGCGTTTCAAGGACTCACTGGCTACGGCCAAGTCCTTGGGCCTCTCCAGCCACCCAGCGCAGTCTGTTTTTCACCCCTTTCGTGCCTACGGAAGGGGTGCCCCACTATATCCCGCCCAGAGCCACAGGCTGCAGCAAGTTTCCCAAACTTTGTGTGGCCGGGGATGTGGGAACCAACGCCGTGGTTCAGGGGGTCAGCGGGCGGGCCAGTCCACAAACCCCTACTCTGCTGCAGCCTCCAAACCCTCCTAGTCTGACCTTTCAGGCCCATCAAACGCCAGTGGGTGGCAGGAATCGCCATCTCCTCCCCCACTGGCGTACCATCACTTCGGACAGGTGGGTTTTGCAAATAGTCTGAAGGGGCTACTCCCTCCCCTTCGAGGCTAATCCTCCAGCCATGCCACCTTGTGAGAAGTTGGCCTGGTATATGCTGGTCACTAGTTAAAGTAGCCACCTTGCACCAGTACAATTCGACTCTTATGGTAGATAGGTTTAAGACAACCTTTTAAAGAAAGCTAGCCTAGTGGTAGCTGTGGATAGCAGCCTTCAGGCTAAGTCTTTAGAGGAATGTAAAGCAGCTTGTTTTACCTTTTAATCTCTTGAATTACTAAATGAAAGGACACCACACAGGCATATATATAAAATATATATGTATTTATTACTAGACACACTCTACTAATCTCTTTATGAGATTAGAAGTCAGGAACATATGCACAAATCAACGTTTCACAACAAGTTAAGCACAAATATGGCTGGGGCCCTAAGGGCGTACCAGACCTTATACTAAAAAAGAGGTTTAGGAATATCAACTTGAGAAGGGACAAGGCCTAGGGCCTTCAAAAGCGCTGGGGCCTCACTGATCCACCCAAGGCAGGTAAGTAAAGGACCCACGGGAGATGCATGCAGTGTGAGAACACAGCCGCGGATCCCAATAGACTTCAATGAAGCAAGTCGCAGTTGGAATTTTAAAGTTTTAGGATACTTCGGGAGAGTCTACAAGCAAGTCACTTACAGAGTAAGTAGTTCTAGAGCCAACACACACAGGAGCACCATAGTGCTGGAGTTACCTCACCCATGGAAGCCGGGTGCATAGGTGTCTTTTGGTGTCGGGTCGCGGCGTCCTTTTCAATGGGAACCAAAGAAGACTTGCTGCTTGTGGAGACAGGAGGAGTGTCCGGTGGAATCCAAGGCTGGATTCAGAAGAAGGAAGACCTGAAAGCAGAGGAGACAGTGTTCAAAGTCACTTGGCAGTGACCCGGGGCAAGGAAGCTGGATGCCCACAGTCATCGGGTGATTTCAGGTGATCATGGGTGTCTTGACTCTTCAGCCACGAGGTCCAGGAGGCGTCGATGATGACCAGGAGCTGGATTCAGCGTGTCCCACGAAGTCTACAGCTTACTGCGGTGTCGGTGACCAGATTGGAGCCAACAAGCCTTGGTAACAGCAAGTCTCGTGGAAAGTGTAAAAAGTCAGCGGTGCAGAACAGCAAGGTCTGAGGGACTCATCCAGCAAAGGTAAGTCAGGGCAGGCCTGGAGCAACCAGGGGAGCCCTTTGGTTTTGTAGAAAAGTCTTCTGGGGACCCACAAGCCAACCGGCAAGGGATCGCGAAGACGCCTTGGGAGGATTCACTCAACTGGAGCCCACGGTCACTCGGGACAAGGTAGGCCTCTGATCTTTGGTGGAAATCCTGCTGGAGGCTTGGACCACACGTTCGTAGTACGTCGTGAGGGGGTTGCACTTGAAAATAGTCCCCGTTACCCATGTATTGCGGTTCCTCATCACTCGTGGGGTCCACTTGCCTCAGCTTCGCTGGGGAATCACGATGGCCTTGGAGAAGTCAGGAAATCCACTTCCCGGGCTGCAGGGACTTCGGACTCCGGCGGGAGCGGGAAAGTTTGCGACTGTTGATTCAAAGTTTTGGTGCCTGCCAAGCAGGGGAGTCACTCATTGACTCCAAGGGAGATTCTTCAGTCTTCCAGAGGTAGTGGAACGTTGAAGGTCCAGGATTCTTCTTCAGAGCGTCGTCCAGGGATATCTAGTTTGCAATGGCAAGGGTTCCCTAACTTATACTAGAAGGAAGGGAGGGGCTAGCTCTATGACCCCTTCTATGGGAGGGTCAGGGGAGTGGGTGGCTACACCCACTTCCCTTTGTCCAGTTTCGCGCCAGAGCAGGGGCAGGTAGCCACTGAACCGGTTAGAGCTGGCATATGCACAAAGGAGCCTACTGCTCCCCCAGTGCCGGACTTCAAAGCACTCTCGGAGTGCTCCCACCCAGCTCCAATACACTAAATCCTGTCTGGGAGGTGGTTACACCTCCCTGTGACAGGATGCCTATTGTTGGGCCTCCTCCACTGCGAGTTTCGGTCAGCAGCAGGAGGGCAGCCCAGTGTCTGTGACTGGTGGCATCCATTTTGTGATGCCAGGGCTCTTCAGGATTCTACCGTGTTTCCACAGTGGGTACATGTCTATCCCTCTTGAAGGGTGGGATCATACTCCCACACCAGTTGTGGGGGTATGATTCCAAAGCGTTTGACACCAAACACAACATGTTTTGATGCAGCCATCTCAAAGTTAGCATTAACCCCGAGGTTATAATGCACTTAAGAGTATATGGTTTAACCGCATCCACAAACAGCCACAGAGAATGGACTCTGAGAGCTGCAGAGGGGCCCTGCTCAGGCAGAGGCACCCCTCACATGGAAACCAACCACCCTGCCCTCAGGATTGATAGGGCCTGCCTTAGGGGTGACTGATAGGTTTATATGTGTGTGCAGGTAGAGATATAGTGAACCTATATCTCAGTGAGGAGTGCTAGCACTACCTCACCCAGGCCGCAGTAGCAGGCCTGTGGCGTCAGATTTAGTCTGCTTCCCAGGGGGGAGGGCATAACACATGCTTCAGCCCCTGGTAGGCCTGTGAAGTACCTATGCCCTTGGTACCTAAGGTACCATATACTAGGGGCTCATAAGGTACCACAGTATCCCTTCACTAGTGCATCTAATATCCACTCCAAGTTGTTTAAAGAGAACAGAGAGGCTGGGGCCCTGATTAGCAGGGTCCCAGCCAGACTATAGCCAGAAACCAGTGTAAACATCAGAAAAAAGGTGGGGGCAAGATAGGGTGCAGATCCTACTCTCCTACACACCTCAATACCACCGTATGTTGGAGGATCACCTGGCACTTCTCCAAAAAAAAGTTTTGGTTCTCTTGGCCAAGGGAGCCATCGAGCGCATTCCTGCCCAAGAAGTAGGTCGTGTTTGCTATTCTCACTACTTTCTGGTACCCAAGAAGGACAAGGGCCTGCGTCCTATCTTAGATCTCAGGAACGTCAACCGGTTCACTGTAGGCCATGAGCATTTTCAGTTTACCGTGCTCCCCTTTGGCCTTACCAGCGCTCCTCGGGTATTCACAAAAGTGATGGCGGTGGTCTCAGCTCATCTGCGCAGATCAGGGGTTCCAGTCTTCTCCTATCTCGACGACTGGCTGTTGAAGGCAGGCTCGCCCCAGGCAGTCTTCTCCCACCTTCAGACTACAGCCGACCTCCTGCATTCGCTAGGGTTCTCCTTCAATGTGCCAAAGTCACACCTGACTCCCTCTCAGAAGATCCCCTTCATTGAAGCAGTTCTGGACACACCGCGGTTTCGGGTTTATCCTCCCGAACAGTGAGTCCGGGATATTCGGGCAATGATTCCGATCTTTCAGCCTCTATCCCGGGTTTCGGCCCGGTTGACCTTGAAGCTGCTGGACCTCATGGCCTCCTGCATCCTGCTGGTCAGTCAGGCCAGGTGGCATATGCGGGCTCTGCAGTGGGACCTGAAGTTCCAGTGAGCGCAGTATCAGGGAAATCTGTCCGATTGCGTCCAGATCTCAGAGGGCACTGCTCGACAATTCAGTAATGGCTCACGAACCAGGATTGGGTCAACGGCAGATCCCTCTCCCTTCCCCAACCAGAGAACACAGTGGTGACGGATGCATCCCTTCTGGGATGGGGCGGCCACATGGGAGAGGGGGAGATCAGAGGCCTCTGGTCTCCGGCGGAGTGTGGGCTCCACATCAACCTTCTGGATCTTCGGCAATTCATCTTGCACTCAAGGCATTTCTTCCCTCTGTCCGGGGAAGAGTACTGCAGGTGTTCACGGACAACTCCACCTCCATGTGGTACTGCAACAAACAGGGTGGGGTGGGGTCATGGACCCTATATCAGGAGGCCCTCCGCCTCTGGACATGGCTGGAACATCAGGGCATATCCCTGGTGGTTCAACACCTGGCAGGTTCCCTGAACGCCAGGGCGGATGAACGCAGGTGCATGATGAATCACGAATGGCGTCTTCACTTGGAGGTGGTGCAATGTCTCTTTCGAAAGTGGGGAGAGAGAATGCGCAATGTTAGTAATTCTGTGCGTTGGAATTTCCAAGGCGGCACTCTCTAGGTGATGCTTTTCATTGCGAGTAGAGTTGCTGTCTGTTATACGCCTTTCCGCCTATACCACTTCTGCCCAAAGTGCTGAACAAGATCAGGCACCACTGGGCCCAAGTCATTCTTGTGGCTCCGGATTGGGCACGAAGAGTCTGGTATCCCGAGCTGCTTAACATGGCCATCGATCCTCCGATCAGACTGCCTCTTCCGGGAGGATCTTCTGTCGCTGCACCAGGGGACGGTCCTCCACCCTAACCTGTCCATCATCCACCTCCGTGCCTGGAGGCTGAGCAGCGTCAGTTTACGTCTTTTGACCTGCCTCCTGCAGTTTGCGATGTAATTTTGGCAGCCAGGCGTCCCTCCACTAAGACGGTACACGCCTGCCGGTAGAAAAAGTTTGTGGCATGGTGCACAGCGAAGGCTCTCGATCCCCTTTCTGCCCCTCTTTCTGAAGTTCTCTTGTTCCTTATTTCTTTAGCCCAGCAGGGCTCTGCTCTGGGCACTATCAAAGGCTATCTTTCGGTCATCTCTGCCTTCCTTCGGCTTCCCGATCAGCCTTTTCTTTTCAAGTCTCCGGTTGTTAATCGTTTCTTGAAAGGTATAACTCATCTCTTTCCTCCTATCCCCTTTGTTATGCCTCAGTGGGACTTGAATCTGGTCTTAACCTTTTTAATGTGTGCTCCCTTTGAGCCGCTTCACAACTGTCCTTTAAGGCTTCTGACGCTTAAAACTGCTGTCCTGGTAGCCATCAGATCTGCCAGACATGTGAGTGAGCTCCAGGCCCTTTCCTCCAAGCCTGCCCAAGGTTATCACTGCCTTCCACATCGGGCAGACCATTACTTTGCCCACCTTCTTTCCGCCTCCTTCTAAAGAGGAGTAGAGGCTCCACCGTCTGGACCCAAAACGTGCGCTTTCCTTTTATCTGGATCGCACAAAACAGTTCTGGGTGGATGGCCAACTCTTTGTTGGCTATGTGGGCGCCAAAAAAGGTTGGGCCGTACACAAGCGGACTATCTCCCAATGGATCGTTTTGTGTATCAAAGCCTGTTATTCTCTGGCAAAGAAGGAGCCCCCAGTGGGGCTGCGCGCCCATTCCACCAGAGCAACAGCCGTTACTACTGCTTTGGGACGTGGAGTTCCTCTGAATGACATTTGTCAGGCAGCTACTTGGGCTTTGTTGCACCCCTTTACCAAACACTACTGCCTTGACAATCAAGTCCGAAGAGACTGCTTTGTTGGAGGTCTGTTCTCCAGGACTTTTTGGTGTGATCTTGGTTCGCAGACCCACTCCGGGGTTGGTATTGCTGGGGCATCTATTCTAAGGTAAGGAATCTATAACTAACGTTTTTCTTTCAGATTAACAAGTTACTTACCTTCGGTAAAGATATATCTGTAAGAAACATTAGTTAGTTATAGATTCCTTACCGCCCCACTCATCCTCCCCATTCTGCGAACTGATTTCTAGGGTTAAGGACATCCTTTTAGGGCCCTAGTTTTGTGCACCAGTGGTCAGTGTCTTGCATGGCTCTGCGTTTCTGGCGTGGAAAGTCGTGTACAGAACTGACGTCAGCACGCGAGGGCGGCATCTAAGTAGTTACCGCAATGTCATCCCGGCGACCACCACGCCAACGACAGACGCGGAGCCGACTGATGCCACCTTCGAACGCGCAGAGGTGATCCAGCGGCGCACCAACAACAGATACTCCAATACCATATATTCACCTGGGCCCATCAATAACACATACACTCTAATTCACCTGGTTAACAGCTGGGGTGTTTGTTTATCACTGATCAATAAGTTATTTCCATTTGGTCGATGAACCAAATTAGTTGGAACTAGTTGATGGTGATGATGCACATAACCTTTCTTGTAAATAATTCATCTATAATAATAACCACTGACTCAGGAAGTTTTCAAAACCTTTATCTAAAGTTTAAATGTGAGTGAACCATTCAAATACACCACGGATACCTTTAATCATTAGGGAGGAAGATTCAATCAATTCAAATACTCTCATAAATTCAATAGATTGACGTTGCTCAGAAAGGAGAGGATAGAGACAGCAGTACATGCAGGAAATATACAAATTTTATAGTTACCACAGATGGTGTGAAGACCAACCCCCTGGCCAAAAGGCTGGTAAGGGTCCCCAGGAAAGATCAGGGACAAAGACTTCAGGATGGGACAGTGAACCTCTCTAGACCGCCAAACACGTCGCACCCCTCTCTGACACTTTCTTCCTCCTCGAGATTCTTCCGCGATCTTCTTCTAAT
Source organism: Triturus cristatus (assembly GCF_964204655.1). Lineage (NCBI taxonomy): Eukaryota > Metazoa > Chordata > Amphibia > Caudata > Salamandridae > Triturus > Triturus cristatus. The sequence continues at coordinate 770,176,221 of NC_140595.1, read as the reverse complement.
CAATTGCTTTAGAATAGGAAATTCTCTAATTGAATCTTCTTCACCATCTCATCAGCATCATCAATAACTCCGACAGCATCTTCCCTCTCAGCATTCTCTCAGGATCACACACACACACACTAACTAAACTACCTTAATTATACCTTTTGGGATTCATGTACCACTCCCTAAGATTGCAATATCGTAAAAATACGAATCCTGATTGGACAGGTAAGGGGTGTAGCACTTTTCCTTGTTCCCAAACCCATCCCCTTATTAATATGCATTTGACTTTATTCCCACCTGAGTTTATTCATAGTTGAAACATTTTTATCAATAATGTTCATATGACTTCAGCCACTGCACTTCTGACATCCGAGTTACCAGGGTTTAGCCGTCGATGGCCTTGGATGTGGTCCAAACATGGGATCATTCTTCCAGGGGAAGTAGAGGTCACACATGAGCAGAAGGCTTTCAATCAATCTCTCGGGTTATGGCAAGAAGGCCCAAAATACGAACTAATAAAAGGTCAATAGAGAAAATATGAATTCAAGAAATAAATGATTTCACTGTATACCACCTATCTCTACTCTATTTCCCTTTATTCATTAGTACTTTCCCTGCATTAGCTCTTAATGAATAAAGCGTTTTTTAAATAGCAAAGCAGGTGCCATGCATGTGGGTCTTGAAGACGCCATGTTAGTGCATTCTGCTCATGCGCGAGAAATTCCCTCCAAAGCTGTTAAACGTCATATTACGTAGATGCAATTGACGCATGCGCAGTAATGTTTTCCCTGTTAGAGCCGTGCTTTTAGCCCGCTGTCTGTATTAATGGTTAGAAAACACATAGGCAAGCTTCCCTGTCTTATTTATGTAACTATAATGTGCAAGGATTAATCACAAGACACAATTAATAATTCATATTAATAAGTTAAAATGAGTGGATTGAGTCCAAGCGAGTCTCATATAAACGAGTCCTTGCTCCATCAGAGGTACTGCTGACGAAAAACTTTCTGGATCCAGTCTGACGCCTGGGGGTAATATTCCAAGGATCTATAACAAACTAATGTTTCTTACAGATATATTGTTACCGAAGGTAAGTAACTTGTTCTTTGAGCACAGATAAGGGGTACTTTTAGGCTTTATCATCCCTTTTACAGTTTCCGGACCAAACCTGATTTAAATAATCATAGGTTGTGTTAGAAATGAGGGTCTCTAGTTGGCAGAGGTAGGTACCTTTGTCCAAATAGGGACCCTTGCATCTAGTAAGGGTAAGGGGGATACACTTCTAAAATAACCCCTACTCACCCACTTGGTAGCTTGGCATGAGCAGACAGGCTTATTTCAGAGGGAGTGTATAAAGCATTTGTGAACACATACAGTAATACAGTGAAAAAACTACAAATGGACACCACACTAGTTTAGAAAAAAAGTAATCTTTATCTAAACCAAAACAAGACCAAATGGCAAAAATCTACAACATAGTAATACAAATATGACTTTCAGATCATAGCAATAGTTCAGTTCAAAGCAAATTGCAGATGCAACACTTTTCACACAAAGTACCTTGGATGCGTCATGAACACATACAAAAATGGGCTGCAGGGAAGGTGATGCGTTGGTACCTTACACTCAGGGAAGGTGATGCGTCGGTTTCTTGCTCCAGGGCAGGTGATGCGTCAGTTCCTTACCGCTGCGCAGGGGAGGTGATGCATCGGTTCCTTACTGGAGAGGAGGTGATGCGTTGGTTTCCTACTGCGTGGGGAGGTGATTCGTCGGTTTCTTACTAGATCCCCCAACGATGTGACAGACTTGGTACCTCGATGCGATTCGACGATCCGGGGAGATGCGTGGATCCTTACAGCCGCACAGCAGAACTTGCGTCGGAATCGGTGCAGTGATCTCGGACTTTGGAGATCATTGCACTTATTGCACATCAATAAGATCCTAAGTCTAGGAAACTGCACACTGGTCTCTCAGTTTGCTTTTGGGGCTCCACGTTTGGAGGCACGGACAGTCTCGGAAGCAACTGATGTCAGTGTGCAAAAGTTATACCTATATAGTAGGGGTGGGTGTAACTCACATATTTCAGTGTAGTGTAATCAGGTAGAATTGCCTCAGAATTCCCCGAGATTACATGTAATTATGCAAGACGAGTAATTCTGCATTTAGCGCGTTTCTGTTTGTAGTGCCAAGGCAATGGTTACAATCGTATTGGCTGTCAAGAGGACATTTTACTGCCTTATCTCCTGCACTCGACACAGTCTAAGCTTCGGTTTTCATCTATTAAGGTGCATATGGCATCTTATCACGGCATAAAAGAGATCTCCAAAGCAGATTTCGTTTTTCATGGTGCCAGTAATTAAAGACTTCAGAACGTATACCCACCAGTCCATACACCTTCTCCTCAGTGGGAACTGGATCTAGTTATATCAAAATTAAGGGACCTTTCATTCAAGCCTATTCACAAAGCTGCATTGCTGCAGCTTTCATTGGAAGCAACCTTCCTATTAGCCATCACTTCTACTTGAAGAGTGAGCAAGATGCATGCTGTCTTTTCCAGCTAACCTTACAATTTATCCCACTGTAACTTAGTAGTGATCAGGACACATCTTTCTTTCCTCCTAGTTATCGTTCCTGTGCTTAATATCAATCAAACCATAAACTACCCACCTTCTTCCCAAATACCTTCATACCTGCTTATCAGTCCTTTCACTAATTAAATGCAAGGAGGGTACTTCGTTTCCACATTGACAACTAAAACCTTTAGAAAATCCAATCAGCTCTTCTTAACAAAAGGCAAACTCAGAAAGGATTTTGCAACTTCTAAGCAGTCGGTTGCTAGATGAATAGTTGCTTGCATCACTACCTGCTATCATTTCGAAAATAAAAACCTCTCCCAGATAGACCTCAGCACTCCGCAAGGGCTAAAGCAGCTATGACAGAATGTCTCAGAAATGTTCCAGTTTCTGACATTTGAAAAACAACTGTGTATACATTTATTATACATTACTGCCGATACTTGGACACACAGGATGATGCTAGGGTGGATTCAGAAAACACTTCAAAACTTGTTTAAGTGATCTAGAACCTATTATCGAAAGGCAGTTTTAATGTTCTTATTTTCATAGTTTTTTCTACTGCCCAACAGATGATTTCTATTATTTTAATTTCGCATGCTACTCTTTTCAAGCATTTATGGCTATGAATGAAGATCTTACGAAGTAAAATAAAAGTTTACTTACTTATAGTCCTGGTTCTGCATTGTAGGAATCTTTATTGAAATCATAAACAACCTGCCTGCCTCCTTGGCTGGGTAGATTTGGGCATTGGAAAGTTCTATTACTAGTCATTCTGTAAAAAACAGAACTGGCTCTGGTGTCGGATATACCGACTGCCGAATTATAAATCACATAAGATATTATGGGATTTATATTTCAGCGGACATGGATATCCTTCACTGTTGTGACAGAGTAACCCGTCCCCTGAAATCTAAATTAGGCCCTACATATTTTCCTTTCTGGTATAAATTTTCAATATCTTTTGAAACAAAGATACTACAATGTAAACTTCAAGTGAGTATTTTTATTCAAATCTAAAAGCTATATTCAGGAAAAAATATCTACCTGCTAGGCCCCTAAAGGGTGCTCTTTGTCATATGGACACTGGCACTCTTTATTCATACATGATATATAGTTACAGTTTTAGGACCGCATTACCATTGGAATTGAAATTTTGGTTTTCTTCTATCTTTGGCGTTGTTTGACGGATCACAATGAAACATTCTTCAAAAAGATCTTTTCCCCCTCAGCTCTTTCCTGGAACGTTTTGGGTTAATCTATCAAGCGGGGGCAGAGAAAAGGGGCATTCCCTAAAACACTTTTTCCCCTTGCAATGTTCCATAGGAAAACTGGACACAGCCACTCTCAAAACAGCTGAAAGGAATTATACTACCTTTAGCAGAAAGCTAGATCTTGGTCCAGAAAGCACATTGAACAGATTTGAAGATTCGGTCTGATTGGCTGCCACCACTTCAACAAAGATGTGGTGGAAGCCATTTTAAGTCCCTGGGACTCAGTCCCTGGCCTGAAATGTTTTTGGAAATATGATATAGGGAGCAGGGTATAGATACCTGTGAAGGGTGGCAGAATTCAGGATACAAAATCAATCTAAAAGCCTTGTTGCCATGCATCGCACAGACCACTAAAGAGAGAGTCAGAGTGCGACAAGGCAACTCTACTGCCCCCAAGCACAATACTACAAACACAAAAGAAGTGGGTTGCCTTTACCAACATAAAATGCAAGAAAACAACAGTTGGGTATGGAGATTGTATGCTGCAGGTCATCCTTAGTGGAAGAGGATGCCTCACACACAATATTGTGTCATGCTTCATCATAGGCATCCTCTCCCCACCCTGGTAAGTGGTACTATCAGGGCGGACTCAACCTCCGTGAACACTTGGTGGTAGGAGGGAGTTCTTACATAAAACTTGCAAGATAAAATCGGGTTCCACCCTAATTAAAAATACCTTCAGGTGCCTCAGTTATCACCTTTATTAATGAGAACCTGAGGTATGCTAAAAACAAATCCAATTACGGAACCTTGAGAGAATAATGTCTCTAGTCTATCTTACAGTCTGCAAACATGTTTCTGTCCACACTGGAAGCCTAAAAGGTCTGGGGCATTCATCAGGGCTTTCAGATCCCTACAGTAATGCTATCTGTGGCCCCCTACATACTACTGTGGGGGAGTACACCTCAGATATACCCAAGTGAATCCTACCTGGAATACTCCTATACGCAATTCATCATGCACCTACATATTGGAAATCCTAATACATAGAGACAGGTAAGTGAGAATATACTGGTGTGTGAAACACAGATATGCCACAGGCGTCCTTACATGCTTATATTCCCCACCCAACACGTGCAATTAATAGGGAACATCATGTGAGTGGGTAATAAAATAAAAAAAAACTTCTCAAGTAAGGTGGAGTAACACTAACTCATAATATCTATGGTGAAGAAAACTCCAATCGTCCATGCAGTACATATTTAGCCATAGAACCTTCTTATATGGATTTTGGGATTCTGCGTCCAACACTATAGATTATGTCAACTAAGATTACTAGTGACAAAAGTTAAAAAACACCAACTCCTTACCCTAGACCTTAGGGGAGTCGGTCAACGGAGGAGTGGTCTTCGTAGTCACACACTAACAAAGAGGGATACATAAAGAGGAAGGACAACATAAAGTAAACAACAATGATAAGCAGAGCAACACTCAGGGTAAAACAAACACCAGGAACGTTATTTTTCATTCAAGGCACACCTAAGGCTGTTGTACTAGGTTTCCAAGCACAACAGCATTTCTAAATAAGGGTTTCGAGTAGTTGCATGGTTAACGGCTAGGGATGCATCTGGCGATACTGTATGTGTGCATGGGCCCCGAGCTCGTCAAGGACCGCCTGCACATAGTAGCCCCAAAGCTTATTCAAGGATATCGCAAAGTAGAAGTTCATAATTCAAATAGTGCCCCAACGTATCACCATGCATAGTGTTCGACTGTGCTAGCTCTTAGAGATACGAGGGTAGGTGCACCAGCAGTTTTTGAATGAGGGCCAAAAACATCCCGTTATAACAGTACATCAAACCAGCGATAATATCAAGACAAAAAACACGACACATGAAGAGCCCCCAGCCCACCACTGGTTCAGGACTACATATGATCAACAGAAATATAATTCAGACTGTTTATCTCATATACTAAAGATATATATGACTGATATTACTTGGCAGTAGCAAATAGCCGTTCACACAAATCCCCCAACTACCACTCATCGCTTCATGGCATCAAAGGACTCGTCGTCGGGCTAATAAAACACCTGTTTATCCCCCCCGCACCATCCATTATTGCGTGGAATACAATGAAAAATCCTCCGTAAATAACAAATCGGTGCCAGGTCCAAGACCCCATCCCGCTCCTTACTTCATCAAAAGGCTCACCACATCGGAACACCTACGTCCGTCCACTCCCTGCTGCTTGGTACACTGATACCGTGGTCAGGAGTGGCTTAAATACTTCCTGAAGTGTAGGTGCCTGCTGTCAAAGTAAGGGCGGGGCCTGATCGTAGCCAGCAATTCACCTGCAGGGCATGCTAAGCCCAAGGGTGTCTGGGAGGTGTAGTTGGTGAGTCGGTGTTCAAAAACGGTTTGAGACCCACCGGGCGTAACACAAGTATGAAGAATGGCATACCCTGTGTAAATAATATATATAAATAGTGTAATTGTGCTCACAGTGGGTCAGTATGAAGGATATCTAAGCGGCTGGGCTACGATTTTCAAGTACACGCAGGCCACCAATATCCCAAAAGCTAGCCCCCCCCCCCCCCCCCCCCCAGGTAGTGACTAGCATTGTCCTACTGTACCACTGTGGAAGTCTTCACTCATCAAAAAACAGGACCGAGTTCTGCACCAATTCTCAGACAAGGGAATTCCTGTGCCCTGTTTCCCAGAACACAAATGTCCAAGTAAGACTTTTGTCACCTAGGCACTTCTAGACTCTGAATCATCTGATGTTGATGATGGCCCATACGTAGCTGCTTACACCTCCATGCAATCTAACCTCAAATATAGACAATGTTGAAAATAATCAGTACATGAAATGTGAATATTCCTTTGCTGAACAACCACCATTTCAACAAGGTATATAGAAGGCGAGGGCATAGAAGTCATCCAGGAACACTATAAATGCGACTCCTTAGAAGCAGGATACCATTATGAGGATGAACATATGATGCAGGTGCCAAGAGCATTGATAAAAGACTTGAGATTAATGGCAGCCGATTATTACAAACAATTTCCAGTGCAAACAACATCGCCAGGAATTGAAACCCATACTCACCTGTCGACACCTCGTATGCCAAGTACCATCTCAACAACTACTATCCCAGACTTCATATTCCAACTGTGAAACAAGACCTTTCTACCTCCCACACATGATGACATGTACTCTGATGGAGGAGGAAGGTGAAATTCCCGGGGACCTACCATCCAATGTGTGCCGGAATGGGATGACTATGTTACCCCTCTGTCTGCTCCACATACTCCACCTGCGGCTATTTAACCATCATTTGACATAGGCAGTCTTCACCTACTGCTTGAAAGAGGATTAGAAAAATTAGATACCCACTGAATGTTTCCTATATGACTTTAAGGAATCAACAAGGAAGTCAGTAAGATCCATCCCTGTCATTGATTATGTCTTCTCAAAAGGTTTGATGGTCATGAAAAATTGAGGGACAGTTGCAGCTTTCACTTCCCAGCATGATAAAAAGTGCAAGACCCCTGAAATTTCACCAGCATGTCTCAAAGACAGGGCCACTGGAATTATGCAATTGTATTGCTGCTGCGATTTTCGTATTATTATAGATTTTCTACATAGTCCATAATCTGCTGCATATTCTTCAGATTTTTTTAAAACTAACATTTTGTGTCAGACGTTTCAAAAGTTACTAAAAGAGCAGCAGCACAAGTTGCAGTGCAGTGGAAGGCCTTTTGCAAAGGTTCACTGGTCATCTTACTGCTCCTTATTGCTATATTTGGGTATAAAACTGGTACTAATGAGGTACACTCAATGCCCACACAGTGGTAACAAGTGAAACAAGCATTGGCATAGCCAATAGGTCTCGCTTTTGGGACCTTCTAAGTATTTAGTTATGCAGAACAATATCCTTAGTGCAACCACATCAACTGTTGCGTGGCTAAACACTTATAAGGTCCCAAAGGCGAGACCTATTGGCTATGCCAATGCTTGGTGTGGTTGTGTGTGGTTGTGTGTGTGTGTGGTTGTGTGTGTGGTTGTGTGTGTGTGGTTGTGTGTGTGGTTGTGTGTGTGTGTGGTTGTGTGTGTGGTTGCGTGTGTGGTTGTGTGTGTGGTTGTGTGTGTGTGGTTGTATGTGTGGTTGTGTGTGGCTATGTGTGTGATTGTGGTTGTGTGTGTGGTTGTGTGTGGTTGTGTGTGTTTGTGTGTGTGGTTGTATGTGGTTGTGTGTGTGGTTGTGGTTGTGTGTGTGTGTGGTTGTGTGTGTGGTTGTGTGTGTGTGTGGTTGTGTGTGTGGTTGTGTGTGGTTGTGTGTGTGTGTGGTTGTGTGTGTGTGTGTGTGTGTGTGTGGTTGTGTGTGTGGTTGTGGTTGTGTGTGTGGTTGTTTGTGTGGTTGTGGTTGTCTGTGGTTGTGGTTGTGTGTGTGTGTGGTTGTGTGTGTGTGGTTGTGTGTGTGTGTTTGTGTGGTTGTGTGTGTCTGTGTGTGTGTTTGTGTGTGGTTGTGGGTGTGTGTGCTTGTGTGGTTCTGTGTGTGGTTGTATGTAGTTGTGCGTGGTTGTGGTTGTGTGTGTGGTTGTGTGTGCGGTAGGGTGTGTGCAGTTGGGTGTGAGTGGTTGTGTGTAGTTGTGTGTGGTTGTGTGTAGTTGTGTGTGGTTGTGGTTGTGTGGTTGTGTGTGTGGTTGTGTGTGTGGTTGGGTGTGGTTGTGTATGTGCGGTTGGGTGTGGTTGTGTGTGTGCGGGTGTGTGTGGTTGTGTGTATGGTTGTGTGTATGGTTGTGTGTGTGTGTGGTTGTGTGTATGGTTGTGTGTGTGCGTGTGTGGTTGTGGTTGTGTGTGTGGTTGTGGTTGTGTGTGGTTGTGTGTGGGTGTGGTTGTGGGTGCGGGTGTGGTTGTGGGTGTGTGGTTGGGTGTGTGTGTGTGGTTGTGTGTGTGTGTGTCTGTGGTCATGTGTGTGTGTGGTTAGTTGTGTGGTTGTGGTTGTGTGTGTGGTTGTGTGTGTGGTTGTGTATGTGGTTGTGGTTGTGTGTGTGGTTGTGTGTGAGTATGGTTGTGTGTGTGGTTGCGTGTGTGGTTGTGTGTGGTTGTGTGTGTGGTTGGGTGTGTGTGTGGTTGTGTGTGGTTGTGTGTCTTGTGTGTGTGTGTGTGGTTGTGTGTGTGTGTGTGTGGTTGTGTGTGATTGTGGTTGTGTGTGGTTGTGTCTGTGGCTGTGTGTGTGTGTGGTTGTGTGGTTGTGGGTGTGGTTGGGTGTGGGTGTGATTGGGTGTGGTTGTGGTTGGTTGTGTGTGTGGTTGTATGTGTGTGGTTGTGTGTGTGGATGTGGTTGTGTGTGTGTGGTTGTGTGTGTGTAGTTGTGTGTGTGGTTGTGTGTGGTTGTGTGTGTGGTTGGCTGTGTGGTTGTGTGTGGGTGTGGTTGTGGGTGTGGTTGTGTGTTTGTGTGTGTAGTTGTGGTTGTGTGTGTGGTTGTGTGTGTGGTTGTGGTTGTGTGTGTGTGTGGTTGTGTGTGGGTGTGGTTGTGTGTATGTGTGTGGTTGTGTGTGTGTGTGTGGCTGTGTGTGTGGCTGTGGTTGTGTGTGCCAGTAATACTAAAAGCATATCAAAATAAAGGAACACAAACATCGAGTTTGTGGAAAGAGAAAGCACATTGTAAGTCAAACGGGCGCAGCAAAGCATTAACACAACAACATGTTCTTTGATATTTGATGTTCTTTGAACGAGAACATCAAAGGGGCGCCGCGAAAGTGATCGCGGGCAAAAGTGAAAGTGATCGCGGGCGCTTAATGAGCATGATGAGGTTTGCCATATGTGTGGTTGTGTGTGTGGTTGTGGTTGTGTGTGTGGTTGTGTGTGTGCGTATGTGGTTGTGTGTGTGGTTGTGTGTGTGGTTGTGGTTGTGTGTGGTTGTGGCTCCATGAGGTTAGTGGGCTGCAGGGGTTTAAACCACAACCACACACACAACCACACATATGGCAAACCTCATCATTGTCAAAGAACTCAGGAAATGTCTTTTTAAGGCTCTTCTTTCTGTTAGAAAACATCATATTCCTTGGCAGCTTAATACAATATTATCACAATTAATGAAACATCATTTAAACCCATTCATAAGAGAAATATAAAATATTTAGACTGAAAGACACCCATACTACTTGCTCTTACATCAACAAGGCGTATAAGTGAGATTCAAGCCCTCACTATCAAAGAAATGAATTTGCAATCCAGGGACAACAAAATCATCCTAAATGCAAATCCATGCTTTATTCCCAAAGTGCATTCAGTATTTCATCTTAATGAATCAATGGTACGTAGGACTTTATTTAAAGACCCTAAAGATGCAAAGGAAAGAACTCTCCATATCAGGGGTCTCCGACCTTTTCTGTAGTGATGTTTCTGGTAAGTGAAAATATTGAGCTACTAAAAACCAAGAAACTCATGCAGTTTTCCGAGAGACCCCCCCCCCCCCATGCCCAGCTTCTTTGACTTTATGCCTCATTTCTTCATAGCCCATACTGTGGTTTAAATACAATACTTTGATTTTCCTAGAAACACTGATAGGAATGGCTATGGATTTGTGTTGTCACCACGCTTTAAGACCTTTCAATTAATAGCTGTCACTGAAATAGTCATTGTACTCCATATAACCCTGATGTTTGACACCAATTCCCATGCTCAGCATTCTGAGATTGTCTCAGCTTTAGAGTACTGATCACTCCTGAAATGGTAAGCTTGAGTTTATATTCTCACATTGTCAGCTACACCTCATGATTACAAGCAGTGATGTTCACCTCAGCATTTTTTAAGCACGCCTTGGAACCTCATGCCCACCATCCAGTTCCTCTTGTATAAACCAAATAACATTTGACACATGAATAACCATGCACTACAAAAAGGTACCAGAAGCCCACTGCAAATCAGTGCTCTGTGGATTATCAGGGGTAAGAAGTGCTATAAATATGATACAATACAATACAACCGAAGTAACACAAGCTCAGGAAGTGTGTTTCATATAAGTTACACAAAATCATGCTGTGAGTGCCACAGTCCTCAGCAATCAAAAAATACCATTGCTCCATATCAATATGCTTTGACTAACGATACTGTCAGCACTCCCCCACTTTACACTTAGTTTCATTATGGATTAGTGATACGTTAGTGATAAATACATGGGCATATCTCAAAGCTCCTTTATCTTCCAGTTCAGGGAGGACCAGGCCTGGCAGTTTGGGCTAGGCTGCTCCTATTGGAGCTGGGCCAAGACTGATTTGCCTATGGCTGGGTGTTAGACTTAGCATCTTTTGGCGTGTTTCCCCTGTCTTTTTCCTTTCTGACTTCCCAGTTTTGACTCTGTTTTGACTCTGTTTTTGTTGGTTTAGTGTCTCTGCGCGCTTTTTCACTGCTGTTCAGAAAGTGCTCCTGTTGTATATTGCTGTTATGTATTAGTGATTCCATGATTGGCCATTTGATTTACTAGTCAGTTCCTAGTACAGTACATGGTGTGTGCCCAGGGCCTGTAAATCAAATGCTGCTAGCGGGCTTGCAACACTGATTGTGCCACCCACATGAGTAGCCCTGAAGAGGTAACTCAGACCTGCCACTGCAGGGTCTACGTGCAGTTTGTAACTGCCATGTCGACTTGGCAAGTGCACCCACTTCCCAGGCCCTAACCTTCCCCTTTCTTACATGTAAGTCACCCCTAAGGTAGGCCCAAGGAACCCCTGTGGGCAGGGTGAAGTGTATGTGATAGGTAAGACATGCCCTGAAGTGTGTGGCATGTCCTGATAGTGAAATACTACAAATTTCGTTTATCACCATTGAAAGGCTATCTGGCCCATAGGAAAGTATGGGAATTAATTTATAACATCTTATCAATATAACTTCCCATTGGGACCAGGTAGGAAAATAAAGTTTAGTGTGCCTGAACTCAGAATCTTAAGATGCACCTTTTAGTAAAGGTGATTTTTACATTCTGTGTTTGAAAATATCACTTTTAGTAAGTAGGTGTTCTCTTGCTTAGCCATCCTGTGTGCCTCAGCTAGGATGTGGATTGACTGTCTGGCTTTGGAGTGACGGGCTGGGAATGTGCAGTCGCTCCAGAGAGTCTGATGGGTCAGGGCTTGGCTGAAGAGACCTGGGCTGCATTTAGAGTAGTGGGAGGAGATTTCCTTGCACCTGAATGGGCCTGGTCTGCATTCCACAATGCTGTCTCCACCCCCTGCCAGGAAGCTGGGCCAGAGAGGAAAGAACTGGTTTGGACTAAGCACAGACACCTTCTGCCTGAGAGGACAAAGGAATACTCCTTTGGAACCAAGAAGTCTGCCAAGAAGAAGAGCTGGAGAAGCTGTGAGGAGGGACTACCACTTTGCTGTGTGCTTTGCTGTGTTGGCCTGCAGTGGCTGCTTCTGTCTTGGGCAGTGTAAGGTCTGGACTGAACTTTCTGAAACTTCCTTTTGTTTGTGAGTTTCTCAAAGGGCTTGAGGTAGAGCTTGCCCCTGTTCAAGAAGTCTCAGGAACAGCAAATACTTCAAGTTCTTCTGCCATCAGCACTGGGGACTGTGTGTTTTGTGCTGCAACAGAAGAAAAAGCAACCTGACACCGTCTACGACGCCGCTGCTGACTCCATGTCCTGAAGGCACCGGAGAGGGCACTGCCGCATGCCGCACCGCAACCCTGGTCTCAACGACGATGCCACCTGACCCAATCACTGAGCCGCTGCTTGCACCATGACCTTTGGGCACTTCACTTCACACCGCTTCGCGACGCCCCTTGGTATCCCGACGATGACACTCCACGCCAACATCGATGCCGCTGCTTGCACCATGGTTCGAGGGCACTGCTCGTAAGTTACAGGACGGTCCGTCCTCATCCCGCACTGCAGCCTTGGCCCGCCAGCGCCATCGACTCCAGTTCGTCAGCCGACAACAGTGCTTAAGCAACGACGCCGCCGCTGCTTGCACCGTGACCTGCCAGCACCGCTACGAGCACCGCACCACTTTGCACCACACCACTTCACACCACAGCCCTGGTCTCACTGACGCTGCTGGATGACTGTCACTCAGCCGCTGCCTGCACCGTGACCTGAGGGCACCACACGCTGCACCCCTGAACTTTGCACCGCAGCACCCGATGCCTACCGATGCCGGCTTCTCGATTTCAGCCACAAGGAGTTTGATCTGCAACACGTGTGACTTCAAGGGCCCGATGACTCCTGCACCGACCTCCGGAACCGACGCCTGCGGACGCCGGCCCTTCGGGGCTCATCATCGCCCTACATTATTAAAATGTACTGTTTTGCGGGTCTTCCCGACACCATAGCTGGCTCGCAATGCCGTGATCAGCCAGAACTGTTTAGATTTGTTGTTCACGATGCTGTAATAGCTCCAGATAGAGCTATTGACTTCAAGGAACTGTATTTCAAGAATATATTTGATTATTGAAGATTTCTGAGAACTGTATGGTGGATTTTTATCGTTGTTGGTCTTGTTTTGGATATATAAAAATATTGGATATATTTCTAAACTGGTGTGGTGTCCTTTTCTAGTGTCTTCACTGTATTACTGTTGGTTATGTGCAAATTCTTTTCACACTGCCTCTGAGATAAGCCAAGCTACCAAGGGGGTGAGTAGGGGTTATCCTAGGAGTGTAACTGCCTTATCCTGACTAGGAAGACGGATCCCTACTTGGACAAAGGTACCTACCTCTGCCAATTGCAGACCCCCATTCCTAACACTGGGTCCAAACTAAAGTTGCATTGTGTGCAAAATAAAGATAGACTGAAATGCGGTCTAGAGAAAATACCACTGGCTGAGCATTCCCTTTTTTATATACTTGAGTGCATCTGACCTCGCCGCTATGCCAAGTAGTGTGACCGACTGTGCTGCAGTGATTGACAAGCGAGCCTAGAGTGGTTCCCAGCACCACGATCAAGAAGCGTGCCAGCGGCTGTCCATCATGTCACAGTGACCACCCCATTCAGGGGGGGTGGACCACCGGCTGTGTCTTCCCTGAAGCTGACCCACCCAACTGCCTGTCTCCACCCGTAGGTTAAAGTGAGTATAAGCACATGCTGCTGATTCTCTGCCTGCCACTATATGAACACAAAGACCTGCCGCTAGTGAGACTTTAAATGGGACTGTAGTGAACGGAGCGTGGCTTATGTTCAAAAAGGGTAATTTGCACCTGAGCCTTCATTCGTGCTGACTAGCCACTCTAATCCTACGGTGAACTTGCCTGGTCTTAACAGAGGAGCAACACCAAGGTAAAAGGAAAGGGTATGCAGTAGCCCTAGTTCAAGTTCCTTTAGTTGTACCTGTTAGTATTTCCTGTGTAGTATTCCATTTTAAGAGTGTGTAATAAAGTATTATTCCAAAGTAAAGCACTGGATTGTACAATCTGTTATTGTGCTGCTGGGTGAGTGTTGAGTTTTTAATTTGCAAAGTCCATGCTACTTCCCTGAGAAGCCTGTAACTGCTTACTATCATCACTATGGAGATTCAGGTGCTGAAGGGGTTGTACTAAGCCCAGTTTGCACATCCATAATAGGGCAGGCCTCAGGACGTCAAAGGCAAACTTGAATACAAGACTCTCCGACGGTCCATTCCTGTGAAGCCTTCTCCAAAACATCTGCTCCACTTATTTGGGAAAGAGGCTGCTTCAGAAACCCACAATAGAGACTGCTCCTCTCAGAAATGAAAAGGCTCTATTGAAGATAATACAAAAACACCCCAAGCAGGAATTCAGATTGCTTTTAGATCTCATGTTAGCCAACAAATGGTTCAAAAGTAAAAAATATTGAATGTTGTCTCCATAGAAAATGCATGCAGCGTACACAGAGAAAATGGCCCGGCTGGGGCGCTCTCCGCTGCGCCTCACCAATCAAAACGCTGCCATTGCAGCATTGTGATTGGCTTAGAGGAGCAGGAGGAGGAAGGCTGCCTACAACGCGCCACGACTCCAGAGCGTCAGGAGCTGAGGCGGCAGCGCGGTCACAGAGAAAGGTAAGTTTTACTTTAAAAAATAAATTATATATAGATCTCCCCTTCACTTTAATTTACTCATACCTGTCCCATAAATCTACCCTGGCGGTAGATTACCATTCTGTCAGAACATCATTTGTTCATGGCGAAGGGGTCTTACTGTTCTGTGTTTTGGTCGCAGAAAAGAACATGTTATTTGTTTTCCCGAAAACAACAACGCATACACTTGGCACCTGATGTCTTTCCTCATTAATAAACGCAATGGATTCTACACAGCAGCGCCATGTCTGCTCTTTCAAATAGCACATGGAAGACATGTGGTTGCTTCTATAATTTATTCTTCTGTTGCCTTCCTTGTTCACCCAGGCCCACGTGGACTTGGGCGGCCTCGTTTATCATCAATGCCTTTTATGTGTTGTACTGTAGGAAATCCAGTCTAGGCCGGAAAACCTGCTTTACTGGAAATATGTCCCCGTCTCTTGTGCATTCTCACTGGGGCTGAAACAAAGAAATCGTATCCATAGCATGGTTTGGGGTGAAAGTATGGAGGGAGATTGCATCACCTACTGTTTTGGAACCCCCTCTGTTTGGCCTGAGAGACTGTATTCCTATTACATACATACACAATCTTCCCTCAATCATTCTTATCTGCACTTCACTTCTGGTTTATACATACCAAAACAATATTCTGACCATGTGGGGTCAGCGTGGTTATAAGAGCATGGAAGAGTATGTCGCTCGATTTTACATCTGTTTTTTTATTTAACCCTGTTGCCCCCATGCTCTCCATTATATTGCACACACACTCACACGATAGTGCTTGTTCTTTTGCTAGAAAGGCTCTCGCAAGTGCCAGCAGAATATCTATCTCATTGTGCTCAGAGTTGAGAGAAACGTGTACTAACGCTGCATACTTTGAGTTATGCAGCTGCCTCAAGCACGAGCAGGGGCGAGGAAGACATACCTAAGTGACATTTTTTGTCTACAGTCGAACTCTGTCAGGTGTGTCGGGTAGTTCAGAGTCCCGCCGTTTAGGGTATTCTGCATGTAAGGGGATGTGCGTTTCTTTCCAAATGGATTTTCGCCTTGCAGTTGAAATGTGGATGGAAAGAGAAGTGAATTCCCTTTCTTTACCCCAGACATTTGAGTTACGTTTACCTTTTTCCTAAGTAATTTGCTACCACCTCCGCCTTTTCAAAGAGTGAGGATTTCTTGATGTCGAGATTAGGAAAAATCCTGTACATGTTGCTCGTACTTAAAAGATTACAGCTTGACAGTGCCATAATTATTAGGGGCTTCTCTTTCTAAGCGCTGTACTTTTGATGTCAAATATCTTGGTAATGCTTATGCTGTTGCCAAAACAAACCTGACTGTTGTAGTAAAAAGAAATTAGCTGGGATCGACGTGTCTTTTCTCTATCAGTAATGACGCTTAATATTCGTGAAAAGAATGGTGTACAGAATATTGCTTGACAAAAAGCAACCTTATAATTACCCTTCTTTCCTTGTATCAAGAGTGTTAAAGTGGTTTATACAAAAATTTGATGAACTGTAAGACGTTTTTGCTTATATGAATTGCGATTATGTAATAATTATGAAAACGTGTCTTTTTGTAACTGATAACTTAGTTTTAATACTGATTATTGTGGGAATGTAGAGAAATTGATTGCTTTTGTGATTGCAAAAAGAGAAGAAAATGGCACCAGGCACAGGTATGGAAAAAAGGATCAGTTGTGAGGTGTAGTTAGGCACAGAGGTAATGGGATACAGGAGGGCGGTATGAATCAATAAAGGTGTGGAAGTAGGGATACATGTAATAGCTGGGATGTGCCATAGACCCCCGCTGAAAACCAAAATGCAGGGTCTCTCTAGCAGTGATGCAGTATTGTGCCACAGAGTGGGTGACATCATGTTCGAGCTGTCTGTTTAAGTTGGTTTGCTCAAGGACTCGTGCTGTTTGCAGTGCTTTGCCTGCTGTCTGACTCGGGTGCCTTGTCATCAGACCTCAGAGTGGTTGACACCTTCCTGCTTTCTCAAATTTGCTTGAAAATGCACCATTTTCCCACTCATTTTTCAAACATTTCTCGGGGGGAGAACCCCCCTGAACCCCCCACCTCCGTAGGTGGTTCAGGCTCGCTCGCTACTCTCGCTTGCCACAGTGAAGTACCACAATTGTTTTACACCCCCACCACTTTCAAATGTCACCAGCCTTATCTTAAAGACTGGCTAATCAAAGTTAATATGTTAGAGAAATTTCGGCCAGATTTGAAATCAACAATAGCTATACCTAAATGTTTAGACATTCATATCAACTTTTAAAAATACACAACAAATGTAAAGTTGCCTATGGTCACCTTGCATAGAAAGGGGCTTATCCTTTAGGGGAAAGACTGCCTGCCACTTTTCAGAAATGTCTCCCCTTTCAAGAGCCTTTTTCTATAACGGCTTGCCAGATGCCTATCCTGCTGTGGTCGATCGCCTCCTGCATTTTCATTGTCCTGAATTGAAGGCTTCACAGGAGATGCCTGCAACAATGCTTAGAAGTCAGGGGTATCTATCGATCAACGATTGAGCATAAAGACTACACTACCCCTAAATCCTCTAGCCAAGCAGTCTTTCTGTTGGTGGTGCAAGAAGTTGAATAATCTGTAAGGAAATCTGACCAGCTCTTCATGGATTACAAGCCACTTTGAACTGGTTTTGCTACATCAAAACAGTTCATTTCTAGATGAATAGGCTTGTGCATTCCTTGTCGTATCAATTAGCCAACAAACCTAGGTGCAGCGACATGATTGAGAAATCCCCCTGTGTTATACTTGTGTAGAGCAGCTGCTTGGAAGTCTCTTCATACTTGCACCACGATTGCGGTCAAAGTCCAGATTCTAGAGCTGATTCGATACTTGGTCAGGCTGCTCTAAGGAATCTCTCATAAAGAGGTCCTGTTTCACAGTTAAATCTCTTTCCAGTTTTTCTTGTCTTGCTGGACATGGAGAGAGTAGTTTTTTTGTAAGCTATCCTTCCTATTCTTTTGTACTTTACTTTGACTATTGTTGAAGGTACTACGATGTGGAATGAAATGCTACTTGCAGCTCTAGTTCTATGTCATAGGTATCTTCACTGAAGTCATAAACTACCCTCTCACCTCATTGGTCTTTCCATTTTGGTAACGGTAAGTACTCTTTAATACATGGGTTCCATAAAAAATAACTCAGTCAGTGAGGCAACTGGCAGCACAAGCTATGCTGGGACATGGAAGTTGCAGTGCATATTTTCATTTCGCTGTGCATTCAGCCGATCATTCTGATTATTCCTTCATGTATATTTTACTGAGTTGATGCTTTATTGGAGCAGACTCTAGGGCTCATTCTGCAATGTTGCCTGTAAGTGTTATTGAAGGTTCAAGAAAGAAATTGGAAAATAATATAACCTGTTGAGATTCTAGTAATGCTTTTGTCAATATCCATGTGTTCGAAGAATGACTGCCAAGTACATTATTAGCTGTCCCCCATTGGGCACTTGATAGCAAACCAATTATTTCCCGAGCCAGAAGTTGCATTATTCATGCTTCCCTTCTCTAATGCTGCAGCTCCTGGAACAGGCCCTGGTCATTGAGGAGCAGTTGCGCAGAGCTGCATACTTGAACATGACCCAGGATCCCACTCACCCAGCCATGGCTTTGAATGCACGCTTTGCAGAAGTGGAATGCCTCGCTGAGAGCCATCAGCACCTATCCAAGGAATCACTTGCTGGCAATAAGCCGGCCAATGCAGTCTTGCACAAAGGTAAACGCTGAGCCTACATGGCCCCTTGAGTTTTGCTGTTTTTCTTTCCTTGTTTCCATTTCATCTGATTGACTGTTTTAGAATCTGTTTGTTCACCTGCTTTTATCAATGTATGTACTTTTTTGTGCCGAAACGTTCTTGTCAATGCTGAAATTTATGTCATCCCTTTTAAAAACTTCATTCCCGAAGTCTTAATGTTGTGCTCATTTGGCATGGAAAGTTGCTATGCAAGCATGAACATTAGCATAATGTTGCTGGCTGGCATCTAATATTTCTTATTATCAATCAGTGAGAGTATTATTCACTTCATTCAAAATGGTGTCACCCTGTGGATCCATTTAGTCCCCTTTCTCTTCCCAGAAATGACTGAATTGGAGACTGATGTGTTCATTCAGAAGTTGATGAAGCTGATTATTCATTGACAATCGGAATGTTTCATGCCTGGGTTCACTTAGAAGTGGGGGCGTGGACACATAACAATAGAAGCTGCGCCTTTCTAGTGCTCCCCGGTGTATGCCTTGTTCTGATAACAACGGATTTTGTCCTCCATAAGATGACGAGAATCATCACCTCTTTAACAGGAATGGCTCGATGTTGACACCACACCACCCATATTTTGCAGAGTTCTCCTGTTTTAGACCTCTGGTCACCTATAGGCTTATTGGCATCAACACCTCCTTCGTCATCAGCGAACATGTGTAAGCAGGAATTGTTTAGCATTTTGTCTAGCATCAAGCGAAAAAACATTTATTATATATATATTTGTTTTGCATGAACTCATCCAATGAGATATCCAAAATGGTAAAAACAAATACTATTGTGCACTGCTGAAATCAAAGCTTCAGAGGAATTGAAGCTGTTAAATGGGCTTGTTGAGACATGAAGTTGAAAGGGCACATAACACTTTACTATTGAAATTACTACTTCTCACTCTGTACCTCAACTTGGCAGGCCTTCACTGGGCAGCTGAGCAGCCCGTAGCTAAAATAACATCTCCATGCCAAAACGTAAGGAAAAATACATAGTCCAAGCTAAAACCTAGAAACTGGTTTAATAGGTATTACAGTTTTATAGAGGCACATACAGGAGAGGAGTGTCCATTATCTACACATGTGTTATCATTGATAATATCATTAATCTTTTTTAGAAACTTCACATTTCCATCATTGATTATGCCCAGATATCATAATTAATATAGGCCACATAAATTATCCAACCTGTAATTACTGGAGTGTACATTAGTAATACACAGGAGTCACGGAATCTTGGTGAAAAAATCTTGATCTATTTCTGTTCTTTTTGTAGAGGTAAACATGAATTCAGCCCAGAGACTGGATGTCACACTGGATTTGCAGGAAGCATATTTCCATATACCCGTCCTGTGGTTGACAGTGGGCCACAAGCACTTTCCTCCTTTGGCCTTGCAGGGTCTCTTGGCTCTTGGATATCCTAAAATGTATGGTGGTGATTGCAGTCCAATTGCGATGCCAGGGGTCTCAGTTGTCCTCTAACTCAATGACTGACTGTTGAAGGCAGGCTCACCCAAGCAGTCATCACCCATCCTCAGACTGTGGTGGACCTTCTGCATTTATTGGGGTTCACTATCAGCCTGCTGAAGTCTGACCTGAATCCCTCTTAAGATGCTTCTTTTCATCTGAGCCATTCTGGAAACATTGCAATCCCATGCAAATCTACCTGAGTGGCAAGGCCAGAATATTCAGACTATGATTTCAATGTTTCACTTCTATCCTGGATTTTGGTTAGACTACATTTGAGGTTGTCAGGTCTCCCTACCTCCTGCATCCTACTGGTAAAGCATGCTTGTTGGCATGTGTGGGCTCTGCTGTGGGACCTGAAGTCCCATTGGGCACAGCATCAGGCAATCTCTCCGAGCTGGTCCAGCTATTAGAGGGAAGTCCAAAAGACCTGCAGTGATGGCTAAAGAATCATGACTGGGTCAGCAGCAGACCCTTCTCCCTTCCTCACCCAAATCTCACAGAGGTGACAAAATCTTTATTTTATTTATTGTGCGGTTAATAAAACCTTTACAAAAAGATAAAAGGAAAATGAACAGCATGCAGATAAAACCATATATAGATATCACAGGGGCCAGTGACGCTAAGTCTGATAGGTCTTACTGCTTCTAGTGCAGCAAGCATTTAAGGAAATAGATTCAGCAACAAACAGAAAAAGAGGCCCCAGACTTTATACAGAACAGGGCATGAAGAATAACTAAGGAAGGTGGACAAAATTCTTTAAAAATTATTAAAAGCAGTGGATAAAGTACTTTAAAAATAGTTAAAGCAGCAGACAGGGCACGAAGTGGGTCCGACTTGACAAAGACGCTGAAAGCAATGGCAAATGTTGCATAACACAATACTTAAAGTGAAGCAAACAGCTAAGCTCAAACAGACATCGGGCGGGTTCTCTGGCTCGAGGTGTGCCCAGTGCAGTCCAAAAACAAATACTTTCCAGGAATGTGGCAAGTTCAGCTAGCCCCTAATATGCAGGTAGTAATGACAGCCAGCTCGGGGGCAAATGCTTTTCAATTGAGAGAAAAATGCTTCAACATTAGTACAGTTGGCTCAGTCCAGTTGGCTTGCTGCAGTTGAAGGAATTTGACAGTTTTAATGTTTAGTGATGAATTTGCTGGGTTAAGGCTGGCGATGACTGCTAGGCGGCATGTGCGCACCCCTAGCTGGATGAAGTCAACTTGAAGAAGAGTTCTCCTTTGCTGCATAAGTTGAGGACAAGTGCATAGGATGTGGCTTAGAGTTTCTTTAACTTGTCGGGATAGGCGGCAGCTAGTATCGTAGGTAGCTAGGCGATGCCAGGCTGGAACGTGAGCCAAAATTTCCTCTCGCCCATTCTTAATGCCACAAGCCGCACTTTGATCCATATAGGATAGGTGCATGTGATGTAGCACTGCTGCTTGAGTAAAGAGTATGAATTTATGACTGACCACGCGTGAGAGCACTTGCACAAAGTTGTCATGTCTTTCAGTTTTGAGAGTTTTTGGGCCATGTGGGCTGCTAGGCCCTTGAAGACCTGTTCTGAGAGATGTTTATTTCATGCTTCGGTTAGTGAGAATTCCGACAGTTTAGCTTCCAGGTGTTGCTTGTATGATGATGATCTTGGGTCACAGAGCTCACGTTCGCACCATATTTGGCCATGCATGGTATTCGGTAATGCCTGTCTGAGTCTGTGGCAGAAGTTAAGAAAGCAGCTGCCTCTGGCCCAGTGCTGTCTTGTGATGTTGTACTCAAGTCTCACTTGTGCCGTTGATGCTCTTTTAGATAGTTGTAGAAAAGATTTATATATCTTGGTGACCAATTTATCTACGGTCACTGCTTCCTTGCCCAGGGTGACTTCACTCCTGTATGTTTGGGTTGGGATGGAGGAGGGGGTCAAGGCTGGGGCCTTGTAGCTTTAGCGCAATGGATGACATGGCAAACATTAGGCTTGAGCCCTTGTTCTTTATGGTGCGTATGTGAGAAGTGAGTGACCATTTGCTTTCTAACAGAATTCCTAAGTATAAGTAGTGCTTACGGTGCTGGAGCCCAGTGCCCTTGAGCAGCCACCGGTGAGCCCAGTTTGGCTTTTGGCTAAATACAACTGTTTTTGTCTTTGAGTGATTGATTACCAGCATGTTCTTATCTGTGTAGTCGTGTAAGGTGGTCAAGAGCCATTCGAGGCCGACCTTTGTCTGACTGAGAAGCACCAGGTCGCCCGCGTATAGCAGATGTTTTTTTCTTTGACCTCCTATGTTAGGCGGGTGGCAATTTGTTTCATCAAGTTGCTGTAACATGTCAGCTATATATAAATTAAACAGCAGGGGGGGCAGCACTTAGCCTTGCTTCAATCCAGAGCTCGTGAGGATCTTCCATGAGATGCAAAAGACGTTTCCCAGTTTAATTCGAACCCAGGTATTGGTGTGTAGCTGTATTATTGCTTTCAGTAGTTCGTCTGGCAACCCCCAATCCCACAATTTATACCAAAGGGACCCTCTTGGAATGCTGTCGAAGGTAGCTTTAAAGTCCACTAAGAAGGAATAGAGCGCCGTTTTACCTATGAGTGCTTTATCACACATGAGGGCCAGAGCCATCAGATTCGAGGAGGTACCACACTTATCCCTAAAGCCACATTGATATTTGGGTATGATCTGGTAAAGTTCTGCCCAAGCTTTGAAATCATCAAGTAGCGGGCTGGTGTGCAGTTTTGCGCTGTTGTCAATTAGAGCTATGAGGCAGTAATGGCTAGGGTTGGATTTCAAGCACCCTTTAAAAATTGGTTGGTTTATGGATCCTCTCCAAGGCTCTGGGATGGAGTCAGTTGCCAGGCAATATTTGAACAGAGGTGTTACTACCTGGGACCAGAGACCTGTGTCGGATGCGAGAAAAGCAGTGGGAAGCCCATTAGGGCCAGGAGCTCTGTCTTTGCGCAGCATTGCCAGTTTTTGTGTGCAGCATTCCTCTAGACTACCACAAGCTTCGGGAGGTTGTGAGAAGTCAGACATTTCGCTGACCTTTGGGGGCACTGATCGGGCGCTATGGGGGCCTGTCGGGCTGCTGGGATCGATTGAGTATTTGGGCCCTAATGAAAAGTGGGACAAAAAAAGCGTCCCACTCTGATTGTGGAATGTTGGCGTTGGTGCCCCTCCTGCTTATAATTGTGGCTTGGTTTATCAGTGACCAAACATTTCTTGGATTCTTTCCCTTCCCTTGCTCACTGCTAGCAGGTGAAGCCAGAAGTACTAATTTCTTTCCCTTTTGGCACGCCAAATTGCTCTCCTGAATAAGAATCTTGATAGGTTCAAACTATTCCTTGTGGCCAGAGAGGAGGGTTGCTTGATAACAGCTTGCAGGTTGTGATTGACTCGGCTTTTTAACAACTTCAGATCTTCTGTTAGTTTAAGTTTGGAAGAGGGTGGGTCACGTGCTTTTGCCCGTGGTGGGGGTTTGACTAGGAGTTCCTGCATGATTTGTTCAATTAGGCAAGACCACTGCCTAATAAGAGAGTTGTTTTGGGCTTTGACTTTGACGAGTTGGGCTCTAATCCATGGCATTGCTTCCTGGCTGATTTTGTCGTCCTATATCGGGCGTTCTAGGTTTCTGCCCGCACCCCGGTGCTGGTGGGTGGTGCGGCCTTCAATCTTAAGGGGCTGAAGGAGAACTTGTTGTGCTGTTGCCTGTGATCGCTGCTGTGGCGGAACCCTAGAGAGAAGTCTCTGATGTATTTAAAAAGTCCCACCGTGCTGAGGGTGAAATCGATGCAGGAGATAGACTTGCCCACAGATCTTGTCCAGCCGGGTGGAGTGTCGCCACTAAAGCGGCCGTTGAGGAGCCCGAGGCCTAGATAATCACATTGGTTTAGGAAGAATTCTGCTTAATTATTCTGACGAGTGGCCTGAAGTAGGTTTTTTCGCTGGAAGGTCGTACTAATTGTCTTGGCTTTTGGCCTCATGGCCAATTAGCCCCCCAAATAAGTTGATGTCGTCACTGGATAGCAGAATATTGGAGTAAGGATATTTTAACTTGACGTTAGTTGTAATTAACACCAAGTTCTTCAATAAAGCCATCTTCCTAGAAGCGGAGGCCACAGCCCCGGGACGTGGAATGCATGCGGTACGCACAGTGTTGACCGGTAGTTAGGGGGGTGGGGGGGGGGGGGGGAGTTTGATCGTTCCACACCTTTATGCCTGTTCGAGGCACCATGTCTTTACTGTATAGTTGTATCTGAAAGAAACACGTTAGTTAGATTCCTCATCTTAGAATATCCCCAGGCGTCAGACTGGATCCGGAAGATTTTTCGTCAGCAATACCCCTTGCGCGTCGCTAGGCGTCGTCTGCGGCTCCGCGTCCGTCGTCGGCGTCGTGCGCCGGAATGACGTCGTCGGAGTACTTAGACGCCGCCCTCGCGCGCTGACGTCAGTTCTTCTTTTTTCCGCGCCAGTAAGCGCAGATCCGGGAGAGCTACCCCTTTAGTCAATTTTTGACTAACTTTTTGATCCTTTTTGATCCTGTCAATCGACTCCGGTGCCGGTAGGATGCCTGGTTTTAAAGCCTGTGCTGACTGTAACCGCCTGATGTCGGTTACGGACCATCACCGCCGGTGCCTGTACTGCTTGGGCCTCGACCACGACGCGGAGTCGTGCTCGGACTGTAAGGCCCTGACCTCGAAGGCTAGACGGGAGCGGTCCCGTAAGCTTCTCGAGATTCGCCACTCGGCTCCGCGCGCCTCTCGATCCCGGTCCAGGAGGAGGTCCAAGGATCGGTCGCGGAGCCGCAGCCGACGTCACCATTGGTCGTCGGGATCAGAGTCTTCGGGTAAGTCGAAGCATTCCAAGAAGTCCAAGAGGCGACATCGCTCTTCGGACTCCCCTCGCCGGTCGCGCGACTCAGCCGAGGGTCAGGGTGGTTCCACCCCCGCGGCTCTGGCGGAGCCGCAGGCGCCGCGCTCGTCCCCATACCCTCCGGTCCCTGGGACTAACGCGACGCCGGCGGAAGTCAGTGCCTTCCTCTCGGCCATGAGGAACCTGGCTCCGCCGTCGGCGCCCGCTGGTGCGCCTTCGGGCCCCGCGGACCCGACTGGGCTGCCTTGCCTGCCGGTGGCTCCGGCCCCGGCGCCATTGACGGCTCCGGCCTCGACGCCGCAAGCGCCCGAGGGACCCGTTCTCGAGTCCCCGTCGACGCCGGTCGACCTCGTCACGCCTCCTCCGCCGGCGTCGACACCGGTACCACCCCCGACGCCGACGTCGACTCCGCTCGACGTCGAGCCCCGGTTCAGTCCCTCTCCGGGCCCGGCGCCGGTCCGGCGTCGATGGACGCCGAGATCGGCGCCGCTAGAGACACATTATGTCTACCGCCCGGCTCCGTTACTTTCTCCTCTATACCAGGAGTCGGATGATGGGGACAACTGGGAGGGATCTGAGGATCCTATGGCCGTACAGGCTCAACTGTCCCAGGACTGGGCAGATGAACTGGGGAAGGCCAGTGGCCTGGATACCTCTCCAGACACTAGATTTGTCTCTCCTCCGACTGTGGCTTCGGAGGAGGGCGCTGCTTTCTCTGTGGTGCTGCGCAAGGCGGCCGCAGCCCTTGGGCTCGAGCTGCCTGCCGTGGCTGTGAGGACTAACGTCCTTACTGAGGTGCTTCAGTCTGCAGCAAGCTCCACTGAGCCTCTGCTGCAATTCAATTAGGCCCTCATTGACGTTCTGCAGGGCACCTGGTCCAAGCCCTCCACAGTTCCTCCTGTGGACAGGAACGTCGCCAGGCGCCACCGCCCTGCTCCGGGTGACCCCAGTTTCCTGTCCCAACACCCTACCCCTGAGAGCCTGGTTATCCAGGCCTCCACCTCCCAATCCTCTTTCCCGACCGCCCCGCCGGACCGGGATTCCAAGAGGCTAGAACAGTTTGGCAAGAAGCTGTTCTCTTCCCTTAGTTTGGGCCTGCGGTCTTTAAACACCGCTTGTCTCTTGGACCGTTATTCCCACTCTCTGTGGGATACGGTGGAGGACGTGCTGCCCCTGTGTCCGGAGGGGGCCCGGACACGACTTACCCAGGCTCTGGCCGATGGGAGGGATGCAGCACGACATGCAATCCGATGTGGGCTTGACACCACGGACTCGCTGGGTAGGGCCATTTCTACCACAGTGGCGCTTCGACGTCACACCTGGCTGCGGTCCACGTCATTTTCGGGTGATGTCCAGAGCACTCTCATGGACATGCCCTTTGATGGCACTCGCCTGTTTGGCGAGAAAGCGGACAGTGCGCTGAACCGCTTTAAGGACTCCCGGGCTACGGCCAAGTCCTTGGGCCTCTCGGCCCCGCGGTCGCAATCTTCCGCCTTTCGCCCCTTTCGTGGCCAAGGAAGGGGTGCCTCCTCACGTGCGCCTAGCCACCAGCCGCAGAACCAACCTGCGCGCGGTCGCGGACGTGGTTTCCGCCGTGGCGGTTCTGGAGGACGACGAGGTCAGCCCACATCCACCCCGGCAGCATCCGCCTCAAAGCCTTCCTAGTCCGAGCTTTCAGGCCCATTCCACGCCAGTGGGCGACAGAGTTCGCCATCACCTGCTCCACTGGCGGTCCATCACATCGGACAGGTGGGTGCTGCAAATCGTCCGAAGGGGCTACTCCCTCCCCTTCGAGACGACCCCTCCAGCCATGCCACCGCAGCACCACCGTATCTCGGGGGATCATTTGAATCTTCTCCACGAGGAAGTTTCGGCCCTCTTGGCCAAGGGGGCCGTCGAGCGCGTTCCGAGTCCAGAAGTAAGTCGTGGTTGTTATTCCCACTACTTTCTGGTTCCCAAGAAGGGCAAAGGGGGCCTACGCCCTATCTTGGACCTCCGGAACGTCAATGCCTTCCTCCGGAAGGACAGGTTCAAGATGTTGACTTTGGCTCAGGTTCTAGCTGCCCTAGACCCCGGAGACTGGATGGTAGCGTTGGACTTGCAGGACGCATATTTCCACATTCCCGTCCTGCCGGCCCACCGGCGTTACCTGTGGTTCACGGTGGGCCAAGAGCACTTTCAGTTTACCGTGCTCCCCTTCGGCCTCACCAGTGCCCCTCGGGTGTTCACGAAAGTGATGGCGGTGGTCGCAGCTCATCTGCGCAGATCAGGGGTTCCAGTCTTCCCCTATCTCGACGACTGGCTGTTGAAGGTGGGCTCGCCCCAGACAGTCGTCTCCCACCTCCAGACTACGGCGGATCTCCTGCATTTGCTGGGGTTTTCCATCAACGTGCCGAAGTCACACCTGAGTCCCTCTCAAAAGCTCCTCTTCATCGGAGCGGTTCTCGATTCGGCGCAGTTCCGGGTCCATCCACCGGAACAGCGGGTCCGGGATATACAGGCCCTGATTCCCATCTTTCGGCCTCTATCCTGGGTTTCGGTCAGGCTAGTGTTGCGGCTTCTGGGGCTGATGGCCTCCTGCATCCTACTAGTGCATCACGCCAGGCGGCGCATGCGGGCTCTGCAGTGGGACCTGAAGTTTCAGTGGGCCCAGCATCATGGCAACCTGTCCGACCATGTCTTAATCTCGGAGGGCACTGCACAGCAGTTGCAGTGGTGGCTCACGGACCGCGATTGGGTCAAGGGCAAGAGCCTCTCCCTTCCCCAACCGGAGCATGTCGTAGTGACGGATGCGTCCCTCCTGGGATGGGGTGGCCATATGGGAGAGGCGGAGATCAGAGGCCTCTGGTCTCCGGTGGAGTCTCGTCTCCACATCAACCTGTTGGAGTTGAGAGCGATCCGACTTGCACTGAAAGCCTTCCTTCCCTCTGTCAGGGGAAGTGTCGTGCAGGTGTTCACGGACAACACCACCGCCATGTGGTATTGCAACAAACAGGGCGGGGTGGGGTCGTGGACCCTTTGTCAGGAGGCTCCTGGTGGTTCAACATCTGGCGGGCTCTCTGAACGCCAGAGCAGACGAACTCAGCCGCCGGTGCATGATGGATCACGAATGGCGTCTGAACTCCGAAGTGGCGCGAGGTCTCTTTCAGCAGTGGGGAGAGCCTTGGTTAGATCTATTCGCCACCGAAGAGAACGCGCAATGTCAGCAGTTCTGCGCGTTGGAATTTCCAAGGCGGCACTCGCTCGGCGACGTTTTTCGTCACGAGTGGAGTTGCGGTCTGTTGTACGCCTTTCCGCCTATACCACTTCTGCCCAGAGTGCTGAAGAAGATCAGGCACGACCGGGCCCAAGTCATCTTGGTGGCTCCGGATTGGGCACGAAGGTACTGGTATCCCGAGCTACTCAGTATGTTGACCGATCCTCCGATACGTCTGCCCCTTCGGGAGGATCTTCTGTCGCAGCAGCAGGGGACGGTCCTCCACCCGAACCTGTCCAGCCTCCACCTCCATGCGTGGAGATTGAGCGGCGGCAGTTGATGCCATTTGACTTGCCTCCTGAAGTCTGTGATATCATTCTGGCAGCCAGGCGTCCCTCCACAAAGACGGTATACGCCTGCCGGTGGAACAAGTTTGTGGCATGGTGCACAGCAAAGGCTGTGGATCCCCTTTCCGCCCCTCTTTCTGAGGTTCTCCTCTTTCTTCTTTCCTTGGCCCGGCAGGGCTCTGCCCTGGGCACCCTGAAAGGTTATCTTGCTGCCATCTCTGCCTTCTTGCGGCTTCCTGATCAGCCTTCTCTTTTCAAGTCCCCTGTAGTTACACGCTTTCTGAAAGGCATTACTCACACGTTCCCTCCTGTCCCGTTTGTAATGCCGCAGTGGGACTTGAATCTTGTTCTCACATTTCTGATGTGCGCTCCCTTTGAGCCTCTTCATAATTGTCCTCTTCGTCTGCTGACGCTTAAGACTGCTTTTCTGGTAGCCATCACCTCGGCTAGACGGGTGAGTGAGCTCCAGGCTTTATCTTCAAAGCCTCCTTTTCTCTCTGTTCATCCGGACAAGGTTGTCCTTCGGCCTCGTCCCTCCTTTCTTCCGAAAGTGGTGACTCCATTTCATCTTGGGCAGTCTGTCACCTTGCCCACCTTCTTTCCGCCTCCGCATCCTTCCAAAGAGGAAGAGAGGCTCCACCGTCTGGACCCAAAACGTGCGCTCTCCTTTTATTTGGACCGCACAAAGCAGTTCCGGGTGGACGACCAACTTTTCGTTGGATACGTGGGTGCTAAGAAGGGGAAAGCTGTGCACAAACGGACCATCTCTCGGTGGGTCGTTTTGTGCATCAAAATTTGTTACTCCTTGGCAAAAAAGGACTCTCCTGTTGGGCTTCGCGCCCATTCCACTCGGGCCACAGCGGCTACTACTGCTTTGGGACGGGGTGTCCCTTTGCAGGATATCTGTCAGGCGGCGACGTGGGCTTCGCTACACACGTTTGCCAGGCATTACTGCCTTGACAGCCAAGTCCGGAGGGATGGCTTCTTTGGCCGTTCTGTCCTCCAGGACTTTCTGGTGTGATCTTGGTTCGCAGACCCACCACCGGGGATGGTATTGCTTGGGTATCTATTCTAAGGTGAGGACTCTAACTAACGTGTTTCTTTCAGATGAACAAGTTACTTACCTTCGGTAACGATGTATCTGTAAGAAACATTAGTTAGTTAGATTCCTCACCGACCCACCCATCCTCCCCGTTCTGCGAACTGACATCTAGGGTTAAGGTTTTCCTTTTCAGGCCCCTAGATTTTATTTTTGGCACCAGTGTCGGTCTTTGCATGGCTCTGCGTTCCTGGCGCGGAAGGCTATGTACAAGAACTGACGTCAGCGCGTGAGGGCGGCGTCTAAGTACTCCGACGACGTCATTCCGGCGCACGACGCCGACGACGGACACGGAGCCGCAGACGACGCCTAGCGACGCGCAAGGGGTATTGCTGACGAAAAATCTTCCGGATCCAGTCTGACGCCTGGGGATATTCTAAGGTGAGGAATCTAACTAACTAATGTTTCTTACAGATACATCGTTACCGAAGGTAAGTAACTTGTTCTTTAAGAGAAATTGAGACCTGCAATATCCTTCTTTAAAACTTGGTACAATCGCATCCATTAACGCCGCCGTACCCCCGGGTTGACGGCAAAGGGCTGTGTGATTTAGCAACATATAAGATATATCCTCTGGGGCCGGCCCGCAGGGTTGTAGGCTGTCAGCTGTGTACTTGTATCTCTAAATAAAGGTCTTTAAAAAAAAAAAAAAATAACATTAGAAATATTTTTCCAAAGTTAAATAAAAAAAGTTTAATTAAAAAAAATAAAGCCATCTTCCTATTCTTGGTCGGGTTGATATAGATATTAATAATCTTAAGTAAGTGGTATTTAGCATATTGGGGGAGAGTAAGGTTGGTTCCTTGAGCTCAGGGCACTTTCAGATTCATTTCTTCTGCTGTGTGGTGCAGTGCTGAGGAGATATAGAGTGATAGGCCACCCATTGAGCGGCCACAACTGTTGACTTTTGTGGCTAGTTTCTGGAACTCTACAAAGCCTGTTGAAGTCCTTCCAAAACGGTGCAGGTTCGTTGTTTTCAAGTTTTTGCAGGAGCCCGTGTATGTTCCAAGAGCAAAGACTAAAGCTGTCCCTACGTGGGGGTTCCTGGCTTGCATTGAGTTGTTTTGTCACAGGTTACCTCTTGTTTGGAGGGCGGTTGGCAGCCAGCCCCAGCTTTAATAGATTGTCTCTGTTTTGTTGAGTTTGTGTTCTCCTTGGTGTTTCCCCTTCCCAACCGTGGATTTCCCCAGAGAACTTGTACGGGTGAGCATGGAGGTTAATTTGGTACCATGGGTTCCTTGTGCATCTTTCGTATGGATTGAGTCGAAGTGATGGATTGGTGCATCAAGACTGCAGGATATACTTTCACCCTCACTCTCTGTTTTTATGCCCCAACTTTCAAGGGCTATAGAGTTTGCCAGAATCAGAATCACCCAAGTGGAAGATATAAATATGGACTATGTGCATTCTGGTTCGTGCTTTCTTCTTGGCTCTAAGAATTTGATTGCCAGAATGTCTGTTGAGCATATGTGTTGTAGGTCAGGGATTGCTTGTAGCAGGATAATTATATTGCCTGTGTTTAGGATGTCGTGGGCCCTCCTTGAATGGTATTCTGGGGTGAAGACCAGTTGGTGTGGCCCGGATAGCGCTGGCTGACTGCTGTCAGGCCCCTGGTTTTTCAAGGTTTGCAGAAGAGGGTTGTATACTTTGTTAGGGTCTTGGTATGTATTGCTGTGATGTACTCTGTTAGAAGATTCAGAGCGTGGATTTGATTGGGTTTTTAAATTGCTGGGGATCATGTTTTCCTTGGACCGGCTGCTAAGGTTACTTGACTGAATAGGAGGTTCTGGCGCCTATGAAGTTAGTTGCGGCGACCCCACTCGGGAGGTTGAAGGGCCTTGCTTGACAAACACCCTAACTGTAGTCCTGCCTTGGGGACTAGGTGGCACTAGTACTACTTGCTGCTGCTATGAGGCATGTTTGACCTGCTTTTTGTTACAATAATGCCAGGTCTGTTGGGGGCGGCCTTTGACATGGATTCCGGAGACTACGTCATTGCATCCGAGGAGGGAAAGGGTTTCTTGGGTTTGGTATTGTTAAAGATGGGATAAATCAACTCCTGTTTTGCTGTGTGGAATACCTTGTGGATTTTGTTCCTTTGTTTCCTTAGTCATTTACAGGAGTGTTTGCTTAGTCATGCTAGAGGAGAGGCGCTAGACTGTTGGGAGGTGCCGTTAGGCTGCTGGGTCAGCTGTAGAGTTGTGGGCAGCTGTGGGGATGGCTCCTGGTTAGCAAAACGAACATTGCCCCCTGATTGTTGGACTGTGGTGGATCCAGCATCTGAGTCATTGTCGGGGCCAGAGTGTGTAGGCAGACATTGTGAAGAGCCTTGCGGTTTGTCCATTTCCCTGGGAGACAACTTGAAGGAATGCTTTTTTGCTGAGTACTAAGGGAGGGGCAGATGGTTGTTGAGATCCTGCAACAGGGTTTCCATGGATTGATGAAGGGTAGCCAACTTGTTTCAGATCGGAGAACACAGGCAGGTCCCCTCTGACTTGTTGGAGGGTCAGCCAGTTCAGCCGCTGATTGCACGCATTTGATCAAGTTATTCAAGTTGTCCAGTTTGTTATCAATGCCCGTGATGAAAGCCGCTAGAGATCCCAAGATGTCCATTTGGGCGTCTAGTTTGTCTGAATGGTACGAAAGAGCAGCTGCCATGGTGTGGATTGTCCTTGGTAAGGTAAGCCACACATCAGTTGCTTGTGTAGTGGCTTGTGCGGCTAGATTAGGAGGCTTGGCGAGGGACAGATGATTGTGACCATGTACTGGGGAGCCTGAGTAGATGTTACAGCATGGGGTGCACTTAGGTCGGCCTTCAGGCCCAGGCTCCAGCGTAGATTCCTCATAGAGACTAGGTGTGGATATGAGAGATTCCGGTAAGGATAGAAAGGATTGGAGTAATGGGCCCCTCCTCAGGGACTAATTTAGAGTCTGCTTTTGGGTCCGCCTGGAACTTGCGAGGGTTGTCGTACTGCGTACTGTTTTCATGGTCACCCATGGCCAGCCCTGAATAAAGTGAGTCTGAAAGCCCCAGAAGGACTGAGTGGTCGGGGGGCTAATGGGCGGTTGAGATTGACCTTTGCCATATGTCTCTATAATTGCTATTGCTGTGGTAGAATCTAGGGCTAGCTGGAGTCCCTCCTGTTGAGGTGGTGAGGCTGAAGGCTCTGTCCGCTCCAAACTGCGATTGCACACCACAAGACGGAAATGTATGGCGCTAGGCAGGCTTGATGTACTGCCTGCTTTACAGTTAGGAGGTGATTGAGGTGATGCTAAAATAACAGCCTCGAGGAGGCCTGCGGAATAAGCCTCGGTACCAACCTCTGGATGCGGCGCGACTGTCGTTGCTGTAAGTCTTTGGAAAAAGTCAGTGATCAGAGTTCTGGGCTGGACAGGGGCTCTTCTGTTATGTGGAGTTTGAGGGTTGCCTGTGTGTCCTGGTTGACAAACGGTGGAAGACTGGGCACTGTCGGTTGACCTGAGAGTGGCTCTTGATCTAGATCGTTGATCTACGTCGCTCTGGTACTTCCTGTACTTAGCGTCCACAAAAACTGAGGTGAGAGCCCCTTGCCCTCCTGGGCCTTAGGGTGGGCTTTCTCACCATTCTCCCATCAGTCTGGGATTGGTTGAGGTTGAGTGGTTTGTACGCCCAGCTTGGCCGGCAGGGGTTGGTCTCTGGTTGGTGCAGATTACTGGTGGTAACAACCGGGGAGGACCTCAGACAGGCTAGATGCGTTGCTGTAGTCAGTGCACTTAAGCCTATAGGCTCTTGTTGCTCTGCTGGCTGGCGACGGGTTAAAGATGAAGGTGTGGCACTGCTACTAACCAGTTCAAGGAAAAAAACATCAGTAGGGTAGGGCAGCAGAGCATGGACGTAAGTTTAGGCTTTAGCTTAAACTGAGCTGAGAGCTGGCGAACACTGTTTGGGGGTCCACCCCACCCCCCCTGCAGCATCGACCTCGCTACTCTTGTCTAGGTCCAGGTCCAGCCATGTATACATGTCCTGCCACAGGTTTTCTGCAGGGCTAGAGCGTGGTGGTGCGAGAGCAGGGGGTGATGGAGATGATAACGACGGTTTTGGCAGCAGTGAAGTGAATGCAGCCACACAAGAACGCGCGCAAGCCGCACCTGAAGCTGCACTTGCTTAGGGGAGGCTCAGGGAGGCGAGAAGGTAGAAAAACGAAGGTAAGAAGCGGCTGCTGGGCGCAGGGCCCAGAATACAGACAGAACCACACTGCGCCTCTCCGCTCTCCGCTCCTCTTGCTCCCCTCACCTTAGCGTGTGACATAAAATCCGGTCTGATCTGGTCCATCTGCACTCTTCCTGTCTCTTTACGGTTGTGTGGATCCAACTGTCGTGTCTGAAGGTTGTGGGATATAACGAGAAAGCTTCACAGATCAATGATCGGAGCTTCCTGTGAAGATAGTTTCTATTCTATGAATAGCACCATCTGTAACTTTCCACTTCACTTACACCAGAGATTTCAGTTCAGACAAAAGAACGCTTGAAGAATCAGTCACATGACTTCACTCCTGGGTTGAGGCAGCCATCTGGGAGAGGTGGAGATCTGAGAACTCTAGCCTGCAGCATAGTCTCAGCTCCACATTAACTTGTTGGAGTTGAGAGTAATTCGCTTGGCATTGAAGGCCTTCTTCCCTTCCATCAAGGGAAGCCTGCTTTAGGTATTCATGGACAACATCACCGCCATGTGGTAGTGCAACAAACAGGGTGGGGTGGGGTTGTGGACCCTCTCGATGTGAGTGGAAAGTCATGACATTTTCCTAGTCATACGATACGTGGCAGGGTATCTGATGCCAGAGCGGACAAACTCAGCAATCGATGGCTCGTGGATCATGAAGGGTGTCTGCATTTAGAAGTGTTGCAAGGCCGCCTCCACGACTGGGGAGAACCTTGTTTTTGATCTATTTACCACTGCAGAGAAACATGCAATGTCTGCTCTTCTGCGCACTGGAGGTTCCAAGACTGCTCTTGCGACGGAGATGCATTTTATCTTGAGTGGGGCTCAGAACTCCAGTACAGCTTCTCCCAATACCACTCTCACTCTGAGTTCTGAAGAAGATCAGGATAGAAAGCACCCAGATCATCCTCGTGGCTCTGAATTGGGCACAGAGATTATGGTATCCTGAGTGTAAGAAATTGGTTTACTGGTTGAGGGTGGGCAAACCCTTCTCACGCAGCATTCACAGTTCTCAGGGTAAAGTCACTCTCGTGTAGCGTGTCCCGTTCGTGGCAGAGCGTGCCACGAAGAGCGGGAAGGGTCATGGACAGTTGTCGATGTAGCACCTTTCATCTGAATGGGCCTGTTATTCTACATTCTTTTTTCCCTAATCTTACAATATCGGTGAAAAAATCTTTGTACTTGCTTGATGTGCACAGGTACATTTGATTCTCCAAGACAAAGGACATGCGTTCTCAAGACTAGCTGTTTTTGTCCTTCGGCCATCCAGGAAAACACCAACACCAGTTCAAACAGAGGGAATAGCACATTTGCTGTCAGCTTTCATAATTTTCTACTACAAGAAAGCAAAGCGTCTCTAGGACAGAGTGATAGCAAATTTCACTAGGACTGTGGCAACAAACACTGCACTCTACATGACATCTGCTGTGCAGCTACATGGAAGGACAGGCACACGCATACAGAGCGAGCACCCTACTCAACAGTGGGACAGGCAGCCCCTCCACAACTTGTTTCAGTAAAGGTGAGCCTGCTTCTCACTTTATTCTGAATGTTATATACTCCTTGCTTTTCTGATTCAAGCATGTGAATATCTGAAAGATCCAATGCTGGAGAAGAAATCTATTGCTTATCCGTAAATTCAGTTCTCCAATA
The DNA here is from genome assembly GCF_964204655.1 of Triturus cristatus. Taxonomy (NCBI): domain Eukaryota; kingdom Metazoa; phylum Chordata; class Amphibia; order Caudata; family Salamandridae; genus Triturus; species Triturus cristatus. The sequence continues at coordinate 770,140,826 of NC_140595.1, read as the reverse complement.
TTGACATCTTCTACCCAGTGCTTAATCTGAGCAGGTGGTTGCTGGTGGGGGCCACCTGCACTCATTTTTTGGGGGGGGGCAGCAGCTTTTTTCCTCATAAGACATTGACCGCGAGCAAGAGAAGGAAATACACACAAAGCAGAAAGAAATAGAAAGATAGGAAAACACCGCAAAGGGGAAAGTAGATATGGCATAAATGGGCAGGCCATGTCTGATCGTTGATGGAAGAGCCATTCGGTTGATTCAAGACTACTCAGCCTTGTTATTCGGTGCACTGACATTTAAAATCACTGGCCGCGGGTTTCAGAGCGTAGCTTTGGGCACCAGCAGTGATTCTATTACAAAATTGAGCCTCAATTCTATTAAATACACTTGCAGAATGAAACTGACCTACATTGGCCTCTTGGGGGAGTAGGGTGGTTTAACATCTCTACTCATTAGCTAAGGTTTGGGTTGATTCTAGTGAGGTGGATTTGCAGTTAAACAAACACTGTTTTGAGGTCTATGGCCTTTTTAACAGTAGTGCGGTGTAAAGTTACTGGAGATTTCAAGCCTGATGGAGGGGGATGATTCAAGCATTAGAATTAGAATATATGAAAGATCCCATGATGGACAACATATGAAAATAAATTCTAACATATCTTTGAAAGATGCATAATGAACTACAAGGTAGCCGTACCAAATACACATTTAAGCTTAAACCTTCAAAAAAAAAATACATACTCATTTTGTGGGTCACTATGTGCTCAGAAATTGCCATTCTGGGAGTTTGCAGTGAAAAACACTTTATTTATTTTTTAGGCAAACCCTGAGCATTAAGAGCTAAGGCTATATTAACAACTGGATCTGATAGAGACGTCTAGCCGCAGATTCCTGAACTTAGAATAGCCCCAGGCGTCAGACTGGATCCGAATAATCTTTTGCAGCAGCACCTCTGCGCACCGGGGGCGGCGCCGTCCGGCTTCGCCCTGACGTCGTTCACGGACATGTCAGTGGAGCCATATAAGCCTCTCCCGGCACGCTGACATCAGTTTTCTTCTTTTCCGCGTCCATGCGCGGATCCTGGAAAACCAGAAGTTCCTTGGCCTGGTTTTTGGGCCTTCTCGACACCCTCAAGTGTCGTGGGAACAGTGTGCAATGCCTTTCGGCTTTAAGGCTTGTGAAGCCTGTGCGCGTCAGATGTCTGGCACTGACCCACACCTCATCTGTATGTGGTGCCTCGGCGTGCACCACGACTCCAAGGACTGCGACGCCTGTCAGAGGATGAAACTGAAGTCCTTGAGGGAGCGTCGCATGAAATTGCTGGCCGCACGGATGTCCGGTCCGGCTCCCTACCGTTGCCGCTCTTCTTCTCAAAATCGGGCTTGTTCCTGAGGTCGCTCCCGCAACCGCCGTGCGACAACAGGTAAGCGTAAGCACAGGCGTCGCTTACGGAGATCTTCCTCCAATGTCCGTGCCGCTGCCGCCCATTCCTCTCGCACTCTGCCGGGTACGGGCGCACGGCAGCCTCCTCCTCCGTATCCACCCTTTCTGGGTGTTGGGGCGCCGCATACCCAAATGGAGGCTTATTCAAAGGCACTACAGGCTTGTTTTGAGTCGCCCCCTCTCCCTGGTGCGCCTTCGGGTCCCACAGCGGGAGCAGGCACTCATGCCGGGTCCTCGTCTGCGGATGTTTCCCTGGCACCGGTTGTGTGCGTCGACTCCGATTCTGGAGCCGACGTGATGTCACCGAGCCAGGACCCAGGGCACAGCGCATAGCCCTGTGCGGCTTCCTGCACCGACGTCAGAGGTGACGCAGGGGTCGGCACCAGGTACTACACCAGGCTCAACGCTGGCCCCGGCACCTCATGCTTCCTCCATGCAGGTTTCACTGGGATCGACGTCGGTCGGCGTCCCGGTCGTGTCCTCTGTGGAGGTCGTCGACGTCCAGGGGACTCCGATGCGGCGGCGATCGACATCGGTACCGGCGTCGATTGCGCTTCCCTTGGTGGTTGCTCCCCCGACTCCTCGGTCTGCGATAGGTCTCCAACGCGGCATCCGCCGACGCCGGTTCTACCATTTACACCTCCTCATTTGGAACCTGATGCTTCCCTGTACTTCCCTGGACTCCCCAGATCAGTGAGCCAGGGTACAAGTTCCCTGTGTTGCCTGGCCTTCGGGTCAGTCTACGGCTCCTTCACTCCTCCTGTCTACTGGCAGGATTAGCCTTCAACTGTCTCCTACTGATGGTTTGTTGTCACCTACACTGGTGGTGACTGAATCTGGTGCTGCCTTCGCGCGCACTATTCATGAGGCGTCTGCTGTACTCGGCTTTCAGCCTCCTGTGGTGCCTCTACTTTCTGATCCTTTATTGGATATGCTCCATTTAGAGCCTGTTAAAGTAGAGTATTTGCTCCCCTTCAGGGACTCTCTGCTTGACATCCTGCATGGCACATGGTCAAGACCCTCTTCTGGTGACCCTGTTGATCGGGCTATTGCTCATAGGCACCGCCCTGCTCCGGGTGATCCTCTTTGCCTGTCTCTTCACCCAACAACTCAGGGCCTAGTTGTTCAGGCGGCTTTTAATTTACAGTCTTCACCCTCTTTGCCATTGTTACCTCCCACCAGGGAGTCTAGGTGGCTGGATGATTGTGGTCGCCGGCTTTTCGCCTCTGCCATCGCAAGCGCCCGGGCTTTAAATACGGCCAGTGTGTTTGCGCGTGCATCCTTCTCTCTTTGGGACTCAGTTGCTCACCTTCTCCCTTTCTAGAAAGGCCACGGACAGAATTGCTTTGTCTTCTGCTGCATGGCACAATTCTCCCTTAGGTCTTCACTCGATGCAACTGACTCTATAGGACGGGTCCTTGCTCGCGCTGTGGCTTTACGCCGTCATGCTTGGCTGTGCGACAGTCGCTTCCCAGATCATATTCGGGATGCCCACAGGGATCTGTCGTTCAATGGAGTGGATCTTTTTGACCGCCACGTGGATTTGGCTGTCTCCCGTCTTTTGTCCGGGCTGCAATAAATCTTGGTGCCATATTCTCTGCATTATTTTACGGCGCACCTCCTAATGCACAGGTTGATATAGTGACCGGTTAGTGTTCATGGCTAGTTAGCCATCTCTATGTTCATTCAGTACAGCCATTTGGCTGATTCTCTTGTTTTTTCAGTCCTCTGACTGTGTGCTTAGCCCAAGAGGACGCCCCTCCTGGGGATTAGCCTTACCCTATGTGGGGTATTTGCTGGCATTAGGTTCTACCTTTGCCTTGGTACGCTCCTATGGAGTCTTCGAGCGGACATCCTGCTGGGAGCCACTTGTCTCTTCCTACAGTGAGCCTTGTATAGCTTTGCTCTGTTACGCATTTGGGTTGGTCTGTCTGTAGTGCATCGGAACCTGGCATAGGTTCCGTGCCGTGCGGTATCTGTCTCGCACGCCTGGTGAGACACCTTGTTGTCGCAGTTCTTTCACATATGACACCCTCTTTGCCGCTGTGCAACCTGCTTATTATTGTTCTTATTGGTGCAACTTAGACGTACAGCCCCTTCTCGGTTTGTCCTCCATGGTAGTGGATTAGCATATGTGCTCTGCTATGCGTGGTCATGGCCTCTTTCTGGCCGCTTATCCTACAGCAGTGTCCATATCCATGCTGTTTCCGTATGATTGTTTCCACGCTTTTGCTTGGGTTCATACTGTGCACTCTCAAAGGGGCGTTTTTTCCTTGGAATACTCGCTCCTTGGGGTCCGGGGCCTTTACATTCGTACTCACTTTTTTCCACTGTCGTGCCTGGCTCTTTTTCCTACTCTGCCTTGCAGGGGAACGTTGTTCCTCCCAGGCAAGGGGCATCTGTTGCTTACCGCCCGGGATATTGCCCTATCCATTTTTCATATGTCTGGGGGTAATTTTAGCGTACCCTAGACTCTTGTTGTGTCACGCTTCTTTTTTCTGCGTTTTTTCTTCTTCCTGCTTGGTATCTGCTCTGTGTTCTTACCCGGTGGATCCGTGCAGGCTATATCATTCATGCGGTATCTGGGGTTCCTGGCCCGGTCTGCTTCTACCCCCAGCTCTTATGTGGTGGTAGGTGCCCTTTTTGGCTGTTGCCTTCTTGCTGTTGTGCGCCTCTGAGCTGCTCCCGCTACCCTAGAGGGGGTTCTTGCTTACTTCAGGTGGTTCCAGCGTCCACATGGTATACTTAGATACCTTCCGGTATGCTTAGGTACCTTCCGGTCTTCGATCTTGTTTGTTGACGCTCAACTGCTTGTCGTCGGCCCTTTCACATGTTGTGACGGACCGCCTAGGTCCTGGCGTGTCTTGTGCTTTCGTACTACCGGCACCTTCCGGCCATGGATTGGCATCCTGCCACGGCTGTCACTTGTGTCTTGCTGGTACCGGTTTCAACAGGGCTCCTTTTCACTGTTGTACATATTGGGCCGGTGTGCGATGTCTCTGTCATACCAGTTACCGTCTCTCGAGGCTTTGCTGCAGTAGGCACGCTGCATCCAACAGATCTCTCAAACCCTCGGTTCAGCTCCACTTCTTGCGAAGTCATGACCTTCCTTTTTACTCCAGCATATCAAGTATATGGTTTTTTCTCCATGCTGGCACTAGCTGGGTAAGGGTCAGCCTCTTGTTACTGCTGCGCCACGTGCCTTTGCAGGTGCAGGTTCCACACTGCTTTTTTCCACTGTTCCGCTTGGTCGACCGGTAATTGCGTTTGCTGTCTGTTGCCACCTCGAATCCTGTGGATCCGTCAAACCCTGGGTTGGTTCATCTCCTTTTCGGAAGTTATGAACTCTCACTTCGCCATGGGCATTCTGGCTCTGTGCTTTCCTTCTCTCAACTCGGTATACACAATGGGGTTTTTGTGCTGTTCTTGACGGCTTCTGGTGCCTTTGCCTCCCATTGTTTCCGCTCTCTTTAGAGCTTCATGGTCTGGTGGTTAACTGCGATATAATTACTGTCCTCATTGTGGTTCGTTCCAAAGGTTGACGGTGCTGTTAAGTCTCCTTATGGATGACTAAGTTCCCTCGGGAACTTGGTGGAGTTCAGTCGCAGACCCACTTCCTCCATGGGTATGGCTTTGGTATCTATTCTAAGTTAAGGAATCTGTGACTAGACATCTCTATCAGATGAACGAGTTACTTACCTTCGGTAACGATGTATCTGGTAGAGACATAGTCTAGCCGCAGATTCCTTAACGCCCACCCATCCTCCCCGTTCTGCGAGGACCTTTTCAGGTTGGGGCTTTCTATACTCGCCTCCCTTTGGGTGGCTTGCCCTTTTGCAAAGTGATATTCTCTCACTCCCACACAAACTGCTTTGTTCTGTTTCTCTGCTCCATTCCGCCCATTCTCAAGATTGAGCGGTATGTTGACAGATCATGTGTTCTTTCCAGCCCTCGGCCTGGATTGTACGGTGTGAAATCTAGTCATGCTTTTTCCCACCTTCCAGCTCTTCCCTTTTCCATTGCCTTGTGGTCTTTGCCACCCCTGCAGCCTTTTACTTCAGATCTCTTGGCTCTGTACATTTATGGGTCCTTTATTGGGGTTGCGACGTCTCTTTCTGGTGACGCCTTGTGGTGACCTCTCCTTAATCTGGTGTTCCGGACTTGTTCTCCTTCACTGTTTTACTTTCTGGATGCGGACTGTCTGTCCTCTGCCAGGCTGTTTTTCCACATCCTTGTCTCCCTTTCACGTTGATTGGCCTTCGCTCTTGCGGGGTGGCTTTTCAGAGCACTACTCTGTCTCACCTGACAATTTCTTCCTATTTTTTCATCATTTTTGCACACTGTTCCCATATTCTCACAGTTTTTTGGTGATGGCTCCTCGTTCTGATGCGGAAAAGTTTCTCCGACAAAACTTTTGTCAGCACGTCGGGAGGGGCATATATGGCTCTGCTGACGTCATGTCCATGGACGACGTTAGGGCAGAGCCGGACGGCACTGCCCCGGCGCGCAGAGGTGCTGCTGCGAAAGATTTTCCGGATCCAGTCTGACGCCTGGGGATATTCTAAGTTAAGGAATCTGCGGCTAGACTATGTCTCCACCAGATACATCGTTACCGAAGGTAAGTAACTCGTTCGTCAGAACTGGATGCTTAACCAATGACTGGGAATTATACAAACGGGAATATTTGAAAGATATAAATGCTAGAGAACTGGAATTTCAGGTAAGTAACTTTGTTTGTACCATGTGTGCCTGTGCTAATCATGTGTTGCATACTCCTGTCATCTAACATTTGGGCTCTGACATTACAAGCTATTTTCTTAGAAGAAGCTTCAAGTTACAATATGCTCAGTGACTCCTCCATCGGTTCACAATGCACATGGGCACCAACTCCACCTTTAGATATTTTTTTCCACCATCGGGCATGGACAAGTCTAGCTACACTTCGAGACTGATGCTTTGTCTTGTAGCGACTTTGGGCCCAGCTTTAGTTCATCGGTTCCAGCAAAAGAGAATAATCACCTTGCATTTATTTGACATTCGTACACAAGAGATCGCTTCAACTCCCGGTTAGACAGCACACTTTCAAAACTTTCTTTAATCACAGAAAACATTGCCTTGACTGAATGTTGGCATATCGAACACAGAACCTTCTGATTCTGCCCAGATTGTGATACTCTTCGGAGTAACTACTGCGCGTTATAAAAATATTTTAACATAACATAACATTGTAATACCAAATATCCTGGGCTGATCACCGCAAGGTCTGTAGCCTCCATCTCTCTCTTGAACATATGGAGTCAATGTGCAACTTTTGTCTTACCTTCCGGTGCTAGAAAACATTGAAGTGCCAGAGGGCAGTTTGTGGGCACATCTAAAAATCCAGCTTGGAGTGTTATCAGACACTTCAGACATCTTCAGCAAACAGGACCTGCTCAATGTCACAATGGAGGAAGCAGGATCCTCCAGAGCATTGGCAGCCCAACTACACCCAGTCCTGAGATGTTATCCTCATGTGCGGCCGCGGAATTGAATTGAATTAAATTTATAAAGTGCAGCATATACCCTAAGGCGTCTTGGCGCTATACCTGATACAAGAACAGTGGAACAAAAAGCACAGGTTATCGTCTGGTTAAGCGGATTAAGTGGCTTGTGTAAACAGCCATGTTTTCAGGTCTTTCCTAAAGTGAATCAAAGAGGAGCCGGCTTTTAGAGAGGAGGTAAGTGTATTCCAAAGCAAAGCTGTAGATCTGAAAAGACTCTTACCTCCCCACGTTATTTTTTTAAAAGGGGAGATAACCATGTTCCTAGCAGTTCCAGACCGTAGGGTCCTGTTGGGAACATACCATTTTAGTTTGTTCCTGAACTGTACTGGTCCCAGATTATGTAGAGACTTAAAAGCCAAACATAAGACCTTAAACTTACATCTTTGCCTGACTCGGAGCCAGTGCAATTTCTTTATGGCTTCTATAGCTGATATGTGCTTGGGGATGTTCATAATGAGGCGAGCCGCCGCATTCTGTACCATCTGGAGTCTATTGATCAAGCCTGAGTTGATGGTATAGTAGAGGCTATTACAGTAATCCAATTGGGACAGGACCAGAGCCAAGGTCACTGTTTTTAGGAGATCCTCTGGTATGAAATGCTTTATTTTGTTAATTAGCCTAATGGCACAAAAAGAGATGGCTGTGACTTTGTTGACTTGAGCTATAAATTTCAGTTCCTTGTCAATGATGATACCTAGGTCCTTAGTTTTGGTAGCGGGTATTGGTAGCACCCCCAGAGCAGGTGGCCACCAATTTGTTGTCCAGAGGGCAGGTTTGTTACCCATGATGATTACCTCTGTTTTGTTGCATTCAACCTCAAACAGTTGACATCCATCCAATCCCTCACATGGTTCATGCAGTTCTTGAATGCCTCACCCGGGTGCCTTTCTTCCTTTGTTAAGGACACAACAATCTGTGTGTCGTCAGCGTAGGAGGCCAAAACAAAACCTGCTTTTTTTACTATTGAAGCGAGCGGTGCCACATATAGATTAAAAAGCGTAGGGCTTAGGGCTGACCCCTGCGGCACTCCACAAGGTAATGAGAAGTGTTTGGAGGTTGCCGACCCCATTGCTACATTAAGTTGCCGATTTCTCAGAAAGGATTTCAAAAGTTCAAGTGCCGAGCCTTTAATTCCTGCCTCTTGCATACGGTCAGCCAAGATCTCATGGCTGACCCTATCAAAGGCCGCTGAGAGATCCAGCAGCACCAGAGCGGCTGTACCCCCTGTGTCCAAGATAGACCGAATGTCCTCGGTGGCTGTAATTAAGGCCGACTCTGTGCTGTGATTCTTCCTAAAACCGTGTTGTGTTTCATCTAGCAGGGCGTTAGATTTGATATGATGAGTTATTTGTTTATTCGTTATATTTTCAATACATTTGGCAGCAAAGGGTAGTCTTGCAATGGGGCGGTAGTTACCAGGTTCTGAGCTATCAAGGTTGTCTTTCTTCAAGAGAGGGAGGATGGAAGTCCGTTTCCATTGAGTCGGGAAGATTCCATTGGCAAATACTATCTTAATGATGGGTCCCAAGCACTTTGTCATTTGTGTAGGAATTAAATGCATTATTTTGGGCGGGCAGGGGTCGTAGGGTGATCCTGACTTGATTGATAAAATAAGGTTCGAAAGTTGCTCATCCAGAGGCTGTGTAAAATTAGAGAACCTAGTTAGATCTTTGTTGTTATTGATTTTGGGGTTATTTTGACAATCGGTGCCAGTGAACAAATCATAAATGTCTGTCACCTTTTTCTTAAAAAAATGTGCCAGCCCATTACAGAAGTCCTGACTGTATTCATTGGGGCTGGGCTTATTAGGTTTAACCAACCTGTTGATCACTGAAAAAAGAGTTTTATTGGTGTCACAGGCAGTTTTTATTTTTTTTGTGAAATAGTCCGTTTTGGCTGTGATTATATCTTTTTTATGTTTAGCAAGTTTCATTTTGTATACTATTTTCTCGTCTGCCTCATAATTGTTTCGCCATTTTTGTTCCTGTCTACGGCATTCCTACCTAGAAAACCTTAAATTCTCATTATACCAAGGTTGGGACAACTTCCTTTCTTTTTTTGATGCTCGAGAAGTGGGGATAATTCTGTCTAGTATGGTGTGTAGCCAGTCTGAGAGGATATCAATATTGCGCTCGACGTTTTCACCCAGCTCAAGTTGGCATGGGGCAGCACTGATTGCCTCCGTCAGAACGTCTGTTTTAATTCTGTGCCAGGCTCTACTACTGGTGGTCTGTAGTGTAGTCGGTCTGTGTCACCCTAATTTTATGGTCATCATGGACCAGGTAACCGCCCAGTGATCTGACCAGGTTAATGGAAGGGATGGGGCTACCCTAAGATTTTCCCAATTGGAGAATATGCCATCCAGCATATGACCTGCTTTATGTGTAGGACCTTTACTGACTAAGGACAGTCCAAACGAGTCCATTATGTCAATGAGTTTACGTGAATTAGGATCTTCCGTGTTCTCTAAATGGAAATTAAAGTCTCCCAACACCGTATAGTTTTCGTTAGTAATAACGGTTTCCATAATGGAGCTGAGTCTGTCTATGAAGCCATTTCTGTCTCCTGGAGGACGATACAGCAGAACTCCTTTGATAGCAAGTGTGTCTGGGGGTTCAATTGAGAATGTCATAGCCTCAAGGTCCAACAATTGTAGTGGTTCAAATCTAGCCTTATAATGGTCCTGATGTAAAATCGCCAAACCTCCACCTCTTTTATGTTGCCTATCTGCTCTAGTGATGGTATATCCGGGGGGTGTGGCAGGAATAATATCAGGGCCGGAGCTCTCGTCTGCCCATGTTTCTGTTAGAAAGGCAATATCTATATTCAACGTGAGAGCAAGTTCGTGGAACTCTTATTGGTGTTTCACCAAGGATCTGGTATGATGAAGCAGGCAGTGAATATTCAGCTTATCTATTGTGGAGGGTTGAGATAAATTTATGGGCGCCAGGGGCGAGGTGTGCGGAGGGGCACTAGGCGAAACATCGATTATTTCAGATGCATTACCTTGTTTTAGTGCGAGTAATTCCTCCCGGGAATATTCAATAATGTGGTTATGATTTAACGTTCCGGGGCCAAAGGTTCTGGCGCTTGGCGCGATCTGAGCGCGGACGGGCGCAGACGGGCTTGCCTTTGGCGCGCCCGCTTCGCACGTCCGCTGCACGCTCGAGTCATTCCCTCCAATTTATGTTGCCCTGCCTGTTTGAGTAGCGGAAGGCTAGACCACCAACCCAAACAAGATGGCGGTTCCGAATGGCCCAACCAGGAAGTAGAGCACCTCAACAATGATGGCCGTACCCAGAGATTTCCCTCCACTTCGACCAGTCCGCTAATGACTGGCGGTGGACCGGGGAGATCGTAGGGTGCGAGGTGCTACAGACTTCCCCTGGTGAGTGTTGACCCTGATCCCTCTCTTTTTCAAAAGTAAAAGGTCAGAGTAGCAAGGTATATGGAATAAAAACCAGAAAGGATCGCCGCAATTGTTAAAAAATATCGGAGCTCAGTTTTGAGTGCAAAATTTACATGTGCAAAGTTAGCAAACTAAAAATCATCATTAGTTAAAATTGTACTTAGGTAAAATGTTCGCCGCTAATTCCGCCCGCTAAACCGAGTGGGAGCCTGTGTTGGTGTGTTCTGTTCTCAAAATCAGTTGCGCGCTCGCGCCATTCCCTCCAATTTATGTTGCCCTGCCTGTTTGAGTAGCGGAAGGCTAGACCCCCAACCCAAACAAGATGGCGGTTCCGAATGGCCCAACCAGGAAGTAGAGCACCTCAACAATGATGGCCGTACCCAGAGATTTCCCTCCACTTCGAACAGTCCGCTAATGAATGGCGGTGGACCGGGGAGATCGTAGGGTGCGAGGTGCTACAGACTTCCCCTGGTGAGTGTTGACCCTGATCCCTCTCTTTTTCAAAAATAAAAGGTCAGAGTAGCAAGGTATATGGAATAAAAACCAGAAAGGTTCGCCGCAATTGTTAAAAAATATCGAAGCTCAGTTTTGAGTGCAAAATTTACATGTGCAAAGTTAGCAAACTAAAAATCATCATTAGTTAAAATTGTACTTAGGTAAACTGTTCGCAGCTAATTCCGCCCGCTAAACCGAGTGGGAGCCTGTGTTGGTGTGTTCTGTTCTCAAAATCAGTTGCGCGCTCGCGCCATTCCCTCCAATTTATGTTGCCCTGCCTGTTTGAGTAGCGGAAGGCTAGACCGCCAACCCAAACAAGATGGCGGTTCCGAATGGCCCAACCAGGAAGTAGAGCACCTCAACAATGATGGCCGTACCCAGAGATTTCCCTCCTCTTCGAACAGTCTGCTAATGACTGGCGGTGGACCGGGGAGATCGTAGGGTGCGAGGTGCTACAGACTTCCCCTGGTGAGTGTTGACCCTGATCCCTCTCTTTTTCAAAAGTAAAAGGTCAGAGTAGCAAGGTATATGGTATAAAGAGCAGAAAGGTTCGCCGCAATTGTTAAAAAATATCGGAGCTCAGTTTTGAGTGCAAAATTTACATGTGCAAAGTTAGCAAACTAAAAATCATAATTAGTTAAAATTGTACTTGGGTAAAATGTTCGCCGCTAATTCCGCCCGCTAAACCGAGTGGGAGCCTGTGTTGGTGTGTTCTGTTCTCAAAATCAGGAAGAAGAGCTTCACCCTTCGGGGTCCTTACTGATGGGACCACACATCAAGAAGACCCCTGGGTCTGTGAGAATCACCCCTAGTCAAAGGGTAAACCCATCTGTTTTAAACAGCGCCACACAAAGGCAGCAACCTGCTCCCAAGGGAGTTTGTCATTGAGCCCAGAACTGGCCAAGAAAAATGCCTTCAGTGTACTGACACTCTCAGTCTCCCATCGGCACATAGATTAGGCTTCAGAGCTGAGCCAGTATCCACTAAAAGGCATACGGCCACACTCAACCTTGACACCCTCTCTGAAAGCCACCAAGCCGCCACTGTCAGAGCTAAACTCCCTGCCTGATTTGAAGTCAAAGCCGAGAACTCTCTTAGTGCTGACCCCCAAGGTTCCCATCCACAATCGACTGGGAGACTGCGGGAAGAACTCTACAGCAGACAAAACCGTCTATTTATCCACTTTGAAACATGCAGGATTTTGGCAAATCCACCACAACCAAAGCCAGTTTCCTTGCTGTCTCCAATTCCAAAAAGGCAGAGGATTGCTTTCGAGAAGGAACTTGCTTTTGAGGCAATTTAACACTCAAGCACTAGGACCAGGCAATAAGTCCTCCCCCATGACCTCCAACACTAAAGCATGTACCGCTTGCTCCACCACCACGGTCATATTTACCATTACCACCACTGTCACACTCTCCACACCCCCTACAGTCCCACTGCTAGTCTCATCATTGCCACCAACTCCACCGCCACTTCAGTTCCAACCCAGGAGCCCAAATGAGGAAGGAGACCCCATGTAGCCGCGTATGCCCAACCCACTGCTGTGGGGGGTGATTACCCATGGGACGATTATAATGTTGCCCTCCTCTCCCCAGACAACTAAGACCAGGAGCCCTACATAGTTAAACCAACTCCGCTAGGGGATACTTTGGCATACCATGCCTTCATCCAGAGAGTGGCTTAACACCGCAAAGTCCTCGTGCATGTTACAGAGAATGATGCCTTTCTGGTAGGGACCCTTTCCAAGACCGAACGTAGTGTAAAGTTCCTGCCCATGCTCAAAGGTGTGCTCATGTCCGTCCCTAATAGATTAAAAGATCCAGTCAGGGCATCTCCCAATGACCTTGTCTCTATCTGGGGCGTAACATAGACCCCCGCAACCACCGCGGTGCCGGCGTGCCCCCAAGCTGCAGGGGGCCTACTCAGCACAGTACTCAGGACTGAGAGCTCCGGAGTAAAACCGGAGCGGGGGCCCCTCCATGTACCTTGCAGAGGGGCCCCCTTAACTTTTGTTACGCCAATGGTCTCTTTATTAGAGATCAGGTTCCCTTAGATTCACTGGTGTTACATACTGCCAGAAAAAAAGCCTCAGCCCAGGCCACCGGGGATGCCCACCCCCAGAATGGCGAGCAGGCGCCTAAATGTTGCGGGTAAGCATGCATCGGTAGGTGCTACCTCCCAGTGGCTCATGGAAATTCAGTGCATTTACTGTACTGCCCAGATATAACTGGTTTCACTGGGAGGAGATGAAGCACTTCCCTGATGCCAGTAAGAAAAGGGGTGAGGCGCTAGCTGCAGAGGGGAAAGTCTTCTCAAATGCAAGCATCTTCCCTTATCTCGACGAGTGGCTGATCAAGAGCAGCAGCAGACAGCAAAGTCTACCACATACTACAGCTCTAACCCTTCTCCACAGCTTATGGATTACTGTAGATGCAAAGAAATACCATCTCCAATCTCAACAGGTCCAACCTTTTCTAGAATCGATCTTAAACTATGTCGTGGGTAAAGCATACCCCAACCAGCAGAGGGTGATGCCTTTATATCAGCTGCTGCATCTTTTTCAGTCTACTCCCCCGTTAACTGTAAGAATTGTAATGATTTACCGGGTATGATAGCATTTTGCATAGCAATTGTACCGCACAGTGGATTATACGTGGGACTGCTTCAGCAGTGGTCGTGAGTCAGCGGTCACAAGTGGAGGGTCAATGAGAGGATCTAGTGTCGGCAAAGACCAACAGTCAGATCTCTCTGCAATGGTGGAAGGGCGGCAATCTGTTGTTAGGCAGACTTTCTTTCGATCCTCTTTCGCAAGTGACCTTCACCACTGACTCATCGCTCATATGATGGGACATACATCTTAGCGACGTGACCCTGTAAGGCACTTGCATACCTATTTGCCAGGGAAAGCACATCAAATAACTGGAGCTCCGAGCTATTCACCTAACCATCAAAGCTTTTTATTCAAGGCAAGGCAGTCCTTATAAAGACAGACATCATGACAGCGATGTATTGCATACAGAAGCAAAGGGGCACCCTCCAGCCCTTCTCCTGCTGTCTGCTCTGGCAAAATTGATATGGCAATGAGCGGTCCACCCAAACTCCTCCATGTTTCACACCCATAGTCCATGGGCAATGCAGTATGGTCGAACTTGTCAGGGATATTTACCTGCGCTTTTTTACCTCTCCCATGCATTTCATACATGGTGAGAAGAATAAGACAGGTCTCCATTACCCTGATTTTAGTGACAACACAGTTGGCCAGACAGCCCTTGATCTCAATGCCTCTGGAATTCTCCATTAGTCCCCACAAGATGCATCCCATCAGGCCTGGCCACCCCATACAACAGTGTGGCTTAATGAAGCATCCAGACTGAAAACAGCTCAATGTAGTGATCTTGATACACAAAACAATGGTCCTGAACCAATTATTGACACACCAGAGCAAAAGGCTCTCACTTAGTTATATCATTCACTCAGTAACGAGCTAAATAGGAAAAGGATTTTTTTGATAGCTCACAGTATTAAATATAACATTCCAACATAAAGAAGGCAACATCCAAAATCTAAATCACCATACATTTATTTTCATTTAAGGCAATTTAAGTTTCTGCAATATGTAACACAAGGTTGCTCCAGAGGGAACGTGCATGAAGCAAGGGTGCTGAAGGGTAAATAAGTGAGTGAGAGAGAAAGTTGTAGAACGTAGTGATAAAAAGATTTTTTAAATTCACAAGGGGATAGGTTGTAAATCACCGTCCAAGAAGAGCCTGGTCACGTTCACAAATTATAAAGATATATTTATGTATTTAGAACACAGAAACCAATTAATGGTATAGCACGTAAGAAAGTTACGTGTCCCAGGCGACTGAAGGGGGCGTCGACGTTTCGACCCGTCTAGATGGCCTTAAGGGTAGTTTGAACCTTGGCCGTGCGGGTCTTCATCAGGACCAGAGGGGCAACCTGAGTGACTCCTAGACTTAATCGTATGCCCGATACGAATCAGGGGCAAATTCCTTATGGAAGCGCATAGGGGTTTGGTACTAGATTCCTGTCGCCCTTCATGATGTACAGATTAGGATATCTGAGGTTATGGCACAGGAACCGTAGGAAAACGTATTTGTGTCTCTAAGGCGCTGGAAATAATGCCGAGCTTCAACTGTACTAATCGGTCTTCCTGTAAGCGTCTCTGTGAGCGTCAATCGCCTGGGACACGCAACTTTCTTACGTACTATACCATTAATTGGTTTCTGTGTTCTAAATACATAAATATATCTTTATAATTTGTGAACGTGACCAGGCTCTTCTTGGACGGTGATTTACAACCGATCCCCTTGTGAATTTAAAAAATCTTTTTATTACTACGTTCTACAACTTTCTCTCTCACTCACTTATTCACCCTTCAGCACCCTTGCTTCATGCACGTTCCCCTCTGGAGCAACCTTGTGTTACATATTGCAGAAACTTAAATTGCCTTAAATGAAAATAAATGTATGGTGATTTAGATTTTGGATGTTGCCTTCTTTATGTTGGAATGTTATATTTAATACTGTGAGCTATCAAAAAAATCCTTTACCTATTTAGCTTGTTACTGAGTGAATGATATAAATAAGTGAGAGCCTTTTGCTCTGGTGTGTCAATAATTGGTTCAGGACCATTGTTTTTTGTATCAAGATTACACCCAGGTCCTTAACTACTGGGTCACCCCATTTTTGTAATGGCCAATGTAGTGATCTGGCACCTGTGGAATGTAGGAGACCTTGCAAGAGTCATGTAGACCTACCGTGTGTATGCTACGCAGCAGTGTGGAAATGTTTTATTCACTACGGCATCTCTAAGCAACTAGGCCGCATCCATTTTAAAGTGCAAGATATAATTTCTTACCTTTTACATCTTCAAAAGGCAGGACTATCATACACTTTGATATGTCTTCATTTTCATTTTGCATCTGTAGCTCCATATATGCAGAACAGGGAATGCATATCCCTTTTTAAGATTTCCATAGTCAAGGTGTTCATGAGAGTCTTAAAAGGGTGATACCCTCAAGACCCTGCCAGCACCTGCCAGGATTCTCAGTGTTATTCTGAGCAGGCTTACGAGACCACTGTTCGAGCCTCTTTATTCATACCAATTACAGTTCCTCACATGGAAGGTAGCTTTACTTGTAGGTATAACTTTGTTCAGGCACATTAGTAGGCTACAAACACCCACTATTCAAGAACCATTCATGCAAGTCCACAAGGACAGAATAGTCCTCAGAACCAATCTTAAGTTTCTGACTTCCTATTTGAAACAGACTGTTGAGCTGCTCGTTTTTTTTCTGCAACCGGATTTTTTTGTGGCGAGAGCATTAGATTAGTTAGATGTTAAATTGCACTCATGTAATAATATATTGACAAGACTAAGCCTTTCAGTAAGACTAATACACTTTTTGCTGCTTTTGTTACACCATACAATGGTTACCCTATTTAAGGAAAGCAGGCATTGCCAGGTAGATTGCAAAAAGTCTCCAAACTTGTTATGCCGTGGCTAAACTTGTACTCCCACCCCACCTAGGGCACACAGCAACATGGCCAACATCACACACGTTCACAAAGCATTACTCTATTGACACATTGGCTCGTCAACAAGCTATGGTTGTCCAAAGTGTACTACAGACTTTGGGCCTGATTTAGAAGTCGGCGGAGGGAATACTTTGTCACATACGTGATGGATATCCCATTCGCTGTATTATGTTCCCCATAGGATAGAATGTGATCGTAATACGGCAGACGGAATATCTGTCACGTTTGTGATGGAGTGTTCCCCTCCGCCAACTTCTAAATCAGGCCCTTTGTTTCAAACATATACCCCATCTGCCCCCTAGCCAGCACTGGAAGGAAACACTTTTTCGGTTGATACAAAGCAGATGTATCTACAACCACGCATGCTACAATTCGAAAATGTTACTTACCCTATAAGCATCTGTTTGTGGCCTGTAGTGTTGTTGATTCACATGCACACATACATATATACATAAATATATCTATACATTCATGCAGCCTCCCTTCAGTGATTGCTCATTTTTCTTAATGAATATAGACCAATTGACTGATTACAGTGCACAGGGCGCCTCAACTGATAAGCTGTCAGTCGATTTCTGGTGAGTCGCCAAAGATACCTTTACATTTTGTAATCATCTAGAATCATCGGCTGTGCTTCAAGGACAGAGGTCAAATGTCAGGCTACTTCTAACACATTGCTGCTTTTTCTTTTAACATGTGACAGTCTTGCTGGGGTAATGGATGTCTGAAAAGAAAGGCTCTAGAGTGCCTTTTGTTTTGTAACACATACCAAAATGTAAATACCTGTAAATAAACTGTACTCATATTTCAGAATACATCATCAGTTAAGAAAGTAAAAATGAAGTACATTTTTTGTCATTCGAAATGTGTGATGGAAACAGATTTTAAAAGGATCAAAACAAATCAAGACACTTTTCTTTGTACTTGGTGATGCACAAATGATAAATATTCACTGAAACCCGATTACCACACATTATCATTTGTGTGCTATATGGTTTTATCAGTAAAATGAAAATAAGCTGTCTGTAAATGGCAGTGCCCTACCACAAGATGGTTTAGTGATACTTTTGCAAAAGTGTGCTCTAAAATGCACCACTAGCTACGTAATACACTCTCACCACTATCCTGCTGACTACTTTGTGTGAAGCTAGGATTTTTCACATTTCCTATGACTTCGGTGATGTAACCTTTATGTCAGCACCACTACTATAAAAATAGTTCCAGCACCACTGGTGCAAAGGTGCTAAACTTGTCCCTAAGTCCAGTTTTAAACCAAACCCTTGCAAGTATTCCCAAGCAAGACTCTGGGTGAACCTTCCAGTATTTTTTGTTGATGACTTTTTTGCTTCTCAAAGCCATCTCAAAAGAGAATGTGTGCACTATATGTGATCATACACAATCATCCCACGTGTGTATGACTTTCATACATAAATTGAGAAATATGGATGTGGCTAATGGCCAGAGGTGCAGACTTTGTATCTGGGGAACCAAGTTTAGATCCAGGTTTTGACTCTGGTCAAATGACTTAATCTCCTTGCGTAAAATTAAATAAATGTGACCTTATGTAATGTAATCTAGTTCTCATGTAAAGATCCACAGTCCAAAACCAAAATGTACTACTAGGCCTCGTTTTAGCACAAAAATGAATCTAAGGCTCCATACTCTGCTGCAGAAGGGATTTTCATATTTGCTAAAATCACTTGTATTAACACCATGATTTTTCAGAAGCCATGTGATTTTAGTGAACAGATGCGAAAGATTAGCACCCCACTCTGAAAAGTGTTCCTACTTGAGTGCAGTTCACCATTTTCCACTTGGCCACAGTGTGACAAAGGCATATTGAATGGCATAGCCAAGGTTGTGACATTTACAAACAATTGCCCTTGAAGAGGAAGGCAAAACATTGTAAAGAGTTTGTTATTTTGGTAATTCACAGATTATTGAATTCATGTCTACTATTACATTAAAAAATTGCCCTGACTCATATCTGTTAAAGCTAGATGATTTGCGAAAGTTTGTAGTTCTAAAAGCTGGCCAAGGTTCTAAAATTTCTGGGAAGCACTGCTGTACTCTCCAATCTAATCTTTCACCCGCTGTGTGAAAAACAGTCTAAAGGTGGAGTCTGTGCCCATGCACACTGTGGACTAAGGGAGGAGTCAGAAAGGTGGTCATGATTGTAAAATGTCTGGGAAGCGCTGCACTACTCTCATCTTTCACCCACTTTACGAAAAAAAGTCTAAAGGTGGAGATTCTGTGCCCATGCACACTGTGGACTAAGAGAGGAGTCACACAGCATCCTGTAACTTGAAATGTTAAAAAAAATATATTGTAATGTGAGAGCCCAACAGTAGATGGCAGAAGAATACAAAACATGTGAATCCACACCACAAAAGGCCACAAACTGACTCATACAGGTTAAGTAACTTTTTCCTTTCCACCTCCAACATATTCTCTGTTTCTGAACTGCAACATGACATTTTTCTGTATCTTTTATTTTTATGGGAATACTGCCAGTTCTGAACCAACTGGAGGAACTACTGAGTGACATGAAGGCTGATGTGACGCGCTTACCTGCTACTCTTTCCCGGATCCCGCCAATCGCTGCCCGTCTCCAGATGTCTGAGCGGAGTATCCTCAGTCGCCTTGCCAGCAAAGGAAATGAAATGCAGACAGCACCGGTAAATATATTTTAAGTTCAGATTTCGCTAGAGGCAGTTGTGCTCCCCCTTGTCAGAGAGATTCATGCCGAAAAAGAGAAACACTGTTTGGAGATTGCGTGAGAGTGCCACTCGGTAGTTTGTTCTCAACGTCTTGTGTATCAGGTATAGAAAGTATGTAGCCTAAGTCTGCTGAACTCTAGGACAGGCAGTGAGTGTTGGCTTTACAGAAGGGATGGTATCCAAGATAAAATGAGATGAACATTTAAATACTTAAGACATTCATTTGAGGCAGTGTCCATTTGAAGGGGTTAAAGGAAAACCCTGCTGAGTAAATACATTTTAATTCTTGTGGTGTGATACTTTCAATCACAGATGTTTCAGGTGTAGGCAAGATATTTAACCTTGCATTTACTCTAATGATGATGGACATGGTATCTGAACATTCCTGTCACCTTGATCATGTATTGCCCCCTCAGACTGCATCACTGGTGGCAGTTATACTTGATTTGATTAATTACTTATGAATGTGCTGTAATGGCCGAGCTAGGCTCTTCGGTAATCTTAAAGTGAACAGACCAGTCTTTATCCTTAAATTTTAAAGTCTTTCCGCAGATGAACAACTTGCCTTTAATGATCCCGTTGCTCAGAACAGTGAAAAGATGCTTAGAAAATAGAGTAGAGAGCAAAAATAAAATACAAAATTCCGTAAAGGGAACCCTACTCCAGATTCCTTTGTTGCAATGGCAGCCAAGAGCAAAAACAATGCTTTTGGTTGTACTGGTTCTCACTTATCTCATGTGATCATCTTTTGAACCACTACACAATTGTGCCCTCCAGCTGCTTACCATCAAGACTGCTTTACTGGTGGCAATAACATCTGCCCGGATGGTGAGTAAGCTGAAAGCTTTGTCATTAAAGCCTCCCTATCTTATGGTATTTAAGGCAATGTTGTGCTTTGCACCCAGGCCTCTTTCCTACCAAATGTGGTGGCCCCATTCCATTTGGGGCAGTTGGTCACCTTACCTGCTTTTTATGCTCCTCCACATCTCTCAAAAGAGGAAGTCCGACTCCACTGTCTGGACCTAAAAAGAGCGTTGTTGTTCTACCTTGACCGCACAAAAGAGTTCCAGGTGGACATCTAACTCTTTGTCGGATATGCAAAAGCTAAAAAATGTCAGGCCATTTAGAAACGGACCATTTCGCACTAGGTCGTTTTCTGTGTCAAGGTCTGTTATGCCCTGGCTAAAAACCAGCCTTCTGACGGCTTACGAGCCATTCCACCAGAGGAAAAGCCGCGGCCATGGGATTAGGTCATGTAGTTCCAGTCCTGGACATCTGCCAAGTAGCAACATGGGCGTCCTCGCACATGCTTACCAAACACTACTGCCTAGACAATCAGGGCCACAGGGACAGGCATTTTGCCCGTTCGGTCCTGCAGGACTGCTTAGTATAGCAATTTGTCCACAGCCCACCGCCAGGATGGTATGGCTTGGGTATCAATTCAAAGGTAAGGAACTGCAGCTAGAAGTCTCTATCAAATGAACAAGTTACTTACTTTCGGTAACGCATTTTCTGGTAAAGACAATATCTAGCTACAGATTCCTTACAGACCAATCCATGCCTCCCCACTTTACAGACATATTTCTAGGTCTAGGGCTGTTCCCCCTTTCAAGGCCCTAGTTTTGGACACAAACTAGTAAGTTTACTTCAATACTGTGTGCTCCTGGCGTGGAAAATAACTGACCTCCTTGTGCGTTGATGGCACCTATATAGGTGACCGCAACATCACTTCCGGTGCCAATGATGCTGACAACGCCATGCAGACCCAAACAAAGCCATCTGTTGGCATCCAGGGGTACTGCTCACGCAAACGTTTCTGGATCCAGTCTGATGCCTGGGAAATTCAAAGGTAAGGAATCTGCAGCTAGATATTGTCTCTACCAGATAATTCGTTACCAAAGGTAAGTAACTTGTTCTTCAATTCACAAATGTCCTCCTAGTCTTTACATGTTGCAGCATCATAGTTTAAATTGGGTTCCTATTAAATTTGTTTTCCTGTTATACTTTATGTGAACTGATTGATTCCTGATGGAAATAATGGGGGCGTTATGGGATAGAGAATCTTCAAGGATAGGATTCTTAAAGTGCCAGGATCAGTTTTGCATTTTGGAATAGTGTCAGAAATCAGTTAACCGTAGTGGAATATATTGCATTGCTGTAAAATCTCAAGCATCGTTATTGCAACATATATTTGCATTTGAATAAACCACCAAAATAAAGAAAAGACGCAAGTGACATTATGAATCTTTTTTTTGGTTTTGGAAATCGCAGCCAATTTGACAAATCAATCATACTGTACATGTGACTGAAAACACCATTGTTTTTTCCATGTTTAAAACTGAAAAATAAAAAGGAAAATGTTTTCTCTAAGCTGGGTTGTAAAACAGAGTGCAGAACTGACCTTGCAGACAGCTTTACGAATTCAGGAAGATGAATCTCCTGATCGTTCGCCGCGGCTTCGGTCAGGCAGTTGGTTGGTCATTATTAAGGACTGATGCTTTCAGCGAAATGTAGTTTTGAAAGGTTTTTTTTTTTTGCACTGTTGCACACAGAAAAATGGCTTCTCATAGAATGCTTTCCTGCTAAAATTGCTTTCAGTTTGGAATTGTTGTTGAAAATGTGTTATTTCAGATTGGGCTCTGGATCTCGTGCATTAATGAATACCACTCATAGAGAATTAGTAAGAGTCTTCTTATGATGACGTTTTACCACACAAAGGCATGGAAACACATTTAATCCCAATACTTTGTAAAATAACAAGGGCTATCCAGTATTGCCTGAATCATTCCCCGTCGTCAGAGTGGGACTCCCACGGTACCTTGATAAAGCAGTATGTATAACTATCATAGGCCATATTAGAAATGAACAATCAATTTAACAGCCTTTCTGAGTTGTTTTTTTAAGAAAGGACCACACTTGACTTATAACAAATCAGCAGCTCTCTAGAACGGCTGTATGATGATACAACACGTACCATCACAACGCGGTATGTTACATCGCGGTTTTAACAACGCAAGTCATTACATCGACTTGCGCTGTGGAGGGCGCTGGACTTTGGAATAGTGTGAATTACTATTCCAACTCCAGTCTACGTACAGTAGGGAAGGTGTTGGAATAGTAATTCACACTATTCCTTAGTCTAGAGCGCCCTCCAGTGCAAGTCGATATAACGACTTTCATTGTTAAAACCACGATGTAACCATACAGCGTTGTAATGGTTTTGTGGTAAAGGATGTTTCCCTCTAGAACACTCCCCACAGAGGCTGAGTCCCTCAAATTATCTACCATATGTGTGTGATGAGTCTCCCTGAGCTCTGCTCAGCTTATCCTTCAAACAAACTACTCTCAAGATTAAATATATATTTCTCTTTGTATATGGACATTCTGACCATGTTAGAACATTCGAAAAAAGGATTATTCAAGCCTTGTAACACTTGTGGCAAGAAGAGAGTGCACTTTGATGAACCCCATGAAAAGTGCATTTATTGCCACTATCCTGATCACACAATTAAGGATTATAAAATTTAACACACTTTCTCCCAGAAAACCCTCAAAGACAGAGAGAAAAAATTACTGTTTTGATTACAGAGGCTTAAAACAAAGGAAAACACCCTATCTCTGAGGAAGAGAACGATGACTCTCAAAGCTCTGGCATATCTCATAAAAGGGAAAGATCCTCTGACAAGGACATCTGAACATTTTCAAAAGTCTCACGTGAAATTTCCACAGAGACCTTCTTCAAAGGTTTCATCAGAACCTACAACTACATTGGTAAAAAAAAATGTGTCTGTCAAAAGGTCTTCAAAATCCCTTCCGTTGACGACAGGAGCGCTTTCTTTCGAAAAATAAGCATTTTTTCCAATTCTTCACCATCGTTGATGATGCTCTTGTCGATGACATCTAAAACCTTGATGTCTATCTTCTCTTCAGGTGTTTCACCAATGATAATGGCGTCGTTGCCAGCCGTGCCGTCGACCATAGTATCTAACAGGTTACTATTGACTGCGACATCGACAACGAAGATGACTCCACTGTCTTCGGCCCCGTCGACGAAGCACTCATCGAAGCCCTTGTTGACAAAATCATCAACGATGAAGGAAGCAATCCTGTTAACATAGACAGCCACGTTGATGGATCCATTGCCAAAACCCTCGTCGACGAGAACACCATTGACGACAATGTTGACGACGAAGACACTGTCAAAAGCAGTTTTGACAAAGAAGTCTATTCTACCTGAAAAAGCACAGAAATCCTCGTCAACAAAGGAGTTATCATCTACGGAGACTCAAATTTTGTTCTCCTCAGCAGCACCTTTAACACCTCTGATGCCGGTGTCAAATCTGTCACACCCTGGAAGTCCTACCACTGATGTGCTCCTTCCAATTCACACATCTCCAAGTAAAATGTCACCATTTGTACCGACCCATTTACTGGATGAGGAATCGGAAGATGGTAGCCTGTTAAGGGTTGGTCGTAGTCCTTCAGAATTGCAAGGAAAATTCCAGGACTATGATGAAGATTAATAATATGAAGAAGAGAACTATACGCAGCAGTGCCCGGCAAATATGCCACAAGGTCAACAGAATCAATCAGTCCGAATGCCATTGGATTCAGTTACCAACCTCCAAAACATGCTGCAGAATTATTATTAGAAGTTTCCTGAACTAGCTACATCCGCACCTACTCCACTGTTACAACCGCCAATAACGTTTCCACAACAAACACCACCTCATCGTCCACATACATTACATTTTCCAGGCACTCCCCTATCATCTGTACCATTGGCAGATCTGCCAGTACATGACCGTGTAACTTCAGATGGTGATCAGGTAGGAGAAGGATACATCTGATATCAGGCATCCACTGCTTTTGAGTGGGATAACTACCTAATACCAACATCATCTCCACCAGTTTCACCCGCAGTGGATTCGCCAGCAGACGATGTAGGTGGCTTCCATTACATTATGGAGAGGGCAGCAAAACTTTTTCAGTTGATGTTCACCATCAAACAGGCAGACTGTTTTCTTTATGATTTTAAAGAACCTATACTACAGCTACGGTGGCGGCAGTTATGCCCAGATTAGATACAAAATATAAGGCACCAGATGATGCGCCAGCATGCCTTGTCGGATAGCCCAAACCAAACTCTGTCATCAGTCAAGCAGCCCAGAGGCCCTCCAGGAATCCTTCCATCCCTATCACAACACCACCAGATAGGGATGGACGTCACCTTGACAGCATTGGCGAACGTTCTCTAGCATGGCAGTAAAAACCGTATGAGCAGCGAATTTCCTAGATATTCTAGCAAGATCTGACAGACAAATGTGGTCCGATATGGCACAATATGTCGACCTGCTACCAAAGGATGTTAAATCGGACACCAAGAAGATTCTCCTGCAGGGCGAACGAGCTTCCGGCGAGATAATTTACTGCGCCATTGATATCTCCTCAACCGAATTATGCCAACTAGCAGTGGCTGCAGTTCTTTGGAGACAGGGCTGGCTGAAAGCAATATCGATTGGACTAGAGGACCAAACTAAAATCTTGGATATGCCTAATGATGGATAAGCATTGTTTGGAAAACATATCGCTGATGCTCTCCATGAAATTAAGGCTTGTCCCAAGGAACATTACACATTCGAAGACAGCCCTTACAGAGAAGGATTCCAAAATTTTAGGCATTAAAAGCAGCCTTATCAAGGACAATACCGGCCGCAGTATACACAACAGTACAGACAACCACCTTCAGCAGCTTACAAACAGCTACCAAGAGGAAAACAGCCCATCCGGGCATGAGATGCTCCTAGAAAGCAATGATCTTACACTAGTGCCGGCTACTTCACCCAATCTTATGGAACATCTAGGGGTCGTCTTTCCCATTACCTCCACCAATTGTCCAATATAACATTGGACAAATGGGTCCTGGACATCATAGCTTGGGACATACCCTTGCATTCACCAACAAACCACCAAATGTCCCACCCAAAAGAATAACATTTCCCCATCTAAAACAACTACTGATAGAAGTTGCTGTCATTTTTAAAAAAAGGTGCGAAAGAGAAGGTCCCAAAGTCCCAGAGGGGCATCAGCCTCTATTCTCGTATCTTCCTTGTCGGGAAAAGTTCAGGAGACTGGCCCCCATCTTCGATCTTTACCAACTAACCAAATACTTGAAAAAACTGTTGTTTTGCATGGTCACTCTACAGGACACTTTACCCTTTCTCAACCACAAGGACCACATGACAGCCCTCGACCTTCAAGACATATTTCATGTCCTGATTCATCCCAAACATCAACAATACCTACGCTTCCAAGTAGCCAGCACACACTACCAGTTCAAAGTGCTCTCTTTCTGTTTAAGGCCAGCCCTACATATTTTCACCGAATGTATGTCCCTTGTTGCAGCTCATCTAAGACAAAAAGGAATTTAGGTTTTCCCATATTTAGACGATTGGCCAATAAGAGCACCTTCGCTCCAACAAGCCACAGCGCATACTGCACTATGCCTCTCCATATTAAAAAAACTGGATCTGACACCAAATCTACAAAAATCATTTCTCAATCCGAAAACCACAACAACGATTCTAGGAGCAGTCTTAGACACTAAGAGAAACAGGTCTTTCATCTCCCTGGAACGGCAGAACAAAATCCAACAATTAGCCTGAAGGCTCTGCGAAAGAAAGTCCCTTTCGGTCTGCCAGTGCACGTCACTTCTGAGAATGCTATCCTTCTGCATTCTCTTGATCCCAAATTTCAGACTAAGCATGCATCCTTTGCTCAAAGAGCTCGACAAGCAGTGGGTGCAAATTCAGGGGTCAGTCAATGATATAATCCTGATAAACCAGATAATGGTCATGACAATGCAATGGTGGAAAGTGGCACACAATGTCTCACAGGTAATGACTTTCCTCTCTTGGGCAGCATGCTTCGTCATCACCACAGATGCGTCCCTGGAAGGTTGGGGTACCTGTCTTCAGAATCTCTCAGTCAGTGGGATATTAACCCCCTCCAAAAAGAGGATGTATGTAAATCTACAGGAATTAAAGGCTCTGTTCTCGTTCCTCCCCAGAATTGCAGGCTCAGCCATACTTACCTGTACAGACAACACGACCTAAACAAGCAGGTAGGAACAAGATCAACTGCTCTATCACATTATGCAAAAACAATTTGGAATTGGCCATTACAGAACAATGTAACATCGAGAGCGGAACACGTACCAGCAGTCTCCAATGGACTAGCGGAGAGTTTGGGCAAACTAACCTCCAATTGTCATGACTAGGAACTCGATTACCGGATTCTACAAAACATTTTCATTTTCTGGGGCACGGCACATCTCGATCTATTTGCGAGCAAGACCAACAAGAAATACTGATACTACGCAAGCTGGCATCCCCAGAAAGGATCATGGGGGAACGCCTTTTTGATTTGATGGTCAAAAATATTGGCTTATGCTTTTTCCCCATTTCCTTTAATGCCGAGGATACTCATAAAAATGAAAAGAGAACCATGCAGGTGAATCCTCATTGCTTCAAAATGGCCCAGCCAATTGTGGTTTACAGAGCTTTTTCTCCCCTCCGAACATCATCACATTCCACTGACACCCACTCCAACGTTATTCTCGATGAACAGGGACCCAGGTACTTCATCCCAATCCGATTTCTCTACATTTGTTGGCCTGGCTACTGAGTTCCACAAGCTCGAAACCTTAGCTATCCCCAGAGATTGAACAGAAATCCTCAGTAAAGCTTGAGTGGATTCCACTAACAAATCATATAAACTCAAACGGAAATGTTTCTGTATATGGTGCCAAGACAAAGGTTTACATCTGTTCTCCTCAACACCAGAGCAGATCTTGCCATATCTTCTACAACTAGCAAAATCTGGCCTTGTACATTCAGCTATAAAAGTACACTTAGCAGCAATATCTTGCTTTAGGAGATCAGATAAATCACCCTCTCTCTGGTCTGCAAGAATCATCAAGCAGGTCCTCAAGGGACATTTCAGAACTTTTTCACCTGTGAAAAAGTTCCACTTTCGAGTTTACCTCCTCCTCCTTCTGCCAGTTCTGCGTCGCCCACCAGGATGAAATCTGATAAAACTTAAACCTCGTCCAGGTTCCTCGGGTTAACCTGCAGAGCGCCTCCCAACTCATAAGCTTACAGTCCTCTTGCAGGTCGCCCCAACATTTTATACCCCCCATTTTAAGAGGCTGACTCAATTGGTCTTGTAAGCATTCCGGGTTACCGGGGGAGTCCCAGACTGGGGCCCGTACCGCATAGTATGGAATTTTCATCCTTCTTATATACATCCAAGTCTTTAAGGCAGCCCCCAAGATCTTTAATCTATCTTTTTTGTAAAACTTCGGATCTCCATACTTATATAAGAAAAATTCCTGCCCTTGCACCACATCTTTTAACATGGCCTCAAACAATAAGCCTAATGAAGATGAATCAGTTTTACTGGCCAACATCCTAAAGTTTCTTCTTAGTTTTTTCCAAGCTATTCTAGGACTCTTCGTTGCCCAAATAAAAGTACCTATTCTGTCTTTTAATTTAGCTATGTCTTCTGTCCTAAATAACAATGGGATTGAATTATATAGAAAGGTAATTTTTGGCAAGATTATCATTTTTACAAGGTTAACCCTCCCATAGATGTTTAGAGGGAGATTTGCCCAACGTGTAAGTAGACTGGCAACCTCTTTAGAAACCCTCCTCCGGTTTACATTGGGAATGTCCTCAAGTTTCTGCACTAACTGAACCCCTAAATACCTCATTTTGCTCTTTACCCCCTGGCTTCCTTTTGCTTGATTCCATTCTATTAATTCGGTTTCCTCTTTATTAATTTTGTACCCTGAAACTTCACCATATCTCTCTGCCTTCTCAATTAGCCGAGGGATAGCCTCTGTTGGGTTTGTTGTATACAGAAGCAGATCATCTGCCTATAGAGTGAGCTTTAGTTCAAGCTCTCCCATTTTAAAGGGATGAATAACAGGATCCATCCTAAGCCAGCTAACAAACGGCTCTATATACAGATTAAATAAGAGTGGTGACAAAGGGCACCCCTGCCTGGTGCCCCTCGAGATATTGAACCAATCAGTCAGGACACCGTTTACCAAGACCTTAGCTTTAGGGCCAGAATACAGACTCTTAATCGCCTGAACAAAGTTGTTAGGGAAACCAAAACTTTTTAATGTTTCCCAGCGATATACCCAGTTAACCTGGTCAAAAGCTTTTGCAGCATCTATTGCTACTATCGTCAGGGGAGCCCTCTTAACTTCTGCCATATCTATGGCCCCTATTACCTGGAAGGTAAGCTCATTTAGCTGCCTCCCTGGTTTAAAACCTCTCTGATCAGAGTGGACTACAGCCTTTATAACCTTTGCCACCCTCGCTGCTAATATGCCTGCAAAAACCTTATAATCTGAGTTTAATAAGGTTATTAGTCTATAAGACTCTATCAACTGTGGGTCTTTGTTAGGTTTTAGGATCAGAGTCACCGTGGCTTCCGCCCACGAACCTGGAATATCTCCCCGCCCCAATATAAATTTTATTAAAAAATCTTTTAAAATTGGTGCCACAATATCCAAAATACCTGTATAAAACTCAATTGGCAGCCCATCCGGGCCTGCAGCTTTTCCCTTGACCATTTGTTTACATTGTACTCTGACTTCTTCTTCAGAAATGCTAGCTTGCAAAGAAACCCGGTGTTCTTCAGTCAACTGAGGGAGGGCAGTTAATTTTAACCACTCCTGGGCTACCCCTTGCACCAGTCCAATATCCTCCTTATACAGATCATTCATAAAGGTTCTGGCTTCATCACGAATTTTATCATCATCATCATCCTCATGAATTATGCTTCCTGAACCTCTTTGAATTAAGTTTTTTATCAAATTCCTTGCCCTATCCATTCTCGCCTTCCATGCTAATAGAGGACCGCATTTCTCTCCGTAAGCAAAATGCTGTAACTTGCTAACTTTCCACCTATCGGAAAGCTTCCTATCTAGATTGGCTTGAAACTCGGCCCGCAAATTTTCCAACTCTTTCTCCAAACATGGTGCTATACCCCGGGTCTCCATAGATGCTTTCTGTAATTCTGTTTCTTTTTCCTTAATCTTGCTTATCCTATCTGCTTCTTCATTTGTCAGAGCTCTCTTTCTTCCTACCGCTATAGATGTAAGCATCACCCTTATATAGGTTTTAAAAGTCTCCCACACTGTCTGAGCCTTAGCTGTGCTGATATTAAGCTTAAAATACTCATCCGTTTTGTCACAAATCTTCATTATCACTCCGTCGTCCAAAAACATGGTCCTATCTAAAGTCCACCTTTTTTGTATCTCTCTTTGCTTAAGCCCCAAAGTCAGCACTACTGCCGAGTGGTCTGATAAGATAGCTGGAATATGATTTATTTCCTCGACTTCTGAAAATAGTACCTGGTCTACAAGAAAGAAATCAATTCTTGAATAATGCTTATACTTTTTACTGTAAAACGTAAAATCCCTAGTTTCCCCATTCTTGCTTCTCCATATATCGAGTAAATTAAAATCTTTAATTATATTTGTTAACGCCGCAGACGTTTTAGGCGGACTATTGTATTTAACTTTAGAGGTACGATCCATCTCTTTGTTTAAAACCAGATTGAAGTCCCCCCCTATTATTA
This sequence comes from Triturus cristatus, assembly GCF_964204655.1. Taxonomy (NCBI): domain Eukaryota; kingdom Metazoa; phylum Chordata; class Amphibia; order Caudata; family Salamandridae; genus Triturus; species Triturus cristatus. The sequence continues at coordinate 770,111,014 of NC_140595.1, read as the reverse complement.
TTGGTATAGTGGTATTCAACAGACTGGCCTCAAATTTCAGAAGTGCCCCAGGATTATCTTCATTCGGGCCATAATATGCGACACATAATAGGGGTGTACCCCGAACTGTCAAAGTGGCCACCAACCATCTCCCTGACTGATCTGTCTCTTGTTTTATGACATTTATACCTGCATTGCACCTTATGATCAATGCCACTCCCCTAGTACTTCCTCTTTGGTCGGAGCAGAGCACCTCCTGGATCCATTTCACCTTACTGAACTCCTGTTTGCACTCCTGGGACTCTAAATGGGTCTCCTCTAAGAAACAGAGATGTGCATCACTATACTTCAGAAATTCAATGACCCTGGACATCTTACTCCTACTCCTCAACCCATTTACATTCCATGTTATCATTTTAACTTTATTTAACCTGTTCATCTTTGCATCACCCTAGGCTCTTTCTTCGCAACTCTAAAATTTTTAGGACTTGTATGAGGACTAGTTTTTTTTGGGTTTTTTCCCCTTGCTCCCAACAACCTGTGCTCCCCCCACCCCACCCTTCATGAGGAACCCTCCTGCTATCTCCTTAGCGATTAAAAATCGCCTTTCGGGACCCTCCCCTTGCAGCACGAGGCATCCGCTCCTAAAACAAACCCACCCAACTATGTTTATGCTATTTCCAAATTCACTAATCTTTTTGTCTGGTTTTGTATGCATATGAATATTCATCTGTATATATGTAGAGATGTTTTTTTCTAATTTGTTTTTTATTATGTGTATCCCTCTATTGTCCAGACTGCACTTCTACTGTCCCCTGCCCATCTACCGTCTCCCTAATGTGATTTTTTTTTATATATATATTTTTTTATTGTATATATATTATTATTTTCTGTTTCCATACGTTTCTATGTTTAAGCTGGTCTAGGTCTACTCTACTGCTTCATTTGTGCCACAAAGACATCTACTTCCTCAGGGGAGCTAAAATTATACATCTTATTTTGCCACATTATTTTTAACATGGCCGGAAATTTAATTTGGACCTGGGCTCCCCGACTTCTCAGCTCCGGCATTCTAGTTCCCAAGTCCCACTGCCTCTGCGCAGTTCTCTTTCTGAGATCCGACCTGATTTGATATTCAATCGCATCACATTGTAGTGCAGTTTCTTTTAAAGCTCTCCCCAAAACAATTCCTTAACTGCATAGGAAAGGAAGTTTATCAAGATTTTGCTTGGGGCTTTTCTCGCGGGGTGAATCTTGAAGGGGTCTCTATGAACTCTCTGAATCTCTTTATCCAGATCAATATCCATGTATTATGCCTCCTATGGGAGCCCATGCAACTTGGATCTGCAGAACTGGCTTTGCAGTCCTCGTGAAATGGTGCTTGTACCTTTCACTTTAGATATATGGTTTCCCTTATATCCCGGTCACTGCATTTTTAACCTATAAGTCACCCCTAAGGTAGGCCCTTCAGTCTAAGGACAGGGTGCATGTTTCTAAGTGTGTGGGTACCCCTGCACAAGCAGAAGTATCCCTACAAACCTGTACTCCATTCTCTGGGCTTTGTAAGTGCTGGAAAGCCATTATAAGGTATGTAGTGGGCACTGGCAAGTCGAGATGCCCAACTACATAATGGCTGCCCCATACCTGGTCATGTTTGGTATCAAACATGTTGGAATCTGCAACTAGACCGATTCCAGTGTTAGTTCCACAATACCATGTACTGGGGGCTCTTTAGAGGACCCACCAATACCTAAATTTGTGGCCTTACAGGGTCTGACTGCCAGCCTGCACTGCTGCCAACCCTAGACAGTGTTCTGCCGCCTTTCTGATGAGCTTAACTTGGGCAGAGGAAGCTGAACAAAGGCCTTCCTTTGAAGGAGAGGTGTGACCACCTCTCCTTTAGAATTAGGTAGGGTGGTGGCGCTTCCGAGCATCACCAGACTGCATTGAAGGGCACATTTATTGCCATCCATGCATAAACCAGTTTTTCCCAGTTCAGGAGTCCTAGACTTCTGCTCTGGCATGAAACCACACAAAAGATAGAGGAGTACCCACCCCTCTGTCAAGCTGCTCCCTAGGGAGGTGCCCAGAGCTCCTCCAGGTGGCCACTTGATTCTCCCATGTTGAATCTTGGCCACTGGGAGCACCTGACTGGCTAGGACAGCTGAGTAGCGTCCCTGCCCCTCTCTGATAGGTGGTCACCAGAGAAGAGGTGCTTCCCTTTTTTCGGGTTACTTGAGGGCTCCCCTGAGGGTGGGTAGTTTGATTTGTCCCGACAACAACTTCTAGATCGGACTGCCTGTCATCTGTAGACTGTCCATAGATTCTTCTGTTGGTGGACACTGGAACTCTGCTGTCCTTCAAGCCAGCACCAAAGACAAGACTGATCAGGTAGGAAGATTCCTGCTGCATCATCGTCCTTGTGCTTCCTCAAGATCTGCAACTTTGTGGCCTTGCATCCTCCGAGTCGCCAAGGACTCAGCCTGCATCCCAGTCAGAAGGAATTTCCCCTGGAGTGAAGGAGTCACTTCCCTGCATCTTCAGGCACCTCTACATCGACAACTGGTTTGCTGATTCTTTTGTCCCATGGGCATCGCCCAGCTCTGTAACACTGGTGGTGGTTTGTTGGTTCTCCAGAGGCCTGACCAGTCTTTCCTGCAATTTGGGCGACTGTAATCCCTCTCCATCCAATGTGAACCGCCTTCCTGTGCACCGTGTCTGTTTGAAGATACCAAGGCCATTAGCCTCTCTTCACGAACGATCTTCAAGCTCCAAGAAGCCACAGCCTCCAGCACTGCATAGCTCGAAGAATATCATCCTGCCTACATCCTATGTATCGTGGGCCTTCATCTCCTGTGTGCTGTCGAGGCTTCCCTGCGACCCCCTGTACCTGCTGCCAGAGGGTCCTCAAGGGGGCTCCATCGATTCTTCCTGGGTCTCCTGTGTGCTTAGAGCCGGCTCTTACTTACCCTTGCTGGGTTAGTCCCAAAGATCATGCTGGTCTGCAACACAGCCTCTTCTTCCGCAAACTGCTGTTTGCGTTTTCCAAGGCTTGTTGGTGGTCCTGCCGGTCACTGACCTTCCTGCACTTGTCGACTGACCTGGGACAGCTCTGGGCAGCTCGTGGACAGCTTCTGTGATCCTGCATCATCACCTGGGCTCCACAGCTGCTGCTTCAACCTCGCTGTGATACAGCAAGAACCTCATACAAGGGCTGGTATTGTGCTACTGTGCCTCCTGGTCCCTTCCGTGTGGTTTGGACTCTGTCCCCTCTGCTTTCAGGTTCTTCTTATCTGGATTACACATCCTGGTTCCACTGGCTTGGTCCACAAGACTGTAGCTGCTGATCTTCCACGAACCTCCATGAGCTTCTACGGGCGGTTCCGACACCACTTCATCCCTATGCATCTGGGCTCCCTGGTGTAGGTATCCTGGTTACTCGGGTATTCATGGGTGGGGTGGCTCTCCAACCTTCCTTTTTCCAAGTGGTTCCTTCGGGGTCCTTTGGAAAGGGTTCTAGAACTATAAAATTCCAACCGCGACTCACCCTGTGTTATCCTATGGACGTTTGCCTTGAGGTCCCTGGCTACTCACCTTTGGTGGTTCCATGTTTCCCCTGGGGTCCTCCATCCTTGGCGACTAATCCTGTTTTGGTATTTTCCACACAGCACACTATTTTATTATATGATTGGCCCACTGATTGGGTGCTATGTGTTTTTCTATGCTACTTGCCTATTTCTGAAGTATTTCTTGTTTGCAGTTGATATCTCAGGGTAGGAGATAGACCAAGTTAGTGTTCAGTGTGTACTAATAAATACTAAGTACTTTTATACTCACCTGGTGTGGTTCTTTCTTGTGTGAAATGATTACTGACTGACTATAGTGATGAATGCAATTTATTTTCGCCCCTCCTGACTAAGCCTTAGCTGATTTCCTCAGCTACTCCTTTTGGGGCATCGGTGCTCATCTGGATGAAGAGGCACCTCTATATTAGCATCTTAAGAGCAGTGGACCTTCTCGCTGTTCTCATCCCACACAGCAAACTTAGCAGTGCTTGCAATTTGGACATGGCGGTGTGGCATGCCAAGATGGTGCTCATGGCCCGCTGGGACATGTGTGAACAAAGCGATCCAGAGTTGGGCCAACCTCTTGCCAACTGCTATCCAACGGATCTTTGCTTTGTCGACTGAGAGGCGATGGGAGTTAGCACTTAGTCAACCACATCTGATTAACAGGGTAACCCATTTGGTTACACAATAAGGAGCAGGAATCAGTAAATAAAGTCACAAAGTTTTATTACAAGTTAGCAGGTAGGTTAATGTAAATTAATCTCAATACCATTCTGTAAAGATACAGAATAACATTTGGATAGCCAAACCGCCTAAAGAAGTGTAGGCACATCAGTATGAGACCAACAAGAAGTTCTGTCATAGCAATACAGAAAATTAACAGCAGAATCTAGTGCTTGGAGAAGAGTCTCCGATCCTCTTTTTCAAACTTGAGTAATATCCAAAGTCATCTAATTTAAAGCCTAAAACCATCAAAAGTGATTTAATCTAAAGGAGTCTAAAAAAAAGGGGAAATGCAGAAAAAGAGAAAATTTGAGGAAGTGTGGGAAGGTAACAGCATTTCAGAAGCTCAGTCAAGAGTCTTATAGGAGTAGGGAAATCAATGTTAGCCGAAGCCACACTCCGCAAAGAATCAAAGGGGTAAGCATAGAGGTCGGTACCTCCCAAAGTGGCCAACCTGAACCTGTGAGAACACCAGTTAATACCACACGTATTTTCAGGGTAACACCCCTTGTTCATACCATCTGGGGCTCCACTGTTCTTTCCATTCTCACGTTGTGAGCTGCAACATTAGCAGATTCTCCCAGACCAGTCCTGTGAACAACATCGTCCTTGGTCACCTGCAACTCCTCGATACATGACTGAATAGAGAATGCCAAATAACTCTCTGGTTCTCCATGTTCTTTGTCAAGGTCCTATTCTCAGGCTCACTTTCATCCATCAATACAGTGTTACACCTATTCTCAAACTAACAAACCGTGTGAACATACCTGCGAGGAAAAAAACACGAAAGCAGAATGGAAACGCAGAATTTTATACATAAAGAAATACAGGCCTATTGAGGTCAATTTAAACGTCTAATTTTATGGTGCACAATAATAAGTGTTGATTGTGCCCATACTACTACAAATAAGTGAAACCTGTCAGTACATAAATTCAGCATGAGATCCAGGTTGCACTTTTAAATAGATTTAATAGAACTTTAAATGAATAGAAATGTGACTAAGAACTAAATTATAAACTCAAGTATGAAACATTAGCGCACACTTTACATAAATCTTTCTAAGTTCTGCAGTGAATACATTTTAATAGTGTGAGGATAATTTTATCCAGCCTCTAAAGACTACATTTCATTTTGGTAATGCAAAGGCACACAGTGTACATAAATGTCTGCTTCTACAGTGAATACACTTCAATAATGGATTTAAGTGCAACACTTTAATAACATTAGGACACACAATGTATGTAGTGCTAAATGCACATATATATTGCATATTTATGACGTGTATGGCCAGAGCCAAAATTACCCTACTCCAAAAAGAAGCATACTGGGTCCTCCCTGAGCAGGTTACATCTTGCTCTGACCTAGACCAAAAACTCCTGCATTGGGGCTTAAAGAGTGCCTGGAAGACCAGCGCTGGCCTCGAGAGGAGAGAGACCTAGTGGGGGTGGACAGCAGTGTCCTGGGACAACGTTGAGTTGTCGCTTTCTCCCTGTAGTGACAAAACACCCCCACCTCCACCCCCTCTCCCACACACACACATCAGTCACTAATTTGATCACAGGAGTTTCTCATTTTGAATGTGGCCCTGGACTGATGCAGCACCTGATCCGGCCATTGTTGGGATAATTAGATGAGAGCATGTGCTCTCTCCGTACTTGTGGACCCTGAAGGACAGTAGCCTGGTCACAGACAATATTACTGAGACAGCATTAGAGTGTAGTGAACCTCATGTTCAAAGTTACTGTACTGTACTTTTATGTTGGAGGTCGTGATGTTCCTTTGAGGTCCCCGGATATCCTGGGGAAGGTGATGAACTTGGCTGTACGGCGCCATGAGGCTCTTTTGCCTTTGGTAGTCACCTCACACTGTTCGATCAGATTCCGATGTTTGATCTTTTTGTTTAATGTGCTTTTTGTTCATAAAGTTTTATTATTTAATAGGCAAAGGAAACAAAAGTCATGTACATACAGTAAAAGGACATCTGAGGAGGTATTGGCGATTGGTGGCTTAGCCCTGAAATGGCTGACTTCCTTCCTGACGGCAAGAAGTGTGGACGCTTCCCTTTCCTTCTCCAATTTGTGAGTTAGCAGTTGGAGTCCCCCAAGGTTTGGCACTCAGCCCTACTTTACTTAATGCTTATCTTACACCCATGGCGGTGTTAGCTGAGACTTTGGGGGTAATGGTAATGTCTTATGCCGATGACACCTAGCTGCGTTTCACATGTGAAAATGTGAAGAATTCGATAGAGGACCCATTAAAACCTGCCTCCTCAATGTATTTAACTGGCTGCCCAACAACCAACTAAAATGTAATCCAGACAAAATGAAGATTGTGTTTATTGGCCGTATTTTGTCAGACTTTTGGGGGATATTCTGTCCTAAGGGTGTTCCTGTCCCTGGCCCTCAATAGAGTACAGTAAAGAATTTAGGAATTTAAATGGAAGGTGCCCTCCCCTTTCAAACTCAAATTCATTAAATGGCTGGCTTTTGTTTTGGGCTGTTATGATCTTTGAAAACGTTCCCACCACTCCTAACTGGTGAGGCAAAGAAAACGATGGTTCAAGCACTAATAACCTCCACACTTGATTATGGCAACGCACTTTACTTGGGTCTTCCAGATTACCTTATTCATCGACTTGAATGTAAATGTAAATGTAGTGCATTTATATAGCGCACAGCACACCCCCGAAAGGGTCTCTCAGGCGCTGTACACATACCGCTGTGGAACCCTTCCTGGCCTTTCCCTGTGAAGTGCCCACTCCTGGGCACCCCCAAGGTGAAGCCAGGCATCCTAGCGCTTTTGGGGCCATTGTGGAGATTAAGCAAGCTATTGCCCAGAGTTTCAGAGTGGGACCCATGATTAGAATAGGCACCGAGGCGAGAATTATAGGGTCCGGGGAAATTGAGCGCAAGACCCGCCGAGGCGAGAATTGAACCCTGGTCCGGGCCAGACCTCTGCATCACCGTTGAGCCACACTTCTCCAGTGTGGTGCAGAATGCAGCAGCACAAATTCTTCTCAACCTTTCTCCACGTTCTCATCTGACCCCGCATTTGAAAATGCTTCACTGGCTTCTGATTAAAAAAAGGATTCTTCGTAAAACCCTGATCCTGGTTCATAAAGCCTTACATGACAAAGAGCAGTGTACCTGCGGAGGACGATCTGTGCCTATGCCCCACCCTTTCCAGGAATTTACAGTCAGCCTATGGCTATTTGGCCAGAATTCCGAAAATCCCTCAGGACTGGAGACAGATCATTTTCTTATCTTGGGCCGGTGGCCTGGAATAAGCTACCCCTGGAACTTCGTGCCACATCAGAGATGGCCATCTTGGAGAAGAAATAAACACATGGCTCTTCCAACAAGTGCCGGGACGCTCCTTGGAGTATGCGTGCACTTTATAATTCTCAACCATCATCATCATCTTCCAACATCCGTTACATGATAGTTAACTCGTAACATCGAAATGGCAAAAGCAGATAACACACCTTGGAATATGGTTGCAAACCTATATTAATCATACATTACCATAGGCAAACGTGTATACTCTGCTAGGGGAGGTAGGGTGTGAAGTAGCTTGTAAAGCATAAGAGTCCTTGGTAGTGCCGTATTTCTTAAATACTGGTGTGGGATGACCCTGATGAGATGAGGTAATATCTAACAAAACATAAAGTAAAGAAAAAGGATATACAAAAAATACGAGCATCTGATAGAGACATCAAGCCGCAGATTCCTTAACTTAGAATATCCCCAGGCGTCAGACTGGATCCGGAAAATCTTTCGCAGCAGCACCTCTGCACGCCGGGGGCGGCGCCGTCCGGCTCTGCCCTGACGTCCACAGATATGACGTCAGCGGAGCCATATATGCCCCTCCCATCAGTTTTCTTCATTTCCGCATCCAAGCGCGGATCTTGGAAAACCAGCAGTTCCTTGGCATGGTTTTTGGGCCTTCTCGACACCCTCAGGTGTCGTGGTAACAGTGTGCAATGCCTTCCGGCTTTAAGGCTTGTGAAGCCTGTGCGTGTCAGATGTCTGGTACTGACCCACACCTCATCTGTATGTGGTGCCTCGGCGTGCACCACGACTCCAAGGACTGTAACGCCTGTCAGAGGATGAAACCGAAGTCTTGAGGGTGCATCGCATGAAATGGCTGGCTGCATGGATGTCCGGTCCGGCTCCCTCCCGTCGCCGCTCTTCTTCTCGAGATCGGGCTCATTCCCGAGGTCGCTCCCATGACTGCCATGTGACAACAGGTAAGCATAAGCACTGGCGTCACTTACGGAGATCTTCCTCCAATGTCCATGCCGCTGCCGCCCATTCCTCTTGCACTGTGCCAGGTAAGGGCACACGGCAGCCTCCTCCTCCGTATCCACCCTTTCCGGGTGTTGGGGCAACGTGTGCCCAAATTGAGGCTTATTCAATGACACTACAGGCTTGTTTTGAGTCGCCCCCCCTCTCCCTGGTGCACCTTCGGGTCCCACAGAGGTAGCAGGCACTCATGCTGGGTCCTCGTCTGCGGACGTTTCTCCAGCACCGGCTGTGTGTGTCGACTCCGATTCCGGAGGCGACGCAATGCCACCGAGCCAGGACCCAGGGCACAGCCCTCCCCGTCTGTCAGCGCATAGCCCTGTGCGGCTTCCTGCTCTGACGTCGGAGGAGGCGCCGGCGACGCCAGGGTCGATGCCGGGTACTATACCAGGCTCGAAATCGCTTTCAGGGCCCCAGTTTTGCGCACCAGTGGTCAATGTCTTGTATGGCTCTGCGCTCTTGGCATGGAAGTTGTGTAAAAGAACAGACATCAACGCGCGAGGTGTCGTCTAAGTAGCTACTGCATCGTCATCCCAGCGACGCCAACACCGAACGCGGAGCCGACCGACGCCACCTTTCGACGCGCAGGGGTACTGCTGACGAAAAAATTCTCCGGATCCAGTCTGACGCCTAGGGTTAATTCTACAGGTAAGGAATCTATAACTAGTCTATGTCTCTTACAGTTATATCGTTACCGAAGGTAAGTAACTTGTTCTTTAGGGGCCAAGAAAATAACACTAAACCCACAATGGAGGAGGAAAGGCCTTCTCGCTCTTTAATATTGGCACTCAAGGCTGGAAACACTCTAGGCTAACATTCGACATTTCAGGCTGTACCTGGAATTTTTACAAAACATGTCCACCTTAGATATCGGTTTTGTAGTGCAATTTTTTTTAACGAGTGCTTTAGCTATTGGGGAAATGTTATGAATGTAGGTACTGATGTTGATACTTGTTTTATGTTTTAAATCTTTAGGAAATGTACTAGACACGAGGACGCCACATGCATTTGGATGTTTTAAAGATTTTCTGTATTTTCTTTTATGTATTGTGATTATTGCTTGGAATTAGCTTTTATTGCTTATTATGGCTTTCAAAATTTTATATGTAAATATTTATGACTACTATATACAAAAATGTCTTTTACATTTCTTTTATGGCTCATGCTGAATAAAGAAAGAATAGAATGACTAACTGACTGGAGACACTCCCAGATGTTAGTTGAGCAATAGAAAGATATGGAATACCTGTGGAGTTCATTACTATTCCCTTTGTTAGTGGGACTTGCGTCCATTTTCTGTCCACATAGACTCCAGGCACAAAATCTAAAATTACCTTCTAACATTTCGATATCAGAGAGGACATCAGATCCGACATATGGGTCAATCCCATGTTATTATTTTGTTTCTGTCCACTATATAGCCCTTGGAGTGTAGAAACCTATTGCCATATCACTCTGGTTGGCATCTTTGTTGTTCTACAGTGAGAAGGGGGGGTTTAGGAAGAGATGGGATTGGGATTAATGAGTTTTAAAGGTTGTGATCTTGATTTGTCTGAAGAATCTGATGGGAGCCTCTCAGTATGAAGACCAATCATGCATTTTCTCTCTGTGATCTATGCAGAATCCCAATAAAATGTGTGTGTTTTACAAAGAGAAGGATAAGGTGATTTGTTGAAGTCTAACTGGCATGGTCAAGAGCATGCAGTGAGGTAGCAGTGGGAGAATTATACTCTAGGCAATACAATTTCAATTATCTGACTCATAATTTAGAGTGTTCCTATTTCATACCAAGCAGCATTTTTGGTCACCTCTATACCAGTCGCTTCATTTATTCTCATGTCATAGTGCAAGTAGTGTATCTCACAGACTTACCATGTTCACCATAATACTCCATATTCTAATCTGTGTTGTTTTCTTTGCAGGCATTTCCACCTGGCCCGTACACCACACCTCCAATCTTCGGAGGGTCTTTTAGCTCAGCACCTCCAGGAACAATGCCCACTTCTGGAACCAACTATAGCCAAATGCCAGTAGGCTCCTTTCTAACAGGTCAGCATCCATACGTTTTGTGGACAGTTGTGTTCAAAGCTTCTCTGATTGTGGAACGGCAGTAGGAAACTGCTAGATTGATTATAAACAGTAATCACGCCAGAGACTACAGATGCCATGCTTGGAAACATAGACCTGAATACCTATTCAGGAATCTGTGTGGCACAACTGGTAATGTTAATTTGTTTCTGTGCACTGTTTTCTTACATGTATAAAACATATGTTGTCATAGGCATTCTAACTCAAAGTTAGCTTTGTATGGTCAGTAGTGTTCGATGGTCCAAGATTGTTGATTGCTTTAAGTAACCCTGCCTTTCTAATGAATGCCCTTTTCCAGACATTCCTTAGATGAACCCCCGTCCCAGGTGCCAGACTGGATCCAGAACATTATTGAGCCATGCCAAGTCACCTGCACGAAGTGCCACCCACCAGAGTCACATACACATTTCACAACTCCAGTGGAAATTATGCATCATAAACACAAATGGCGCAAGACCAATGATGTCAGTTCATTTAGTCAGCACCTTCACAAAGGTGGGATCGAGAGCCCCTAGTGTTTTCCCCAATATTTCCTAAAATTTTCTATATTTTTTTCTCAACTCAAACACATCTCCCTGAAATCTTTGGGTTTAAACCCTGTGCTAGCTGACCGCATCGTATAACAAGGAGTGCCTCTGGTGCCTGCTTTGCACTCAAGACACCAAATCAAGCGATCTCTGCGTGCCTACCTCCCAAAAACCATCAGTGACAGGTAAGTCAAGCTACCTCCCCTTTTTTTCCACCCCAAAAAACACACATGGCGCTTTGTCTTGTCGCCCCTGCTCCACGAGGTGACAGTAGGATGCTGGGCAACAGCTTTTTTCCTCAGTGGTAGAAAAGAAACAGTGGATCATTGAGCTGCCTTCCTCAATGAATTCTCCGCAATTCTTGAAGAAACCTCCTTCTTTTTCTTTCCACCCTACTCCAGCATCAACATCTTGATAAAGGATATAGTCTTCCTTCTAGCCATAAATGTAATTCTCTTCACAAGAGTGCTTCACACTTGTTTTCCACGACTTCTGAGCCACCTCATGAAGCCTCTACAAAGTCTGACAACAAATGTTAAGCCCTTCGAAAATGCCCTCATGATGTATCTGTGAACGTGTCCGTGAGTCCGTCAGAGATGTCAACAACATCACCTGTGACAACTGTTCTGTTATCTGTCCACCAAAAAAAAGGTACTACAAAATTGTTAATGACAGAGCCTTTAACAATGGTCAAAAATCCAACATCTCAAAGAAACACGTTAATTATAGATTCCTTACCTTAGAATTACCCCCAGGCGTCAGACTGGATCCGGAAAGCTTTTTGTCAGCAGTACCTCTGCGCATCGGAAGGTGGTGTCGGTCGGCTACACGTCCGTCGTCGGCGTCGTGGTCGCCGGGATGACGTCTTGGCAGCTATTTAGACTCCGCCCTTGTGCGCTGAAGTCAGTTCTTTCTTTTTCCGTGCCAGCCAGCGCATATCCGGGAAGAGGGGTACCTCAGTCATTTTTTTGACTCAGAAGGTGCACGAGGGATGCCCGGTATTAAGGCCTGCGGTTCCTGTCAGCACATGATGTCGGTGACGGATCCGCACCTCGTGTGTCTTTTTTGCCTGGAGCGCGCCCACGACCCCAAGTCGTGCTCCGACTGCCGGTCAATGGCGCCGAAGGCTTTGCAGGAGTGGTCCCGAAAGCTGCTTGAGCACTGGCAGTCGGCTCCATGCCGTTCGTGGTCCCGGTCGAGAGGGAGGTCGAGGGACCGGTCGCGGAGCCACTACCATTCTGGTTCCAAATCTTCAAAGTCTTCGCACTCGGGGTCGGGTAAGTCGAAGCATAAGAAGAAGTCGAAGAAGCATTGTCGCTCTTCGATTTCTCCTCATCAGTTGGCCAATCCGACGAAGCACGCAGGTGGTGCCCCTCCCGCGGCTCCGCGCGTGGAGCCCGAAGAGTCGACTCCGAGTTTCCCTCCCTTTCCGGGACCTGGAGCGACTCCCACCCAGCTACGTTCTATGAGGCAATGCATGCCATCTTTGGGCGGACCGACCCAGCCGGCGCACCTTCGGGCCCCGCAGACTCGGTTGGGGGGCCTAGGTCTTCGCTGCCGGTTGACCTCGTTATGCTTCCACCGGCACCACTTCTGATGGCACCACTACTGCACTCGATGCCAGTCGGCCCCCGTGGTCCAGGCCCAACACGGGGACTCCCGTGGACAGGATTATTGCCCTACGCCACCGCCCAGCTCCTGGCGACCCCACTTTCTTCTCCCAACACCCCACCCTGGAGAGCTTGGTAGTCCAAGCCTCCACTTCCAAAAGCGCCTTCCCTTCCACTCCAATGGAAAGGGAATCCAAGAAGCTGGACCACCTTGGTAAGAAAATATTCTCTTCCACGCGCTTATGACTGCGGCCTGTAAACACTGCATGTTTCTTGGGCCGTTCTTCCAACTCGGTGTGGGATACGGTGGCGCAGGTGCTGCCTCAGTGTCCGTAGGAGGCCCGGGCAGTGCTCTCCCAGGCTGTTGAAAGTCCTGTTGTTTGATTTGTCCTTGGCCCAACAAGGACTTGCTCTAGGCAGGATTAAATGTCATTTTCTATCCTTTTTGGCCTTTTATGTTTGCCGGACAAACCATTCTTTTGTAAATCACCTGTTGTGATGTGGTTTATTAAAGCTTTGGTGCACGTTTCTTCCCAAACCATTTGTCACGCCACAGTGAGACCATAACTTGCCCTTTAACTTTTTAATGTGTACTCCCCTTTGAACGGATGCACAGCTTTTCATTACATCTGCTGACCTTGAAGATTGTCATCCTCATTGTGATCACTTCAGCTCGTCATGCAAGTGCACTTCAGGCATTACCAGTGCAACTGCTCGACGGCTTCTTTTTCCAGACAAACTGCTGCTGAGGACATGGGTGGCCTTCTTGCCTAAATTTGTGACTCCTTCACACATTGGGCAATTCATCACACTCCCAGATTTCTTGCTCTTCCTCACTCCTCGAAAGAGGAGAGGAGACTCCATGGACTGGACCACTAAGAGCCTTAAGCTTTTATATCTATCATACCTAGGGCCCTCTGGTGGACAGTCAACCTTGTAGGGTTCCCCTGGGTGAAGAAAGGGAATTCTGGGCAGAAGAGGACTCCGTCAAGGTGGATAGTGCTCTGCATTAAGAATTGCTTCGCACTGACCAAAAAGCAGTCTCTGGAAGGGCTGAGAGCCCATTCCACCAGGGCTAAGATTTTTACCACTGCATGTCACATGGAGTGCCTGTCCTTGACATTTGCCAGACTGCCACGTGGGTGCCAGTGAGCATGTTTACAAAGCACTACTGCTTTGACAGCCAGGTCCAACAGGAGGGATATTTCACTCATTCGATCCTTCAGGACTTATCTGATAGAGACATCTAGATGCAGATTCCTTACTTTAGAATCAACCTCCTAGCACAACACTGGACCAGGAAATAATTTCTATAGTAAGTCTGCGTGTCGGCAGAGGGCATATCGCTACTCTATATTGACATCGACCAATGGATGTGACGTTGATGGAGTCCATAAAACTCCCCCCCTCCCTCGACACGCCAAAGTCAGTTCCATCTTGCAGCATGGATCCAGAACAGTTTGGGGCTGTTTTTCAGGCCCATCTCGATGTTTTGTCGAGAGAACAGTGTTCTTTTTTGCTATGTCATCCAGGTTAAAATCCTGTGGATCTTATGGCAGACAGATGTCGGTCAGGGATCTGCATACCCTCTGTTTATGGTGCCTTGGAAAACACCATGACTCTGAGGAGTGTTGACTCTGTCAGCGTCTTCAGTGGAAGGCATTGAGAGAACGTCAGATGAAGCTTCTGGCGGCTCTTTTATCTGAGAAATAGCGATGTCTTCAGTCCTCGCCGAAGTCCAGAGACCGGTCGAGGAACCTTTCGAGTGAGGGGCTGCTGACATCAAGCGAGGCTCCAAAGAGTCTACCCCACTCCCAAAATATCCTGGAGCCGGGCCAGCCCTAGCCTAAATCCGTTATTGGATTCAAGGCGGTGCCGGTGCATAGCCCTTCTAGGTTCACACCTGTGGTGTTGGGGTCGAGTCAGTCAATGACGTCTGCCTCGCAGATCTACGCTGATCCCATTACCTTTCCCTACGTCAATACAACACCACAACGGGACTGAATGACGCCGGATGTAGCGCCGATGGAGCCATTTGCTTTATTTACCTGTTCCTATGGGAATGCACAGTTTGACAAGTGAAGGAGGGAATATATGGTGTCAAAACCTTTTGGACAATACTGGGGGAGGCTAGTGGACTAGAGTCCTCTCCAGTTTCAGATTTACTCTCTCCACCTAGTATGGCAACAGAGGAAAGTTCTTCTTTTGCAATGGTATTGAGGAGGGAAGCTGTAGACCTGGATTGCCAGCTTCCCTCAGTGGAATAGTCCACAGACCCTTAGGTGGATGTTCTTCATGAAGGAAAGACGGGAGTGGAGCCTTTACTCCCTTATGAAAAGTCTCTGTTTGACCTTTTGTGAGGAGCTTGGGTGAAACCTGTGACTGGAGCTCCAGTTGACCGGACTGTAAGCCATAGGCATCGGCCCGCCCCTGGGGACCCACTTTGTCTCCTGCAACATCCCACCACAAAAGTGCTGGTGGTTTAAGCTGCTATGGCTTCACCAGAACCTATGGTCCTTCCCTTGGTTCCACCAAATAAAGAATATGGATGGCTAGAACATTGTGGGTGGAATAAATTATTTTCCATCAGTTCGGCAGTGAGGTCGTTAAACACAGCATGTGTTTTGGGCAGATTTTCTCATGCTTTATGGGACTCTGTGGCGCTGCGGCTGCCTTCTCTGTCAGAGGAAGGCAGGAGTGAGCTCCTGCAGTTGGTGCACGATGGCTGGGAAGCAGCGAAATTCACCATAAAATGTGGTTTGGACACCACTGATTCCATGGGTAGATCTATGGCTCAGTCAGATGCACTGCACAAACATGCATGGCTGCATCAGTCTGGGGTTTCAGAGCTTGTACAGGAAAGCCTCAAAGATATGCTGTTTGATGGTGTTCATATATTTAGTTAACAGGCTGATTGGGCTTTAAGGTGATTCAGAGCTTCTCAATCTGATAAGAACACCTGCAATGTCTTTAAAAGCTTTAGTTGGATTCGTCTTTCTGACCTGTGTAGAATGAAGTGTTTCTGCATGACTGAGTTACAATATGTACTTCTTCTGGTTAAGAGCAGTGTAGTGTTTCTGCTTAATGCAGGGGTTTATGGTTGTTTCGATAAACTTGTGGTTCTTTCACTGTGTTTTCCTGTTCCTTAATCCCAGTCAGTTGGGATTGCAGAAGTTGTATTTCACAATAAGTGGCTTTCTTGATTATTCTGTTGGGAGCAGAAGTGGTGGCTTTATCCTTCAGCTCTGTCAATGACAGTTTTTCTGCTGTTTATCTCTGTTTGGTTTTTTGAATGATGCTTGATATACATGTCTTGGAGTATGCTTTACTGTAAAAAAGAACTCAGGCTCAAGAGTTGATAACTTTTTGGTATGTACCTTACTCTATGTGGAGTATCTTTTGTATGCTACCGTAGCATTTCTGAACACTTGTGCTGAGATGGGGTTGCTCATCTTCGGCACTATTAGACTCTCTTTTGATGGTGCACATTTCCACCCTCTGAGTCGGATTATTCCTCTGTCATTGGAGATCATACATTATGCTAATCTATCATGCTCATTTTATTGGTCTTGGTTAACTACTTGTCTTCCAGTCAGATAATATATGTTGCTTATGGTTGATAGTAAAAGTTCTCTACTTTTGTTAGATTTTAAGCATTCTTAACCAAAGGTTGATCATCTTGTGAGCCTTTCGACACTCAGTGTTTTGCTCATCATGTTCTATCTAGCCGCTGCTATTTGATTCACTCTTCAATCCCTTTGTGTAAACATGGCTGTGCTGTTTTCCTGGGATTATGTCATGTTTTTATAAATCTATAGAAGACGTAGTCTCTCGGTCTATTTCATTCCTTCTATTTTAGAGGGTACTTATTATTCTAGTCTCTTTGGGGTTGTGATAACGTCGTGCATTATTACTACAGATTTTCCTTCTTCTCTGAAGGACATTTTCCTCTATAGTGTACCTTTCTTCTCGATGAAGGTTTTCTTATACTTGGCCTATGAGGGAATACGTATTTACGTCTTGACTTATTCTTATCTTATAGCTAGGTGCTTGTAGTTGGGTTCACACTTAGCAAAGTGTGATCCCTAGATGACATGTACACATTGATGTTTATTTTATAGATCAATTGGATGCCTTTATTTCTATATTTAAGGATCGTTGTTCTTCTAGGTGGCAACTGTTTTCACCATTCCACTGACTCTAATTGTTTGTAGTTTGAGTATACACGCAGGTGATGCTGCTAGCGGTGTGAAATGCGCCTCAAGTACTGTATAAATTGCACCTTTGCACATGATTTCTTTTTAAATCACTTTTAACTGGTTTTAATGCTGGTTTTAACACTGTGATTATCGTAAAACTCTTGAAACCTTACTTGCTAATTGTTGGAGCTGCCCTGCACCCCGGTCCATTGCGGCAAGTGCCGATCACACGGAGGGTGGACCTTGGGCTCAACTCCTCCCCCTCTCCCCACCACTTCCGGGGCACTGGGGTTAAAAGAAATGTTTTGGCGAGCGCGCAGCGGACGCAGGTGATGCTGCTAGCGGTGTGAAATGCGCCTCAAGTACTGTATAAATTGCACCTTTGCACATGATTTCTTTTTAAATCACTTTTAACTGGTTTTAATGCTGGTTTTAACACTGTGATTATCGTAAAACTCTTGAAACCTTACTTGCTAATTGTTGGAGCTGCCCTGCACCCCGGTCCGTTGCGGCAAGTGCCGATCACACGGAGGGTGGACCTTGGGCTCAACTCCTCCCCCTCCCCCCACCACTTCCGGGGCACTGGGGTTAAAAGCAATGTTTTGGCGAGCGCGCAGCGGACGCGCGCAGCGGGCGCGCCAAAGGCGCGCCAAAGGCGCGCCAAAGGCAACCCCGTCTGCGCCCGTCCGCGACCGGCCGGGGCCAGGGGCTATGCCCCCTACAGGAGTTAAGCAAATTCTCTCCCAATCTATCCATTATTCAAGACAGGATTTACTGGCACTTGCAGGCAAAGGGGGCAATGCTAGTGAGCCCTGCTGCAGAGTGGAACCAGGCCTAGCATACGGGCCCTTTTCCTGCCTTGCCTGCCATTGGTCGAGCATGGATATCTCTCAACTGAGTAACCACTCAATCCACGCTAAGAGCAACATGACGCTAAACTGCCTATATCTTAACGCCAGATCCTTACCCAAACATGCTTTAGACATCTGGGACCTGCTTACTTCAAAAACCCCAGATCTACTCTTTATTACGGAAACATGGCTGTCCGACCATAATGCCCCGGACTTAGCTAATGCTCTCCCCGTCAACTACAAAATCATAACAAAAGATAGATCTGGGAAAAAAGGAGGAGGAGTGGCTGTGATATTTAAAGAGCAGCTAACATGTTTAGTGGAACCAATTATCCCTTATTGCGAACATCAGACCTTATGCTTCAGAATCCTCCACGAGGGCATTAACATACTGGCTGGAGCTGTAATATACAATCCCCCAGGTCAACAAACTAATCTTGGAAACAAACTACTCAATCAACTCTTACCCCTTTGCCTGAAATTTCAGAATTACATCGTTGTGGGAGATTTCAACACCCACTATGAAATAGCAGAGGCCTCGGGCACCTCACAACTAAAACAGGACATGGAGATACTTAATTTGAAGCAATGGATCACAGGCCCCACTCATATTGCTGGTCATACACTGGATTTACTATTCACAAATATTGCATCCACTTATGTAAAGGAAATTCAGCCATTATCCTGGTCTGACCACTTTCTCATATCTTTCTTACTTAATGTCCCCTGCAAACCCCAGAAACCCAAAAACGATCAAACAATTGCCAAACGAGCTTGGAGACTAGTCGAGGGTTTAAACTTCAACACATATTTCCAGGTGGCTGACCTCGACTTACCTACCAACGCTTCCGTATGTAAGGACGTTGCATCCCTCGATGCTGCCATTCTGCAAACCTTAGATAAAATAGCCCCCATACGGACAATTAAGGAAAAGGCTCCTACAGAAAAATGGTACACACTCTATCTCAAAAATCTAAAGAGAGAATGCCAAAAGCTCGAACATCTATGGAGGCAATCCAAGGACAAAATAGCTAAACCCAAACTCAAACTTAATTACACCAACAATCGTAAAAAGTACACCCTAGCTATCAAGCAGGCTAAGAAAGACTACCTCACTCAGCGTATAGAGGAGAATAGTAACTCCACGAAAGAGCTATACAAAATAGTGAAAGAACTGAGTAAACCTGCTACCATTTCCCAAACACTTAAACCCTCGACTGAGGCTTGTAACCGCATCAGCACCTTTTTTTCAGAAAAAATCAAGAAAATCTATTCTGATTTCTCTCCCCAAACTGATGATACAAACGCTAAAAAATCCATTGGATCCGACTCACTTTCTTCAGATATCCCTCGTCTAATGGATTTTGAACCCCTATTAGTAGCCGATGTCCTAACAGCAATGCAATCAGTTAAATCAGGCTCCCCCTTGGACCCTTGCCCCCATTTCGTGTTCTCCAAGATTGCACCTACACTCTGCTCTTTAGTCACTCGAATCTTCAACAAATCGCTTAAAACTGCCACATTCCCTAATGCCTGGAAACACGCAGCTGTCATTCCTCTTCTGAAGAAGGCAGGCTCCGATATCGCTAATCCTGAGAATTACAGACCTATTTCTCAACTTCCATACCTCTCCAAAGTCCTGGAAAAACTGGTCAATGTCCAACTGACCAAATACCTGGAAACCAACTCCCTTTTGGACCCCACCAAGACAGGCTTCAGAGCCAATAATAGCACTGAGGCCACGTTGCTGGCAGTCTCGGACAGTATTAGGTCTCACACCGACCAAGGCGGATCGGTGGCACTAATACTGCTCGACTTGTCAGCGGCATTTGATACGGTCTCCCATCAATGCCTGTTGAATATACTTCAACATAAAGGAATACAGTCCAATGCCTTAAACTGGTTACACTCCTTCCTGAGTGCCCGCTCCCAGACTGTACACATGGGTCAATTTCAGTCTAACACCACCTCCATTGACTGCGGGGTCCCCCAGGGCGCATCGCTGAGCCCCACACTTTTCAATGTTTATATGTCCTCTCTGGCTGACATTGGAAGGAAATGGGGCATCGGCATGTGCTCGTATGCGGATGACACGCAGCTAGTAGTGGCCTTAAATGAATAACCAGCAATCACCAAAACCAAACTACAAGGCTGTTTGGCTGAAATGGCTCAATGGATGCATGCCCACTGCCTGAAGCTGAATGCTGGAAAATCGGAGATCCTGCTATTTGGGGGAGCCAAACGAATCTGGGATGCCTCATGGTGGCCTTCAGCTCTGGGTCAGGCTCCCACCCCTAAACAACATGCCAGAAATCTGGGAATTACTATGGATGATGAGTTATCCATGAAAGACCATGTACAATCTCTTTGTGGCAAAGGCTTTGCCATCTTGAAGCTCCTAGCGAGACTATTCCCATGGATACCACTGAACTGTAGACGCTCAGTTACCCAAGCCCTATTGGTCAGCCGTCTTGACTACGGGAATGCATTATTTGTGGGGATGAACGAACACCTCTTCTCTCACCTACAAGTACTGCAAAATGCAGCCGCCAAATTGATCTGTGATAAGGGCAAACTAGACTCGGCATCGGAATGCCTGAGAACCCTTCACTGGCTCCCTGTGCGCCAGAGGGCTGCCTTCAAGCTGCTCTGTCACGCCCATAGAGCCCTGTATAGGACGGGTCCTACCATACTCCAGGATAGAATGGAATTCTATGTTCCTACCAGGAACCTACGTTCCACTAATTCAGCATTGGCAAGGACAAAACGCATATATAAAGTAAGAACGGGCGGCCGCTCTTTCTCTTATCTAGCGGCCAAGAGATGGAACGAGCTGCCCAACGATCTCAGACATACAACCAACTATCTGTTGTTTCGAAAAAAGCTTAAGACTTACCTGTTTCCTTTCCATCATTAAATAACCCTTTCTAGCCGTCCGCTGTTTTCATCTGGTCTTAGCGCCGTGATATCCCTTGGGATGAGTGTTGCGCTTTACAAATACCATAAATAAATAAATAAATACACTTTGCGGAGTGTTGTTTATAGATGAAATATACAAAATCAGCCGGATTCTTTTTCATTATAGAATTTGTTTAACATTATACGGTCTAGTATGGGAGACCCTTTCTGGATCTTCTGTTGTTAGGTGTCCATTCATAAAGTAAGGTTAAGTACTAACTTTGACTTCCGCTAAGTTTTCAAAGTTTCTTTTTCATACTTTATATCTTCAACTTATACTACTATTGCTGGATAATGATCTCTCACGCAATTTGCATTTTGCTGCTGTTTTGAGTGGCTGTTGCTTTCCTTCGTGTTATGATGAACACTATGGTTTCCATACTGTTGTGTCAGTATTGTCTGACTGAATAGTTGGCTTTATTTTATATCTATGTTTTATACTTTTCCCTTCTCAACACATAGGTGTTTTTTTATGTTGCTCCTATGTCTATGTATATCTTGGCGATATCTTAGAGGTATTGGTATCATCATGCCAATAGTTGTTATTGCCACTAGTAGCTTTGTTGGCTAATGCGTCTACTGTAGGGGTCTGTGGTTGTCCTTATGTTTGCAGGTTCAACTATCAGCTGGTCCACTCAGCCTTTCATCCTTCTGATGTCAAGAAAATGAGTACCATTGAGTTGGGTTACAATAAACATCTGTTATTCAACACTAACATACCCTTTGTGGTATTCTGCACTTTGCAAATACACAGGTTATTTTTTTATAGAGCATTTATTATGCTTTTCCACTGGTAAATGACCTTTCTCTGTGTTTACAGAGCAGATCTGGTTGCAATAGAATTCTATATGGCAAGAGGTACTGCTCCATGGCATGGCATGCTGATCGGTGTGTCGCAAGTATCAAACATGCTGTTCGAGTCTAGTTATGCACGCAGATAGCTTTTATATAGGGTCCTTTGACAAAATTGTCCTGCTATCATGGGTAATGATCTTTCCATGCTTTTAATGTCTTTATCACTGTTCTGTCTGCTGTTCCATCCACAGGGTTTATGCGGTGAGCGTGCATCGGTTTGGATCCCCTTAAGGGTGCAAATAGTTTTCTATTCATATTATTGCTTGGCTTCTACCACAGTTTGTTAGGCCAACAGGGATGATTTATTCCCATGCTTTTCAATGGGTTATGACTTTTTTTATCCATGGCTCCTCCATAAACTTTTTATTTGTGGAGTATATTATTAATCATCCCAATTTTTTATGAATTTTAGGTCTTTTTCTTTTGTCCTAGACCAGTTTTGTTCTAGTTAGAGACTCTTTAATGGTCTCAGTTCGCAGACCCCCCCACCCCCTCCGGGAATGGTATGCTTTGGTATTTGATTCTAAAGAAAGGAATCTGCAGCTAGATGTCTCTATCAGATGAACAAGTTACTTACCCTCAGTAACGCATTATCTGGTAGAGACAGGATCTAGCCACAGATTCCTTAACAACCCTCCCATCCTCCCCGCTGTGCGAACTGAGTCCTCTTTTGTCTCAACGATTTCATTATAGAAATTCCCATCCTGAATTATTTCATGATGGAAATTCATATTCTGAATTGAGAATTTGTGGATTATTTGACACAAGGGTGTTTTTACTATAGCACACTGTTTCAGTAGGCAGTTTCTATTTTTGGCTTCACGTTTTGAGCTCGAAAAACAGTCACGGAAGAAGTTGATATTTGAGAGTCGGTGAGGGGGTTATATGGACTTCGTCGACATCACATTCGGTGGATAACGTCGATACGGAATTGCTCGAGGCCCTCTGCCGATGTGCGGATGTACTACAAAAAAGGTTTCTGTATCCAGTCTCTCACCTGGGGGAGGATTCTAAAGTGAGGAATCTGCAGCTAGATCCTGTCTCTACCAGATGATGTGTTACCAATGGTAAGTAACTTATTCTTTGGTCTGAGTCCACTCCTCAGATTCCTCACCTTTGTGAAACACTGCTTTGGTATCTATTCTAAAATTCAGATATCTGTGGTTAGAAGTATGATGCCACACGAACATTCTAAAGGTGAGGAACCTGCGATTTGATAGAGTATCCACTCAAAAGAGCATTACTGAAGGTAAGTAACTTGTTCTTCATCGGCATGAGCAGGAGGGATCTTGAGTTTAGCAAAATGCTTTTAAGTGGTAGTATTCAGACTGGCAAAGCATTATAACTGTTCAAAGCTGCACACAGAGGGTGCTCACAGCATTAACTGCATTTGGATCCTAAAGTACATTTAGAAACCACATATTGCTTTAATTTGAGGACTTCTTCCCCAGATGATTTAAAGCCAACATTATAGTCTGACCACCAAATTTAAAAGTGGGCAGATCATTGTTTGGTGAGAATACTCTTTGTCCACTGTGGCCAAACTTCTCCGATGGCCTCATGGAGCAAGAACCATCAGAAAAGTGGCCATATGTTCGCCAGGTCAGTTTAAATGGGCGGACATATACACAACCGTCCAAAAGCAATCAGTCCTTATTGCCCACTTGTTAGTGTTTTTAATATACTACTTGAGCAGTAGAAGAGATTTTCACTACAGTACTTTTATTTTGGCTCACATTTTAACAATCATCTTTGTTTGCTGCACTGCACTTCCTCTTTTAAATTGGGATTCAGTCATGATGGGTGTAAGAAGCAGTCGCACAATCTCTGTACTATATTTGCGATTATGCACCACATACACCCCGATATCCCGGTGGTGGCTGCCTTAGTGAACTCCACTAAAGCACTCCACTAAAGCATTTAACAGCCTAGAGTAGCGATTTCTCTTTCTGCTGCTTCGCCTTCTGGGGCTGAGCCATAATTTCATCGTGAAAATACAACTTCTTTACACCCTTCCCACGGTGCAAATTAGGCTAAATGGTGGTATCTCAGAACCAATAAACATCCCCCGCAGCACCAGGTAGGGATGCCCCCTATCTTCTCACTTATTTGCCATAGCCAATGGAGCCATTGACAGCAAGACTGCAGCAACACCATGCAGAACGGGGCATTGGCCTTACTACCCGTGGCCTAATTGTATCCATGTACGCCGACGATGTGGCATTATACGAGCGTGACCCAAAATCGAACTTGGGGCCAGTGATACATAAGGTGATTCGCTATGGCAAAAACTCGGGAATCCAGGTGAACTGGTCCAAATCAATCCTTTTTCCATTGACGGACGTCACAGCTCCCTAAGTAGCTGAATATCCCCTGAAATGGGTTCCGGAACCTATCAAATACTTGAGCATATGGCTCAATAGATACCCTGACAAACTATGGAGAGCGAACTATGGTCACGCCATGGACTGGTTGGAAACCCAAATCGAATTGTGGATCAAACTTTCACTGGCAGGCCGCATAGCCATCGCTAATACTTTCAAAGTTCCTCTACCTCTTTGTAAATATTCCGCTCCCACTCCCTACATAGTTCTTTAAGCGGCTGCGATTTAACCTGATCACCCTCACATGGGCGGACCGGGAGTATCTTATGAAAGGGTAACATTGGTGCCCCCGCGCGGTGGGCACCAATGTGGATTACACAGAGAAGTCAACCTTAACATTTCAAAGGGCACTATTTTTTTTTCCTTTTTCTTCTCTTCTTTTTTTCCTCAAATAAAATGTCAAATGAAGAGGAAGACTTTAGCATTTTTTAAAGGCTGTGCATAAAAAGCACACAGATGAAAAAGCTAAAGATCTGTTGCTCAACCTTGTAGGTGATGAAGTAAAGTATTGGATAGTGAAATTTCCTGAATAAGAAAAGACTACACATAGAGGTCTCATTAAATGTCTGAACGACAGGAGGTTTGATCCGTAAAGGAATTTGGATTTTAAATGGTACCATTTTAGTGTAGCTTTTCAAAAACAGGATGACTCCATGGATGAATATTTAACAAGATTTAGGAAGTTGGTTACTTTTTGTAAATGTAAGAAGTTTACCAATGAAGAAGCAATATGATTTAGGGTAATGTAAGGTTGCTGTTTTGTAAACTTCAGGAAAAAGCTATTAGAACAAGCATTGGCATAGCCAAAAGGTCTTGCCTTTGGGACCCTTGTAAGTTTTTGGCCCCAGTGATTGGCTTTTGCAATGTTTTTAAGCTGTGTTGAAGAGCTCTATAGCACCACTCTACATTTGCTCTAAAGCACCACTCTACAGCACTATTCTACAGTACCCCTTTACAGCATCAGTCTAAAGCACCACTGTACAACACCACTCTACAGTACCACTCTATAGCACCACTGTTCAGCACCATTCTACAGCACAATTCTACAGCACCACTCCACAGCACCATTCTATAGCACCACTGAACAGCACTACTCTACTGTACCACTCCACAATACCACTCTACAGCCCCACTCTATAGCACCATTGTACAGCACCACTCTACAGGACCACTCCACAGGACCACTCTACAGTACCACTCTACAGTACCACTCTACAGTACTACTCCACAACACCACTCTACAGCACCACTTTACAACACCACTCTACAGCAGCAATCTACAGCACCACTCTACAGCACCACTCTACAGTACTACTCCACAACACCTCTCTACAGCACCACTTTACAGCACCACTCTACAGCAGCAATCTACAGCACTACTCTACAGTACCACTCTACAGCACCATTCTACAACACCACTCTATAGCACCAGGTAGGGCTGGGGCAGAGTCACTGACTTCAGCACTGAAGCAGAGCACGCCCTGAAACCATTTTATAGTGTTCGGTAGGGCTGGGGCAGAATCACTGACTTCAACGCTGAAGCAGAGCGTGCCCTGGAGCCATTTTATAGTGTTCGGTAGTGCTGGGGCAGAGTCACTGACTTCAGCGCTGAAACAGAGCACGCCCTGAGCCATTTTATAGTGTTCGGTAGGGCTGGGGCAGAGTCACTGACTTCAGCGCTGAAGCATAGCGCGCCCTGGAACCATTCCACAGTGTTTTTATTTGTTATAGCAACTGTGCACCAGAGGGACACAAATATGTATGGCAAAACTTCCCCGTGAGGAGGGTTTCAAATTGTAAAAATAAAAGCGGCTGTACAAATTAAAGCACTACATAAACGTGGCACTGCAAAATTTGCCGAGTGCAGCACTGTACAATTTCCTTACAGCTATGCCCCAAATTGTCATCTCTTCAGCTCCAGGTGACAACAATATGCCCTCCTCACCCATTTGGCTACAGAAGAAACCATTTCCAATTGGCCTTTTCACAAGGCCCCTGTCTCCACTGCGCGAGCGAGACACATGCAATAAAAAACACTGCAAATATTTAGACAAAAGGGTAATCTTTTTCTCACGTTTGGAAATCTTCCATTGGAGGTGCAGGAAGTGTCTACATTCTGTTGTGAGAGTTCACGCTTCGGAATCTTGCTGAGGAGATAAAAATGTAAGACGGGCTGGCTGGTGCAAGCCATGTATGGTCTAGTGTGGCTGCAGATTTTTATGGACCACTGGATTCTGGGCATTAAGTGCTAGCAGTAATTGATGAATACTCTCATTTTTCGATTGTAAAAGTAGCATTGTCAACTTCAGCTGTGCTTTCTATTCTTAATTACATTTTTTCTATCTGGAAAATTCCAGATGTGTTGAAAACAGATAACGGGCCACCTTTCAATACAAATGACTTTAAAAAGTTCATGAGGAATAACTCATAGGAGAGTTACATCAATGTGGCCACAAGCCAATGGAATGGTGGAAAGGTTAATGGGTACCTTTGAAAAAGCTGTATACAGGGCCAAAGTATCTCAGATTGCAATACAGTTGTCATTATGCCAATTATACAAATACTCTTCCTGAGTTGATGTTTGGTCAGTCAAGGCAAACATCTCCCATCTGTTCCACCAAAAGATCAAGCTGATAAAACGAAGAGAGATAGAGAAGCTAGGAAAAAAATTAAGCACTATGCTGATGGCAAGAAGAGCTCTCGAGGTCAAGATTAATATGTAGGAGATTTAGTATTAGTAAAGCAGCAACAAGTAGGAAAGTCACAAAGTAGATTTCATGCTTTGGAAATGACATAATTTCATGAGACTGCAGATACGGAAAATCTGATAGCAGATTGATAAGAAATAAGACATTTTTCAAAAAATGTGATCCAAGAGCTAATGAACAAGAAAATGTGCAGTTATATGATCAACACATGGAACAATTACTTAGAAAATCCAAGTTTCACTAAAACCAGATCGCCTAATAGAACATTGTTAAATATTAATATGTGATTATGTGAATTGTTTGGCTTTCTTTTTGTCTTGTTTTTCTTCTCTTTTTCTTTGGTCTCTCTTCTTCAAAATAAAAAAGGAGGGGAAATGTAATGATGTACTATGTTGTCATGTAGTTCCTATATGACCTATACAGGATCTGCGTGTTTAGACAACATACACTGTAGGATTGGCGTCAGACAAACTCTGATCACCCCTACCGGGTACGTTAGCCTGTCTGTATCAGCTAGCTTACAGTCCCACTATAATCTCCTCTTACCAGGGAGAGAATAGATTCTGGCAACCCCAGAACATGACAACCCTGATCCGTCAGGAATGTGGAAACAATATACTACTTTTCGCTCAGTCACTCGTGCTTACTTAGTTTGTCTCAGAGAGATGCACAGAATAAACACGCCCGGCGTTTTCAATAAACATTTATTGAACAGTTGTTATTCTGGTGTAGAAAAGATGTGCTTCAACAATAATAAGACAGTATAGGATGTAAATGATTAACAGTACTATGAAAGTAAAAGGATGGTATAGTTCTACCATCGTACTAAAATCATGAATACATTTCAGTATATAAAACACATGATAATAAAAGGTGCGTACTCCTACAATGCCTCCCAAACTAAATGTACCTAAGTGTACCTAGCATTGGTGTAGGTGTTAAGCCAAGAATCCCTCTAGGATCTAGTCAACCCCTTTACCTTAAGTGAGACTGTGGGACCCTGTCCTGGTCTCGAGCTGGACACCCCGCAAGGGATGTTAGACCACTGCGAGCTGGAGAGTCTGCATGCAGGAACCTCTGCGTCTCTGGTCAGTGTGTCGGCCGGCAAGTCTCTGTCTCCTCTAGCTATCTTAGCAAGACGTGATGTATATATACCCATAGGTCTCCCCAGGGGTCCTACCTTACTGTGTCGGTCTAAGGATGACGTTGGGCCTGAACTTTGTACATAGATTTTATACAGGAGTTGGCAGTCCTGCTGTGCTTCCAAGAACCCTCATGCATAATGTATGAGATTTCGAACTAGGGAAAATTCGCGTTCTGAATGCAGTGTAATATCTAGGTAATAGGTCAGTCCCTGTAAACCGTGACAAGTGTAATGTAGGTAGAGAATATAGGTGAAGGGTAACAAGTTTACCGAGGTCTATATTATAGTACCTATATGGAATATAACAATGTACTGTGATGTAATAGAATGTTAGGGGTTAGAAGGTAGAAAGGGCATGGAATATATACAAGACAGTTGGGGAGAGTGCTAATGGGAAGAGCACTGGTGTCCAGTGTCCTGAATAAATATATAAAGAGGCTGTGCCGACTACAACTCATTAATTGCAGCTATTACAGAGGATAACTACGTGGCAGAAAGCTTGTCAAACTTAAGCTTAGCTATTAACATGAAGAAATCAATTCTAAAATAAGTTCTGATTCCACCGAAGGACCTTGTATTTATGGGAGCCAGACTTTCAACAAGAGAAGGAATAGTGTTCCCATTTCAAAAGAAGAAGGAATAGTGTTTCTGTCTCTAGAGAAAGACAGCAAGCTAATGTAACAAGCAGCTTTCCTCCAAGCAAAGAAAGGTCACAACGGTGAGAACCGTTGGGAAGCCTGTCTTCTGATGGATACTTTTAATCCTAGATTCCTTGACTTTGGAATTTTCTCCAGTTTGGGTCAGGAGATTTTCATAGCAGTACTCCTGTATGCTGCTAGGTGGCATTGTGCAGCTCCGTGTCGACCTTGTTCTGCCCTGGAACTGATGGAGTGTAGCCATATATAAGCGCCACCACAACGAAGCGATGTCAGTTTTCATCTTTCTGTGCATTTCTACACAGACTTGGATTGGTGAAGAATTATTTTCTAAATTTTTCAACTGTTCATGGGAAGGATGTTCCTAAGGATGTTCAAACTCTGCTCTGACTGTGGGAAACAGATGTTTGTGACAGACCTGCATGAAATATGTCTTTGGCATCTAGACTTGGGGCACAACTCCAAGTCATGCAAAGAATGTGCCCTCATGCACCCGAAGACTTTCCTTTACCGTGAAGCAAAGTTGTAAGTCACCAAACTCTGAAAGAATTCACAGACCTTGCATAAGTTCTGCTTCAAGTCGTGGGTATGGGCATGTTCCTGCTCTCGAGCCCAATCCTGTGACTGGTCCATATCATGGTCGAAGCTGCCTCGTAAGTCCAAATCCAAGAAGAAACATAAGAAGTAGAAGCAGGACTCGACCCCTCTCCTGACATCGCGAAGTTGGGAGAGTGTCAATGCGCCAACCAATCTTGCTCCGAAACCCCGATTGCAGAGCCAATCCCACAACTGGTCCTGTTGCCTCCTGACTTTTGTGGGCCATTGGTGATGCCACAGCAGGTCAAGTTGATCAAGGAGGCCATGGCGCATATTTTGGCACTCTTCTCGTTCCCTCTGAAGCACATTCGTGTCCTAAGGATCAGCAAGTGCCTCCTGTCAGGTAACTGCCGGCTGATTTGTGTGTGCCTCTAGAGCCTGTCTCGCATTCCCCACCGACTCTGGTGCCAACTTCCACTCTGGCTGCAAGATTTGTACCAGTTCCTTTGCCACCAAGGCTGTCCCGTAAGTTGCCAAGTCCAGATGTTGAGCCCCTGCTGACTCCGGTGTTCAACCTCAAGCTAAATCTGCATCGACCCCCAACTAAGGTCACACTATGACTCTACTCAAGAGCACCCAGTCCTAGTATGCTCTTATTCAGACATAACTCTTCCTCCATCACAAGACCTTAAAGGCATCATCACCTTTTTATCCGGATCCTGAGCAACCTGGCAAGGATGATGGGGATTATTTACCCCCTACACTATGACAACGATATTTACATCAACTTGCACGGAGGCCATTGAGCTGAATAAATCTCCGGGGATAGGGGTGGTGTGGCCCTTGGATACCCTTCTGAGGAAAGCACATATTTTGCTTTAGTGATGTCAAGGTAAATGTCCTTACTGAGGTGTTCCACCTAGGGCCAGTCTGATCTGAGCACTCACTTCCATTTAACAAAGACCTGACTGACACCCTTATGGACACTTGGGTGAAGCCTTGTTCTTGCCCACTAGTGAACAGGCAGGTGTCCAGGCAGAGTGTATGACGTTACAACACATACATTTACAACGCATGACTTTACAACTCAGTTTTTACACCGCAACATCCTTTACAGCGCATGCATTTACATTGCATGCCACTACAACACATTTTTTAAAACTATATTTACAACGCATTCCATTACATCGCATTATACCTTTACAACGCATACTATTACATTGCATTTAAGGTAAGTGTTGGATAGTGTAGGGGTAAAAATGACTATTCTAACTCCAGGGGGTGCAACAGTAGGGTAAGTGTTGTATAGTGTAGGGGTAAAAATTACTATTCTGACTCCAGGGGGTGCAACAGTAGGGTAAGTGGTGGATAGTGTAGGGGTAAAAATTACTATTCTAACTCCAGGGGGTGCAACAGTAGGGTAATTGTTGGATAGTGTAGGGGTACTATGCGTTGTGATGGTATGCGTTGTAATGACATGCGATGTAATGCCTGCGTTATAGTGACATGCGTTGTAGTGTCATGCGTTTTAGTGACATGCAATGTAATGGCTGCGTTGTAGTGACATGTGTTGTAAAGGATGTTGTGATGCAATGACTGCGTTGTAAATGTAGTGTGATGTATTGACTGCGTTGTAAAGGTTGTTTCCCGTCCAGGCACCATAGGCCAGCGCCAGACAACCCCGGACTTTCTTATGCAGCGCACAACTCCTGAGTATTTTTGTGGTCAAAGTTTACAGCAGTAAAGTTAACTCTAATGAATTTCCAATGATGCCATTCAGACTGGGAGTCAAAAAGGAGTATAGATTTTGTAAAAGAAACCCTTTAGCACATGACTAATGAGATCTCGCTGGTGGTCCTGAAGGGGTTTTGGGCCTCTTTGGCCGAAACTATTCAGAACGATCAGGATTCAGCAAAGTATGTCATCAGGACTGGCCTGGCTACTGATGACTGTTTGGGGTGCGTGATGGGCACTCGTGTAGTGCTTTGCCACCACTCATGGATGTGAATAGGATGTGAATAATTGTTTTTCTGGAGAGGTGTCTAATGGAAATGGCTTTTGATGGGTCACTCTGGTTTGGCTAAAAAGGCTGATTATGCTCTGAAGCGCTTTAAAGGAAACAGAACAACAGCACGTACCTTGGTCTTTTCTGCACCGTCCCAACAGTTTTCTTAGCAGTTCTGACCTAGTTTGTCCTTCACGGTGCACAACCAACCTGTGGAAGGCAGGACCAGGCATCTTTCAGGGTGGCAGGCCGTCACATCTGACAGATGGGTCCTCCAGATCGCCGAGCAGGGCTCTGCCCTACCATTCCTTTCCAACCTACCTCAGCTTCCGACCACGTCAGAGCAGCTTTTGGAGGAGCACCTATCCATCTCCTTTCAAGAAGTGCAGACTCTACTGGCCACAGGGGCCATTGAGTAATTGGCAGGCTTCTCAAGAAGGGAGAGTTGCTAATACTGCTGTTTCCTTATGCAGTAGAAGGACATATCCCTTCATCCTATTTTAGATCTTCCCCCTCTGAATCTCTTCCTCTTAAAAGACAAATTCAAAATGCTCACTTTGGCCCAAGTTCCTGGGATTTGGGTGACTAGATGGTTACCTTGGATCTGCAGGAGGCATACTTTTATGTGCCCGACCTGCAGTCCCACAGACTTTATCTGCAGCTCATGGTCGACCAGGAGCATTTTCAGTTTGCTATGCTTCCATTTGGCCTTACCAATGCTCCTCTGGTTTTTACGGAAGTGATAGCGTGGGTCACAGCCCATCTTTGGAGGTTCGGGATACCAGTTTTCCCCTAACTTCCTGACTAGATGTTAAAGGAGGATTCACCACAGTCAGTCATCGACCACCTCCAGATGACGACGAACCTCCTTATATAGCTGGGGTACTCAATCAATGAATTAAAGTCATACCAAACTCCTTCGCAGATGCTTCCATTTAGGGGAGCTGTTCTGTATACTGTGTAGTTCTGGGCTTTTATTTCATCGTAACGAGTTCAGGACATTTGGGCTATGATTCAAATGTTCCAGCCTCAGTCCTGAATCTCGGAGAAGGCAGTTCCGAAACTTCTTGGATTGTTGGCCTCATGCA
Organism: Triturus cristatus; assembly: GCF_964204655.1. Classification (NCBI taxonomy): domain Eukaryota; kingdom Metazoa; phylum Chordata; class Amphibia; order Caudata; family Salamandridae; genus Triturus; species Triturus cristatus. Next base: position 770,078,828 of record NC_140595.1, on the reverse strand, counting down.
TTCTGCTTGTCCCCCTCACCAGGCTGCATACGCGGGCTATGCAGTGGAAGCTAAAGTCTGAGTGAGCTCAGCACCAAGGAAGCCTGTCGGATATCATCCACCAAGATGTGCAGTGGTGATTGCTTGACCGCACCCTAACCAATGCAGACCCCTCTCCCTTCCCCACGAGTGCTGGCAGCGGTGACAGATGCTTCTCTGCTTAGCTGGGACTGGCATCTGGCCGAGTAAGGGATCACAGATTTCTGGAGGAAACTCCGGCTCCACATACTTGACTCCTTTGCAGGGGCTTCCTTTTATATGAGCTGTTCGGAACACAGTGCCATTCAGGGCCTTTCTGCCAATGCAGCAAGTCTAGGACTTTTGGGCTATGATTTTAACGATTCAGCCTAAGTCCTAGAACTCTGTGAGAGCAGTTCTGTGAGAGCAGCTCTGAGACTTCTTGGCCTGTTGGCCTCATGCATCCTGCTTGTCTCCTTTACCAGGTTGCACCAGGTTGCATGTGCAGGTTCTGTAATGGGATCTGAAGTCTCAGTGGGACAACACCAAAGAAACCTGTCGGATAGCATCCAGGTTTTGGACGAGACTGCACATGATCTGCAGTGGTAGCTGCTCGACTGCACTCTGACCAGTGCAGACCCCTTTCCATTTCTTTCCTTTGTTGGTGGGAGTGTAAGGGATCAAAGGTCTCTGGAGGAAGCCTGGCTCCACGTCCATTTGTTGGAGCTGCGGTTGGCGTTGAAGGCCCTTTTGACGTCCATCAGGGCAAAGATGGTACAGGTTCTCACAGACAACACCACTGCCATGTGGTCCTGCAATGGGCAGGGTGAAGAGGGGCCCTGGGTCCTGTGTCAAGAGGCACTACGCCTCTGGAGTTGGCTGGAGCACCAGGGCATTTCAATGATTGTGAACTACCCGACGGAATCTTTGAAATCCAGGTTGGACAACCTTATCCAGTGACACCTGGCAGATCATGAATGGCAGTTATATCCTGAGGTGGTGCAGCACATCTTCAATCTTCAATCAGTGGGGAGAGCCCTGGCAGGATTTTTTCACCACCATCGAGAATGTGAAATGTCAAGACTTCTTAGCGCTGGAGTTCCCAAGAACACTCTTTATAAGAGGTGCATTCAGGCTAGAGTTTAGCATGGGACTCCTGTATGCTTTTCAACCACTGCCTCATCTGCTGAGAGTTCTGAATAATATCAGGAATGACCAAACCCAATCATCCTAGTGGCTTGATATTATCTTGATAGTGGGCCAGGATAGTGTGGCACCTGGAACTTCTGGCCATGAGCCTTTGTACTCCGATCAGGCTACAGCTGAAGTAAGATTTATTATCGCTGCAACAGGGCAGGAGTCTCCACCCAAACCTGCACAATCAGATTGAGCAACAGTTGCTGACTGTGTATCAGTCTGCCACCTTAGGTTGTGTATGTCATCCTCGCTGTAGTGCGTTCATCTACAAAGTCGATCTACGCTGGATGCTGTTGCAAATTTGTGGCCTGGTGTGGAGAACTTAACACGGACTTAACACGGACCCCTTACAAGACAATTGTTGGTTGTTTTATTGTTTGTTTTGTCTTAGGCCCAGCAAGGTCTTGCAGTGCGTACTCTTAAAGGTTATTTGTCTGCCCTTTCAGCCCTTTTGCGTTTGCCAGACACACATTCCCTCCCAAACCATTTGTAATATCACAGTGGGATATTCATTTTTTCTTATGCACACCCCGTTCAGATCCATGTACAACTGCTCACTGCTCCTTCTCACTCTCAGAATATTATTTGTCATTGTGACCAATTCAGCTTGTCATGTGAGTTGTCTCTATCTGCGCAGCGACCCTATACTACTTTTTTCCAAGACTAGCTAGTGTTCAGGACCAGGGAGGTCTTCTTACCAAAAGTTGGGTAATCCATCACCCTCCTAACTTTCTTTGCTACATATCATGCCTTGAAAGACCAGGAGAAACTCTGTCAGTTGGTTTTGAAGACCATCCAGTGGGATTTTCTGGAGCAAAGGAAGAGAAGGCGGTGCAGAAAGTACTCAGTCACAATGGATAGTCCTCTGTCTTAAGACCTGCTACACATTGGCTTGGTCAAGAAGCAGCTTCCGGGAGGACTTGAGGGCTCATTCCACCAAATGAAAGTCTGCCACCGCTGCTTTGGCAAGCTCAGTACCTGTTCTTGATATCTTTCGGGTTGCTATGTGGGTTTTCAGTGCACATGTTCCGAAAGCACTAGTGCCTTTGACAGTCAGGTCCAGTGGGTCAGTATTTCTCCCATTCACTTCTGCAGAACTTGTTTGTCTCAGCCCACTTCACAGACACTCCACCTTTGCTTTGGTATCTATTCTAAAGGTGAGGGATCTGCAGTTAAGTAGCCATAAGAAGAACAAGCTACCTCCGGAAAAAAGTCTTTCTGATGTATACTCTATCTAACCACAGATTCCTCACTGCACTCCCTCCTCCACGTTCTATGAAGTGGTCTCCTTTCCCTTTGTCTTGGATAGTTATATGCTACTCATCTGGGGGTCCTCATCCGAGGGTATTGAAAGAGTCAGGTAGGAAACTGATGTCGGTGTGCATAGGTGAATCAAGACCAATGCGAAGCTGCACAAAGCCACTTAGTGGTGCGAGAGAGCACTGCCATGAAAACCTACAGATCCAGTCTGGTATCTGGGGGATATTCTAAAGGTGGGGAATCTGAGGTTAGATAGAGTATTTACCAGAAAGAGTATTACAGAAGGTATGAAACTAGTTCTTCTTGTATTCTATTTCTGCCTCAATGTCCCCTTCGCATGAGGAGGGGACAGCTGGTAAGTGGAGATTGTGACAATGTAATTATCTTAAGCCCACAGATGACATTGGCCTTACAGTGATGGTTAAAGAAGGACAATGTATTTAAAGGTCAGACCCTGTCATGGGCTAGACCATACATATACTTAACAATAGATGTGTCTCTGTTGTGATTGGGTGCACAGATTCAAGATATGCATGTCAATGATCAGTGGTCCAAAGAAGAGTCTCTACTCCATATTAACCTGGTTAAAGTCACAGCAGTTGCATTGGCTCTCAACAGTGCAAGCCTCTCAAGTCATGGTTTTACTGGACTGTGCCAGAACCATATATTATATTCTCAAACTGGGAGGAACAAGATCCCTCCTGCTGTCACAAAAAATTCAGAGGCTATGGCTGTGGGCCATCAAACACAATGTGGATCGCTCAGCGGCGCACATGCCAGGTATTCAGAATGATGTGGCAGATAACCTGAGCAGACAGTACTCAGACAACCGCAAATGGGAGATAAGACAGCAGAGAATTAGAAAGGTTTTTGGGCACTCTAGTTGATATGTAAGTGAATATATTATACCAATCCAGTTTTTGTAGGGTGCAAGTGGGTATCACCCTCTGATTCTTGGCGTGAATCTAATAGTACAAAGTTCAGCGTTGTCTCGACTGGAACAACGTCCCCACACTGCACTCCGGGGGGTGACCACCCTCAGACAAATTAATCCAATTTGTTCGAAATCAAATGTCAGATTGCAAGTGGTTATATAATTAGTTTCCTTTTATTTAGGACGTTGTGTTGCATCACACATATATATCATGTTAATTTTGTATGCATGGAATACATCTGTCATATTTTTTATGAATCCTAATGCATTTCAGGGCGGTGCCCTTCATCAGGGAAATCATTCGTCTTGTGTCGTCCCGGTTCACATATCCGTATCCTGAATGATCTTGTGGGGCTGTTTGTAAATTGACAAATGGTACCTCTTCTGAAGAACTAAAATGTTCCAAAATCCACGCACAGGCCAATGCCTCTCTTTCAATTATTGGATATTTCGCCTCTGTAGGGGATACGGCTCTTGATGCAACCAAAATAATCTTTTCATGACCATTAAACATTTTCTGTGAAAGAATCGCACCTAGTCCTTTATTAGTAGCATCAGTTGTCAAACAACATTCTTGGTTAGGGTCAAGGCAACTTAAAGCATTCACATTATTCAATTCAGCCTTAATCCTCGTAAATTCTTTATCACATTCATCCGTCCATTCAAATTTTGCATTCTTTTTCAGTAGTGAGCGTATATTGTACCTTGCTAGCAAAATTGGGTGTATACTTTGCATAATATTAAGTCATTCCCAAAAAGGATCTAACCTCATCTTTTGTACTCGGAGCAGGTGATCCTACAATAGTATTTACAAGTGAAGGTTTTGGTTCAACACCATCTTTGCTTATGGTATGTCCTAAGTATGATACCTCTCTCTCCGCAAACTTACATTTGCTGAGTTCTACACTTAACCCAGCACTCTGTAATATTTCTAACACTTGATTAAGAAAAACATCATGTTCTTCCCTGCCAGTGCCTGCAACAAGTATATCATCCTGAAAGAAACTCACGCCTTTTACTTCTCCAAAAAGCCTGTGCATCAGTCGCTGAAAAACAGCAGCGGCTGAAGCAAGGCCAAATGGCATACGTCTGAATTGATAACACCCAAAAGGTGTGATGAATGCAGTGAGTTTCTTTGATTCTGATGACAAGATAACCTGGTGGTAGGCTGCTGATATGTCTATGGTTGAAAACCAACTAGCCCCTCTGAGTGAAGAAACCATTTCATTAATTTTAGGTAGGGGAAACTTCTCAATGACGATGTTATTGTTTAAATGTCGTAAATCAATACATAAACGGATTTTTCCATTGCTTTTGCGTGCGACGACAACTGGAGATTCAGAGCTTTCCACTTCCTCAATCACACCCTTACTTAACAAATCTTGCAACTCCTTCTTAACTTCATCCCTTATCAGTAAAGGAATTGGTCTTACTTTATGAACTTTGGGTTCAGCATGTTCTTTTAGTACCATCTTATGTTCAAATCCTTTAAGTGCTCCTAAACTTTTCCCAAAGACACCAGGAAATTTTACTGTAAAAGAATCGCCCAATTTGCTAGTTTCATCCATTATGAGTACTTTTTCCTCACTATTTGGATCCAGGATGATGTGCAAGTTCTTTTGGTCTAACCAACCAAGTACGGATGGACCGTCTTCTGCTACATACATTTTACCTCTTGCTGACCTCCCTTTGAACAAAATGGAGAGCCATCTGAACCCAAGCATATTAATATTGCTTCTCTAGTGAAACTTACTTGGTTCACATCAGTTGGACACAAATCTTCTCCAATTTTCTCCACAAATTTCTCCTTCCACACAGCCTTATTAATGATAGTGTATGGTGATTCCGAATCAGCATACACACTTACAGTTACACCACCAAAAGACACCTCACATATGGGTTTACCTTTCACAGACTCATTCGTGACATTAATAACATAGTTTCCTTGTAAATTTTTTACACAACTATCATCATTATTCACACCCTCCTTGGTGTCTTCTTCACCTTTCCATACATATTTTACACTACCCCGTTTACGGCACATTTTACTAAAATGGCCCCTTAACGCACATATGCCACATCTTTTTTTTAATGCAGGACAGTATTTGCTAAATGCTAAATGTTCCTTGCTATCGCAGCGATAGCATCTTCTTTCTTCAGGTTTCCTTTCTTTTTCTGTGTTCTTTTGTGATTGGTTCACCCAGCGTCCTATGGTTTGTTGATTATGACTTCTATTTAAGTTCTGTAACTTGAAAACACCATTTGGATGCTTTTCCGATTCTTTCACAACTGTAGCACATCTTCCTGACATTTCTGATATTCTCATTATGGCCAGAACATCCTCTAAAGGCGCATCTCCATTGACCCATAATCGGTCTTGTATTGAGGAATTATTATTATTCATAACTAGTTGGTCACGTATGAGATCGTCATGCAGATCTCCAAATTTACAATCTAATGCCAGTCTTTTTAGATCGTCTAACCATTCATCCACAAGTTCTTCTTTGGTTTGTTTGCTTTGGAAGAATTTATGGCGAACTACTCCAATAAAGACCTTAGGAGCGAAATACTTGTCAAGGTCTCTCAATGCCGCTTCAAATACATTCACATCACCATCATTGATCTTGTTCATACGTGAATATGTTTTTAGTTCAATAGGGCCCAAGGAGTGAAGCAGTAATCTTTTTTTTTATTCAGGTTTCATCTTACCAGCCTCATCAACTGCTTCGATATAATTCTCGAAATATTCTTTCCATTCAACCCATTTTATAGTGGGTTGTGATCCTGTTACCTAAAAGGCATGTGGAGGACTTATACTAAAATGTTGTTGAGCCATAACTTCTTCCTCACTATGTACAGCTTGATCTCCTTGATCCATATACAACTTGTGACAACTCAACAATATTCCTTCTCACAGTAAAGATATATTCATAATATTTAATGCTTCTGTTTAAAAAAAAAAATTGTTTCCCCGGCTTCCTCACCTGTGCTCGACGATTCGCTTCCAATTGTTTACTTAATACACTTCAGTTGTTCTTCTCCCCCTTTTTTAAAATTTATTTTCGTGGCTGGAGAAGCGCTCAGAGTTCCGATGCCCTTTAGTCAGCTTCAGCTTCTAACTCTGCCGATTCGGCTCTAAGATGGCCGCCATGCAAGTTCACGCTGCGTGACCCCACGCGATGACGTACAGGGAGTATTGCGCATGCCTCAGCCACTGCCGCATTCTATTTCTGCATCTGCGCATATAAGATTGTATTGCGCATGCCCCAGACAATGCAGCACCAGGTTTGACGTCCGCGCACGACGATCGAATACTGCCGCCACTTAAAAGATGCAGGCTGGGCGGTTTCTGAACGATCGTCTACTCCCAAGTAAGATAACTTTTCCTTACCTAAGGCAGTTTCCTTGATGGTCGGGTTACAAGTAATTCCTCCTCTAAAGTACAGTTCCAGACACCATTAACATTTTCTTTGTGACTGTTCCGATCCGTGAAATCCTTAAGTAGTTCCACAAAATTATGAGAAAAAAAAATACTCTTTTCTTTGATATCGAGGTGAAGGTGGGTATTCCGGTAATCGTCGCTAATTGTAATGATGGAATTGAAGCGAATGTAGGAAGAAGATTTATTGAGTAAATCTCTAGAACAGGTGAGCGCCAGGTAACACAACTTCTGCTCCAGGACGCCAGTGCAACTGACTCCTGAATTAGAATCTAAACAAGAACCTAGCGAGTTTCCACGTCTCGCTCATTAGCATGAATTAAAGGAACATAACAATATGTAATAAACAACATACAACACACAGTTTCGACATGCCCGGCCCCACTACACTCTGATTGACAAGACCGTGTCTTTGCCTCGGAGCCACTCTCCAGAGCTCCAACAGCGATTGCGGTCGGACTCTGACCAGAGCCAACCAGCTTTTGATCCTGACACTTCCCCTGACACGGGCTGGGTTCTACCCCTTGCTCTTTCACGGAAGAGCCAGCTTAATTTGCCATGGCCATTCTAGGAGCGGCTGAGGTCCTAGATTTGCAGTTGCCTTGTGCTTAGGTAAAACCCAGCGTTCTCATGAAAGTATTATAACCTGAGCAGACCTCATCTGAACCTCTACTGCCTTTCAGTGAAGCCCTGACCAGCGCCCTCATGGGCACTTCAGCTAAACGCTGCTAAGGCCCACCTGTGAATAGACAGGTGGCAGGTCTTCACAGACCCGCTCCGGGTGACCTTGCTATCCTGATCCAGCACCCTGTTCCTGAGAGTGTTGTTGTACAGGCCTTAACTAGCTTGGTTGACACCAATTCCTTTCCTCCCTAACCCCCTGCCTGCCCAAACAAAGAGTAAAAAAAAAACTGAGGCATTTGGGTTGAAGGTGTTTTCATCAGTTAGCCTAACCCTCAGGCCAGCAGGTCAGGCAACGCCAGCAGTTTGCTAGGAAGATACTCCCATGTTTTACGTGACTTGGCCTTTGAGATCAGCCAGTAGCCCCAGAAGAGTTTCTCGTCAGCTTGGCATAGACCTTTCAACATAGCAGCTAAATTCCTCATGCGGTCAGGCTTCGACACAAGCGAATGCTCAGGAAGAGCGGTTGGCATTAGATTGGTGCCTGGAAATCCACAGGCTTTTCAGGTGACTTTCAGGTGCCACTCATAGATATGCCTTTTGATGGGTCTCCCCTTTTTAGCGAGAATGCCAACTCCAACTTCAAGCATTTCAAATACAGCAGAGCCACTGTAAATTCCCTCTGTCTCTCCACACCTGCAAGTCAAGTTTTATTGTTTTAGTTAATTAAAGCCATAACAATTTTACAAAATGATACGAATACATTACATTTTACTGATGTCTTTTGAAATAAGCCTAAAAGAAGGTACAATTCTTCAAGTCGTGCAACCATTTCCTTCACAGGTAAAATTCTAAAAGGAGACAGGGATAAACTATTCTCAACTTTGATAGACAGAAGCTAGCAATCTCCTACCATGGCTATAGCTTGCCTGCATCCTAAAATTTGTGGTAAGGGTAACAGCTTTTATACAACCTAAAATGGCGCAATTTAAAGTGCATAATGGGGACATTTCCATTCTGACAGGTAAAAGACGATAGGGGATTTGGAAAGTATAAATTAAGGTGCGTTATGAAATGCGATAAAATGGCAGACAATAAAACAACAATTTAAAATGTATGCTGGCTAGCCATCAAAAGTGTTCCATTCATCAGTCTTTTCTAAGTATTCCTTTGGATGTGTTTCATCAGCGTGCAAAGGATGTTTTGGGCTACTCACTGCAAGCTATTTCCAAAAACGTGATACATTTGCAGTCTAGTTGTGGGTTGCAAGGATTGAGACAAGCTATTATGGTTACCATGCATGAATGTATATATCTGGTGTTGAAACTGATCTTTAAGTATTGTGGTCTGGGCTTCTCAGTCCTGAGCAGATGCAAATCAGATGATGAGGTCCTATTTCCTATCATTGCAGTGCACTGCTGGGCTGGTGTATTTCCATGTAGGCATGGTCGCTAACACTGGTATGTTAACCATACGTAAGGACAAGAGTCTGCATTTTATACGTGTTGGGAAAGGAATTGACGTGTATGGGGCAGGGGACAGATTGGTGTAGTACTTTATTACCATCCATGCATGCAAACGCGTGCTGAATTGGTCCTCCAACAAGGAGATCATTGTTGTGGTTCTATTAGTTCCCCTTTTGGATGTATCATACGTGGAACTTTATGCCCATAACTCTGTGAGACCCAGTTGCTTGATGGAGGTATACATGTACTTATGGTGTTCTGATGATCAATTATTTTGAAGTTGACTATAAGGCTTGATTTGAGGATCTTGGATACAGCTGATTTTGAACCAAATTTTATAGCTCTTCTAGCTAGATCTTGTTTAGTGAGGCCGAACTCTAGGCAAATTTGTGCAGGGGAGGAGTTTTGTGATAGGTTGAATACTTGCCTGAATGTATTTTGTCCACTACTTCTGCATCCTGACCCCTCATCACCACGCTTGCATAGGTTATTGTTGGCAGTTACTTCGAGGCAATTACAGTTAGGATTGGCTGAAGTGACGGGCCATTTAACGTCCTTGCCAGAGCGATAAAGTAATGGGTTAGAGCAGTTCCCTTTTGCTTAATATATTGTTTTTATTGAGTGATGGTTCCTCTTGAGTCGAGGTATAGGCCCAGGTATTTGTAATGTGTCACTGACTCAAGGTGAGTTTCATTTAATAGGAATCTTTCTGCATGGCCCAAAGAGGTGGTAATCGACGTTGTTTTAGTTCTTGCAACATTTACCTCCAAGTGATTATTTTGTGCATAACAAGCGAGTCATTTTAGTGATTTCTTTCAAGCCCACTTTGGTTTGGCTGAATAATACAATATTGTCTGCATAAGATAAGTGGGTAAGACGGAGAGGGCCCTAGCGGGGAGGGTGGGTATGTCCCTGGTCCAGCGCAATTGAGAGATCTGCCATAAAAAGGTGTGGTGCTAACACACATCCTTGCTTTAGTCATTGATGTGTAGGTATCATTCTAGACAATCTTGTGCCTTCTCCAAGTTTTATTTTTACCCAGGTATCCGTGTACAACACGCAGATGGCTTGCAGTAATGTCTGGTAGGCCCCACCCTTTCCCTTTGAGCCACAGCAATTGGCGATTGATGTGATCAAAGGCAGCCTTGAATTCTATAAAGTCCAGATGTTGTTTATGTTTAAAATGCTTGCACTGATCTAAAATAATAGCAGTGGTCAGTATTGCTAGTGGTAGGCAGTTTGGGCCAGGGGCACCATCACGGCGTCCTTTGGATAGAATTTTGCAAACTGATGTCTGAGAGTATGTTTTCATCTTCGCTTGAGCCAGAGGAAAGGGATGTGGAAAGTGATTCCTGTTGATTGTGTCTGAGAGGATATTGGCTGTGATGCTGTTGATTTTTTGAGAAAGTGGTAATGATGGAAGAGATCGATGTTGATTCCGAGATATTTATGTTGTTTATGGTTTTATCTGCTCCCTTGAGACATTTGCACAAGATTTTGGTAGAGCTCAATCTTAAAGCTACAGATTCACCCCTGCTTTGTTCCTTGATAAGATGTTTAAGAAATCTGATTCAGGTCCTTGGGTCTTTCAGTGGAGTATTCAGAATCGATGGAAGCAGTCCCATCTGGAGGTGTTTTGGGATGTGCTAGATAAATCGAGGTGATGGATTTTCTGGGAGATCGAGTGAGGCGCTTCTTGCGCCCCACAGAACTGATTTCGCTGCTTTCCCTAATGAAGCTCACACCTGCAAGGCAGTATTCTCAACACTTTCACCCCTTTTAAGGCATCACTAGAGGCTTTACCTACAGGCAGAGTCAAGGTCCACCACACCAACGGCAGGCTCCCAACCCTTTCGGGGTTAGGGTCGGGGAAACAGAAGCAACGTCCAGGCTTGTAGAGACAGTGAACCTGGTAGCCTCTCCAGCAGCCAAGCCGCTTTCGTTTGCCCTTAGCTGCACACTGCAATCCAGTGGGAGGCAGGATCAGTTATTTTTTTCATGGGTAACATCTGGCGGGTTGGTCATGCACATGCAACAAGGCGACACACTGCCATCCTTTGTTTCCTGTCACATCTTCCACCCTCATCACAGCGGCTTTGGAAGGACCATTTGTCCAATTTGCTACAAGATGTTCAGGCTGTTTTGGAGAAAGTAGCCATAGAGAGGGTTTTGTCTTGCTTTAGAGCTTCGACCTCTCAATTTCTTCCTGTGGAAAAACAAATTAAGATGCTCACACATGTGCATGTTCTGTCTGCTCTGGTTCCAGAAGACTGGATGGTGGCATTTGATCTGTAAGTTGCCTATTTGTATATCCCTCTTCTGCTGGATCAAAGGAGCTACCACTGGTGCAAATAGGGCCATGAGCATTTTGTTTTCTGTGCTCCCATTTGGCCTCATCAATGCCCCTCGGTGATTACAAAGGTGATGGCAGTGGTTAGAGCATACCTTTGGCGGTCGGGGTTACCAATTTCCCCCTATCTTGACAACTGGCTGTTGAAGGTGGTCTCACCACAGAAACCCATGGACCTTATTTGCATGACAATGAACCTCCTTAGATTAATTGGGTTCACGATCAATGCACCAAAGACACACCTGACTCCTTTGCACAGGCTCAATTTCATCAGAGCCATCCTAAATTTGATGGCTGTCATGGTGTCTCTCCAGATCAGCAAGTTCAGGACATTTGGACTATGATCCTGATGTTTCAGCTTCAGTCCTGGGTCTCAGTGAGGTCGCCTCAGAGGCTTTGTGATGTACTGGCCTCATGCTGGGTGACCATGCCAAATGTCACATGCAAGTTCTGCACTGGGATCTAAAGTCTGTGGACACAGCACCTAGAGACTCTATTAGATTCCATCCTGGTTGTGGAGGAGACTACAAAACATCTGCTGTGGTGGCTGCTAACTGCATTTAGACTAGAGGAAGACCTGTCTCCTTACCCCCGACCAGGGCTGACTGTGGTGACAGATGGGTTGGGGAGGCCATCTGGGAGAGGTGGAGATCACAGGACTCACATACATTTGTTGGAGTTGTGGACCAATTGAAAACCTTATTGCCATCTATCAAGGGGAGGCTGGTTCAGGTCCTTTCAAACAACACCACTGCCATATTATATTTCAAAAGCCATGGTGGGGTGGGGTTCTGGGCTGTGTGCCAGGAGGCCCTGTCCATCTCAACCTGGCTGAATTGTCAGGGCACCTCTCTGATCATACACTACCTGTTGGGATCTTTAAATGCCAGGGAAGACAAACTCAGCTGCTGTTGTTCAGCAAATCATCAATGGCAGCTATGCCTGGAGGTCATCCCCTACCAATGGCTAAATTCTTTGCCACTGCCAAACATTCAGTGTCAACACTTTCGTACATTGGAGTTCCCAAGAAGGCTCTCTCTCTGAGATGTATTCCGCCTGGGGTGGAATGCAGGACTTGTGTGCTTTCCTGCCGCTGCCTCTCCTGCCCCGAATTCTTAAGATGGTCAGGAGCAACTTTGTGCAAGTCATCCTAGTGGTTCTAGATTGTGCTAGGAGAGTCTGGTACCCAGAACCTCTGGGCATGAGCGCCTGTTCTCCCATCAGGCTTGGGCTTTGTGAATATCATCTGCCACAGCAGCAGGGTCCTGCATTCAGGCTTGTACAATCTATACCTCCATGCATGGAGATTAAACTGCAGCAGTTGACTGTATTAAATCTACTCTCAAACTATGGTCACTAGGAGAAGGGATCTTCTCCAGGGCCGGAAGGGCGGAGAGAGGCTCCTAGTGGGGATACATCCTCCCAACTCAAGTACAATTCCAACACAAGTATCCCACTTAGATTAGAGGCAGTTGGGCATTAATCAAAACCTCCCATGGTACCAACCTCTCAAGCGCGGGAAAGAAAGCAATTCTTTTGTGTTAAACAACCCTCACACACTCTAGTAGTGTCCTGCTTCATCATCGGGTTCACCCTGACTCCTAAAGGTCAGTGTAGGCTCTACTATGTTTCAGGGAGCACTTAAGAGAAAATGACCAGGGGGTTTAAAAATTTAAAATCCTCCTATGGCTGCAGATATCCCTTTATTCGCAGAACCATAGGGGATATTAAAAATTGAAAAAAGAATTTTAAAAAATGTGAAGCAGTTGTTGCCCTGAAGAAAGTCCAGGGCCCTTATGTACCATTTTTTGAGGACTGAAACATGTCGGCACTAGGGTCATAGGTCGATTACTTCCTTGCGACCCCCCTTTTTTTCCATTTTTAATATCCCCTACAGTTCCGCGAATAAAGGGATACCTGGAGCCGTAGGAGGATTTTTAATCTTTAAACCCCCTCGCCATTTTCTCTTAAGTGCTCCCTGAAATATGGTCAAGCCCACCCCGACCTTTAAGAGTCAGGGTGAACCCTATGATGAAGCAGGACACTACTAGAGTGTGTGAGGGTTATTTACCAAAAAGGAATTGCTTCATTTCCCGTGCTTGAGCAGATGGTACCCTGGGAGGTTTTGATTAATGCCCAACTGTATTAAATCTACCTCACAAAGTTTTGGATGTTATCCTGGCTGCCAGGTGTCCTTCTACAAAATATGTTTATTCCGGATACTGGGATAGGTTTATGACTTTATGTGGCACCCGAACAACGTACTTAATGCAGGCCATACTGTTAGATGTGTTACTGTTTGTTTTGTCTTCGGCCCAGAAAGGACTTGCAGTGAACACTGTTTAAGATTATCTATCAGCCCTTTCGGCCTTTTTACCTTCAACAAAGTAACCATCCTTGTTCAACTCAACTGTTTTGATGCATTTTCTCAATGCTATGGTCCACGTGTTTCATCCTAAACATTTGTGATGCCACAGTGGGAAATTAATTTGGTCCTACTTTCCTTATGTGTAGCTTTATGAGCTGGTACTCAGCTGTTCCATACGCTTCCTAACCCTGAAGAAAGTCTTTCTCACTGTAATGACCTCAGCTTCTCGCATGAGTGAGCTTCAAGCTTTCGTCGTCTATATGCTGTACACCACCTTCTTTCTGGACAGATTGGTGCTGAGGACCACAGCAGGCTTTCTATCAAAAGTCGTGGCCCCTTTTCATGTTAGACAATCTATCAATCTTCTGCTGTACTTCATCTGGACTCGCCTGTGAATGAAGAGGAGAGACTTTATCGTTTGGACCCCAAAAGAGTGCCTAGCTTTTGCATCAATCAAACCAAACACCATCAGATGGACACTCAACCTTTTGCAGGATTCCTCAGGTCTAAGAAAAGCAAGGCAGTGCAAAAGAGGACCTTATACATATGTATAGTCCTCTGCATCAGATCTGGTGTTAGCCAAGATGCAGCTTCAGAAGGATTGAGGGTCCTCTCCACCATTGCCAATGCTGCTACCTCTGCAATGGCATGCTGAGTCCTGTCCCAGACATTTTTCAGGCTGCTACGTGGGCATCAGTATACGAGTTCACAAAGCTGTATTTGCTCCACAGGCATGTATGACGTGAAGGACATTTTGGTCTGAGTCTTTCCACATACACACCACAGAGGGAAGTACTTCTTGGGTATCTATTCTTAAAAGTGAGGAATCTGCACTTAAAAGTATCGATTGGAAGAACAAGTTACTTAACCATCTGTAATGGTCTTTCTTGTTGATACTGTATCTAACTGCAGATTCCTCACTGCCCTCTCTTTTCCCCATTCTGTCCAATGACGTCTTTTCCATCTAAAAAGGTCCCAAATTGGAGATATGCACACTAGCATGAACAATTTTATTTGGTTTGTCTAAGGGTACAGAAAGTGTCCAGAAAGAAACTACTGTCAACGCGCTTGAGTGGCGCCTATATGCATCTCCCTCCTTCACTACCGGGCGGGGTTTATGTGAAGCCACACAATGTCACCTACTGGTGCATAGGGGCTATGCTGAAAAATCTTCAAGATCCAACCTGGTGCCATAGGTTATTCTAAAGGTAATAATTCTGAAGTTACATGGAATATCCTTCAGAAAGAGCATTAAGTAGCTTTTTCTCTATGAACAAAAACAGTAGATTGTGGGTCAACGAACTAGCTCACCGTTCTCAAAAATAAGATGCAGGACCACTTGACCCACTGTTGCGTCTCTCTGTACTGCTGCTTCTAAGCAGTAGTGCTGAGTAATGGTGTGTTCTAGGTTGCTGTCCTGCACATGTCCACTATAGACTGAAAGAACTTTAGGCCTTTCAGTTCTAAATCTACCTCTTCTTTAACCTCACCCTCTTGTCACCCTCGATACTGCTTCTGGCCTAATCACCTAGCAATTAAACTTTTATCACATAAAGAATTAACTGGCTATCCACACCAATAAACCACCATTCCTGGAAAAAGAAAATCTTTTTAATCTGACCCATTTTCAACCAGGAATAATGGTACAAAACATTCTCAAAGTTAAGAAACATTTAATCTGAAAGAGACTATTAGTTATAGATTCCTTACCTTAGAATTACCCTCAGGCGCCAGACTGGACCCAGAGAAACTGTTTCGTAGCAGTACACTTGCACGTCAATAGGTGGCGTCGGTCGACTCAGCGTCTGTTGTCAGCATCGTGGTTGCCGGGATGATGTTGCGGTATCTACTTAGATGCCGCCCTCGTGCGCTGACGTCAGTTCTTTTTTTTTCGCGCCAGCCAGTGCAGATCTGGAGAGAGCGGTACCTCAAATCACTTTTTGATTGAGTTTTTGCGACTTTTGATTACATCTTTTTTGAGTCGATCGACTCTTGGTGCACGGGGGGATGTCACGTTGGACCGGCTTCAAGGCTTGTGACTCCTGTCACAAATTGATGTCGATCACGGACTCACACCTCGTGTGCCTTTGGTGCCTGGAGCGCGACCATGACCCAAAGTCGTGCTCTGACTGCCGGGCCATGAACCCAAAGTTTTTGCGGGAGTGGTCTTGAAAGCTTCTCGAGGCCTGGCTGTCCACTCCGCGCCGTTCGAGGTTCTGGTTGAGAGGGAGGTTGCGGGATCGGTCGCAGAGCCACCACCACCACTCATCATCGAAGTCTTCATCTTCGGGTAGGTCGAAGCACAAGAAGACGGCGAAGAAGCATCTTTGCTCTTTGCGTTCTCCCCGTCCGTCGGCCGATGCGATGTGGGAAGCGGAAGGTAGTCGTCCGGCTCTGCCTGCAGATCCTGTTGGGTTGACTCCGGCCTTCCCTCCCTTTCCGGGACCTGGAGCGACCCCTGGCTAGCTTCGAAGCTTTTATGAAGCCTTGCACTCCATCTTCAGGCAACCCAACTCCACTGGCGCGCCTTCGGGCCCCACAGACTCGGTTGGGGTTCTCTAGGCCTTCGAAGCTGGCGGCTTTGGCTCCGGCACCGCAGGGCCCCCAAGGATCCAGGCCTGGATCCTGATCAGCGCTAGTCGACCTCGTGACACCTCCTCCAGGGCCAAATCCAGTGACAACACCTCCCCCGCCGCCGGTTGTGTCCCCAGATGGCGTCGGGCCCTGGCCTCCCACTCATTGAGGACACGGAGCCAAACCGATGTCGTCTGACGTCGGGACTTGCGCCGACCGGTACTTTGTACCCCTGTTCTCCCCTGATATATCCTACCACCCTGAGTGGCTACCAGGAGAGGGTGAGGAGGACTGGAAGAAGTCTGTGGAAACTCTTGCAGACCTGTTAGAGGAACCGGACTGTAGATAGAAGTTGGGTGGCACCAGTGGTCTGGATACCTCCCCAGACATTGGCATGCTTTCTCCGCCTACCGTGGCTACGGAGGAAGGGGGCGTCTTACGCAGTGGTGTTGCGTAGGGCAGCCGAGGCCCACACCTCGAGCTTCCTACAGTGGTGGTCAGGACTAACCTCCTGACCAAGGTGCTTCAGCCTGCAGCAGCCTCTTCGAAGCCCCTGCTGCCTTCAATGAGGCCCTTAGGGACATCCTTCTGGACACTTGGTCCAGGCCCAACACAGGGGCGCCTGAGGACAGGATGACTGCCCGACGCCACCGCCCGGCCCCTGGCGACCCCATTTTCCTCTCTTCCCATCCTACCCCAGAGAGCTTGGTAGTCCAAGCCTCCACATCCAAAGGCGCATTCCCTAACGCACCACCTGTTAGGGAATCCGAGAAGCTGGACCACCTTGGGAAGAAGATGTTTTCTTCTTCCAGCTTGGGACTATGGTCGGTGAACACCGCATGTCTATTGGGACGTTTCTCCCAATCTGTTTGAGACACGGTTGTGCAGGTGCTGCCACAGTGCCTGGAGGAGGCCTGGGCCATGGTCTTCCGTGCTGTTGCGGCAGGGAGAGACACAGCGAAGTTCGCCATCCGGTGTGGGTTGGACACTGCCAACTCACTGGGCAGGACGATTTCCATGTCGATAGCACTGAGATGCTGTGCCTGGTTGAGATCCACTGGCTTCTTGGGTGACGCCCAAGCAACGCTTTTGGACATGAACTTTGATGGCCGTCGCCTGTTTAGCGACAGGGCACACAGTGTGCTCAAGCGCTTTAAGGATTCTAGGGCTACGGCCAGATCCTTAGGCCTTGCTTCCACCGCCCACCCAGTGCAGTCTGCTTTTCGCCCCTTTCGTGGCTACGGAAGGGGTGCCCCACCACGTTCCACCCATAGCCACAGGCCTGTGTAAGTTGCCTGGCCTCTGCGCGGCCGGGGACGTGGGACGTGGATCCCACTGCCGTGGGTCAGAGGGCCAGCGGGTGGGCCTGTGACCAGCACCCCCTCTGCAGCAGCCTCCAAACCCTCCTATACCGGCCTTTCAGGCCCATCAATCGCCAGTGGGCTGCAGGATTCGCCATCACCTCCCCCACTGGTGAAACATCACGTCGGACAGGTGGGTTTTGCAGATAGGCTACTCCCTCCCCTTCAAGACTACCCCTCCATCCATGTCACCTCAATTCCATTGCATGCCGGAGGATCACTTGAACCTTCTCCACCAGGAAGTTGCAGCTCTCTTAGCCAAGAGAGCCATCAAACGCGTCCCTGTGCCAGAAGTAGGTCATGGTTGCCATGCACAGTCCTTTCTAGTACCCAAGAAGGACAAGGGACTGCATCCTATCTTGGACCTCAGGGATGTCAACTGCTTTCTCCGGAAGGAGAAGTTCAAGATGTTGTCTTTGGCTTAGGTTCTGTCTGCCCTCGACCCTGGAGACTTGATGGTAGCGTTGGACTTGGAGGACGCCTATTTCCACATCCCCGTCCTGCCAGCCCATAGGCGTTACCTATTGTTCACGGTAGGCCACGAGCATTTTCAGTTCACCGTGCTCCCCTTTGGCCTTACCAGCGCCCCTTAGGTGTTCAAGAAAGTGATGGCGGTGATCGCAACTTATCTGCGCAGATCAGGGGTTCCAGTCTTGCCCTATCTCGACGACTGGCTGTTGAAGGCGGGCTCGCTCCAGGCAGTCATCTCCCAACTCCAGACTATGGCGGACCTCCTGCATTCACTGGGGTTCTCTGTTGACGTGCCAAAGTCACACCTGAGTCCCTCTCAGAAGCTCCTCTTCATCGGAGCGGTTCTAGACACGATGAGGTTTCGGGCTCATCCTCCTGAGCAGCGAGTCCGGGATATTCAGGCTATGATTCCGATCTTTTAGCCTCTATCCCGGGTTTTGGTCAGAATGACCCTGAGGCTGGTGGGCCTCATGGCCTCCTACATCCTGCTGGTGGATCATGCCAGGTGGCATATGGGGGCCCTGCAGTGGGACCTGAAGTTCCACTAGGCACATCAGGGTAATGTTTCCGATTGCGTCCAGATCTTGGAGGGCACTGCACACCAACTGCAGTGGTGGCTAACGAACCAGGATAGGGTCAATGGCAGATCCCTCTCCCTACCCCAACCAGAGTTCACAGTAGTGACAGATGCATCACTTCTGGGATGGGGCGGCCACATGAGTCCGGGCTCCACATCAATCTTCTGGACCTCCGGGCCATTCGTCTTGCACTTGAGGCATTCCTTCTCTCAGTCCGGGGAAGAGTAGTGCAGGTGTTCACGGACAACACCACCGCCATGTGGTACTGCAACAATCAGGGCGGGGTGGGGTCGTGGACCCTATGTCAAGTGACCCTTCGCCTCTGGACATGGCTGGAACATTAGGGCATTTCCCTGGTGGTTCAACACCTGGCAGGTTCATTGAACCCCAGGGCGGACGAACTCAGCCGCAGGTGCATGATGGATCACTAATGGCGTCTTCACTCGGAGTTGGTGCAAGGTCTCTTTCAGCAGTTGGGAGAGCCTTGTTTAGATCTATTCGCCACCGAAGAGAATGGGCAATGTCAGCAGTTCTGCGTGTTTAAATTTCCAAAGCGGCACTCACTCAACAACGCTTTTTGTCGTGAGTGGAGTTGTGGTCTTCTATATGCCTTTGCGCCTATACCACGTCTGCCCAGAGTGCTCAATAAGATCAAGCGCGACCGGACCCAAGTCATTCTTGTGGCTCCGGATTGGGCACTAAGAGTCTGGTATCCCGAGCTGTTACAACTGGCCATCGATCCTCCGATTCGACTGCCTCTTCGGGAGGATCTTCTGTCGCAGCAGCAGGGGACGGTCCTCCACCCGAGCCTGTCCAGCCTCCACCTCTTTGCATGGAGATTGAGCAGCGACTGTTGACAGCCTTTGACCTTCCTCCCAAAGTCTCTAATGTTATCTTGGCAGCCAGGCGTCCCTCCACTAAGACGGTATACGCCTGCAGATGGAACACTTTTATGGCATAGTGCACAGCAAAGTCTGTGGACTCCCTCTCTGCCCCTCTTTCTGAGGTTCTTTGGCCCCTCAGGGCTCTGCTCTGGGCACACTTAAGGGCTATCTCTCAGCCATCTTCGCCTTTCTTCGGCTGCCTGATCAGCCTTCACTTTTCAAGTCCCCTATTGTAAATAGATTTCTTAAGGGCATTACTCACCTCTTTCCTCTTATTCCTTTTGTAATGCCTCAGTGGGACTTGAACCTTGTTCAGGCATACCTTATGTGCGCTCCTTTCAAGCTGCTACATAACTGTCTTCTCAGACTTTTAACTTTAAAGACTGTTTTTCTAGTGACCATCACCTCTGCTCGCAGGGTGAGTGAGCTTCAGGCTCTGTCCTCTAAGCCTCCTTTTCTAGTTGTCCTAAGAACCAGACCTTCCTTTCTTTCCAAAGTGGCTATTTCTTTCCACATTGGTCAAACTATCACTTTGCCCTCCTTCTTTCTGCCTCCACATCCTTCAAAACGTGCTCTGTCTTTTATTCTGGATCGCACAAGACAAGTCCAGGTGGATGACCAACTTATTGGCTATGTGGGTGCGAGAAAAGGTCGGGCCATGCAAAAATGGACCATCTCTCGGTGGGTCATTCTTTGCATTAAAATTATTTGCTACTCTTTGGCAAAGAAGGAGTCTCCAGTGGGACTGCACACCCATTCCAACAGGGCGACGGCAGCCACTACTGCTTTGGGACGTGGAGTCCCCCTTCATGACAGCTGCCAGGCAGCCACATTGGCATCACTGCACACGTTTACCATACACTACTGCCTGGATTCTCTAGTCCGGAGAGACGGCTTCTTTGGCCGCTCTGTTCTCCAGGACTTCCTGGTGTGAACTTACTTTGCAGACCCACCTCCGGGGTTGGTATTGCTGGGGTATCTATTCTTAGTTAAGGAATCTATAACTAATAGTCTCTTTCAGATGAACAAGTTATTTACCCTCGGTAACGCTATATCTGTAAGAGACATATATTAGTTATAGATTCCTTAGTGCCCCACCCATCCTGCCGTTCTGCGAACTGACTTCTAGGGTTAAGGACTTCCTTTCAGGGCCCTAGTTTTGTGCACCACTGGTCAGTGTCTTGCATGGCTCTGCGCTTCTGGTGTGGAATGTCGTGTAAAGAACTGAAGTCAGCGTGCAAGAGTGGCATCTAAGTAGATACCACAATGTCATCTCGGCGACCACAACGCCAACGATGGATGTGGAGCCGACCGATGCCACCTATCGATGCGCAGGGGTACTGCTACAAAAAAAATTCTCCGGATCCAGTCTGACCCTTGGGGGTAATTCTAAGGTAGGGAATCTATAACTAATATATGTCTCTTACAGATATATTGTTACCGAAGGTAAGTAACTTGTTCTTTAAGCTAAATTTGAAACTTACTATGAATTGTCTTCACTTCAGAGGTGAACAATGATTGATGGGCAAACCCCTGCATGTCATGTGGCAGTCATGAATAAATGACTTGTTCATTTTGATATATTATCAACTCATTTCTGTCACCCTACAGCTATTCTTTTATGCTTCATCATTTATGCTACTACTCATTTTATGTTGATGTCTTGTTCTAAGGACTTGTATCAAAAACCTTCACAGTACTCTGACTTGTACAACTTGCCAGCAAAGTTCAACGTTGTTTCCTTTGGTGTCTGTCAAAGCTAAGCCCCCTTGACTGCCTCCTCCCAAGTTTGGTGAGAGAGATTAACTTCAGAGAGTGGGCAGAACAACTTTCTATACGTTACTCCTCTTATCCCAGGTAGATGTTGCTTAAGAAAGGACTAAACTATCTTGTGACTCTGCCTACTTTTTAACACAGCATGCATGCCTTATGACATTCCAGGAGCCCTTACAGTCAAACTTTCACAGTCCAAGGCCTATCCTTGTTAATTTGCCACAATCTACAGAGTTCCTTTTTTGAGGAGCCACAGGCGGTGGCAGGGAAAGGGGTCGGTGGGGGACGGGGGTTGTAGGAGAACATGTAATACATGTTGCTTGACAGTTGCAGAAAATTGAGCCTGATGAGGGTGATGCCAGGTAGCAGACAGTACTACCTTCCAACAAGAAGGGTTCTGAACACCATCTGATGATTAAACCTGTAGCAGTGATTTAACCATTCGGTTTCTGGTAAGAGGCTCTCATTGATCAGGTTTCCAAAGTGAAATTACTAGCTGTAGTGTGTGAGGTACAAGCACCACAGTCTCTGACGTCATTTCACTTTGAGATTTGCTTCCATGTTAAATTCATTAGAATCAGTCTCTGAATTCTAAAGAATCCACAGACATTTTAGATCTTTACCATTGCACCTGGTGTTAGGTACCCTTCTGCCTCTCACTCATGCAGTCTCTTGTGTATATCCTTTGAAGTTGGTGCTCCCCGCATCAAAGTCCCATAGCTGGCTTAAACCATTGTCACTCTTACACTTGCCCTAGCTGTTTTGATACAGATAGCTAGGAATATTGTTTTGTGCTCATTTGATTGAAATGACTTGCCTGCCACCAACTCCAATGGCCAAACCGTGATACTGCGCATGTCTGCCACTATCAGCCCCCTTACTTATTCTCTTTTTATTTCCTTTCTTCCAGCATCTAATGGTCCTCCTGTGATAGTGAAAAAGGAGAAGGACACCGAAGGTCCAGAGAAGAAGGAAGGGAAAAGTGGAGAAGTAATTTGCATAGATGACTGAACAGTACATCTCCTCCTTTCCAAGATTGTGCTCTGCAACACCTTTTGCAAAGTTTCCCTTCCATGGCCTTAAAAACTGGGGCCTCCAGCAAGGTGAACAGCTCCCTTGTCAGCCACCCTCACAGGCTCTTTCTCAGCTTTTGCTCTCCTTGGACCCCTGACCGCGTTCATCTCTCAGCTGTGCAAGAACTGTTGGGCAGTAGATGTGATGTTTCTGTGACAGCAAGCAACATGGCTTACCAAGACAGCAGCACTCTGGACAAGGATTTAGATCAATAGACTATTGCACTGACCAAATGAAACAGTGTTGAGTTTAAGACATGTTTAATGTATGAAAGGAAGAGAAAATCGAAAACAAGCTGACACCTGCCTCTGCAAGGATGTTTTCATATTGCTTTTAATTCTGCCTTGCTTGCCATTCAGACAAGATGTTATTAGACTGTCGCATGCCAGAAGAAACAACCTTTCTGGTGGAAAACTAGTTGCATTATTCAGAAGGTTTAAGGTTTGAGTAACTTCTGCAAAGTTTGCTTTGCAGTTGCTCAAAAATTGCATCTGAAACATGAAGAGAACTTTTTGATATAGCCATTTGGTCTCGATCAGGCAGAATATTGACGCTCCCTCCATCTTCTTCTGCTCCTGTGAAGTTCACAGTTGGTGTTTGGCCTCATGTGAGATTGTGCTCCCTATACATAAGCCACGATGGTGGAACCCCTGGTCTTAGTAGAGAGAATGAGGAACTGCCTTGCCGGGTACTTGCAAGTCATTCACGATTTGTTTTTCCATTGGTCTTTTAAGATGAAGTGGGAAACAGTTATGTTGTATGCTCGTAATTCTTTCACAGTTTGTTTGTCACGGTCCCAGTAATTAGGGATTTTGTTGAGGAACTGAGTGAATTTTTTCACTTTATCAGGAGACTCTTCCTTCCCTCCTTATGAACTTAACAGTGTCCTTTCCATGTTAATAGGTCCCTCTTTTCATCCCATACACAAGGCAGGCCTGCAACACTTCATAGAAAGTGTTTTTTCCTGTGGCTTAAACAATGGCCTGCAACGTTAGTGAGCTTCAAACTTTGTTAGAAGGAACAATATTTGCCCGAAGTAATTTCAGAATTTCATATAAATCAAATGATCTTGGTTCCAACATTCTTTTGGGATTATTCATTCCCAGCAGAAAGATCACGTCATACACCAGACGTAAAAAGTGCTCCGACATACTACTTGGATACGACTAAGGCCATTAGATAAACCGAACAGCTATCTGTAAGTTATGGTGGAATCCACACAGGATTGGCTTTTTAAAACAAACCCTAGCTCGATGGATTTTTTCCTGTGTAATTAGTTACCTGCTACTAGAAGACTAACAGGCCCCTTCCTGGTACGTTTAAGGCTCTTACTACACGTGGCAAAGCAGCTACTACTACTCTGATGCAGAATGTGCCAATTCCAGATATTTACAAAGCACTCATTCGATATCAATGACTCCCAGGGAGATACTGTGGTAGGTCAGGCCTCCTTTCACAGTTGATTTCCTCAGTAACTATATCCCACTGTAGTCCTTGGAACCCTTCCCCAGGGTTGAATGTAATTTTGCTTGCTATTCTGTTCTACTATATATAGATATCGGGGAGAAGGAAACGTTACTCACCTTTATGTCTAGTTCTCTGCCGTGGGTATTTTCTTAGACACCATAAACAACCTTCATGCCTCCCTGTGTCCAAGGGCTTTGGCAAAAGGGCAATGAAGGCGTGAATTCTTCCAATGTATTTCTTCCTTTAAAGCGAATTCTCTCACTGACCCTGTACTGTGTGATGGGAAGGCTTGCAGCCTCTTGGAGTCTACATTTTCTCCTTACTTTGGGGTTTTAAGAACGATTAAGCACACTAGTGTTTTCAGCAAAATATATTGTTATTTGGCCTCATTTTTGATTTGGCTAATTTGATTTGCTTTTTAGAGCAAAAAATTTAGAAAAATGTGGACTCTTATAGTCATATTTTTCTGAAAATAATGTTCTGGAATCCAGTTTATGCTTGGAGATATTCTGCTGTTCATGGATTCAGAGAGAATACCCATGACTAAGAACTAGGATTACAGGGAAGTAGCATTTCTTTCTCTACGTATTCCTCCCATAGGCTATTAAAGATTTTTACAGTCAGCTCTTACCCGCAGAATTGAGCGCTGTTTTGTGTTAAATATATTACCAAGTATAACTAATTAGGATTCCAATTAATAGCTTGCTATTTGTTCCCGAGATTTCCTGGATAAATTCAAAATGTAAACACAAGGAGATGATGGAAGGAGCACTGAAACTTTTCAGACACTCACCCCCAGCCACAGATCTGGGTTGAATCCATCATCATTCTTTAGCTCACTTTGCCACCTCAGTTCAGACCCAGCTATACGCAAATCAGTCTTGACCCTGTGCCTCTTGGCAACAGTCCAGCCCGAACTGCCAAGCCACGTCTTCCCTGAACCGCAAACAAGCATCCTGGGGCCGGTTTCTGGGTAACACCCTTCATCAGCCAGGCTAGTTTGAATCCAGTGGCAAAGTGAGCAAGGGACCCACGTCTGGGCATTCCCTGCCAACTTGGAGCGAAGATAGCAAACACAAGGAGATGATGGACGAAGCTCTGAAACTTTTCAGATACTCACCCCCAGTCACAGATCTGGGTTGAATTTGCTAAATTCAAATTGCTCCTGTGTTCCTTTTAAGCCTCACTTCCCTCATTTCAGTGCAAACCACACTGCATGACAGGTTTAGCTTCTGGTAACAATTGTGTATTTTTAACTGAGTGGCTCACATCAAAATATGTTAACTTATGCCTGAGAAATGTGCCTTTTTCTCATTTGGGCATTGTTTCTTGTTGGCTCAAGGGAAAAAACTTTATCATCGCTAGCAGTTTATGGTGTCATAAGGACAAATATGTGACAAGAAAACAAGAGTATTGTCCTCATCAATATTGTTGATGCAGAAAGACTTTATATCATAGACTACACTATCTTGTATTGCCGAAGACAGAGCTGGTTTCAGCACAGCCCACCATTAACTCTTTAGTCCCATCTTTTTGGCCTGCTAAACGGACAGGTCAGTATTCCGATAAAGCTTTTTTTTTATTTTAAGAAAAAGCAGTTGCCTGATTGTCATGAAAGACCACGTAGATTCGGAGATTTTCAATAAAAAAAACCTCTATCAATTTGAGTTTTTGGCCATCACTCCTCATCCGACCCAACATGGTGCACCAGGAGGCCCAGGAGTCGGAACAGATTTGCAGCACGGCTTTTCAGAACTATGTCAAGCACTTATGATACTGTAATGGAAGACATGGACTTTCGACAGAAATGTATTCCTAAATCTCGCACTCTTTTTCTGTGTTGTACATATAAATTATACTTTTATTTGGAGATTTTCAGTACTTTTTCTGAATTTTTTTCCTTGAGTTTATTTTTATTCTTTTTTTTTGGTTAACTAAAAAATGAAAAAAAATTAAATAAAAATCTGATAAGGGAATGTGCTGTGATTGAATAAAATAAGAAACCAGGGCGGCCAAACACTGTATGTGTTTTGTCTTTTGTTTATTTCTGTTTCTTCGAATGTCAGTGAGGATACAGCAGATGCGACTACTTGCTATGATTCTCAAAATCATCAATCCAGGATTTCATTTACACATTTTCACTATCATAAGGGGTGTGCGAAATTGTGAAAATGTTCTCACAAAATTTTGTGGAATTCCATAAAAATGTCACCAAATTTTGTTTTCGGTGTGTTGCATTACTTTTTTTAAGTGAACATGCACCTTGCAGAAAAATAGCCTCGCAAGATATTGTCAGGAGACTTGGTCGAGCAGACAAGAAATATTGGCTAGATATTTTCTGGGCAAAACACTCTACTTTTTGCATCTCGCTAGACTTTTCTGTGCAAGGTACGCACTCTTTAAAACGTTGTACAAAATCGTGTGATGTAGAATTTGGAGGAATTTCGTGTGCCTTAAAATGTGGCTAACATAATTAAAATTTCACCCAGACTTAATAACAGACCAGCTTTTGCTCAGCCCGAACTTTAAGCTCTAATGGATACTGCTACCCAGGGCTTTAAGTGGGATGAAAAAACTGGGGGTCTCTCAAAGGGGCGTGGTCGAGGTAATTAGAGCGTGGCTTAAAAAGTAAGCTAAAAATCTGTGCTTAGCATAGTGTGTCGCCTGACTGGTATTTTGCTGCTTCTGTCCTTGCATCCAGCTATATAATGCAACAAGTAAAATTACACCTACAACAAGCCAGGACTATTGGCTTTGCCAATGGTTGTTAGTTGCATAAGATAAATAAGCCGCAACTATGGCTTAGTTGTATAGAATATTGAAAATGCTTCAGTTCTGAAATGATGAGACTGTGTAAGATCTTTTTTCAACCTGATGGTGAGGGCAAAAATGGATAGCCCGATAGAGACCCGTCTTAGCACTTGCTTTTTTGAACTGCCGGTGCTGAGCACCCACAGGACCCGCCCCACTTGAAGCCCTGCCACTACCTCTGCAAATTCTTTTTCTTCGAAACAGCCCACTAGCATACATATCTGAAAGAGACACGTTAGTGATAGATTCCTTACCGTAGAATAATCCCCAGGCATCAGACTGGATCTGTAAAGTTTTTTAGCTAGCAGTACCCCTGCGCGTCAGTAGGTGGCGTCGTGCGGCTCCACGTCCATCACTGGCGTAGTATGCGCCGAGATGACGTCACGGAGACTACTTAGGCGCCACCC
The DNA here is from genome assembly GCF_964204655.1 of Triturus cristatus. Lineage (NCBI taxonomy): Eukaryota > Metazoa > Chordata > Amphibia > Caudata > Salamandridae > Triturus > Triturus cristatus. Next base: position 770,051,796 of record NC_140595.1, on the reverse strand, counting down.
ATGCGCGCTGACGTCAGTTCTTCCTTTTTCTGCACCAGTAAGCGCAGATCCGGTTAGAGCACGTACCTCAGTCACTTTTTGACTATCTTTTTGAGACTTTTGTCTCCTGTCTGCGCTGGTGCACGTAGGGATGCCTGGTTTTAAGTCTTGTGGGGCCTGCCGTCGCAATATGTTGGTGGTGGACCCCCACGACATCTGTCTCTACTGCCTGGAGAGCGACCACGACTCCTGGGCCTGCATGGACTGTTTGGCCATGTCTCCGAAGACCTTGCGGGAGCGGCGCTGAAAACTGTTTGAGGTCCGGCACTCCTCCCCGCGCCATTCACTGTCCAGGGGCTGCTCCAGGGAACGCTCGCAGGGCCACCATCATCGCTCCTCGGGTTCCAAGTCTTCACCCTCGGATTCGGGTAAGAGACAACACAAAAAGAAGTCGACACAAAAAGAAGTCGAAGAAGCGTTGTCGCTCTCCGATGTCCCCCCGTCGGTCTCCGGATGCGGATGAGGGGGACAAGGGTTCTGCCCCTGCGGCTCCTTTGGAGCCCGGGAGTCCCACGGCCTACCCACCTTACCCGGGTCCGCCGGCGACTTCCGCACAGGTGCCAGATTTTCTTGCCACCTTCGACCGCCTGCTTAGGCCTCAGGCTCCCGCCGCCGCAGGATCCAGCACCACTGGCTCCGGCCACGGTGCCACAAGGTCCCGCGCTGCCGGCTCCGGCCCCAGCACCGCCCTCGGCTCCGCCTCCGGCACCGCAGTGGGTACCATTTGTCCCGCCCCTGCCCCGGTTCTCGGACGCTTTTGTCCCTACCTGGGATCCGCACTGGGACACGGTACCGGTTCGGCCCCATCCGACACCATTCCCGGCGACGTTTGTTCCTTCTCCGGTCCCTGCCCTGATGCCGCAGCCTGGCCTGCATGCGGCGGAGGTGGAGGATGACTGGGAGGGGTCCGAGGACCCTCTTGCTCACCAGTGTGACTCTGAGCAGGACTGGGCGGACGAGTTAGAGAAGGCTGGCGGCCTCGATCTCTCCTCTGACCCGGGGTTTGCCTCTCCTCCGCCTACCATAGAGGAGGGCGCCTCGTACACGATGGTGCTTCGTCGGGCTGCTGAGGTGCTCCACCTTGATCTACCTACAGTGGCCCTGAAAACTAATCTCCTCACTGAGGTGCTCCAGACGGCGTCCTCTTCGTCGGAGCCGCTGCTGCCCTTTAACGACGCCCTCACTTACGTCTTGCTGGGCACTTGGTCGCGGCCAGTCACTGGGGCCCCGGTGGATAAAAATGTCACCAGGCATCATCGCCCGGAGCCGGGTGACCCTGCCTTTCTGACCACTCATCCTACACCCGAGAGTTTGGACATCCAGGCTTCGACGTCCCAGAGTGCCTTTCCCACGGCTCAGCCGGATAAGAACTCTAAGAAGCTGGAGCAGTGCGGCAAACAGTTGTTCTCTTCGGCCAGCTTAGGGCTGTGGTCAGTGAACACCGCCTGCCTCTTGGGCCGCTATTCCCTCGTGGTGTGGGATGCCGTGGCACAGGTGTTGCCTCAGTGTCCTGAGGAGGCCCGGGCTGTGTGTCTCAAGCTGTTGCCGAGGGTAAGGATGCGGCTAGGTTCGCCATTCGGTGTGGTTTGGACACCGCGGACTCACTAGGTTGAGCCATTTCTACGACTTTGGCGCTTCGTCGCCAAGCTGGTTGCGGTCTACCGGGTTCTCTACAGATGTACAAAGCTCACTCATGGACATGCCCTTTGATGGCACCCACCTGTTGGGCGATAAGGCCGACAGTGCACTGGAGCGTTTTAAGGGCTCGAGGGCTGCGGCCAAGTCCTTAGGTCTTTCAACGAAAAGCCCAGCCACTCCTGGTTTTCATTCCTTTCGTGGCAACGGTAGGGGCGCCCAGGCATGTTCCTTCAGCAAGCCTGTGCAGAACCAACCGCAGCGCGGACGCGGCTTCCGCAGGGGCGGGTCTGAGAATCAGCGTGGGGGTCAGTCCACCTCCGCCGCTTCTGCCTCCAAACCTTCCTAATCCGAGCTTTGTGAAGCACCCCATGCCAGTGGGTGGCAGGATCCACCATCACCTCCCCCACTGGCACGCTATCACATCGGACATGTGGGTGCTGCAGATCATCCGCAAGGGTTACTCCCTTCCCTTTCAGTCCACCTCAGTATCACCGCATGTCGGGGGAACACTTGTTGACTCTCCAGCAGGAAGTTATGACCCTCTTGGCCAATGGGGCCATCGAGTGCGTTCCGGGGCCAGAAGTAGGGAGTGGTTGTTATTCCCACTACTTTCTGGTCCCCAAGAAGGACAAATGGGGTCTGCTTCCCATCTTGGACCTCTGGAACGTCAACCGCTTCCTCTGGCAGGAGAAGTTCAAAATGCTGGCTCTGGCTCAGGTCTTGGCTGCCCTCGACCCTGGAGACTGGATGGTAGCGTTGGACTTGCAGGACGCATATTTTCACATCCCCGTCCTGCCGGCCCACCGGCGTTACCTGCGGTTCACGGTAGGCCCCGAGCATTTTCAATTTGCCGCGCTCCCCTTCGGCCTTACCAGCGTCCCTCGGGTCTTCACGAAAGTGATGGTGGTGGTCGCAGCTCATCTGCACAGGTCAGGGGTTTCAGTCTTCCCCTACCTCGACGACTGGTTGTTGACGGCGGGCTCACCCCATGCAGTCGTCTCCCACCTTCAGACTACGGCCGACATCCTGCATTTGCTGGAGTTCTCCATCAACGTGCCGAAGTCGCACCTGAGCCCCTCTCAGAAGCTCCCCTTCATCGGAGCGGTTCTGAATTCAACGCTGTTTCGGGTTTATCCTCCCGAGCAGCGAGTCCGGAATATTCAGGCTATGATTCCGATCTTTCAGCCTCTATCCCGGGTTTCAGTCGGTATGACCCTCCGGCTCCTGGGCCTGATGGCCTCCTGCATCCTGCTGGTGCACCATGCCAGATGGCATATGCGGGCTCTGCAGTGGGTCCTGAAGTTCCAGTGGGCACAGCATCAGGGCAACCTGTCCGATCATGTCCAGATCTCGGAGGGCACTGCACAACAATTGCAGTGGTGGCTTACGAATCGCGATTGGGTCAATGGCAGATCCCTCAACCTTCCCCAACCGGAGCACACAGTGGTGATGGATGCGTCCCTCCTGGGATGGGGAGGCTACTTGGGAGAGGCGGAGATCAGGGGGCTCTGGTCTCCGGCGGAGTCCCGGCTCCATATCAACCTGTTGGAGCTGCGGGCAATCCGACTTGCACCGAAAGCATTCCTTCCCTCTGTCCGGGGAAGTGTGGTGCAGGTGTTCACGGACAACATCACCGCCATGTGGTATTGCAACAAACAGGGTGGGGTGGGGTCATGGACCCTATGTCAGGAGGCTCTGAGCCTCTGGACATGGCTGGAACATCAAGGCATTACCTTGGTGGTTCAACACTTGGCAGGTTCTCTGAACGCCAGGGCGGACGAACTCAGCCGCCGGTGCTTGATGGATCGTGAATGGCATCTGCACTCGGACGTGACGCAAGGTCTCTTTCTACAGTGGGGAGAGCCGTGGTTAGATCTATTCGCCACCGAAGAGAACACGCAATGTCATCGGTTCTGCGCGTTGGGTACGAAGATACTGGTATCCCGAGCTACTCAGCATGGCCATTGATCCCCCAATCAGACTGCCTCTTCGGGATGGATCTTCTGTCGCAGCAGCAGGGGACGGTCCTCCACCCGAACCTGCCCAGCCTCCACCTCCATATGTGGAGACTACGCGGCGACAGTTGACAGCTTTTGATCTTCCTCCCGAAGTCTGTGATGTCATTCTAGCGGCCAGGCGGCTCTCCACTAAAACAGTATATGCCTGCAGGTGGAACAAGTTTGTGGCATGGTGCACAGCTAAGGCTGTGGATCCCCTTTCTGCCCCTCTTTCTGAAGTCCTTCTGCTCCTTCTTTCTTTGGCACAGCAGGGCTCTGCTCTGGGCACTTTCAAAGGCTATCTTTCGGCCATCTGCGCCTTTTTACGGCTTCCAGATCAGCCTTCTCTTTTTAAGTCCCCGGTTGTTAACCATTTCCTAAAAGGCATTACGCACACGTTTCCTCCCGTGCCGTTCATAATGCCTCAATGGGACTTAAACCTTGTCTTGACATATCTGATGTGCGCTCCCTTCGAGCCTCTTCATACCTGTCCTTTGCATCTTCTCACTCTCAAAATGGCCTTCCTGGTAGCTATCACCTCTGCCAGAAGAGTGAGTGAGCTCCAGGCTCTTTCTTCCAAACCTCCTTTCCTTTGTGTTCATCCGGGCAAAGTGGTTTTAAGGACCCGTCCTTCTTTCTTGCCAAAGGTTGTCACGCCCTTCCACGTCGGGCAGACCATCACTTTGCCCACCTTCTTTCCGCCTCCACATCCTTCGAAAGAGGAGGAGAGGCTTCACGGTCTGGACCCAAAATGTGCGCTGTCGCTCTACCTGCAGTGCACAAGACAGTTCCGGGTGGATGACCAGCTCTTTGTTGGCTACGTGGGCGCCAAGAGAGGTCGGGCTGTGTACAAGCGGACCATCTCTCGGTGGGTCATTCTCTGCATCAAGGCCTGTTACTCGTTGGCTAAGAAGGAGCCTCCTATGGGGCTGCGTGCCCATTCTTCCAGGGCAACGGCAGCCACTACTGCCTTGGGACGCGATGTCCCCTTGCAGGACATTTGTCAGACAGCTATGTGGGCCTCGCTGCACACGTTTACCAAGCATTACTGCCTTGACAGTCAAGTCTGGAGGGACGGCTTCTTTGGCCGTTCTGTTCTCCGTGACTTTCTGGTGTAATCTTGTTCGCAGACCCACCGCCGGGGTTGGTAACGCTGGGGACTGTATTCTAAGGTAAGGAATCTATCACTAACGTGTCTCTTTCAGATGCACAAGTTACTACTTGTGTAACAATATATCTGTAAGAGACATTAGTTAGTGATAGATTCCTTACCGCCCCACCCATCCTCCCCGTTCTGAGAACTGATTCCTAGGGTTAAGGTCATCCCCTTTCAGGGCCCTAGTTTCATGGCACCAGTGGTCAGTTTCTTGCATGGCTCTGCGTTCCTGGCGCGGAAAGATGTGTACATAACTGACGCTAGCGCGCATGGGTGATGCCTAAGTAGTCTCCGTGATATCATCTCGGCGCATACGATGCCCGCGACGGACAAGAACCCGCACAACGCCACCTACTGCTAGCGAAAAAACTTTCTGGATCGAGTCTGACGCCTGGGGATTAATCTAACATAAGGAATCTATCACTAACTAATGTCTCTTACAGATATATCGTTACACAAGTAGTAACTTGTGCATTAAGGCCTCTAGAAAAACGTTTACTTGCTGTAAAAGAACTGTGTCATGCCCTATGTTCCCTTTAGGCTGCGCGCTTGCGCCCCCAGACCGTCTCCGACAGCGCCCTGGCCACTTCCAGGAGCAAAAGAGACAATAAAAGAACATTGTGCCGTCACCATTTGGCAAGTGTTGTCACACTTGCCGTGGGCCGGGGCGTCAATGAAATGCCCTTTTATTGTCCGTTTTGGCAGGTGTGAAAACTCCTCTTTCTTGCGTGGCAGACAGGCTGCGCGGCAGGAGGCACAGGGCATGCACCAAAGACATAGGTCTGCTGCTTCATTTAATTTAAGAGCGGAGTCAGCGGAGCATTTCAGGAGCCAATTCGGGGCAGTCTGAACTAAACGCATTGAACCGGATTATTTTGTTTACATACTTGGCAAATAGTTTTTAAACCAAGCCTCTTTTTCTCTCCTTATCACACGAGAGCGCCTTCAAATACAGTGATTTCAGGAAGCCTAGGGTGCAAATCTTTTTTCATGGTTGTGCTGTATTCATCAGTTTTCAGGCAACAATAAAATGCCAAGATAACTCTGTTGAATAATGTTCCTGCTGGAGAGAGAGATGGGTCTTTGGCTAGTTCCAGTACTGTAGAGGATTGGTTGTTTGTTGGAACAACGAGCTCCACAACCACGACGTCCCTAGCAACGAGGTTGCAACCACGACTTCGTCTAAACCACGATTTTTTTTACCACGCATTCCTTTACCACGATTTTTCGTGTTAAAGGAATGCGTGTTAAAAAAATGCTTTTCTACTACTACTCTGATCCCCCCCAAACCCTCCTGCCCAATAAAAACTAGTTTGTCCCACACCATATTAACAAACACTTTCACCCATTTCCCCTAAAAATGAATCCCAAACCCCTACCCCCTAAAAACTAACTCAACCCCCTTATAACCAAAACCCCCCCTTAAAAATAATCACGATCACCCCCACCTCCTAAAAACGAACTAAACCCCATATATTCTTATCCCCCCACTCCATAGAAACAAACATAGCCCCATAAAAACTAATCTCAAACCACCACCCCCTAAAAACGAACTAAATCCTCCGAAAACTAATTCCCAACCCTAAAAATAATAACGATCACCCCCACCTCCTGATAAAAAGCTCAACCCCTTTTAAACCAATTCCCTCACCTTAAAATGAATTTCAATCACCAACGCCCCCTAAAAACAAACTCAACTCCCTACAAACTAATCCCTCCCACACCTTATAAACAAACACAATCACCCATACCCCCTAATAACTAAACGCCAACCCCTAAAAACTAATCCCAAACCTCCCCACCCTTTGAAAATGAACCCCTCTTACCTGTTCCTCTGCGACGCTCCTCCGTACTCCACCCTGCCCGAACACTAGACCGAATCAGCCTTAATCACGCACATGCGTGGTTAAGGCTGTGTCGTTGTTAGAGCAAGCAGTGGTTACGCTTGCCTGTATCCGGAAATCGTTGTTCCAAGGTCGTTGTTCAGGATGTTTCCTGTAGAGGATAAATGTGCCTGCCACGAAGAATGTGTACCATGAAGATCACAGAACTGTATTTGTGTGGATAGCTCAAGTGGTTACTGCTTTTGTCAGAGATCCTTTTGTTACTTGCAATTCATAAGTGTTAGACCTGGTACCATTGGCGTGAGTCTTCCTTCCATTTTTTCTGATTGCCTCCTGTTTTTGATATGTTTTGCTGGTTTAGATGCTTTGGACACTGTGCCACTGCTATTCAGTGCCACAGTGCTCCCTATGTTAAATTGATATATGGATTAGTGACTCCATGATTGGGTTATTTGATTTACTTGTCAGACCCTAGTACAGTGCACCAGTGGTTCCCAGGGCTTGTAAATCAAATGCTGCTGGTGGGCTTGCAGCACTGGTTGTGCCACCCACAGAAGCAGCTTGTAAAGTGTGTCTCAGGCCTGCCATTGCAGAGCCTGTGTGCAGTCTCTGACTGCCATGTTGACTGACCAAATGCACCCACTTGCCAGTCCCTAAACCTTCCCTTTTCTTCATAATCGACACCCCTGTGGTAGGCCCAAGGGCAGGGTGCATTGTAAGTCTAAGGTAGGACATGCCCTGGTGTGTGTGGCATGTCCTAATAGTGAATTACAGCCATTTTCTTTTTTCCCTATTGCAAGGCTACCTGGTCCCCATAGGCCAGAATGGGCAGTTTGATTATTACATCTTATAATCCTAACTGACTCAGGGAACATGGTAGAAACTCGGGTTTAGTATGCCTGAATGATAAAATGCATATTTTAGAGAAGTTGGTTTTAACATTCTGTGTTTGAAAATACCACTTTTAGAAAGGAGGTATTTTCTTGCTTAACTGTCCAAGCCTGCCTCTGCAAGGTTGTGTATTGTGTGTCTGGTTCTGTGAGTGACAGAAGCTGGGGGATTCCAGGAGAGAGGATGAGTGAGCACAGGGCTGAATAGAAAGATCTGCATGTAGTTGGGTGGAAGGAGTTGCACCTTGGACCTGAATAGGGCTGTGCCTTCCCTCCACAATGCTGGCTCCACCTCCTGTGGTGCGTCTGATGTCTCTGCCCTGTACTGTGAAAGGAAAGAAGGAGTCTAGTCAACAAAGTGCTCCAGGACTGACAAGAACTAGTTTGGACTAGGCAATGGCCTCTCTGCCTTCAGAGAACAAAGAGAAAAGTAGTATAAATATGGGGACCCAGACCCCAAGACTTTAGATCACTTCTGGAACAACAAGACAAACCTCTGCCAAGGTGAATAACCAAAGGAAGCTGTAGGAGTGGACTGCCCCCCTGCCAGTGTGCTGTGTTGCTGGGTTGGCCTACAGTGGTGTCTTCAGTGCCAAGGAGAGGAGAAGGAACTTTTGTGTGTACTTCATCATCTTGCAGAATATTTCTCCAAGGGCTTGAACTTGTGCTTGCCCCCTGCTGAAGTCTCAGGGACAACAGACTTCACCACCAGCTCCCCTCTGAATTTCCTTGCTGGGAATTCTATCTGCAGAAGCCTGCGTGTCGCTGAGAGCTGGAAGCGCGACGCAACAAGAAGTGTGTCGCCGCCGCAGCTGTAGTCGTCACATCGCCGGAGAAGTGTGCCACCACCGCATCTCCCAGAACCGTGTCTTTGTCGCAGCTGTCTGCTGTTGCGTCACCAGAGAAGCGTGTCGCAACAGTGAGGGTTGCCGTCGCATCACCGGAGAAGCGTGTCATGGGGCCAAAGTACAGAGTCACCGCAAGGCTGCCAGGGCGTGCCCGCATCGTCTTAACATCGTCGCATCAAGGGCGCCATCTTATCGCATCGCACCGGATTGTCGCATCGCATCGAGGCGCCATCATGCCGCATCGCAACCGGGCTGCAGTACGAGAATCTACGCATCACCTCCTCTCTGGTAAGGATCAAGACGCATCCCCCTACTCTGCGCAAGCATTGAGTTGCGACGCATCGTCTCTCTCGAAGCAAGGAGCCGACGCATTTCCAACGCTGCGAGCCTTTTGTTTATTTTGCGTTACGCATCCAGGTACTAATGTGAGAACTGTGTCGCATTTACCATCAACTAGAGCTAAGCTAATTCTACCATCTTTAAGTCAATTTTGAGTACAGTATTGTGGATTTTTGTCGTTTGTGGTCTTGTGTTAAGTCTGTATAAAGAATACTTATTTTTTATAACACCTGTGTGGTGTCCATCTGTAGTGTTTTCACTGTATTACTGTATGTGTTCACAAACGCTTAGCACACTGCCTCTGAGATAAGCCTGTCTGCTCGTGCTAAGCTACCAAGGGGGTAAGCAGGGGTTATCCAGTAGTGTAATCCCCTTTCCCTGTCTTAGAAGCAAGTGTCCCTATTTGGTCAAAGGTACCTACCCCTGCCAACTAGAGCCCCCCAGTTCTGACAATAAGTCACAGGCCTAATATAGCAAAAAGCTGCTTGCAAACTGCCTGGTATAGGTTTTTTCCCCATGCTTTCATTACCCTACTGTTGTTAAAAAGGGTTTGTTTGGGTGGAAATAGAGTCTTATTAGTAATGCTAACCCTAACCACCACTGGAGAACGTTTTAAATCCTGAGTGTGTGCTCTTCCAGACCAAACACTTTTAAAATATACTGTCTACTAGTATCAATGACATGTAATTCCTATATCTTTTAATCCTCATTGTTTTATGTAACATTTTCTATAGACTGATTTACACACATATAATTCCTTGTCTCTGAATAATGTATGTGTGTGATGTAAAGTGCTCTGACATCCTACACTGGTGTGAGTAGTGCTATACAACAAATTAAAGGTGTGTGCAAGAGGGGCACTTGAGAGCTGAAGTACACTGTGAGGGTGGTAGTGAGGGAATCCATGGAGAAGGAAGTCATTGGGGAAAGGGAGTCGCTGAAAAAGATTGTGGAAGTAGTGTGTTGCTCATTGTGGAGACATACCATATATACAATAAGCTCACTGTTTGATAGTTCTGATTTTTAAAGATTTGTACTAGTCTCATTCCCTTTATTAAGTCTGTTGGCATTTTTTTTTTACATATAATGTACTTAAACAGTTTGCAAAGGGTTTAATAGTGGCCCCCAATTGATATGTAAATTCTTTGCATATATGACTTTTTTAGTCAAATATATATATTTTTTTAATTTAAAATTAAATGACTGTTTTTATCTTAATGTAAAATGATCACTGTACTTGGGGTTGATCCGGACCAGGCCCTGAACTTCTGTCAGCAGCTAGGGCTGGACAAGCACAGCTCCAAGATTTGTTTGTGCTGTGTGCCTCTGTTTGGAAGGGCCTGGAATGTGTGTTCAGTAAATGTTGAAAAACTTGTGTTTTGCCTGGAAACTGAATCATGTTTCCCAAAGTATTCACCTAGAAGAACAGGAATCTAGTCCATGTTAATCAAGAACTCCTTCTTAGTCCTCCTTATAGCTGATATCACTGAGGAGCAAATACAGACAGGTGTGCACTATTTAAGGCCACAAGGCAATAGTTGAGTAGGTCTGATAAGGCTTAGAGCACCCATATTATGACTAATCCACTGCAGAGGCTCTGGTCCCAGCCTCTCTCCTGCCCTTAGATCAGCCCCTCTGCCTCAGTCTGTTACCCCTTTCTCTCACTGCAAGCAACAACTCGTTCATGCACTACCTTCCCTCCACTCCTCAGAGTCCGTCATACTCAATGGCATCATAAAAGGGGTAGGGAGAGGATGCATGTGTGTGGTCTTGGGAAGAGTTTCATTGTCTTGTGGCAGCACCATACCGCAGAGGGCAGGTTGAGGAGAGCTCTATTCTTGGAATAGTGAGCCGGAATAAGGATGATTTGGGGCTTGGGATGTAAGGTGAGCCTTTTATCCCTCTGAGGTCGATAGACTAAGCAACAATGGACTGGGTAACAGTTCCTCAAGCTGTAACTTTTAGTTGTACACTGTTGTTAGTGTCATAAGAATAAATAGCCCTGTATACCCATGTGAAATAAAGTTCTGAGAATCAGTCTGCTCTCACTAGTGGGTGGATGTCAGCACTGGAGGTGGAGTTTGGAGGGCTGAGGCTCAGTGAGTGGCATGTCAGCCCAGGGGCAGGGTGTGAAGGACTTATAAAGTGGCTTGTAGGGATCGCAGAGAAGAAGCACATCAGTAGTGTAGAGTACTCAGGGTTAATGGGGACATCAGTACTGGGCTCTGGAGGGCCCATTGAAGGAACATTAGAACAGTTAGATGGAGTTACAGCCCGATGAAGAGATGAAACTTCTACACACTGAAATTCTCCCCAGGTGCCAGTCTGGATCCGGACATTTTTCAGCAGTACCTCTATGTGCCGGGGACAGTGTCGTACAGCTCTGCTATGACGTCGACTCCGGTCCTGACGTCAGTGGAGCCATAAAAGTCGGATGCGGAATTGACTATACAGGCTGAGGGGAATAGGCAGGTTTTGATTCCTTCTCAGAGAGAAGTTGTTGAAAGACAGCCGGTGTCGATTGAGGTATGGCCTTTTCAGCCCATTTCTGATATCGTTTCTGATGGAGGAGAGCTGGTTGTCTGCTTTGGGAGACGTTAGTGCCTGGATTCATCTCCAGCTTCAGGGTTGATTTCTCCCCCTGGCCTTGCCTCCGAGGTAAGTTTCTCATTTGCAGACATGCTAAGAAAAGTGGCTACAGTTTTAAACTTGTCACTTCCTACGGTGCAAAGGTCCACAGACCCTTTGATTGAGGTCCTTTTTCAGGTACAGACAGGAGAAGAACCTGTTCTTACATTTTGGGAGTCCCTTTTTGATATTTCATTAGGTTCTTGGGCCAAGCCTGAGTCGGGGGCCTCAGTGAACAGAGATATTGCACGTAGACACCTTCCTGCACCTGGGGGCCCAGTTTTTCTTCATAGACACCCTTTCACCAGTAGATTTGTGATCATGTGGTAAACACATCTTTGCTGGGCAAGTTCAGCCTTGAGATCCACAAATATATTTTGTGTGCTGGGGCGATAGTCCGATGCTTTATGGGATTCACTGCAGAGTTTGTTACCATCTCTTCCGGATAATGTCCGCTTGGAGATTGGTGATTTGATTAAAGATGGAAAACAGGCTGCTAGGCTTACCATAAGGTGTGGTATGGACACCACAGACTCTGTAGGTTGCTCTTTGGCATTGGCATTAAGGCATAGAGCTTGGTTGGCAACTTCGGGTTTCTCGGAGGCCGTCCAGTCGACGTTGGTCAACATGCCATTTGATGGTACCCATCCTTTTGGGAGGCAAGCTGATGGAGCGTTGAGACGCTTCAGTGGAAGACAGAGATTTTCAGAGTCATACCTTTTCATTGTTCGTTACAGGTGTAACTTGTTCTTATACTTGAAATGTAGGTTTCTTTCAAAGCGACTAAGCTTTTTTAGGGCATTTTATGTGTCCATGTGCGGGGATTCTACACATATACAGAGCTATGTGCAGGAAACCAGGACCTCGGAAGATAATGGTGTACCAACCTATCCCCTCAGTACCCAAAATCCCCGAAACCAACTAGCAATAGTGTCTCATTCGTTCTCCGACTAACAGCGAAGCTACCAATGATTAGACAACCCAGAACACGACACTCCCGACTCTCTTAGGAATCGCGGGAGCAAGACAACTCTTTCGCTCACTCACTCATACTTGTCCACAATAAGAGTATTCAGAGTCACGGTATAGTTTTAAATGTTTATTTTAACTAACGCGCTCTATGGTAAAATACACATGCCATTACTAGCAGCGAAATGCATAGAAAAAATATTGTCAGCATTGTCACAATTCCATAGAATACAAACGGGGATATCATTTTATAAAGACAGTGGAAAAAGGGCTACAGTGCCTAACCTCCCTCCCCGTGCTAAGATATAGTTTATTTTAAAAAAGAAGACCTCTGGGCTTTGTTATCAGACCCCATACCTCAAGGCCTAGATGAAAGGTTTACATCTCAGGACAAGCACAGCTCTTCTCTCTGGAAAGGTCTCTCTCCAAGTGCGTGAACAACATGCTTAGCTTGCAATATAAAAGCATACGATTTTCAGTAGTGCAGCTATGTGTCATGTTATGTCTAGGTGCGAGGGACTGGCCAGAACAGAATAACAAGGGGCATTGTTGATCGACCTTGTACATCGTGTGCAGACTAAACTTTAGAGCACAGCAGAGAACGCGAAAAGCAGACAGTTCTCATGTGAAAAGGGCACAAACAAAGTCCTGCAAAATATATGTATATGGTGCCGTGTGCAAAAGTGGCCTAATGGCAGCGAAGCCCATGCTAACTTAGCAATGTCGACAATGAACCCACCATCCATACTACACCCTCCCCCTGATAAGTCCATAGTATATTGACATAGGACGAAAACAGAGTTCAATTTAGTAGGAGCAAAGTTCAAAAGCGCCTTCATTTGTAAAAAATACACAAGGAAGAGCGAAAAGAAGGGGAGAGAATAAAATAAGTTTATGGAGATTTTTTTTTTAAGACAAACATTTGAAATGTAAGAACCTGCAAGATGGCATTGGTGAGGCTAATCCATATATGAGCAAGAGAATCCAACACCCTCCAAAAGGACATCATTGTCGTTGGTAATAAAAAAAAGGGATGCCATCCAATTCAGCAAGCTGAATGAACAAGCATGTCCCTCCTAGTCGGGTGCCTCCATGAGCATTGCCGGACAATTTGCATGATAATCGATGTAACTTTGAAGAAGGAGATTCTGTGTAGCCATACAGATATCCCATTGAGCCAAGACTCAAAGTGCAGCCGCACGCGCCATAAGGCCAATCCCAGAACAGTTCCGTTCATGGGCCACTAAGGGACCCATAAACTGGTCGAAATCTGGGTCTGAACATGACGTATTGGAGAGGCATAAATCCAATGCCCATGTGAATGGACATTGTAAGCATGAAAAGACTGGTTGCATGCAAGTGAAGTACGCAAAGCGGAAGGACAACCCATAAGACACACTGAGAGTAGCCAGTGGTAATGTACCGAAGCATCCATGCATACAGTCATGGAGCAATTGCAGCCAGCCTGGTCTGTGCAGCACTACAAGAGGAGCAGCCATTGCGCTGCAGGCACAGTAGAAGCAGGATTCCAGCAGCTAATGCCAGTATTAAACGGAATCCTCCAAAGACGCTGGAAAAGATAGAATGAATGAATGCAGGTATTACACCAAATATTGTCTGAAAAGAAGTCACAAGGCCAGAGCCGACAGCTTTAAAAAAATGTACAAGGCCTTGAGTATCAGACGCATTAAATATGCAGTGTATTAGCTCCCTAAAATGCAGTGGGAGGTCAGTGTTCAAAAGCATTTGAATTTCGCTCACGGTGCTGGCCACCTGTAGATTGAGGGTCTCGTGCGCGGAGGTAAGGGGTACTTCTTGTTGGAATAAAAGCGCTTTTAGTCTGCTCAACTTGTTGAAATCTGCTTTCAAAGCTGGTATGGAAGGCCAAATTGAGCTATCGAGCTACCCACGCGGGGGAGTAAAAAGCACAGTTTACAGCAAATAACTCCCTGAGAAACAGTTACAATGTACAGTATTCCAGCAAGCAAACCGCAGCATTCCCGATTATTTAAAATAAGATATGTACCGTTAGTAAGCAGAGTGAATGTGGGAGTTATTGCGGGAACTGAAATACCTTTTAAAACACAAGCAAGGTTCGGAGTGACACATTACAAGCCCCGTGCAACTTTATGTTTTTACAAACAAGGGAATGACCTACTGTTGAATCACAGTCCTCCCCTGTAAGGTATATTTCCTTCTCATCCCGTAAACATCTGTATGTGAAAGGCAAAGACCACAATTCCTGCAGAAAAGTGCTACCTAGGTGTTTAAAGCGGCCTAGCGGGTAATGTTTCCTACAGGAGCTGAATTGAAACAATGAGAAAGGTAAAGATATAACTCCACGGATGAGCCAGACAGCCGAGTCAGTCTCCGCCACAGAGAAAGGCAAAGGGTCTGTTTTTTCTATGTGTAAGAGAGTATAGATTGCATCTTTCATGGACATAAACTGTTGTTTGTCTGTCAGGTTAAATGGCAAAAACAAAGCAGACACATTTAAATAATCCCATGGTACTGTTCCCATTTTTAGAGTTTGCAAAGTCCATGCAAATTGCGTCACAGAACACAATTGATCATGATATAACAAAGACATATCTTCTTGCATGATATCAATAACAGAAGAAACAATATAATCCAATGTGTAAACACGGGAAGATAGTGTGATAATACTATTTTCGACAACAGCTAGAACCTTTTCTAAGTTCACTTGGTCAATTTCCCACAGACGGGACGCTGCTTCAATCTGTGAAAGTTTCCATATTTCATTGTAAGCTGCGTAAATCAATATCCTTGTTCTCGGAACCCTAGGTTCCAAGACAAAATCGCCCAAATGTATGTTATTAGACAACAACGATAAGTATTGTTTAACGGACGATAGTGTAGAGTGTTGCAACCACTGTTGACATAATTTTCCAACCGAATAGGTTGTTACCGAATGTGTATCTGGAAATCTTGGGTCGGAACTGGCTTGCATATAACCTGAAGTAGTGTTATAAAAGCAGAGCTGGCAGGCATTCAATTTTGTCTGCCAAACTAACCAACCTAAGGCATCCATGTCAGATACACTGAACGTGTTATTTTGGAACAAAGCTTGAAAGGCATCAATGGTGTAGTTTGTGTATGAGTGCCAATTTTTATATTCACCTAAAGAGGGAATGGCAGGGGCGTTTAACTTTTTTGCAGTTGCCAAACCAAAGCAAGTTGTCTGGTACACTGTCTCATTTAAAAATAAAATTTGTGCTGGGATGAGGCAGGCACGATGTAAGGCTTCAGCGCCTCGCACCTGCCAGGTCTTGGAACCCCAGATTGATTTCAAATCAATGGTGGCCTTCCAGTGATCATAACCCCTTATGGACAGATCTTGTCTGAAAGAATTTGAATACATTAATTTTGTATGCGTCAACATGACTTTGGGAGTTGAAGGAATATTTAATTTAAAATAATAGGACTCAGGTGTTGACCTATCAAAATATGTAAAGTAGGTACATTTATTTCTAAATGTTTTTGAACTACCTTTTAATGGTGTAGGGCACTGTTCCCACTGTGTATAATTAACGACAGGTCGGAGTGTATTAGTCTTATGGATGAAATAATGCCCATAATGTTGATAACAAAATAAATGGGCATAATTGGCAGAATTTAAATACAAATCTTCAGCATTAAAAGCAGCATAATACTTCAAATCTGAAAACAATGTTTGTATTGCATGCACATCCCAGTCATCTGAACGTATGTCCTGATTTACCACATAACCCATGGAGACACAAAAGACGTATGGTACGTTAATTATTTCCGTCGGGCCATGGACCTGAAAATCCACTTTATCCCAAACGACGCCATCTGAAACTGGGAAAGCAGAAATGTTAACAAGAGTCTGGTCACGCTTCATGATGTGGGAAGATGAGTGGGGGGCCAAAATACCATCAACCAAGTTCACAGCAGAGCATTCTGGTAAGTAGTGACCATTGATGAGTAGGAAAAACACGGTCACAAATCCAATTGACATGAAGAGAAAAATCAGGATGAGGACCAACCAGATGTATGTCCAAGGAGGGACCAAGTAAGTCTGTTTAAACCAGGAGACAAAAATAGTCAATTTGGTAGAGCCAATTGAGGTGGTGAAGGACGAGTCATAAGAAAAACTGCCATGGTGTAAAGGACTTTCAGGCAATCTGTGCAAAGACTCACTCTTGGGATAAGCATACTCCACTTCCTCGTTGCAGGAGGAAGAAGGAAGAACAGGCAAATGGTCAACAATAGGGTCCATCTCGATGACAGTGTCGTGTGCTGAGTTGAAAGATGCGCCAACCCCATGATTCCTCGAAAGTGTGAGGCACAAAACAGCAGGCGTCACACTATTCAGAATCGGCCAGATGTTGTAGCTTGACATTGTCAATTGAGATGTATCTGTTGTCTTTGCGAACAGGAATCAGTGGTTAAATGACTGTAGGAGTACCCTTCAAGCCAAGTACTGGAACCAGGGCACGATAAGAGGGACCAAATTCTTTTTTGTTCTCCAACTTCTCTCGTACTAGATCATCAACTTTCAGAAGCCAGCCGGCCACCGGAATCAGCAGTGCAGCATCAGTAGCAGAGGGCAAATGTTCAGTTGCAAAATTGTCACAAGTCTCTTGTACGTCCTGTAACATAGTACAATGATTATCTACGTCAAAGGTTGCGGCAGCCGCCGCAACGTCTAGACCATCAAGGTTTGACAGATACATTTTGATGCCAAAGAGCATCTCGTACGGGGTCCGCCACCCAGAGGTCTTCAAGGGAGAACTCTTTCTTGTTCTCCACCTTTTCACGGACCAGGTCTCCGATCTTGGGTAGCCAGCGGACTACCGGAATCTGCAGCGCCGCTTCAGTGGCAGTGGGTAAATGTTCCTTTGCAAGACTGTCTCGAGCCTCTTGTAGTTTCTGTAACACATCAGAATGATTATCTACATCAAAGGAAGCGGCTGTAGCCGCCATGTCTAGACCATCAAGATCCGGAACAAACATCTTCATGCCAAAGAGCATTTCGTATGGGGTCCGCCCACCCAGAGATCTACTAGGGAGATTATTTAGTGCACGTTGAACTCCATACAAATGAGCTAGCCAGTTCCTGCCAGTACCTAAGATTCTAGCTGTCAAAGATTGCTTTAAGTCACGGTTCATCCGCTCCACAAACTATTTGCCGTCAGGCCTGTATGGAGACGAAAACTGCACCAGAACCCTCCAAGACTTCATCGCATCCTTGTACGCCTTAGAAGCGAACGCTGGACCTTGGTCTGAATGGAAGGTGCCACTGGCAAAGACCCCTACAAAGACACGCAAATCCCTGATGACATTTCGAGAGTCATCACTGCATTATGGCCATACACAAAGGAATCTAGTGCACAAATCAACTGCAACCAAAATATATTCATATGCAGTATCTGAAGAAAATGGACCTGTAGTGAGGAAATGGGGTTAACAGCAGACATTGCTAAGTTAGCATAAGTAGTATAGGCTTGGCTGTCATTCTGCCGCTTTTGCACACAACACTACATGGCTCTGTTCTCGTGAAATACATTGCTGGTGCTTCTTCACATGAGAACTGTCTGTCTTTCACATATTCAGCGGGGCAATACGCTCTCTGTCTGTACAGCCTGTTCAAGGTCGAATAACAATGTATGCTGTTGATTCACTTTGGTCAGTCCCACGCACATAGACATAACATGAAGCACAGCAGCCCAACTGAAACTCGGTTGCATTTAATATGGCATAACATGCATGAGAAAGCACTTGGAGAAAACCTTTCCAACATAGAAGTGCTGTGCTAATCCTGAGATGTAATTCACTGCATCTGATCTCGTAGGTATGGGGTCTCGCTGACAAAGCCCAGAGGTCTTCTATAATTATTCTAAACTAGCACATGAGCACGGGGAGGGTGGTAAAGGGAGCTATAGTCCTGTTTCCACTGTCATTATAATATGATTTCCTCTTTTGTGCTTTATGGAATTGTAACAATGCCTAATTATATTGTTTTTATGCATTATGCTGCTCGTATTGGCTAGAGTACTGCACCTTAAAGCATGTTAGTTAAAAATAAACATTTTAAACTATACAGTGTCTCTGATTACTCACGTTGTGGACAAGTATGAGTATGAACGAAAGAGTGTTCTTGTTTCCCACTATTCCTGAGAGTTTACTAGGTCGCATGTTCTAGGTTGTCTAATCATTGGTAGCTTCGCTGTAGTATGGAGAACTAATGAGACACTAATGCTAGTCGGATTGGGGTTCTAGGCACTGAGGTGGCTTTTTTGGTACAAAACAATACACCGAGGTCCTGGTTTCCTGCGCATAGTTCTGTGCATGAGCAGAATCCCTGCAACATGGCACCCTTAACGTTTGGTCTGGTACTTATTTACGAGACGCTTTAGTAGTGCTTCTACTTGTCCACAATACCCTCACTCGGCGCAACCAGCTGGCCCGGCCGGGATGTCTATTAGTTCCGTCATGGTTAATTTGGTTATGGGCAAGCGATCACACAATAAGGATGATTTACTTTGCTGGCTTGCTGAGAAATTTGACCAGCTGGAAGCGGTATTTCCTAATACCTCTCCTGTGGAGAAACACAGGATCTTGACAATAAGTTTGCAGAAAGACTTTACACCAGAGGTAACCGATTGTGAGACCTGGGGTAAAGTGTTCACAGCTGTGTATGGGAAGTGTTTTGGCACACCTTCTATGACTGTATTACCCTCCGTGATTAAGCGTGTTCAGGATGAGCACGGCCCGGAGGTGGCAGTTGAGTTGGGGATGAGGCTTGTCGGAGTGTTTGACGTAGTTGCTGATCTCATACTTGCGAACGTCAAGGGGGATGCGGTTAATTTTAAAGTGTCTAATGCTTTGCGTCTTGTCCCGGAAGAAGAGAAACCCCGAGTGTTACCAAAAATGATTGCTGATGCCTATAAGACAATTGGATGCAATAGTTTGGGTTTTAAACCTTTTGCTAAAATACCGGCACAACGGCAAACTCAGACGGGGAAGTCTAATAAAGACAACAGTCCAATTTTTCCTAAAAAGAATTGGAAAAACTAAAAACCAGGGGAAGCAACAACAGAAACAGGGGTCACGTGCAGCGTCACCGGCACCTGAACCCTCTGAGCGTACTTATGATTTGCGCGACCGCGTAAGAATTAGGTCTCCTGACAGGTTTCAGGTCCCTGGCCAGCGTTCGCCTCGTTCTTCACAGGAAACATCGGGCTCACAAGCCGGTGGAGGTGATCGCCAGGATCGCGGCAGAGGTCGAGGTGCCCCCCAAGGACGCGAGCAACCTCGTCAAACTGACAGTAAAGGAAAGCAGGACGATTTTCCTCATCAACGCCCTCCAGTTCAGAAAAATAAAGTTGCTGCTTTAACAGGGAGATATGCCACGGACGGTGAGAACCCGCCTTTGGAATCTAACTTGGGCAGTAACGCTGCTAGACAGCGCAGCGGAGGTTACCATAGTGCGGCAAGCACTGCGTCCATTTCTGGAGGCGACAGCAACTGACACTTTCATCACAGTAAAAACTGTTGACACCCGAGTGAGTCTCCCTGATAGATTATATGAAATTGTACTTTTAATTGAAGGCGATATACAACGTATTGTTAAAGGGATTTTTCGGGAAAATCTGACTTCTTCGTATGACATCTTATTAGCTGAGGCAGACTGGCCCTGCCTTTTGTTTTAGCCGCTCCAAGGGGGGAGGAGGTAATCCTCCCTAGTTTTTCACACAACGTAGCCAAGGAACAAGCAATGGCTTTTGCGAAAGAGTGGGCTTTGGTGCTTGCACCGGCCCTGTACCATACTCAGGTGGGCTGGGATAAAACCTCTCCGCCTCATGAGATATAATTGCGGTCAATGCCACAGCCACAATCCCAATATCCCCTCCGGTGGGAAGCAAAAGCTCCTGTTTCTGAAATTCTTGAACAATTAGAGTATCAAGGAGTGATTGAGACATGTGTGTCACCGATGAATAACCCTCTTTTTACAGTAACCAAACCAGATGGGTTGTACCACTTAGTTTTAGATTACCGACATTTGAACTCTCATTGTCGTAACTGTGCGGTTCAGAATACCCATAACTCAGGACTTGTAGACAGTCTTGTGCGTAAGAAATATAAAACTACACTTGACATTTCCAATGGCTTTTTTAGCCACAATCTGTCCTCTGTAAGTAGTCAATGGACAACCTTCACCCTGGACAGTAAACAAAAATAATTTACAAGATTGGCCATGGGCTACAAAAAACAGCCCAGGCGTTTTTGTCGCACGTGTTGTCTCTCTGACAAGATAGACCCTGATGCGTACTCGTACGCTGATGATATTTATCTCACGGACGATGAATTATGACCGCATCTTTGTCACGTGGACCGCATCATAGTTTTGTTCGCGGACTACGGTTACAAATTTAACTTTGCAAAATCACACATTGCAGAGTACACAGTGTTGTTCCTGGGCTACGAGCTCAATAATGAAGGTAGAGGCCTGGCGCCTCACTTCTTGGAGAAATGCGCACGTTTGCGCTCTCCTACAACTCTGAAAGAATTGCAATCCTTGGTGGGATTTTTAAACTTCAGACGAACTTACATTCCGGATTATGCCCAGCGTATCAAGCCGCTGTATGCCTTGATACAACCTACCTTTACAAAAGCCTGCTGCTTCCTGGAACATTCAGCTATTCTGCAATCCTTGCAGTCTGATCTTGAATCTAAATACTTGTTAACATATGATAACCACACAAACCTGGTGATAAGAATTGTGCCAGGGTCAGTGGGTTTCACCAACTTGACATTTAATGAAGGTGACACAAGAATTGCTTACAAGTCACATTTGTACACTTCTGCTGAACTGTATTTTTCGACTGTTGAAAAAGTATTGACCGCAGTCTAGATGGCGATCCTAAAGGAACGTAAACTGGCGCAAGGAAAATGCATGATGGTTGTAACACCATATCCTGCTCTTGAAGCTGTAACGAGAGCCAGTGTACCAAACTCAAAAGCTTTACATCCACGTTGGCTACAATGGGCTACTTCGTTGACATCATCTGATGTCACCTATATCTTTGACTCCTCATTGCAAACTCAGGAGTTCTTACAGTATGTATTTGTTCATCCTGCTCATCTGTCAATGCGCCCGCTCGAGGACTACCATTGTATCATTTATACCAACGGTTCAGCGCAACCGGCGACCAGATTAAAACATTCTTACTCAGCAGCTTGCACTATACTGGCAGGTACCATGGTGAACAGTGAGTTCAAGTCCAGTGTCGTGCACACCCAGGCACTAGGGGACCTTACCGCCCAGTTAGCGGAGCTGTGAGCTCTGGCGCTAGCACTGGAGTTTGGTGATCCTAATGTGACTCCCTTGATTGTAAGTGGCTCTCACTACTGTGTGCAGTCTTTTAATGACAACTTATTCTTTTGGTCTCAGAATGACTATCGTGAATCTAAAGGCAGCGCAATTAAGCATAAAATGATTTGGGTTCGAGTCGCAGAGCTTAAAGAACGTCTGCCTCTCACACAAGTGACTCATACTCTTGACTACCAGCGCGTAGGAGTACACGCGGTCGGTAACAGTTTGGCTGATGAAGCAGCTAAAATGGCAGTAGCCACTTATTCAGTAGCAGCAGTTACAAGATACATGACTAAGACTGATGATGACGGGGGAGGAGCTTAGCGCGTGATCAAGATGGCCGCGTGAGCCTAGAGCTCCCGAGACCCTCGCTCCCTCCGGCATCTATCCTGTCTATTATCCTGTACTTGAGGCCCGGACTATTGGAGAGGATCTGCTGCTGAGGCGGGAACCGTTGTCCGGGTCGAAATCGCCCACCGGAGACCGAAGTTATACTGCCTGGAAGTTTGGGGCCTAATCCCCGCACGGTGCCCGGGACTTGCGCTGGCACAGTGCCCGTGCCCTAATTGAACAACAGCGGCCTGGTCGGGGAGGAGTCGTCGGAGGTGGAGGGGATTTCACTTTCACTTTCGATTTCGCCTTCCAGTCTCCAGGGCGCCCGTGACGGGGCGTGCGCGGCGCCAGCCACTGGTTGCATGCCCATTTACCCTGTACGGGCCAGGAGATTGTCTACACGGCAGATTGAGATGTCGACCAGGTCGGACGCCGAAAAGCAGAAGCCCAAGAACACCAGGCGGGGCACCTCCACCCAGACTAATACCATGGACCGCTATGCCCATCAGAGGGGGTACCCGGGCGAATCGGGCCCGACGTCGGAAGCCTCGAAGGACGCGGCGTCCCCCTCCACAGAATTAACCCTGCAGGACATCATGGGGGCCATCGAAGGGATGAAGTCCTCGATTGGGCAGCAATTTGAGACCCTGGCACAAAAAGTAGATGCCATATCGATAGATGTCAACCTGGTTCGGGCCGACCTCGGCAAAACTAATGAGCGGGTTCAGTCCTTGGACCTCAAGACTGCCGGCCTCCTGGGCGATGTCTCCGGCCTCCAGCAGGAAGTCCGTACTCTCCGGGCAGCACATGATCACTTCGCCCGCCGGTTGGAGGACTTCGAAGGCCGTGCTAGGCGCAACAACGTCCGCATCATTGCGGTCCCGGAAAATTCGGAGGAGCAGTCGGTGGACCTGTTCGTGGAGGACCTGGTGGTGAACCATCTGGCACCCAAAGGCCTTAGCAAGTTCTTTACCGTCGAACGGGCCCATAGAGTTCCTGGCGGGAGGCCCAAGGTGGGGGCCCCACCAAGGCCGATTGTCGCCCGGATCTTTAATTTCAGGGATCGAGATGCCATACTACAAGCATCGCGGATGGCCGGCCCGCTGCCATTCCAGAACACTACTGTAAGCTTTTATCCGGACTTCACTCAGATGGTGCAAAAGCAGCGGCAAGGCTTCATGGCGGTCAAGAGAAGACTGCGTGAGATGGGACTAAAATATGCCATGCTCTTTCCTGCAAGGTTGCGGGTGGTGTTCGAAGAGCGAACTTTCTTTTTTGAGGCACCCGACATGGTCGGAGACTGGTTGGACACTCTGCCCCAAGGGCGGCCTGGCGTGGAACGCTCTGGTGGCGCAGATGGTGCCGGTGACGAACATTGAACCGGGACTTAAGTACCACGACTCCGATCCCTCCGGGAGGTTGATAGTCCGGGGGGTGGCGGGGGCAGTAGGGGAGCTTTTCCTCCTCTGGGGTTCTTTCCGTAGACTAGTTTTATAAGGGGCGACAGGCACACTGCAAGTTGGGGGGCACTTTAGAGCTTACGCAGGGGTGCAGGGTGGGGGGTGGGTGGGGTTTGTTGTTGGGGTTGTTGTTGTTTTTGGTTCTGCAAGGCGTCATGATGCAAGCTCCTGTGGTTCGGGTCGGGTTCCACGTGGGTGGTGGTGGTCTCCTTACATGCTGGGATGGGGGGTAGGGGCCTCAAAATACTCAGTTGGAATGTGAATGGCCTGGGGGATCGTATTAAGCGTGGGATTGTACTGCAATTTCTGAAGAGATGTGCCCCTGATATTGTCCTCTTGCAAGAGACGCACTTGATTGGCAACACGTGCCATGCACTCAATCGTAAAGGCTATAAGTTTGTTGCGCATTCCGGGTTCACCTCGGGTTCCAGAGGGGCGGGAATACTAGTCAGGTCCTCTCTCCCATTTGAGGTTGACTCTACTACTGTAGACGATAGGGGGCGCTTCGCGGCAGTAGCGGGACGGTGGGAGGGCAGGACGCTGGTCCTGGTGTCGGTTTATGTCCCCCCTGCATTGCAGCCCACTACCCTAGCGGACTTAGAGAGGACATTACTGGATCTCCCAGAGGGCGTGTTGGTGGTGGGTGGTGACTTTAATGCGGTCGGCTCAGGCCTGCTTGACAGGCACCCGCAGAGGATTTCGGGGGGGGCTCAGAAGTGGCTTCCTGATTTCATAGATACCCTAGGGCTGGTTGATTGTTGGAGAATGTTGCATCCCACACAACGGCAGTACACTTTCCACTCAGGTGCGCATGGCAGTCTCTCCAGAATTGATTATGTCCTTACTCTGGCTGCACACGCTTCCAGTGTCTCTGAGGCCAGGCACATGGCACGAGGTATTTCTGACCATTCTCCGGTGTGGATCTGTATGGATGTTGCCAGAGGAGTGGGTGGTAGGGTGGCCCCAATTAACCCGTGGCATCTTAGAGACCCTGTGACTCGTAGTGAGGTACTTAAGGCGATCGACCGTTATTTTCAAGAAAACCTCGGTTCGGTCACGTCGGCGGTGTCCTTGTGGGAAGCATTCAAAACCGTGATTCGGGGTGAGGCCCTCTCCTTGATTACAGCGGCCAAGCGTCGGAGGGACGCGGAGGTCGCCCAGCTTGAGGCGGAGATCGCAGACCTAGGGCTGGCCCTGGAGGGTGAGGTCACGGAGGAGGCGCTGCACGAATTGAGCCTTAAGCAATCGGAGTACAGGGCCCTCGTGACTGACGCAGCCAAGGCTCTGAGTAGGGAACAGCGGGGCCGTCTGTACGACGTCGGGGACAAGGCCGGGAAATTGATCGCGTGGCTGGACAAGAAGGAGAGGGTCAATCGAGTGGTGCCGGACCTAGTGACGGAGGCTGGCGTCCTGGTCACGGAGCCGGAGGACATAGTCCAGTGCTTTGCGGATTACTTCCGCACGGTCTATACATCCGTGTCGGACAGGCCTGTGGAGGACTCATGTGCACTCCTGCGCGATCTCGCCCTGCCTTGCCTCTCCGACGTGGACAGGGACGACCTTGATGGCGACATCACGGTCGATGAGATTGCGGGGGCGATCCGTTCTTTGCGTCCGGGCAAGGCCTCGGGTCCGAATGGTCTGCCCATTGAGCTCTACAAACTCCAGCCGGACAAGATCGCTCCGCATCTACGAGCCATGTTTGTGGAGGCGCGGGCGACGGGTTCCCTCCCGCTCGACCAGCGCCTGGCAATGATCGTGGTCATCCATAAAGATGGCAAGCCTAGAGACAGGTGCAGTTCATACCGGCCGATCTCGCTCCTTAACGCTGAGCCGAAGATCCTTGCTAAAATCCTCGCAAACCGGCTAGTCAGGGTGATCGGTGACCTGATCCACCCCGACCAATCTGGATTCATCCCACATCGGAATACTGCGTTGAATCTTAGGCGCATTCATGGTGTGATCGCAAGGGTCGGGACGATGCGGGAACCGGCCGTGGTGGCGGCGCTCGACGCAACGATGGCGTTCGACACGGTTGAGTGGGCATATTTGTGGGCCGCGCTCGCGAAGTTCGGCTTCGGGCCCGGATTTGTGGGCTGGGTGAGGCTCTTATACGAAGGACCTCTCGCCAAAGTCGCGGTTAACGGGAGGGCCTCCAATCCCTTCGACTTGGGAAGGGGTACCAGGCAGGGTTGTCCCCTCTCGCCGCTGTTGTTCGCTCTCGCCCTTGAGCCGCTAGCGGCATGGATACGGTGGCACCCAGACGTGAGGGGGATTCGCTGGTCCCCCGATCACGAGGACCGCATTTCCCTCTATGCCGACGACATTCTGCTCTATCTTACCTCACCCCGGAAGTCCCTTATAGTTGTCTGCGACATCTTGACTTCCTTCGGGAGGAACTCGGGGCTCACCATCAACTGGGGTAAGTCATATCTGTACGCCCTGTGTGGAGACGCTCCGGTTCCCCCGCGGAATTGCCCGATCCAGATCGCCCGGGAGGGCTTTCAGTATCTTGGGATCTATATTTCAGCCGACCCCACGGTACGGTATGAGCGAAACCTGCTCCCTCCGTTGGCGCGCCTGCGGCGGGACGTGGCAGGCTGGAGGCGGCTGCCGCTTTCCCTCCTCGGTCGTGCGGCGCTCTTTAAAATGATGTCGCTTCCCCGCTTTCTCTATGCCCTGCAGAACACCCAGGAGCTGGTCCCGGCCAGTTACTTTCGGGAGGTTGAGAGTCTACAGCGTTCGCTGCTGTGGGACGGCCGCCCGCGTATAGCGATAGCAAAACTAACTCTCCCTTGGTATGACGGGGGTATCGCGCTTCCCGACATCCGGAGATACTATTGGGCCTCCCAACTGAGCGCAGTCAACCACGGAGTCTACGGTCCTGCGCTTAGCCCCGGCTTCGCTATGGACCGGTGGTTGTTGCGGGGTGGTGGCTACTATAGAGCACTTTATTCAAGGGCCCCGGCTGGATCCCTCACGGGGCCGACCGGGGTGGCGGTGCACGTGTGGAAGGCAGTCACGAACTCCCTGGGGTGGAAGGATAGACTCACACTGGCCACTCCGCTGTTTGACTCGGACATGCTGGGGAAACTCTGGAACTCTAAGGGTTTCGACAAATGGGACCTGATTGGTATCTCCAGGGTGGGGGACATGCTGGCCAAGGGGCGGATTAAGTCGTTTACAGAGCTGCAGACGGAATATGCGCTAGAGGGCACGGAATACTTCCGGTACGCGCAGGTACGTCATGCGCTGCGGTCGGTCCTCGTTGAGGGGGAGAAGGTGCCCGAATCCTCTCCGTTGGAGGACCGGATCTTGGACGGCCATGTGCCGGAGAGCACAATCTCTCTCATTTACAAGAAGCTGGTGAACGTCCGTACCGATCTCCTCCTGGGGGTGCGGGACCAGTGGACTAGAGACGGTCTTGAGCTGGACGATGAGGACTGGCAGTGCGCTGTCTCCTCCCCGAAAGAGGTTGCCATCCCCGCCAGGCTGCGGCTGGTCCAGCTTAAGATACTCCACAGAGTCTATGTCACTGGCCCCCGGTTGGTCCACATGGGTTTCTCCGAGGACGGGCTGTGTAAGAGGGGCTGCGGGATGGTGGGCACCTTTCTGCACATTATATGGGAGTGTGGTGTGATTGCGGAATTGTGGAAGCAGATTCATGTTGTGATGCAGGAGGTCACGGGTATTGTGTTGCACTCAGAGGCGCGGCGCTGTCTCTTGAACGTGTGGGGCCCTACAGACTACGATGCTGCGCAGACTCAATGGGTGACCCTTGGTAATATGGTGGCCAAGCGGGATATTGCACGATTGTGGGGATCCCCTAGCCCGCCCACCCTGGATGCATGGAAGAACAACATGGACTGGTGCATGTTTCGGGAGAAAACAGTGTATTGTGCACGGGGGAGGCCCAAGAAATGGCACAAGGTGTGGGGGGGGTGGAACCAGTATAGGGGGTACATCTGCCTGCCTCCTGCCACTGACCCACCAGAGGAGCACCTTTCCCCCTAGCCCCACTTCCGACTTGAGTTTTGCGGATGAAATCTGATAGAAAGTTAGTGCCTCTGCCTCTCCCTCCCCTCCACACTTGAGGGCTGATCTGATGGTGGATATGGGGCCGCCTCATCGGTGGGATCTGACGCGAACACATGATGTATATTGCCTTGCTCGTTATGTTTTTCTTTAAAAATTGAAACCTTTTTTCTCTCCTGCATGACAGCTATAGAAGACTACATATGTTGATTGACAAGCTGCCGAACCTCCGGGTTGTCGGCTGAATAGCTGTGTATCTGAAATATCCGAATAAAGGTTTTTAAAAATTAAAAAAAAAAAAAAGACTGATGATGACATCTTGGCAGCTATAGCTGCTACAGAGAAGTACCTACAGGGTTTCCCTTCAAAATACTCTTATCATTTAAGTCCCGAAAAAGTTCCCTATGTGAGAATTAATGACGTTGCTGACAGGTTGATTCCCAACCAGGACCGCAGACAATCTTTGATAACAGCTGCGCACGAAGGCATGGCCTCGGCTCATACAAGCGTTTCGGCGACTGTCTCTATCTTACAGCAACGTTACTGATGGCGTGGGTTATATAAACAAACCCGTATTTATGTGCTTTCTTGTGACATTTGTCAGCAGATTAAACCTTCAACGGCAGCACTCCTGCCACAAATACAGCTGTACATTTCTAATAAATCATTCAATTGTGTTTATTTAGATCACTGCAGTCCATTTTCTTCTGATACTGCGTATAAGTTTATCTTGGTTGCAGTTGATTCGTGCTC
The DNA here is from genome assembly GCF_964204655.1 of Triturus cristatus. Lineage (NCBI taxonomy): Eukaryota > Metazoa > Chordata > Amphibia > Caudata > Salamandridae > Triturus > Triturus cristatus. The sequence continues at coordinate 770,023,503 of NC_140595.1, read as the reverse complement.
ATGTTTTCTATGGGTTTGGCCACAACGCAGTGCTGACGCACAAACTGTCATCAGGGATTTGCATGTCTTTGTGGGAATTTTTGCATGTGGCACCTTTCATTCTGACCAGGGTCCCGTGTTCGCCTCTAAGGCGTACAAGGATAAAATGAGGTATTTGGGGGTGGAAGTCAAATTTTCGTCTCCATACAGGCCTAAGGGCAACTCAGTTGTGGAGCGAATGAACCATGACTTAAAGCAATCCTTGATAGCTAGAGTTATAGATACTGGCAGAAACTGGTTCGCCCATTTGTATAGCGTACAACGTGCACTAAATAATCTCCCTAGAAGATCTCTGGGTGGGCGGACCCCATACCAAATGCTCTTTGGCATGAAGATGTATGTTCCGGACCTTGATGGTCTAGACATGGCGGCTACAGCCGCGTCCTTTGACGTTGATAATCATTCTGATGTGTTACAGAAACTGCAAGAGGCTCAAGACAGTCTTGCAAAGGAACATTTACCCTCCGCCACTGAAGCAGCGCTGCAGATTCCTGTAGTCGGCTGGCTACCCAAGATCGGAGACCTGGTTCGTGAGAAGGTGGAGAACAAGAAAGAGTTTGGCCCCTCTTATCGTGCACCTGTCCCAGTGCTTGGCGTGAAGGGTACTCGTACAGTCATTTTCCCACCACTTCCTGGTCGCAACGATAACATATACATCTCAGTGGACAATGTCAAACTAGAACGCCTGGCCGATTCTACATAGTATGACACCTGCTGCTTCGTGTCCAACAATATCCATGGATACAGTCTTGGCCAGTTGCAACAACATAAGGCCTGACACTGCCAAAGAGAGACCACTGTTAGTGATACTGTGCTAAACCCTCCGACTTTCAGTCTTCATGAAGAAACTGAATATACATATCCCGTTACAGAGTCATTGCCTGGTTTGCAAGACAGCAGACTGAACCAGTCACGTTTTTCCTTTGACTCTAACTCCACATCATCGAGTCCCCCCTCCAAATTTTCTATTTTTGTCACCTGGTTTACAAGAAATTATTTGATTCCTCCTTGGACATACATTTGGTTGGTGCTCATCGCCATTTTTTTGTTCATGTCGATTGGATTTGTGACATTTTTCTTCCATTTAATAAATGGTCACTACCTCACTGAACGCTCTGCAGTTAAAATAATTGATGGAATTTTGGCACTGCACTCCTCATCACACATCATGAAAAGGGACCAGACTTTTGTCAACATTGCTGCCTGGCCAGTTGCGGATGGAATAGTTTGGGATGCAGTTAACTTCCAAATTCATGACCCCACAGAAGTGGTTAATGTTCCCAATGTACTTAGTGTTTCTATGGGGGATGTAGTGAAACAAAACATACGCTTTGATGATTGGGACGTATAAGCCGTTGAATCTTTATTTTCTGATTTAAAGTATTATGCTGCATTTGATGCTGAGGATTTGTATTTGAATACTGCAAATTATGCTGATTTATTTTCTTACCAGCATTTTTGGCCATCTCTACCTGCATAAAGCTAATACATTTAGAAATGTTTTTAATTACACAATGGGAACATTGCCCAACTCCCATTGAAGGCAGTTCGAAAACTCTTTTGAATTTATTTTTATATTTCACAGATTTTAATAAATCCACTCCGGATTCATTTTATTTTAATTTGAATACTACATCCAACTCTAAAGTCATGCTCACCCACACTAAATTAGTGTATTCCAAAATCTTTATTGATCATCTGGCAGTGGGTGGCTATGAGCTGTGGAAGGGTACTGTAGATCTTAAGTCTGTTTGAGGTTCTAAATTCTGGCAGGTGCACGGCTCTGAAGCTTTGCATCGTGCATGCCTTATCCCAAAACAAATCCTATTTTTGAATAGTTCGATTTATCAAACAACCTGTTTAGGTTTAGCGACTGCAAAACAAATGAATGCACCTAAAATACCTACACTGGCTCCTTATGAAAACTGGGATAATCATACTGATTTGGCAAGCGACAATTTGCAGTTGTTGCTTACAAATGACACTTCCAATATTTCTAGCCTTGACCCCCAGGGTTGGTTGGTTTGGCAAATAAGTTTGGATTCTTGCCAACGCCGTTTTTTGGACAAAGCCCCAGGATACATTCAGGATAGACCTGATCCACGTTTTTCTGACTCTCATTCGGTTACTACCTATTCAGTAGGAAAATTATGTCAAAATTGGTTGCAACATTCGACCCTTACGTCAGTTAAACGTCATTTGTCGTTTTTGTCAGGTGATGTTGATTTGACAGATTTTATAAAAGGGCCGTCTGGTCGAAGATCAAAAAGATTTATTTATGCCACTTACAACTAAATCTGGAAGCTGTCCCAAATTGAATCTGCTTTGCGTCTAAGGGCAATAGACCAAGCTAATTTAGAAAAGGTTCTTGCTGTTGTAGTATTAACACTCTTTCTTCCCGTATTTACACATTAGACAATATTGTTTCATCAGTTGTGGATATTGTTAATGATGAAGTATCTGTTTTGTATCATGGTCAAAATCAATTGCATTCAATTATGCAGTTTGCCTGGACATTGCAAACTTTGAAGATGGGGAAAGTTCCATGGGATTACATGAACACGTCATTGTTATTTACGCAATTTAACTTGACAGATAGACAACAGTTTATGTCCATGAAAGATTCCACATACACTCTGTTACATAATGAACAAGCATTTACAATGCAATGGTCTCGGCATTGTTAAAGTTAGAGCTATTGGCATTGCTCATGACATTATTTTTGTTTAGGTTTTTAAAACATTTAAAGAAACGGCATTGTTATTTACAATGTCAATAGCATAATCACTCTCAAAAGCGAGATTTATTATGCGAGCATTATTTGGGAAGTTTGGCAAATCCATAATTATGAGGAAAACGCTGCAGCATCGCAAAATGCCAGTGGCCCAGACTAATATGCATGATTAGTATTTGGATTCCATGCCCATTCCTTCTTTGTCCTCTCTGCTGAAACTGCTGTCTGAAGTGTCAAATTTTATTAATACTAAACAAAAATCGCACTACCGTGCCAGGGCCAGACTTGGCGTTGATAATGATTGTTTGAAAAGGGAACTTTGAAAGGATACGAACTTGACCAATTCTGGTTTCAAAATATAAGAGAACACTGTAGAGGCATGCGTCTACCGACTGTTATATATAATTTGGGATATATTTCTTAATCTGTCGAGTTCAGCCACTGCATGATTATATTGTTGTCTCTTTTTGAAACTCAGGAGCAGTAACATTGTCGTGGTGTCACTAGGGCTTCAAGTGGATGCTTTTTCAATATTATATACAAGCCACAGTTACTGCTAATTTATCTTATGCAACTAACAACGATTGACAAAGCCAATAGTCCTAACTTGTTGTAGGTATCATGTTACTTGTTGTATCATTATGCCTGGATGCAATGACAAAAAAGACAGCAAAATACAAGTCGTATAGACCCCGCGCAACACCGCCCCCCACCCCCACCCATTTTTTTTTATCCCACTTAAAGCCCTGGGTAGGATACTCAACAACAGGGCCGAACTGGAACCCCAAAGTAGGCCTGGCAATGATGTCGGACCAGCTGGAGGGTCATGGGGGAGGTTAACTGTGAAGCACTTTTGCTACAGGAAACGCCCGATGCCCGGGCAAGCCAGCCCGGCCCTGCTCAACAACCCCGTTCTCTCTCGCATTTACCTGTGATCAGGCGCGCAACACCCATTGAACTCAAAGGGCTTCAGCCCCCCCCGTCGTGTGTGGCAGCCCGGGATGAGACCGCTTCCCGGGCAGACACAAAGCCGCGCCTGAGCACTTCACAGGTCTTTAAAAAGACCATTTGCATGTTAATGAGGCCTCGCTGTTGGTTCACCCCTTCTAAGAACCCCCGCAACTCCACTCTGCCTAGATTCAGCCCCCCCCACCCCCGAAATCAGCGCCACTCTGCCTACTGTTTAAAGATTCAGCCCCCCCCCGAAATTTTTGCTTAGCCCCCCCACCGAACATTAACTAGCAAGTGATTTCGCTGGTCGCTTTTTCACAAGCTCTGATCTTTGGCAGTGATGTTTCCCCTTGATAGAGAAGTTTCAGTTTCTGTATTTGGATTCCATGCCCATTCCTTCTTTGTCCTCTCTGCTGAAACTGCTGTCTGAAGTGTCAAATTTTATTAATACTAAACAAAAATCGCACTACCGTGCCAGGGCCAGACTTGGCGTTGATAATGATTGTTTGAAAAGGGAACTTTGAAAGGATACGAACTTGACCAATTCTGGTTTCAAAATATAAGAGAACACTGTAGAGGCATGCGTCTACCGACTGTTATATATCATTTGGGATATATTTCTTAATCTGTCGAGTTCAGCCACTGCATGATTATATTGTTTTCTCTTTTTGAAACTCAGGAGCAGTAACATTGTTGTGGTGTCACTAGGGCTTCAAGTGGATGCTTTTTCAATATTATATACAAGCCACAGTTACTGCTAATTTATCTTATGCAACTAACAACGATTGACAAAGCCAATAGTCCTAACTTGTTGTAGGTATCATGTTACTTGCTGTATCATTATGCCTGGATGCAATGACAAAAGAGACAGCAAAATACAAGTCGTATAGACCCTGCGCAACACCGCCCCCCACCCCCACCCATTTTTTTTTATCCCACTTAAAGCCCTGGGTAGGATACTCAACAACAGGGCCGAACTGGAACCCCAAAGTAGGCCTGGCAATTATGTCGGACCAGCTGGAGGGTCATGGGGGAGGTTAACTGTGAAGCACTTTTGCTACAGGAAACGCCCGATGCCCGGGCAAGCCAGCCCGGCCCTGCTCAACAACCCCGTTCTCTCTCGCATTTACCTGTGATCAGGCGCGCAACACCCATTGAACTCAAAGGGCTTCAGCCCCCCCGGTCGTGTGTGGCAGCCCGGGATGAGACCGCTTCCCGGGCAGACACAAAGCCGCGCCTGAGCACTTCACAGGTCTTTAAAAAGACCATTTGCATGTTAATGAGGCCTCGCTGTTGGTTCACCCCTTCTAAGAACCCCCGCAGCTCCACTCTGCCAAGATTCAGCCCCCCCCACCCCCGAAATCAGCGCCACTCTGCCTACTGTTTAAAGATTCAGCCCCCCCCCCCAAAATTTTTGCTTAGCCCCCCCACCGAACATTAACTAGCAAGTGATTTCGCTGGTCGCTTTTTCACAAGCTCTGAACTTTGGCAGTGATGTTTCCCCTTGATAGAGAAGTTTCAGTTTCTGTATTTGGATTCCATGCCCATTCCTTCTTTGTCCTCTCTGCTGAAACTGCTGTCTGAAGTGTCAAATTTTATTAATACTAAACAAAAATCGCACTACCGTGCCAGGGCCAGACTTGGCGTTGATAATGATTGTTTGAAAAGGGAACTTTGAAAGGATACGAACTTGACCAATTCTGGTTTCAAAATATAAGAGAACACTGTAGAGGCATGCGTCTACCGACTGTTATATATAATTTGGGATTTATTTCTTAATCTGTCGAGTTCAGCCACTGCATGATTATATTGTTGTCTCTTTTTGAAACTCAGGAGCAGTAACATTGTTGTGGTGTCACTAGGGCTTCAAGTGGATGCTTTTTCAATATTATATACAAGCCACAGTTACTGCTAATTTATCTTATGCAACTAACAACGATTGACAAAGCCAATAGTCCTAACTTGTTGTAGGTATCATGTTACTTGCTGTATCATTATGCCTGGATGCAATGACAAAAGAGACAGCAAAATACAAGTCGTATAGACCCCGCGCAACACCGCCCCCCACCCCCACCCATTTTTTTTTATCCCACTTAAAGCCCTGGGTAGGATACTCAACAACAGGGCCGAACTGGAACCCCAAAGTAGGCCTGGAAATTATGTCGGACCAGCTGGAGGGTCATGGGGGAGGTTAACTGTGAAGCACTTTTGCTACAGGAAACGCCCGATGCCCGGGCAAGCCAGCCCGGCCCTGCTCAACAACCCAGTTCTCTCCCGCATTTACCTGTGATCAGGCGCGCATCACCCATTGAACTCAAAGGGCTTCAGCCCCCCCCCCCCCGTCGTGTGTGGCAGCCCGGGATGAGACCGCTTCCCGGGCAGACACAAAGCCGCGCCCGAGCACGTCACAGGTCTTTAAAAAGACCATTTGCTTGTTAATGAGGCCTCGCTGTTGGTTCACCCCTTCTAAGAACCCCCGCAGCTCCACTCTGCCTAGATTCAGCCCCCCCACCCCCGAAATCAGCGCCACTCTGCCTACTGTTTAAAGATTCAGCCCCCCCCCCGAAATTTTTGCTTAGCCCCCCCACCGAACATTAACTAGCAAGTGATTTCGCTGGTCGCTTTTTCACAAGCTCTGAACTTTGGCAGTGATGTTTCCCCTTGATAGAGAAGTTTCAGTTTCTGTTTGAGATACACGCTTATTGCACCTCTGCTGCTGACGCATGTATATTTACATCAAAATCCTTTTACCGCCACTCAGTGCCTTGCTGCAACAGAGAATCTTCGGTACCTCAGTACTTGCAGCGTTTTGTAAAAAGCATATTTCCAAGCAGTCATCGAACACCGCTGCCTTTCTCCGAGGCAGAGCAGAAATGCCTCGGAGAAACGCAGCGTCGTTTTCGGATTCGGGGGCGTGTTTTGCTGTTATCTCCTCCAGCCAATGGCTGGAGGAGAGAATGAGACTTCTTGCAAAAAACACGCTCCCCGATCCGAAAAGGACGGGGCCTGATCGGAGTGACGGGACCTCTTCTCCAATGGCTGGCCAGCATTGAAGAGGCCAGCCAATGGAGAACAGGGGAGAAGAGGGGCGGGTTCAAGCCCCTCTTCTCCAAAACATTAAATCTCTCGACTTCCGGTTCTGCCTTCGGCAGACCGGATGGTCCCGAGACCTAAAAATTAGAACCTTTGCCTTTTTCAGTTGCTGAAACTAATTCTGCAGTGTGGCTTATCCATGGGGTAATAACTTTGCCATTTTCCTTGTTTAAATTTAGTTCATGTATGAAACATTATCCCTTCGGCCGCTATGAACCTTTAGGTAGTGCATTTCTACATGAGGTGTGGTCTTTACCATTCACATACAGATGCTTACGGGATGACAAAGAGGTGTATCTCACTGGGGAATCATGCGATTCCTCACCTGATCATTCTCTTGTGTGTAAGAATATAAAATTGCACAGCGCATGTAATTTAACAGCGCCGAACTTGGCGTGTATTTTGAATGGTCATTAAGTACCAGCTATCACACCTACGTTTACCCTGCTAGAAAACGGTAGCTATTTGCTTTTTAATAATGAATATTGCTGCAGCATGCTTGCTGGCATCCCTTACATTGTAACAGTCTCACAGCGTGTGGTTTGCTGTAAAAATGTGCTCTTTCCACCTTCGCATGGGAGGCTTGACATCTCGATTTGGCCTTCCATTCCGACCTTGAAGGCAGAGTTCAACAAATTGAGCAGAATAAGAACATTATTGTCCCAAAAAGAAGTTGCTCACACATCTGCCTGTGAGACATTCGTCCTTCACATGGCTAACACCTGTACAGAGGTACGTGCGCTTCTTAATACCGATCTCCCACTACATTTCGGTGTGTTGATTCACACTATCTTCAATGCTTCTACCACTACAGGCATTGCCCATTTTTTTAAAGCTGTGGGCTCTAGCCTTGTGACCTCTTTCCAAACTATATTTGGTGTGATACCAGCATTTATCCATTCTATTTTTTCCAGCGTCTTCGGTGGCTTGCCACTGTTACTTGCACTAGCCGCTAGAGTCCTGCTGTTAATTTTCTTGCTCCGAAATGGATGCTCTTCCTATGGCACCAAACAGCCGGGACCGGCTGCTGCTGCTTCGTAGTCGTTTGCTTGAATGCTACGGTACTTTACCACTGGCCACTCTGAGCGTGGCTTATGGATTATCCTTTCATTTTGGTTATTTCACTTGCATGCAACCGGTCTTCCACTGCCTGGACTGTTCGTTTGAATGGGCATTGGATCTCTGCCTCTCCAATATGGTGTCTCTTGCCCAGATTATGACTTACTAATGAGTCCTCTAGTGGCGCATGAGCTGGAATGTTCTGGTGTTGGGATTATGGCCTGCACAGCTGCGCTTGGGGTTTTAGCCAAATGGGATGTCTGTGCAGCCGCACATGATTTCCTACAACAAAACTTTCTTGAGGAACACACAAGTTGTCCACTGATGGTGCTAGAAGCTCCCATTGTTGATGAACATGTATGTTCATTCTCTTTGCTGGAATGGATGGCTACTCTCTTTTCTGACAATATCAATGACTTCCTCTTAGAGACTGTTGCAACTTACTGCTCATACACCTTAATGGATTAAGCTGGAAGACTTCCATCATCTGCCGGATACTTTTTGTAATGGTTTTTCTTTTTCACTTTTTTCTCTCAAATTGAGTTTTTTACACGCGAATTAGTGCACCAATATGACTGCTGCTCTTAATTCTTGCTCACTCGTACTTGAACTCTGTGTTCTATTGAGTCCACTGTCCGTTGGTCTGACCAAGGGGAGGGTGTAGTGAGGAAATGGGGTTAACAGCAGACATTGCTAATTTAGCATAAGTAGTATATGCTTGGCTGCCATTCTGCCGCTTTTGCACACGACACTACATGGCTCTGTTCTCGTGAAATACTTTGCTGGTGCTGCTTCACATGAGAACTGTCTACCTTTAACATATTTAGCTGGGCACCGTGCTCTCTGTCTGCACAGCGTGTTCAAGGTCGAATAACAATGTATGCTGTTGATTCACTTTGGTCAGTCCCACGCACATAGACATAACATGAAGCACAGTGGCCCAACTGAAACTCAGGTGCTTTTTAATATGGCATTACATGCATGAGAAGGCACTTGGAGAAAACCTTTCCAACATAGAAGAGCTGTGCTGATCCTGAGATGTAATTCACTGCATCTGATCTCGTAGGTTTGGGGTCTCGCTGACAAAGCCCAGCGGTCTTCTATAATTATTCTAAACTAGCACATGAGCATGGGGAGGGTGGTAAAAGGAGCTATAGTCCTGTTTCCACTGTCATTATAATATGATTTCCTCTTTGAAACTCTGTAACGGAGACCTGTGAACTTGGTAGCTGGGTCCCTGCTGGCGCTTTTACTCACCTGCCCTGCTGTAGCTGCTCCCGGGCTCCTGCGCTCTCTGCATACCGGGTCTCCCTCGAGACTACATTTCCCAGGCGCCCCAGCGCCCGCCTGACGCCATCCACGCGCCCGGAGGCGCACTAAAAGCCCGCTGCTTCCTCGGGGGAGCGGGAAACTTTGAAACTCTGTAACGGAGACCTGTGAACTTGGTAGCTGGGTCCCTGCTGGCGCTTTTACTCACCTGCCCTGCTGTAGCTGCTCCCGGGCTCCTGCGCTCTCTGCATACCGGGTCTCCCTCGAGACTACATTTCCCAGGCGCCCCAGCGCCCGCCTGACGCCATCCACGCGCCCGGAGGTGCACTAAAAGCCCGCTGCTTCCTCCGCGTCGCGGGACGCGCGCGGGCGGCGCCCGGGCAGAGGGCGGGCCGTCTGTGGTCGTCAGAGGTCGGAAGAGGTTGGGTTGGGACTATTCCCTTACATCCGGCCTGATCCCTGATCCCTCATTGACTGCAGTTCTGTGGTGAGTCACACAACCCTTTGTTACGTATCCTGTCACCACCGGCGTGAGCCTTGCAAAGAGGGAACTCAAAACCAAGCACGAGGGCTGCAGGCATGGGGACTTTGGACAATTATTTAAAACAGGTTGAAACAGCCGTAGTTAATGAAATTGCTTTGGTTGAACGGCGACTATCTCTTGAGCCTATTGGCCACCTAAATATCCCGCAACCTACAGTTGATATTCCCTCCTCGAATGTTATACCGGCAGTTTTGTATCCCCGAGTTATCCCCAATGAGTTGATGGTGGAAGACTCTATTCCCATTCCCACTATTATCACTCCTTTAAGTACTGATAGCATCGCCCCCTCACCTGTGGCTATCCATACTAGACAGTCCAGGTCGAAAAATGGCACTAAGTGTAATGGGGGGAGCTCTGTTACTGGTAAAAGGAAAGCCATAAATAACCCTGCGGGGAATCGAAAGCAGGCTAAACAACCAAGGATTACTACTTCTCTTTCTAGGCAGGAGAAATTGAACTCAAGCTCTCTTCACTTAGACAGGGCAGAATCTGGCGAGTATAGATGTACTAGTTCAAATGTAGAGGTGGACCAGAGTAGGGAGACATTTATGTCTAGTATTATCACAACTATGGAAGCACATCTTACCTCACTAATTCAGCCCCTAATAGCTACCTTGAAAAGAATAGAGGACCGTATTTGTATCATGGAATCTCACCTCAGAAGCAAAGAACCCCAAACAGGCCCAAAAATCGTTGCAGGGGATACATTAAGTACACTCACGGCTTCGGTAGATAACTTGTTGAGTTCCATGATCACTTCCTCACAAGAACCAGCACCTTCTGTAGTACCCATCTGCCCAGGATCTACTACTTTTCAACCAGTCTTAGATAACTTGGGCAAGACCTTAGGAACGGCAGGGCAATCGCAGACCAAGGAGGGGGGCTCACATTTTCCTGTTCCTCAGCAAGTAGGGGATTTTTCCTTACACTTGCCAGCTGAGGCATGCCCCTACACTATTATTCTAGCCAATGTCCCTAAATTGGAGCAAAATAAAAAGGAACATTGGTCTTCTCTGAAAAATAAGGCCCTTCATCATCTGTCTAATAAAACGGTTCTGGGCCATCATCTTAATAAGCACTTTATGATGATTAGAAGGGTACCATGGGTAGGCAAGACTGTTAAACATGTGGTAAATATTTCATTACCGGTACTATTTTTTATGCGGTAAAGTCTAGTAAGAATAACTCAGTAAATATAAGAGGCAGAATCCGTGGTATTAGAGGTTCTAAAAGGCTTTATTCCTATACAAAGGAATACAATTCGAATTGCAGGCTTCTATTCCATCACCACGAAAGTTCAGGAAGGAAGGGCATACATTATTGACAGATAATTAGTTTTATAGGAAATGCATTACAGTGAAACAGATGCAAGAGGCGTAACAGTTGATAATACAGATAAAATGTGCATACGTAACTAATAGAGGCGGACATATGGGTGTAACTTAGTAAACGTCATTATACATGATGTCACAAGTGGGTGGATCCATAAAAGAATCCTGCAATGTCAGCAGAAATATTTGGCAGAGATGCGCGCGCAGCCGCATGACGTGTGATTTGACGTGCAACTAGAGGGTGAAGGGGACTTGACATTTAGCTCTACATGTGGAGACAGAAGTCTGGGGGTCATGTCAACCTAATCCCAAATCATATCTAATATCCTATGTTTAAAGAACTGTGTTATCCAAAAGGAAAAGTCTCTGGGATAGAATCTATTCTATACTGACTGTTAGTGCGTGTACAAGCGTCTAAGTGTCTACATGAGATGCGAGGGGGTAGGAATATTCCATGGTAACGGGGCCTATGAATTACTTGCATGAGGACAGCGAGGCCTGGCCCTTTGCACGGTAGCTGGAGGAATGTTTACCTAAACTACTAGACAGGAATGCATCGGATGAGGAGCGGAGTAGATAATCTTGAAGGTGAAATACAGTTTTTGGCAGGCAACAGGCTGGATCAGGCACCGTTAGCCGCGCAGGGAGTAGGACAAAGTTCATGGATACAGATGCAGGCTCAGACTGGAGCTTTCAGAGGCAGAAGGCAGGAAAAGACTTGATGACAGAATTCTGGGCCTACTCGCCTGAATCTGTAAAATGTGGAAAGTGAACCACATAAAGTCGGTGGCCTTTCATACTTAGGAATAGAATATCTGACCCATTCATGGCGGATCTGAAAGAGGACATGTTGACGGTGGACGCACATATATTTGCGTCTTCAAAACTGGAACTGGAGGGAACATACATGTACTTATAGCATGCACATGGAGCCGTTGGGATCTACGATAGGGGACATAACTGATCACAAAATTCATATTTCCTCATTCCCTCCTTGTCCCCTACGGACCCTCAGGAGATATCGATCTTCATTAATCCATCGATCTGTTCATATAGCATCATTTGTTCTTCTTTCTTCTTCCGGGATCTTGAACGAAAACTTGGATGTGGGATACACGATGTGGCACACAGACCACAAATCGCTGGCCCACATTGTAGACATAAGCAGCAACTGAATAGTATGAGAAAACCAATACCTAGGAAGGATAGGATTCTCCATCCCCAGGCTGACAACATGCCCCAGAACCAACCGGACCAAGTCCAGGTGCCTGGACTCTGGTGTATCTGGCTTATAATCTTATGAAGGCGGGTTATGGCTTTATATACCGACGGCGAATTTTCTGGTATGAAAATGCAGCAACTTGATCCGATGACCCTACAAGCTCCGCCCCTATCGGCCAGGATGACGTCAAGGACAAGACGAATTTGAAGCACAACAATCCGCATAGCAGACTGCTCTTCTGTTAAATTGCCTAAGGCGGAAATAGTTTCGTTCACTACTGCTTCAAGGGTTCTGGTTAATCTACGTATCAGCTTACTATTAGTGACTGTACCTATATAGAGAAAGAAACCTTTATTGAAATCTGTGTATTTTTCCCATGCTGTTTCAGTGTAATCGACAATTGGGAGATCTCTCTGTTGTCTATTGTGTACTAAATGGGTATTTCTGTGATAATCAGGAGGAGCTAGGAAAACAGGTGGCAGAAGGAATGCTATGTAACAGGTACCATCCCAATCTAAAGGTAGACATATATATGCGGTCTGGCCACATATGAAGTAGGAATGATGGGAAGCTCTAAATGTAGACTTGCCTTGATCACTGAATTCTATTACAGTGGTGCATTTACTATGGCCCATGTGTATGGAACCATTCTTTCTTACACATAATTCCCCTTTTACTGGGAATACTGACATGGCGGGCAAGATTGGTGTAGCTTCAGATTCAACGTTCAGGATCATGAGGTTAAGTGTAAAATTACCTAATCCATATACTTCATTTTCTAAATCAGTTCCTGTTCTTTTGGGAAGTCCCTCCTTGTTAGGGTAGCAGACTTTAAGCAAAACTAGGTTCAGGTTTCCCCATACCCAGTTGTCTTGATAAACTGCGGAATTTGAATCTAGGGAATTAATCAAACTAAACCATGCTCCACAGGAGCCATTGTGTGTGAACGGATAGGGAAAGAGGGGCAAAACTCCCTTATAGTTCTGATAGGGAGGGAGTCGGCCACATATCCAACAATTTGTGCATTGCTGGTCTGACGGGAATGATGTAACATACTAATGAATGTGTTGTTGCGCAGCGCAAATCTATAGGACAACTCATGCAGAGGTAATTCGCTAAAAGAATGTTCTGTAGTTACATTGTAAGCACGCTTAAGAATGGGGTAATACATGTGCAATAGTATGCTAGAAATAATGATCAGAAGACTTAGAAAAAACAAAATTAATAATGTTACTGTGCAGTGACTACGAAGTGATTTCCAATACGCATGCTTTTTAAGCTGCATCTGTTGATTTCTTTCTCTATTCCGGTCTAGAGGATACATGTCAGAGACAAATTCAACCGCTTCACCTTGGAGAGGACTTAAACAATCAAATTGTCTGACTTACTAGACCTTAACTTCAGTTTATAAAGTTCTGGTTTTGTTAATTCAGCCAAGGGGAGCTTTGAGTCTGTCTGCGAGGGAATGCAGGGTTGAGTATTCACACTGGATGGTAGTCCATAAAATTTCTTGATGTGACTCGAGTGCAACCACCCTTTACGACCCTCAATCTTCACGGCTGTCCTTGTAGTTAGTAGAACCAATTTTGGCGATGTCCATCTAGGCTCCAGTTGGGTCTTCCGGTCAAAATTCCTGACCAAAACCAGGTCCCCAGGAACCACGTCATGGGGCTTCACCTCAGTATTATCGGGAAAGGCTGCGGCTACCTGTGAACGACAAGATTGTAGTGCAGACATCAAGGAAGCCAGGTAATCTGTCAGCATATTACAGTCAACATCAGTGATTTTGCGAGGTATAGGCATCCCCCACATATTTGGTGGTCTACCGAAGATCACCTCGTACGGGGATAGCCCTGTTCGAGAATGTGCTACCATTCTCATGTAAAAGAGCGCAACTGGTAAGGCTACTATCCAATCGACACCTTTTTCCCTACATATTTTGGACAATCTAATTTTCAGAGTTTGATTATGGCGTTCCACGAGACCTGCTGCCTCGGGATGTCGGACACAGTGGAATTTCCATTGGTAGCCTAACAAAAGGGAAACGTGTTTCATTAGTTCGGATGAGAACGGCTGGCCGTTATCTGAGTAGACAACACGTGGTAAACCGTATCGTGGGAAGAATTCTCGAACTAACTGTTTGGCAGTAGTCGGGGCAGTGTAATCTGAAACCGGGTAGGCTTCTGTCCAACGAGAAAGAGCACAGACAACTACGAGAACATATTTGAATCCTCGACATCGTTCCATCTGGATATAATCCATCTGGAGGACTTCAAAAGCATGATCGGGAGGTTGAAATCCACCCTGCTCTACGGGGATGCTTTTACCTGGATTAAACTGACAACATATCATACAGGTACGGACTTTTTGTTTAGCTGCTGCTCGCAAGTGTTTGTTGAACCAAATGTGTTGAATGCTGTCTAGCATAGCTTTTTCTCCTAGGTGCGCTGGACTATGTATTGTGTTAATGATGACTTGAACCATGGAGTCGGGAAGAAACCATATAGATTTTTCCTTCGTCATCCATCCTTGATCTGTTTGGATCCCTCCTAATTCAGTCCATTTCTTTATTTCTTCTGGTGTAGCATGTGTCTGTATGTCAATTACATCAAGGGCGGGATCCTTAACTGTCATGCAATGTGTTGGTGTCAGAACTATTGTCTTTGTCATGTCGGTTGTGTGAGTCTGATTCTGAGCAGTCTGTTTAGCTGTTCTGTCAGCTAGGTCATTACCCTGAGAAATGATATCGGTAACTTTTGTATGGGCTTTGCATTTCATAATCGATATTGCAGTAGGTAGATGAATCGCGTCTAATAGGGCTTGAATGAGGGGTCCGTGTTGGATGTGGGCACCGTGAGAAGTTAAATAACCTCTCTCTCGCCACAGTACGCCGAAGTCATGAACGACTCCGAATGCATAACGTGAATCTGTGTATACGTTGACTTTCTTATTTTTGGCTTGAATACAGGCTTGTGTCAGAGCGATGAGCTCTGCTGCTTGAGCTGACAAAGTGTTAATACAATTTGTTTCAATGACTTCAGTATCTGTTGTGACTGCGTAAGCGGCCACTAACTCTCCTGTACTTGTTCTCATACATGACCCATCTACATACAATGTCAAGTCTGGATCTGACAAAGGGATATCTGTCAAGTCTTGTCTGGGTTTCGTCGTGATAGTAATGACTTCGACACAATCATGTGCCAATGGATCTGTTCCGCCCACTGGTAACAGTGTGGCAGGATTTAACGTATTACAACGTCTGATTTCTATGTGTGGCTGAAACAATGTCAATTCGTAACCGGTGAGTCTCGCTATAGTCAAGTGTTGTGTTTGTGTGCGGTTCAAAAGCACCTCTACTGCGTGTGGTACTTGTACTGTCAATTGGTGTCCTAACACTATGGCATCGCTTTGTCTGATTGCTAAAGCTGTTGCTGCCACCGATTTCAGGCACGCAGGAAGAGCCTGAGCTACTGGATCTAATGTACTAGAGAAATAAGCACATGGTTTGTGTGATCCTGCTTGTTCCTGAGTGAGTACTGACAAGGCAGTACCTTCGTGTTCTGTAACAAAGAGTGTAAACTGTTTACCGTAACATGGTGTTGCTAAAACAGGTGCTTGGCATAAAGCTTTCTTTAAGCTTTCAAAGGCGTGTGTATGTTCTTGAGTCCAAGGGAGGACAGTCGATGTGGCTGCCTCCTGTGTTGTCAACTGGATGAGTGGTTTTGCTAGAAATGCATATTGAGGGATCCACTGCCTACAGTATGAAGTGAGGCCTATAAAAGCCCGCACCTCCTTTTGTGTCTTGGGTGGTGGCATGTTAGCGATTAACTGGATGCGGTCGGGTGTAAGCTGCCTTCCCTCCTTGGACAGCGAGTGCCCAAGGTAAACAACTCGCTGGACACAGAATTGCAGCTTAGAAGGGGACACCTTGTGCCCCTTGTCGGCCAGAAATTTTAAAACCGTCAGTGACGCTTTTTCACATTCATGTTCGCTTCGGGCGGTGATCAGCAGATCATCGACATATTGAAGCAAGGCAGTGTTAACGGGCATGTGAATACTGTCAAGTTCTCGTTTCAGTGCTTGGCTATAGATGCTGGGGCTTTCTGTAAATCCTTGAGGTGCGCGTGTGAATTTAAAACTTCGTCCATTTAAACTGAATCCGAACAGATATTGACTTTCCGGATCTATTGGGACGCTAAAGAAAGCATTCTTGAGATCAATTACAGTGAAATACGTTGCTTCTGAGTCAATAGCGGTGAGTAATGAGGAGATATCTGGGACCACAGGGTATTGTGGTACAATGCATTTATTCAATTCGCGCAGATCAATAACTAATCGATATACTGGTGGTGCTTTTGGATCCGTTCTTTTAAGAATCGGAATTATCGGGGAATTACATACATTGGAGTCGGTTTCGACAACCACTCCTTGTGCAATGAGCTCGTCAATGATTTGCAGCAAAGCCACAACAGCATCGGGTGGTAACTTGTATTGTCGCATTCGTGGTAGTACTACTCCTGTTTTTAGTGTGACACGATATGGTGTAATATTCATGCAACCAACATCAGTGGGGCCTTGTGCCCATAAATGTGTAGGTAAATTCTGCAGTCGGTGATCCATGTCTCTGGACACGTAGTGACCCTTAAAGTCACGTAAAAATAGTCGTACTCCTTCCGGAGAACAACATATTATGGCTCCTAGAGCTTTCAATGTTTTTATACCTAACAAGTTTTCTGGACATGATTTAGTAAGCAATAAATCTGTAGTACGTGTCAATGGACCAATCGTGAGTGGAAGAGGTTGTGTTACGTCATTAATTATGGGTTTTCCTGAGAATCCAAGGGAAATATTCTGTGAGCCTGAGAGGGGTGCCCCTGGAACTTCACTGCGTCTTATAGTTGTTCTGCTTGCCCCTGTATCAAGTAAAAACTTTCTGTCTTCCCCTAATAGTTCACTATGTACATAAGGTCCCTCTTGTTCTACAGGAACCTCAATAAGGGGTAAGCCAACTTCCCTCTCTAGGCTATTTCATGTATATCGTTGATAATCGGGATAGTCTGCTTGTGCATACTGATACATCTGTTGTGTTGTTGCTTGTGTTGCAGCAATAGGCTGCGCTTGTGGCGGTGCTACGGTCTGTGGTGGAGCTCCCTGTTGCGGAGCTAGTTGTTGCGGAGCTAACCTAGGTTGTGCATGTTGAGGGATTTGTTGTTGATTCTGATCCTGTCTAGGTGGACGTGGTCTCTCCTGGGTTCTACCTGTAGCAATGTTATGTTTCAGGACTGGACAATCGTGTATATAATGACCTTGTTGTTTACAATAGTTACATGTCCCTTTCGTAGGACCTGCGGAATCACCCTTTTGATGACCATCAGCTGGGACTGACTGAGCAACAAGCATTTTCATTTTTGTATCTTTCATACGTCTTTGTTCGTGTTCTTGTTCTTCTCTAATTCTATTGTGGTGATATTGTAACATCTGTAACATCTGTGATGGGGTATTACCTTGCCAGGTACTTTCGAATTTCAATACTCTATTCTTGACTTGCAGCAGAGAATTTTCAACTAATTTTGTCACAAACAGATGTGGATATGACTCACTACTGGCTTTTATGCCACTATTTATACCAAAACATTTTTCAAATCGAGAATAGAAATCACTAGTGTCTTCATCTGGCTTTTGTTTACAGGCTGATATTGCACCCCAGTCTTCCTTTTTCGTAGTTAATAAACGTGGCAGTACCTGCACTAGTAGCCCTGCTAGTGCTGTAGTCTTTTCCCCAAGCCCTGCTCCTGCAGCTCGGGCCCTTTCTTCGTTTTCTAATGCTGTCCAATCTATCTTTTGGTCTCCCACCTCCCATTCCTTTTCTTTGAGTTTCTCATAAACACCGGCGGGTAATAGGACTTTTAATATTTTCATAATGTCGGGGTAGGTATACTCTCCCATGAGTAACATGTCTTTTATCTCACGGTGGAAACCTGCTGGGTCCTTGTCATGGCTGGGTACTACTTTCTTCATTTCTAATAATTCCAGTTTAGTTATAGGCGTGTACACAAACACGCGTGTAAAGTTATTACCGTCACCTCTGATTGGGTGTACTTCGCGCAACGGGTTCTGTCTATCTATGTGATACATTTTTCTTCCCATAATAGGAACTGGAACGTGTTCTGGGCATACGAAAGCTATATACTGGTTTCGGAATTCTAGAATTTCATTAATTAAATCAGTACCTGACCCTCTCCATATATTCGTGAGTAGTTCTGTCAATATGTCAGGTAAGGGTCCTGGATCGGAGTGTTGGCTTTTATATAATATAAGGAGGTGTTGAATCATGTATATACTAGCTAAACGCTGTTCGTAGGGGTCAAGATTCAGAAACGTGTGCGCTAGTGCATCATCATTGTATTTGCTGGGACTATCAGCCCATTGTACTGCGGACCTGGCTAATTCTTGTTCGTCCATGGAATCGAGCATATGATACCCCCTTCGATCTCGGAGTAATTTATCAACGGTTTGGAATAGGTGTTCAGGGGATCTTGTATTTAACATAGGGTTTGGAAAATGTCTATTATATTCTGGACGTATTGGACGTATCTGATCATTAAAGCCTCTAGTATTATTATGGGGTCTTCCTCTACCTACGTAAGCTATCGTCTCCAATTGTTCTGAGTCTTGCTCCTCCTCCTCTTCTGATTCTATTCTGTCTGTTTCTCGTCTTTCTTTATGTATTCGTTCTACTTCCTTGCGGATCTTTCGACACATGGCGATTATACACACCTGTCTATCATGTTTCTCTTCTGATATGTTCTGACCCCATTTGGCAAGTCTCTGCATGGTATCATGATCTGCCCCAGGCCTGTCTTGGTTCCTAATTACGCAATTTATGAAAAAACGTAGTAATTGTCTTTGTACATCCACTTTCTGGTATTCCATAGCTTCGTTAATACTTTCTGGACCTCGCCCTGTTTGGACAAAGCGATATATATTGTCTAGGTGTTCAACCATTCCTGGTATCGTCATTAAATATAATGTAGCTCGTCGTATACGTAGTGATGATATGAGCAATTTGTCCTGTCTACCTGGCACTGGATCGTATCTACAATCCACAAGCTGTTCTTTAAACATGTCGGATGTCGCTAATTGGGGTGTACGTTGGAGTGCTAGATCTCTAAGGGTCTGTTTATTTCGCGGCGGGGTGGCAAACATGTCTGTCGTACCTCCTGTAGCACCATCTGAGGTGCTAGGCACGAAAGGATTCGTTGGACGTAAGATAGAGATTGTAGATGCGGGAAAAACTGTAGAAACGGACGGACCTGTGGGAACTTGTGTAGGAGTTTGTAGTTGCGGGGATACAGACGGATGCTCCTGGTGTTGAACACCATCGGCAAGCGGTGTGTGTGGTATGGCATTAGCATACTCGGGAGCTACGTCATCTAAATAGGAGGAAAGGAAAACGTCCTTTGCTGTTTTGGGATGTGTTTTGGGATGTGCTTTTATCGGGAGCAATGGAGGAGTTAAGTCTTTTGGTATTTCCGGGATAGCCTTAGGTAACCCTTCGGCCAGAAGAGGATACATACCATTCATAAGAGTGTTTCTTTGTCTATCTACTTGTTCTGATTTTACTCGGGTACCTTCCTCAATTAATAGATTTTCTCGGGTTTTATTTGAATTCTCTCTACCTTTCTCTTCCTGTCTGAGCGCTTTTTCTGTACGTCTATATGATTCTTTACGCCATAATTCAATGGCATCTTTCTGTGACTGTCTGGCTTTCTTTTTCCATAATTCTTCTTCTACTCTCATGATGCTATCTGCATCCCAGGTCCCTGCTGCGGGCCATCTCTGATTTTCTGGCAAATCCTTGGTGTAGTCCACCCATACATCAAGAAATAATACGGCATCTAGGCCATGCTTATGATACATAAAGTACCCTGGAGTGTCCCTTGGTGGGATGGGAACAGCTTCTTCGAGTACACCTTTTCTAGTTTTGATCTGTCTTAGTTTCGAAAAGAGCGGCATTTTTAGACCTTATTACTAGAACACACTTTATACAATGAACACAATAATGAACAGTCATTCACACCACAATATATAGAACGTATTAAAACATTTAACACTTAACAGTTTTAACGAACGATGATAACTAATAAAAAACTAGTTACTGACATAATACTGACACTAGATAATACTTATTTATATGCAAGACATACTAGATATACTGCTAAACAGTACAGATACACTGCTGAAACAGTGCAGACCGGATTTGTGTACCCAAACCCGTCTTGACCGGCACAGACTATGTGCACGTAAAATGCCTCCCCGGTAATGGTACTCACCGGGTAGCTCGGAACGGAAGGCCTCGGAACGGAACTGAAACTGGACCGGACTGGACTCGACTCGACTGGACTCGGAACTTCGGAACCTGGTGGGCCTCTGTATACCTCGGATGTTGCTCTCTCAGCTAGGCTCTGGTCGGGATACTTCGCACTTCTCACCGCCTCGTCTGGGTGTTGATCGCAGCCTCAGTCGCCCCCGCTTGGCCGGAGGGAGATACAGGAAACCCTGCAGGTACGCGTTTTTGTCCGTTCAGCTGTGGCAGGAGACCGGGCCTGCAACGCACCTCCGGCGCGTGAGATGAGAAAGTGTCCCTGTTCGGGCGCCAATTTATGTGGTAAATATTTCATTACCGGTACTATTTTTTATGCGGTAAAGTCTAGTAAGAATAACTCAGTAAATATAAGAGGCAGAATCCGTGGTATTGGAGGTTCTAAAAGGCTTTATTCCTATACAAAGGAATACAATTCGAATTGCAGGCTTCTATTCCATCACCACGAAAGTTCAGGAAGGAAGGGCATACATTATTGACAGATAATTAGTTTTATAGGAAATGCATTACAGTGAAACAGATGCAAGAGGCGTAACAGTTGATAATACAGATAAAATGTGCATACGTAACTAATAGAGGCGGACATATGGGCGTAACTTAGTAAACGTCATTATACATGATGTCACAAGTGGGTGGATCCATAAAAGAATCCTGCAATGTCAGCAGAAATATTTGGCAGAGATGCGCGCGCAGCCGCATGACGTGTGATTTGACGTGCAACTAGAGGGTGAAGGGGACTTGACATTTAGCTCTACATGTGGAGACAGAAGTCTGGGGGTCATGTCAACCTAATCCCAAATCATATCTAATATCCTATGTTTAAAGAACTGTGTTATCCAAAAGGAAAAGTCTCTGGGATAGAATCTATTCTATACTGACTGTTAGTGCGTGTACAAGCGTCTAAGTGTCTACATGAGATGCGAGGGGGTAGGAATATTCCATGGTAACGGGGCCTATGAATTACTTGCATGAGGACAGCGAGGCCTGGCCCTTTGCACGGTAGCTGGAGGAATGTTTACCTAAACTACTAGACAGGAATGCATCGGATGAGGAGCGGAGTAGATAATCTTGAAGGTGAAATACAGTTTTTGGCAGGCAACAGGCTGGATCAGGCACCGTTAGCCGCGCAGGGAGTAGGACAAAGTTCATGGATACAGATGCAGGCTCAGACTGGAGCTTTCAGAGGCAGAAGGCAGGAAAAGACTTGATGACAGAATTCTGGGCCTACTCGCCTGAATCTGTAAAATGTGGAAAGTGAACCACATAAAGTCGGTGGCCTTTCATACTTAGGAATAGAATATCTGACCCATTCATGGCGGATCTGAAAGAGGACATGTTGACGGTGGACGCACATATATTTGCGTCTTCAAAACTGGAACTGGAGGGAACATACATGTACTTATAGCATGCACATGGAGCCGTTGGGGTCTACGATAGGGGACATAACTGATCACAAAATTCATATTTCCTCAAACATCTAGAGGGTGACTGTATAGTTATAAGTTTCAGATCCCCAGGGCTAGTAAATGACATCTTAAGACAGGCAGGGTCTGTGAGAATCCATAAAGATTATGTGAATATTCTCCCCTTGGGTTTCTTTTATCCTCCATCTCACTTTGGCTCATCATTTTCCTCTCAACCATTTGGACTCGGCACTAGATTTAGTTCCACTAATAACTTTGCTGTCCCTGTCTCCAATAGATTTGAGGTTTTCTCCAATCTGGATGACATTGAGTGACTAAAGACCAGCGATCAAGTCACCTTCCCTGATATACAAGTCCCTGTCCTTCCAATTGTGAAACCCCCAAATTGTGGTTCCATTTCACTAGGTCTAAATCAGGAGTCAATGGGTTTTTCTCCTAAATTGATTTCTTGGAATGTAGCTGGTCTCAGAAGCAAAGTAGATGATCCCACCTGGAGAGAACTAATTAGATCAGGTTACATTATTGGCTTACAAGAGACATGGGATACTGAGGACACGCTGCACATGGACGGATACGAGAGTTTTTTTGTATCCGCCACTCCATCTAGTTCGGGGAGGGCGAAGGGTGGGCTGGCTATGTTAATATCAGCATCTATACCTGGCTCATTCTCTCAATTAGAAACAGGCTCGCCAAATTTTATGGCTATTTTTATCCTGATGAATGAGGGACCTGATTTTTTGGTTATGAATTTTTATAACTCTTATGATAGAGTTGCCACGACCGATCACCTGGCCGCATTAAATAGTCTTTTAGCTGACCACATGGAGACCAATAAACTTAACAGTAAGAATTGCCTTATTATAGTGATGGGTGATTTTAACATCCATGGCTGTCCACATCTTTGTCTCTCCTCGGATCCTCTGGGACCGATTGATTCAAGTGCTGCACATTTTGAACATTCGGCGGCGGGACTTCTCCTTGAATCCATCTTGGCAGACCACGGTCTGTTTCTCCCGTCTATGGAGGGAGAAATTATTCCCACTTTTAAAGGAACTGGGAAAGACTCGGTTATTGACTACATCTTTGTTAGTTCTGTTTTGGGGGCTAATATTAAAAAATACGAGACGACCTGGTCCCATTTAAGCGATCATAACCCTGTGACCCTAATACTCTGTAACATTTTCGAAAAACCGGCTAAACCCCCAACAAGAGTGGATAAATCCGACATTTGCCCATCAGATCAGGCGCGTAGAATCAGATGGTGCAAAGTAATCCCTGGCGACTTTTATAACAACTTGAATAGTAAGGTAGGCTCTGAGCTAAAAACTTGCCTGGACCTCGAAGCAGGGGATGATGAGGTCCTTTTGGCTTACTCAGTCATCTGTAGTCAGATCCATGCCGACTTGAGTCGTCCTGGGAAACACATAGATAAGGCAGAGCTAGGTTGGTTTGACAAAAGCTGTTCAACCGCTAACAGAAAGCTAATGGCCGCCTTGAAATTTAAGCCAGTGAATAGGATTTTGGTCGCGGAGTTGAGAAAAGAATACAAGAAAACTCTGGATGCCAGGAAAAAGGTGATCAGGGAGGAAGCATGGGAAGAACTTTCCAGCGTGGACGTAATAAGAAACAGTGCAAAGTTTTGGTCTGTGGTCAATAAACCCTTTTTTTCCGATATAGGAAATGATCAACTAGACTGCGGCATCGGGAAACAATCGTGGCACTCTCATTTTAAAACAGTCTATGAAATGGGATCTAGTGGTGAATTGAGTATTTTTCCCACCACTGCGAACCCATATACTTTATTAGTCTCTAAGCAAGAGGTGGTCGAGGCCATCGGTAAGATGACAAGCAATAAGGCCCCTGGCCCCGATGGCGTACCAGCGGACCTCTTTAAATCTGATCCTGAGACATGGTCCATAGTATTAGCCAATGTTTTTAACCGGGTATGTGTTGCTGGGATTCCTGACACCTGGTCCAAATCAGTAATCATACCCATTTTTAAAAAAGGTAACAGGGGGGATCCTAGTTGCTACCGACCTATCTCCCTTATTGATTCAGCTGTGAAGGTTCTGGGGCGTGTGGTCCTGGGCAGACTAACTGATTGGTTAGAAGACACAGCTACTCTCTCGTGTCTACAATATGGGTTTCGAAAGGGCCGCGGGACCATAGACCAGAGCCTGAACCTCCAACTTCTAATAGGCAAGTATACCATTGCTAAAAAAGGGGCTCTGTATTTGGCCTTTATGGACTTGTCTTCGGCGTTTGACCGAGTGAATCGCTCAAAATTGTGGGGGTTATTATTAAACTGTGGAATAGATGCCAACATTGTTTATTTTCTAGCAGATCTGCATAGAGACCTCACCGCCACGGTCAGATATGACCGGCAGGGCAATTCCACGGATAAAATTGGAATCACTAGCGGCGTTAGGCAAGGATGCATTTTAGCCCCCCTGCTTTTTACTTTATATATTAACGATTTGGGTCCTACACTAACTAAGTCATGAAAGGATATTCCTAGGGCAGGCAAATTCGCCATTCCAGCATTATTGTATGCTGACGATGCCGCTCTCTTAGCACGTACGGCTGTAGGGCTCCAAAATCTTTTAGATTCTTTTGCTAAATTTATGATTGCACTTGATCTTGGAGTGAATTTCTCCAAATCCCATGTGATGTTCGTGGGTTCCATCCCAAAGAGAGTTAAAACCATGTCTTGTGAAGGTCATGTTCTATCACGGGTCTCAAGATTCCCTTATTTAGGTGTAATTTTTGACGACAAGTCTACTTGGGCCCCACAACTGGCTGCCAAACGCAACGCTTTTGCTAGGGCCACACTTGCTGTCTTAGAGTTTGGACGCAAATTGGGGGTGAAGCCCATGCAAGCTATGTTGAAGGTTTACGTAGCAAAATGCACATCCATTGCATTATATGGGGCAGACCTGTGGGGTTTTAAAAATATTTCTGACCTACAAGTTGTAGAAAATAGATTTTTAAAATCACTATTATCCCTCCCATGTTCTACATCAAGCTATATTGTTCATCAAGAGTGTGGGATTGACTACTTAACTGACCGTATAGCCATTGCCCCACTTTTGAAATGGATCTCAATTTGGCTAAATCCTGAACTAGAACTGAACCATGCAATTTTAAAAGATTGCTTATCCTTAGAGTATGGAAAAACTATACCGTGGTTGAACCAAATTAAATTTCTAGTAAGGTATCTGGGCCGACCTGAGTTATTTGAGAATCCAAGCACTATAGTAAGGGGGGATTTAAAATGGGCTAAAGACACCTATAAACAGAGGGCTATGATAATAAGGGAGGAAAGAGAATTACTCAAACCCACTGTAAAGGCACACCAGCTGATCACTACATCTAACAGTTTAGAGCCTTACCTGGGTATTGTCAATAAGATGGACCACCGTTTTTTATTAATCAAGTTCAGATTGAACAAATTCCATCTCTTATTGACTGACTCCCCTGGTTGGACTAAGGAGAAGGATTTGGGGATCTGTTCGTGTGACAGATTCTCCATAAAAGACACTATGCACTTTATCTTTTTCTGTGACCACCAGTCTTTAATCCGTAAAAAGTACATCATTCCTCTCTTAAAAAACAAAGGTTTCAGACAGGCGAAACCAGCCCTCATGTATCTTCAGATGTTGGGTTCTCCTTGGGAGATATTTAATATTGCCACTTTTTTAGTAATATCAATGAGATTGAGGAAAAAGATCACATGGTTATAGTGTATATCATTTTTATTGTCTGAGTAAATATTTATTGTAATTTTATGTCAAATGTTTTTAAATGGTTGTACTGTTTTATGTTCGTCGTACTTTTATGGTTTTTGCTATGAACCGAATAAAGTAATTTTGACTGACTGACTGACTGATTTCCTCTTTTGTGCTTTATGGAAGTGTAACAATGCTAATTATATTGTTGTTATGCATTATGCTGCTCGTATTGGCTAGAGTACTGCACCTTAGAGCACGTTAGTTAAAAATAAACATTTTAAACTATACAGTGTCTCTGATTACTCACGTTGTGAACAAGTATGAGTGTGAACGAGAGTGTTTGTTTCCTACTATTCCTGAGAGTTTACTAAGTCGCATGTTCTAGGTTGTCTAATCATTGGTAGCATCGCTGTAGTACGGAGAACGAATGAGACACTAATGCTAGTCGGATTGGGGTTCTGGGCACTAAGGTGTCTTTTTTGGTACACAACAATACACGATGTCCTGGTTTCCTGCGCATAGTTCTGTGCATGAGCAGAATCCCTGCAACAGACTGCAGTGATCAATATAGACACAACCAAAAGGCCTATTAGAAATGAATAGCTGTGTTTGTGGTGGGCGTGTCACCGTAGAAAGCTTAATTTGCTGACAGATGTCACAAGAAGGTACATAATTACGGGTCTGTTTATATAAACCACGCCACCAATAACGTTGCTGCAAGATAGAAACTGTCGCAGACACGCCGCATGGGCCAAAGCCAAGCCTTCGTGTGCAGCTTTGACCGAAGAGTATGTACGGTCCGCATTGGGAATCAGCCGATTACCAATGTCCGGTCATCTTGCAAAGGGAACTTGTTCGGGAGTTAACTGATAAGAATACTTTGAAGGGAAACCCTGAGGGTAAGTAGTGTCCTTCGTAGTGGCAGCTATAGCTGCCAAAATCTCATTATCAATCTTAGTCATGGACCTTGTAATGGCTGCTACGCAGATTTGGCCGCTTCATCGGCCAAAGAATTACCCAAAGTGTGTGCTCCCACATGCTGATGACCAAGAGTATGTATAACATGTGTGAGGGGCAGACGTTGTTTAAGATCTGCCACTCGAACCCGAAGCGTTTTATGCTTAATTGTGCTGCCTTTAGAATCTTGATAATCATTTTGAGACCAAAAGAATAAGTTGTCATTGAAAAACTGAACACAGTAATAAGAATCACACACAATGAGAGTAGTTACATTCAGATCTGCAAACTCGAGAGCAAGAACAAGAGCGCGCAGCTCAGCCATTTGGGTGGTACAGTCTCCTAGCGCCTGTGTATGCACTTTATTAGACTTGAACTCCCCGTTCACCATTGTACCAGCCACAATAGCACAAGCCGCTGAATAAGCATGTTGCCAAGCCATCGGTGTAAATAATACATGTGTACTCCTCCAAAGGGAGCAAAGACAGAGGAAGTGGATGAACGTGTTCATACTGCAAGAACTCCTGTGTCTGAAGAGAGGCCTCAAAGATAAACGTGACATCAGGAGACGTCAAAGAAGTAGCCCATTGTATCCAACGGGGATGTAATGCTTAGTTTGGTACACTTGCCTTTGTCACTGCTTCTAAGGCAGAGTAAGGTGTGACCACCAAAATGTGTTTCCCCTGCACCAGTGCCCATTCCTTCAGGACCGCCATCTGCACAGCTGTTAAAACTTTTTCAACAGTGGAAAACCGCATTTCGGCTGAAGTGTCCAAATGCGATTTGTATGCAATAGATACTGTGTCGCCTTCATTGTATGTCAAGTAAGTGAAACCCACTGTGCCTGACACGATTCGTATCACCAGGTTTGTGTGGTTGTCACTTGTCAACAAGTACTTAGATTCAAGTAGATCAGACTGCAAAGAGTGCAGAATAGCAGAATGTTCCACAAGCTAGCTGGCTTTAGAAAATGTAGGTTGTATCAAAGCATAAAGAAGCTTGATACGCTGGGCGTAATCGGGAATGTAAGTCCGCTCGAAATTCAAAAATCCCAGCAAAGACTGAAGTTTTTTCAGAGTAGTTGGAGAGCGCAGACTTGCACATTCCTCCAGAATGTGGGTCGCTAAGCCCCTACCCTCATTATTGAGCTCATAGCCCAAAAAGAGCACCGCATTTCAAGCAATGGGAGATTTAGCAAAGTTAAATTTGTACCCGAAGTCTGCAAACATGAGAATGATGCGGTCAACACGGCACAGATGCGCCCAAAGTTGGTCGTCCGTCAGATAAATATCGTCAACGTACAAATATGCATCTGGGTCAATTCTGTCCAACAAAGAGACAACGCGGGCGGCGAAAACCCCAGGGCTATTCTTATACCCCATAGGTAAACACCAATTTTTTCTGTTTTCCACCGGCCGTGAATGCTGTCCATTGACTGCATTCAGGGGACAGGTTATGGCTATAGAAGCCATTGGCAATGTCAAGTGTCGTTTTATATTTCTTACGAACAAGACTGTCTACAAGAGCAATGCTATGGGTATTCTGTACCGCAAAAGTACGACAATGAGAGTTCAAATGCCGGTAATCTAACACTATGCAATAGGACCCATCAGGTTTGGATACAGTAAAAAGAGGATTATTCATTGGTGACACTCACGTCTCAAATACACTATGATGCTCCAACTCAGTTAGAACATCAGAAACGGGACCTTTAGCTTCCCGCCAGATGGGATATTGGGGTTGAGCTTGTGGCAAAGACCGCAATGGAATCTCATGTGGCGGAGAATCCTTATCCCAGCCCACCTGATTACGGTACACTGCCGGCGCAAGGGCCAGAGCCCACTCAGCTGCAAAAGCCACTGCATGCTCCTTGGGGACATAATGTGAAAAACTCGGAAGTATCATGTCCTCCACTCTTGCTGCGGCCAGAACAAACGGTGGGGGCCAATCCGCCTCTGCCAACAAAATGTCGTAAGAAGAGGTCAGATTCTCCCAAAAATCCCTGTGATTGTACGCTCAATGTCACCTTCAATTTGAAAAACTATATTATACTGTCTTTCGGGGGGGCAACTTAGGTGTCCGTCTCTACTGTAATGAAAGTTTCAGTTGCTGTCACCTCCAGACAAGGACGCAGCGCACTATGGTAACTTCCGCTGCGCTGTCAAGCAGAGTCACCGCCTAAGTCCAATCCAGCAGTTGGGTTCTCTCCGTCTGAAGCATACCTCGCTGTTAAAGCTGCAACTTTTTTCTTTTGTAAAGATGGTCGAAAACGAGGTTGATCGTCTTGTTTTCCTTTAACGTCAAACTGACGAGGCTGATCACGTCTCTGTGGCACAGGATGACTCTTGCCACGATCCTGGCGATCCCCACCACTGACTTGAGAGCCAGATGTGTTCTGTGAAGAACGAGGATAACGCTGATCAGGGACTTGAAACCTATCAGGAGTCTTAAGTTTCGCGCAGTCGCGCCAGTCATAAGTATGCTCAGAAGTGTCAGGTGTCGGTGAACCAGCACGCGAACCTTGCTTCTGTTGTTGCTGCCCCTGTTTTTTATTTTTCCAGTTCTTTTTAGGAAAAACTGGATGCCTGTCTTTATCAGACTGAGCTTTTTGTTGTGTTTGAGATTGAGTTTGCGTTTAAGTAAGGGACAGCCTCCAAGCAGTTTGCCACTTGAAAGCTTACCGCATCGCCCTTGACATTGGCAAGGATCATATCAGCAACCACGTCGAACACCCCCACCAGTCTCATCCCCAACTCCACAGCCGCTTCGGTTCCGTGTTCATCTTGAACACGTTTCATCACGGAGGGGAGTACAGTCATGGAGGGAGTGCCGAAACACTTCAAATACACTGCTGCAAACACCCTGCCTCAGGTGTTATAATCAGCTACCTCAGGAAGTATGTCCTTAGGCAAACATATAGTCAATATCCTGTGTTTCTCCACAGGACTGGTATTTGGAAAGACAGCCTCAAGTTGTCCATATTTTTCAGCAAGCCAATAAGGTAAATCATCCTTATTTTGTGGGCGCTTGCCCATTACCGAATTAACCATAACTGGACTGATGGTTACCACCAGGCCCAGCAGATTGCGCAGCAATGCCAGGTGGTCCCACCTGTAAGTTGCACGTCATGAACTTTATATCAGCTCTATGGACGCGTATTAAAGAAGTATGTAAAACGTGGAGTTCTACAAGCGTCGCCGTTGTCAGCTGACGCGGGTGAGGGGTATACCCAGCCAAAACGGGCCACGTGGCCCCATCTATTGATGAAGGGCCTAAACGGACCTGCGTTATTGGGTGAGGAAGGGCGCCATTAAACCAAATCAGGTGTTGCCAAGCTGTAAGCAGAATCTCCAGAACCCGATAGAGCTGATAAGCATTAGGAGGGCCGTGGCAGTGTACTCATGAAACGGATTATCTGCTTCATCCACTGCTGGACGGGTGACCCAAGAATAGAACACTTCGAAGCAGTATGCTGCATCCGCTTCTACCACGCAAAATCAGCGCAACTCCAGCAACAGGGACTCCAAGCGGAGTCAAATATGCCGCAAGAGCTGCGCGACTGTTAAGCGGAATATTAACCGCCATTACGGAAAATAAAGAACAACAACCTAGAGCGCAGCAGCGCAATAACGGGTTAAGAATAAAGAGAAAAACCTTTTATAAAACTTAAAGCTTGAAAGAACCAATAAAAACATCAATATAGGAGGTTACACCGTCACAGCCGTCTCCGGAAACAGAAGTGAGGGTATTGTGGACAAGCACAAGCACTACTCAATCATCTCGCAGATAAGAACCAGACCAAACGTTGGTGGCGCCATGTTGCGGGGATTCTGCACATATACAGAACTGTTGTCAGGAAACCAGGACCTTGGTAGATAGTGGTGTACTAACCTATCCCCTCAGTACCCAAAATCCGAAAAACCGACTAGCAATAGTGGCTCATTCGTTCTCCGACTAACAGCGAAGCTACCAATTATTAGATAACCAAGAACACGACACTCCCGACTCTCTCAGGAATCACGGGAGCAAGACAACTCTTTCGCTCACTCACTCATACTTGTCCACAATAAGAGTATTCAGAGTCACGGTATAGTTTAAAATATTTATTTTATCTAACGCGCTCTATGGTACAGTACACGTGCCATTACTAGCAGAAAAATGCATAGAAACAATATTGTCAGCATTGTCAAAATTCCATAGAATACAAACGGGGATATCATTTTATAAAGACAGTGGAAAAACGGCTACAGTGCCTCACCACTTTCCCCGTGCTAAGATAAAGTTTATTTTTTAAAAAGGAGACCTCTGGGCTTTGTCAGCAGACCCCATACCTCAAGGCCTAGATGAAAGGTTTACATCTCAGGAGAAGCACAGCTCTTCTCTCTGGAAAGGTCTCTCTCCAAGTGCGTGAACAACATGCCTAGCTTGCAATATTAAAGCATACGATTTTCAGTAGTGCAGCTGTGTGTCATGTTATGTCTAGGTGCGAGGGACTGACCAGAACAGAATAACAAGGGGTATTGTTGATTGTCCTTGTACATCGTGTGCAGACTAAACCTCAGAGCACAGCACAGAACGCGAAAAGCAACACAGTTCTCATGTGAAAAGGGCACAAACAAAGTCTTGCAAAATATATGTATGTGGTGCCGTGTGCAAAAGCAGCCTAATGGCAGCGAAGCCCATGCTAACTTAACAATGTTGACAATGAACCCACCAGCCATACTACAGGGGGCCTTGGTGAACAGAGATATTGCACGTAGACACCTGCCTGCACCTGGGGACCCAGTTTTTCTTCATAGACACCCTTTCACAAGTAGCTTGGGGACTCAGGTTGCAACTTCTGCGCAAGATGTAGATTCTGTTCCTAAGAATCCAGTGGGTAAGGAGTCGAGGAATCGTGATGCATGTGGTAAACACATCTTTGCTATGGCAAGTTCCGCCTTGAGATCCACAAATACATCTTGTGTGCTGGGGCGGTATTCCGATGCTTTATGGGATTCGCTGCAGAGTTTGTTACCATCTCTTCCGGATAATGTCCATTTGGAAATTGGTGATTTGATTAAAGATGGGCAACAGGCTGCTAGGCTTACCATGAGGTGTGGTATGGACACCACAGACTCTGTAGGTCACACTTTGGCATCTGCAGTGGCATTAAGGCATAGAGCTTGGTTGGCATCTTCGGGTTTCTCGCAGGCCGTCCAGTGGACGTTGGTCGACATGCCATTTGATGGTACCCATCTTTTTGAGAGGCAAGCTGATGGAGCATTGAGACTCTTCATTGGAAGACAGAGGTCTTCAGAGTCATACCTTTTCGTTGTTTGTTACAGTTGTAACTTGTTCTTATACTTGAGATGTAGGTTTCTTTCAAAGTGACTAAGCTTTGTTAGGGCATTTTACGTGTCCGTTAGTGGTTTGACCATTTGGTGTCCTGCAAGAGCAGATGTTATATTCTCAGTACCAATTTTTTTCTTTTCTTATGGTTGATTTAGATAACGAGGGAGGTTTCCCTTTGTCCCTTGGCCTCTGAAGATCAGCTTTGTGCTCAAGAGGTTATTGTCAAGAGATGTATCTTCTTGTTTGAAGATCTTCTGATTCAGGCTTCTTTGAAGCAGTTCAGTATGCTGAAATCAGCATGTTTTCAACCTTTCGTTGTCTCTCACCGGGACATGTTAGTATGCCAGTGGTTAGTCTGGTATATAGGGACGCTCTGGTCTTTACTCGTTAATGTGATCAACGTGGTATGTCCTCACTGCTCTTGTGGTGAGTATATTTATTAAGGCGATATTCAGGGCCTACGTTTTGTATTCTTTTGAATACATGTTCTTGTGGTCATCCTTCGTTACCATCCTCTTGGACTATGTGTTTTATGGTGTAGGTTGGCTTCTCCTTCGGGGCAGACTGCATATCTACATTTTTATTATATGCATTCTTGGGAAGACACAAGTTAGTTGCCTTCACCACTGTGGAAGAGATAATTATTTCATTTGTTCATTATTCCTTGAACATATGGGGTGAACTCTGTATCTTACGCTGTGATCGGTAGTGTCGGGAACATACTGATGGAGACTTCTAGCTACAGTTTCCTACCTGTTTTCTGTCATACAATTTATGGAGTTTTTAGGCTTTAAAAGAAGCTCTTCTTTTTATTCGCCCACAATGCTTTTTTTGCATCTGTTTGGAGGGTATATTTTACCTGTCGTTTTTGGGGTGGGGGACTATTTTCTCTGTGCTTTACAAGTCCTCGCAAATCATGGCTGTTACTTCTTGAGGCAGGCTTTTGATCAAATGGTGTTTCATTTCACAAGTGTTGTTGCATGCGCTTGCTGCTAGCAAGGATTGATTTTTATATATTATTTCCCTTTAATGTTTTACCTTTTCCTTATTCAATATTTTGATACATCACTAATAGTTGCATTCCATTTTCTTCTTACACTTGTCTTAGGATTTTGAGTGTACCCACGGTTCAAAGTTATGTTCAAAACTGCAGCCCATGACACAGAAGGCCATGCAAGCGCAGGATTTGTAGATACCTGCGGTCCTGCAGTAAGGTGGACCAGCGATGCTCTATGTGTTGTCAGACCACTTGAAGTCTATTGGGACACAATTTTATATATATTATGTATATGTCCAGGTGATAACTTTTTACAACTGACATCATTGATGAATATCAATATTAGATTCAAATCTATTGATGTCATTTTAACCTCCTTACAGTGCATTATGTACCCTTTGAGCGGTCATTTTGTTAAAAAAAAAATCTCAATATCATGGAGGTATTCATGTTCATCTTTCTTTTGGTGTTCATTCATCTTGGTATAATGGAATGGGTTCTGAGAGTCCTCCTTTGGGATTTTATCAGGACAGCTCTTGTCTCTGATATCTCTTTATTGTTGTTACATGACTTTTGCCTTGTTGTCAGCCCTTTTAGTCAACAAGTTTCTATCCCCTTGGGGGAAAAGAGGTTAATGTCTGATAACTGACAGATGGTTTTTCTGGGGATTTTCCTCCTTTTCCTTCAAGGTCTGATTCTCTCGGGCCTGTAAGGTTGTTCATTATTTATATGTTCTGTGACAGTCATCATGGATCCTATTGAGAGCCATGCTCTTGTTTTGCCATTCCTATGTACTTTTGGTCGGCTGTTAGTTATGACCGGCTGGTTCTCATTGAAAATTTTTGTAGGATTGGTTCGCAGCCCTCCTTCAGTGCGGTATAGCTATGGAATTTAATTCAAAAGTTAAGGAATCTGCGGCTAGATGTCTCTATCAGATGTAAAAGTTATTTACCTTCGGTAACGTAATATCGGGTAGAGACACAGTCTAGCCGCAGATTCATTAACTCCCTACCCACCCTCCCCACTCTGCGAATGTCCTATGAGGTAATGGTTATAACCTTTTTCAGTACTGGTTTTATATACCAGGGATCACTGTCTCAACTTATTTTGGAACTCAACAGACCACTTGGCCTGGCCACATAGGTCTTGCTTGGATATTGTCATATCGTCCATTTCCAAAGGTGTGTGGTCGGTATTGTGGGGGATGTTTTCTATTCACACTGGATTGGACACCAGTGGGCAGTATTGATTCATTTGTTCTTTCTCTGACCATCTTCGTTTGGTACCATCATACCTGGTGTTGGCACTATTAATATGTCATGTAATGGTGTGATTCAACAATCAGCTTGGTGCTGTTTTTTTATAGGTTTTGTATTCCTATTTTCATGCCACTCGTTACCACTAA
Organism: Triturus cristatus; assembly: GCF_964204655.1. Classification (NCBI taxonomy): domain Eukaryota; kingdom Metazoa; phylum Chordata; class Amphibia; order Caudata; family Salamandridae; genus Triturus; species Triturus cristatus. The sequence continues at coordinate 769,989,030 of NC_140595.1, read as the reverse complement.
TAAATGGGCTATAGATTGTAAGGTTTTCTTCCCTTACCAAGGCACAGGGTTTCAAAGATTTTTGATGAATGGTCTATAGAGGATAAGGTTGTCTTCCCTCACATGGTGGTTATTCACCAGGGTGCAGGATTTCATTTAACTCTTTGCTTCGTTGATTCTTTCGGGGGGGAGGGATCTTTAAAAGTCCATATCTGTTCTTAACATATCATTTGATATCCTTCTTTATTAATGCTCCAAATACTTTGATCTTTTTGGCACACTGTTTCCACAGCCAGTTTCTATAGTGGCTCTGCATTCTGGCACGGAAGGTTTCACAGAAGAAACTGATGTCCACGCTCCGGAGGGGACTTATGTGGCTTCAGAGGTACTGCTGAAAATTTTTCAGATCCAGACTGGCGCCTGGGGAGAATTCAAAAGTTAATGAATCTGCGGCTACACTGTGTCTCTACCAAATATTACGTTCACGAAGGGAAGCAACTTTTACTTCATGTATTCCATCTCGTGAAATGCCGAGCATGCATATGCCTGCAGTGAGACTTACTCAGGTAGAGGTACCTTCTGAGGCTTGGCACTTGCTGAGGGTGCACACAGTGGCATTGTGACCAACGGGAGTAGGCTTGCAACCTAGGCCCCATATACCTACAATGGTTGGAACCTGGAATCCTGGGGTCAGGAGGTGCAAGAGTCTGGGCCACACTGCGTAAGAGAGACTACACAGACTGGGGGAGGTCATCCGAAACGTTCACTTACTAGGTTTGTGAAGGAGCTTGTCATGAGGTAGAAAAGAAAAGAGGACAAAGCGACAGGGTGGAAGTTGATCGATGAGGTGAAAAGGCAACGGAAATCAAGACAAACAGATGTTTGGAACGCAATAGAGCTGGATAGAAAGAGTTTTGGAGGAGGAGTTGGCAACTATGGAGGAGGGAAATAAAGGAAGGAAATAGAAGGGTAGATGAGAATTGAATATGAAGTAGAGAGAAAAAAGGCAGGCAAGTCACAGTATTAGAAAATGGACAAAGGATGTAGAAAAGACAGAATGAAAGTAAATGTGGGAGAGTAGAGAAAAGAAGAAAAGATAAGAACGTGGACTGGAAAGAAAGGAAAGGTGCAGGATAGAAAAGCAAAATAATAGAAAGGACAGAAATAATAGAAAGACGGAGAGAGAAAAAGATTTGGAGGAGAGGGAAAGGGCAGGTTTGAGTGTAGAGAGTAAAGGGGGCATGAATGGAGAGGATGAACTAAGGGAGAAGGACAATTACAAAGGAAGAAGTGACTAAGCAAGAAATGCTGAGAAAAAGAAAGAAAGAAAGAAAGGGGTGTGAAACATAGAAAGGAGAGAAAAGGGAAAGGAAGGACGATAAGAACAAACAAAAGGCAATAGGTAACAAGAGGGGAGGGAAAAGGATTGAAAGGGGGAATTAGAAGTCTATCAGGGCAAAACCAGACACACTAGGTCAATGGGTTAATCTCCTAGGGAATGAAATTTATTAGTACCATAGTTGGTTGGCTTTGCACATGATTGCTGGGTAAGAGCGTTGTCCGAGTGGTGGGTGTGGGGTTGTTTTGTAGTTCTGTTCTTCAAATGCAGCAAAATGAAAACTTGAATAAAACATTTTTTAAAATAAAGGTGATAGACAAATGTGACAACCAAGGAGTCAGATATAAGGAACAAGAGGAGTAGGAGATAAGCATAGTCAAGATATAGATTTGATAGAGAAAGGGTAGAATGAGAGAGAGAGAGAACAGGGAGATTAGAGAGAGTATGGAGAAGAGAGAATGGCAGGATGTAGATTGAAGAGAGGAGGCAGGATGAGGGAGAAGTAGAGGAGAGCGGAAAGAGAGAAAGAAAAGTAGGGAGGATAAAGAGGCACAAGACAAAAACTTTAAAAAAGGGAGGAATGAGGTAAGGGCAAGCAAGAGCGATAGAGTGGAAGTGACTAGGGATAAGAAAAGGTGTGAGGAGGAGATGAGAGATTCATGACAATAACGAAGAGAGAGGAATGATACTTAGAATGATTAGGGAATAAGATTCAGTGTCACTGGGGTTCAGAGGTGCACTTATCCCACTGCGCCCCTGTAACTGGTGTCTTTTATTACCAACCCAAAGGTGAGGGGAGGTCAATTTTTTTTCTGGCTTAGATTAGGGCCGATGGTACTCTTGCTATGCCACTGATTTTGGTAGCTTGCACGCGGCATGTACTTGCATATTAAGTTGTTGCTTGTCTTCAGTGCACGCAACCTTGATTATAGTGCACGAGGCACCTTTATTGCTGCACATAAAGGAAAAAAATTAGAGGCAACCTTGGTCATGCCTGAGAGAAGGGATGAGACTGAGTGCAAACATCGCACTAGCCTGGTCACACCCCTTCATTTCCATTTCGACCCTTACATGCTGGGACTCGTCATGTTCAAGTTTAGGGTTCTATTGCCAACATGAGTAAGATGCATTCAGAATGTAAACGCTGGAAAAAGGTGATTTATAATTATAAGGCTGATTAACATCCCTCTGTGCAGGATACTTCGGACTTGATCAGGAGAGGAGGAAGTGTGAGGCTGCCTTCAGCATCACTGCTAAGACAAGACACTGCCAATAGCACCTTGGGCCAGTGTGGTCCCCGTGACTATGGGCACACTTGAAATAGAGGTACAGGCTCATTGCAGGAATTGGGGAGTATAGGAGCCTGTAAGAACCATCAGAATAAGCGGCCAACTATCACCATCCTATTGACCCTTTAGGTGCTGGCATGCTGTGGTAGGGAAAAAGAAGACCGAGGAGGGCACCTCTACTTGACTGATCCAGAGCCTTTGGTGAAGACACTCGATGAGCAGATACGGGTTGATGGTACTCCTTGAACCTTTCAATGTGTACATTTATTTAGTGTTTCAAGTTACAAATGTAAACCATGCAATATAAAATCCATGATATTACAAGAATAAAAACAACGCTCTGCAACACATTTAATAAAAGTTTCATATTTGTTTAAACATATACAAACACAGTTGGTTATTACATATAAATATAGACCATTTTCTTTTTCAGGGTCCGGCTAAATTGTATGTTTCTTAAAGTGTATACAAAAAGCAAATGGGTTAACATATGTAAATGTACGTCGAACTCTTTCTTTAGCTCTGTGAGAAATCTAGGCTGCAGTCTTCTTAGCATTCCATTAAACATAGGCACAATAGGATGCGAAGCACTGGAAGCAGCCCAAATTACAGAACGCTGTGTGCTTGCGCCCCTTGGCATAGAAGCCTCTTAGAGCTAGACTAAATATGTAACCCAAACAACCTCCAGTACACGGACACAAACTTTATTCCCTTGGTAGGTTTAGCACACATACCTTTGTAATCACATATTAATTAGAAATTTGGTGAGATCTACTTGGCAACAACTAAAGCCTCCTTACGCTTCTCCTAAAGCACATATGCACTTAACTAAAAATCTTTTAATAATTATGTCAGACTCTGGTGTTATACCTGGCCCCTGAGAAGGTTTCAATTTACCAAATGTATCCAATAAAATACTAAAAATCTCATAACTATTTCCTTCGGTGCATTTCATGAATCTGATACATTTACCTCACATCTCACCCTACATATGTGTGTGTGGTGCAGGTTCCCATATAATTTAGGACACTTGCGTTATAAATGTGCTACCTTCAAAATGTATATAATATCCACCAAATTCACATTATAACCACATGCAGAAGTTCAAAACTACCAAAGTTGACTTTGTAAGTCACAACATGGTGGATATAGTCAATACTAGTCCATTCATGAACTGACAATTACAATCACATTCCAAGCAGCATAGATATAAGAAGCCACTGGGTTAAAGATGGATTTGCAGTCAGTTTGGAGACATGGATTCATGGCAGCAGCACTACAATACCTTATGTTTCTTAAAAAGCTGGCGTAGGTATAGCCTTTTATCTGATAGGGAGAAAGTGAATATCTGATAGCGACGTCTAGCCGCAGATTTCTTACATTTGAACTATCCCCAGGTGCCAGATTGAATCCAGAAACTTTTCTACAGAAGTACCTCTGCGCGTTGGTAGAGGCCGTTGAGCTACTCCGTAACAACATCTTCCACTGGATGCAGGCGCGCAACACCCATTGGGCTCACCGGGCTTCAGCTCCCTCCCGTCATGTGTGTCAGCCCGGCTGAAACAGCCTCGCGGGCTGGCGTCCGTCTAATTGCAGCCGCACCCGAGTACTTCACAGGTCTTTAAAAGACCATTTACTCGTTAATGAGGCTTTTGTTGTGTTTTCACCCCTTCTTACAGCCACTCTGCCTATGGCTGGAAGACTTAGCCCCCCCCCCCCGAAATCTTTTTCAGCCCCCCCCGAAATTTGGCTCTAGTTGCCCGCCTGACTGGATGTGACATCAACAGAGTGCAGATAAGCCCTCCACTGATGCTCTGACGTCAGTTTTTTCCTTTCCATGCTTCCACGTGGATCCGGAGAGCGGTACCTCTGGCCGTTTTGCCCTACCTCATTGTCGACAAAACAGTGTGCTTTTTTTTTAAAATCTTCGGGTTCCTGTGAACTACGATGTCAACCATACACCCTCATCCTATCTGCATGTGGTGTCTGGGCATGCACCCTGACTCCAAGCGGTGCGGCTCATGTCTTCGGCTTCGGTTGTCGGCGTTGCAGGAGCGCCACATGACGCTGTTAGAGGCGCAGCGGTCTCAGGGCCCTCGTTGGTTACAGTCATCTTCTCCCTCCGGGAACCACTCGAGGGCCAGCTCCCGGAGTCCTTCGTCCTTGCTGTCATCTGATGACACACTGTAGGCGGTCAGCGCGCAGCCTTCCTCAACCTTACCACATACATGCAGTGTCCCCTGACTCGCCTCTTATTCCTCACAATTCGGAATCGGAGCAAGAATCTGTCCCGAGACTTCCGGTGTTTCCCAGCGCCCAGGCAACTCTGGCTCGGATGAGGGAATACTTTCTCTCCTTCCATGCCATTTTTGGTTCTCAGCCTCCCTCTGGTGCGCGCCTCAGCCCCAACGTGGTCAGTGAGGCCTTGACTAACTCCAAACCGGCGGGACCCCCCTCGGTGTCAGTGAGCCCTTCCGAATTCATGATCGACACCTTATCGGCTCTGGTGCACAGCCCTTCTGGGTTGCTACTTAGGATGCCTGTGTTGGATCCACCAGCGCTGCCTTCAGCATAGACGGTGCAGATTGCTCCTACTTTGTCTCTCCTCCCTGACGCCGGGGTGTCGTCTCTTCAATGGAGTCGGTGGAACAATTATTTCTGGGCTACCTTCCTCTGCTTTCAGAGGAGCCCCCTGCTATTTTCCCCTCTGAACACAGGTATTTTGGTGATGGTGGTGATGATTTAACTGACGCACCTCAGCCTCCTTCACAGTTTCATTGAGTGTCTGGCCCTGGGGAGGCTAGTGGCCTTGCTTCTTCCCCATCCTCTGTCCTGTTTACTCCTCCTAGCTTCATTTCCGAGGCTGGCTCAGCTTTTACTGAGCTTGTGCTGAGGGTTGCTGTAGTTCTGGGCCTGCTGCTTCGTGCTGTGGAGGTGGCCATTTATCCCCAACTTGGGGTACTTCATCACGGCCAGATGAGAACTGAACCTATGCTCCCCTTCAGTGAAGCCCTCTTTGATATTCTTTTGGGCGCTTGGGCTAAACCCCTTTCAAAGGCCTCAGTGGACTGGTCTATAGCTCATAGGCACCATCTTGCTTCCGGAGACCCGCTCTGCCTTTCCCGACAGCCTACTCTGCGCAGCTTTGTGGTGCAGGCAAGCATCCCCAGACATTAGCGCTGTGCCTGACATCCCCCCAGACAGGGAGTCTAAAAGTCTAGATGCTCTTGGTCTATATCTCTTTTCTGCCACCAGCTCCGCTTTGCGGTCCCCTCATGTAGCTTGGGTTTTGGGCCATTTTTCTCATATGTTGTGCCTTCTCCCCTCCATCCCTGATGACTCTCTGGATACTCTTACTCAACTGGTTCAGGATGGCCATCAAGCGGCTAAATTGCTCATTCATTGTAGGATAGATGCCACAAGTTCCATTGGACGAGCCATGGCCCTTTCAGTAGCTCTTCCCCGGTGTGGCTGGCTATGCACCTCTGTCTTTTCTAGGGCTGTTCAGTCCACCTTGGGTGGCATGCCTTTCGGTGGTCAATATCTGTTTGGCTCTCAAGCCATTTTCAGGATAGTTGGAGTGGAGCGAAATCCTATTCCCCGATTGCTATATCATCCTCTTTTCCCCCGTACTCAGTCCGGCCATGGATGGTCTCCTTCCTTTCTTTTCTGTGCAAACCATCATAGGGTGGTGCCAGTTGGCTTCTTCTTTCCACTTGTCACCTTTGAGTGGCATCTAGGGTGGTGTGCCTGCCCCAGCAGATATTTTCTTATCTTGCTTTCTTACCCTGTCACTGACAGGTGGTGGTCTCTGGTTGTTTGGGACGTGTCTTATGTTTTGTCCCTGTTTGGTTTCTACAGCGGTAACTGCTCGGTGTTCTCTTTCTTTCTACCCAAGTTCTGATTGGGGAATTTTCATGGTATTGTGCATATGCACTGTTGCCTTGTTCCCTGTCCTACAAGGTACTTCGTCTGTATGCCTTACAGGTATTCCTCCATATGTTTCTGACACCATAGTACCCCTTATAGGGGGTCCCACATGCCGTGCTTTGGTGCACCGGAGCCAGTGGGAAGATAGTGCACAGGGGTTCTCCGCCCTCCGTTTATTGAGTGTTTCTCTGCTCTAGCAAGGATGTTCTTTCCTACCAGTCTACCTGGTGCTCTTCTTTCCTAGCAAATGCAAGGAAAAGGGCATGGTTCTTGGCCTAAGGTGCATTGTCTGGTCCTGACCTAGGTGGTGTCCCTTCTTTCTCTCTTCAGGCGTTAGCACTTCTTGTGCTTGTTCTCGCTGTATGTGGGCAAGACAGGGTCCTGCCCTCTCTCCTTTTTCTTCTAGGTTCATTGCAAGCATACCTTATCCATCTCTACTTGGCTGACCCTTTCTCTTCTTTGCCTCTGCATGGCCTGTTTTTACCTGCTTCTGCTTTGCTCAAAGCTGCTCTTACTTTTCACTTTTGGATTGGAGACGTTTAGATGACACCTCTGATACCAATCCCAACATTTCGTTAGTGGCCTGGCTGTTTTTCAGGCATGCCTACTGCCCCTTTTTGGGGATTTATGACTATTTGTCATCTTCCATTTCTTCTCTGGCATGGGTTCCTGGACCACCCACTCTGGGTTGTTTCATGCGCAGGTTGGTGTTCCATGGGATTCTTCTGAGGAGTTACTTTCACTTCTTGCGAGTGCAGAAACAGTTCCACTCCTTGGGGGGCTTGTTTCCCTTGTACTAATGAGCATATGATTCTCACTCACAATGCTACCTGGATTGTTGAATGGGCATGGGTTGTTCCATGCAAACAAGAACTTCTTTTGCTTTGGCCTCCACACTTGCTGGGCTGTAGGCACTGCCTCTCCATCTGTTACTTTGGTTCTTTACACTGGTCTTTGGTTGGACCTTCGCTTGCGGCGTTGGTCTTCCATGCTATGTTCTCCATCTTTTGACCACTGCTTCAGCGACTCTCTTCTCTGTCTTCTATTCTTTCTTTTAAGATGGGGACTAGCTATCTGAATAGGCCTCCCCTGTGTTGGCCTTGGTCGACTCGACCCTTTTCTCATCCTCCATTGTAGTACTTTTTACCATCTATTCTAGCACTGTTGTTTCTCACCAGCTGTTTTCTTTTCAATTGCCTCTTGCAACCGTTCAGTCAGTATTGTTGTTTTCTATCTGCTCATCTTCTTTCCTGGGGTGTGTGTTTGATTTCCACCCCCCCATCCCTTTTATACTGGGCCATGCTGTTGGTTGCTGCTCGCCGTTGTCCCATTTTCAGCCCATGACTGATGTTTTGGCAGTTTCTATGTAAACTTCTTAGGCACATTTTATTATACAGAGTTAATTTCTGTATATGTGTGTCTCTATATATATGTTAATGATGTTAATGACACTTTTAAAGCGCGACAAATACCCGGAGGTGTCCTGGCGCTGTCTAGAAAGTCCTGAAAGCTCAAGCCTGTAAGTTACGAGCGGCATGAGATGGGAGGTCAGTCATACAGGAAAAGCCAGGACTTAAGTTCCTTTCTAAAGGACAGCAGATCAGGCAAGGTTCTAAGATAGAGTGGTAGATCATTCCAGGCCTTAACGGCTCCATAAACAAAACTTCTACCTCCCCATCGGGCCTTCCTGATACGTGGGACTTGAGCCTGTTTTGTTCCTTTTGATCGAAGGCTTCTTCCTGGGACATACCATTGTATACGCTGCTTTAAAAATTCTGGGCCTAGTCCGTGCAAGGCCTTAAATGCCATGGACAGAGCCTTAAAACGTATACAGCTTTTTATGGGGAGCCAATGTAGTGTTCTTCTTTCCAATGTAACTGAGGAAAATCTGGAGGAGCCTGTAAGTAAACGGACTGCCGCATTTTGCAAAATCTGTAATTTGTTCCGTATGCTTTGCTGCGCGTTCAGATACAGTCCGTTACAATAGTCCAGTCTAGCTGTTACCAAAGCCCTTACCACCATATGCCTGCTATCTCGAGGGAGCAAGGGTAACACTTTCCTCATCATTCTGATGGTGTACCTGGTTTTGGATGTTAATACTTTTATTTGGTGCCTAAGGGTGAGTTTATCTTCCAGTATCATGCCAAGGTTTTTCACCTTTCTGGCTGGAATTGGGAGAGTGCCCATGGAGTTGGGCCAGCAGGCAGGGGTCCAAAAGTTAGAGGTATTACCAAACAATATGACCTCCATTTTGTCCGAGTTTAATTTTAGATATAATTTAATTTTATAGAGAGAGAGTTGTTTAAATCATGTCTCTATAACTCGCACTGTGCACCAGCACTTCAAATTGAAGTGGAATATTGGATTATTTTATAAATAGGCTTTCCCGTTTTCAGTTACTATTTTTGGTCAATTCTGGTGGGGTTTTTTCAGTGTTTTCAAGTGATTTCAATACCTTAAAAAAACAATGGTTATCAGTGGTTACACATTTTCGCACCATTAAAAACTGAAACAGTGTTTTTCCGGTGTTTATGGAAAATGTTGATTTTATTATTGCTTGCTTTCTGCAATGACAGAGTTAGCCAAAGTACTATACATGTTGTCCTGTTTTGCTCCTTATATCAAGATCCTAGGATTAGATTTATTAAACCTGTCCTGAAGGGGCGGCAACCATGCACTTATAAAGAAGGCTATGATTATTTGCTGTCATTATCTTCTGTTGATACTTGCTGTGCCATGTTAAATTTTATAAGAGTTTCACTTCAGATTAGGAAACGCTATGGATAAATTAGCTGTAGAACTGTGCTTTGCCATTGGATTTGTATTTATGCTGTATGATGGATTTTTTTTGAATTGTAATTTTTATTTTATGGATGGATCACCTTATTTGTGTATTATGTTTTTTAACTTTGTGCTTTTATGATTCATTGTATGAATCGAATAAAGATTTTTGAACCGAACCGATAGTGCAAGGTGTATAGACAGTGCACGTACAGTGTATATGAGGTCCAAATACATTTTTGCAAATCAAACTTATTGTAGTACACCATAAAGTACTTCTTCAGTGAGTCTTTGGTCATGTGCACTCGCTCTTTCCTTCCCATGTAAACTTTTTTCTGTGAAAAGGCCCTCTGAACATTGTCACTTGAGACAGGCAATGCCAAAACAGCCAGTACACAATTTGCTAACTCTGGCCACTGACATAGCTTTCCATACCAATACTGGTGCACTTGAAGATTTAGATTCTCTAGGCAGGTTCTGCAACATTTGCATCAAACTGGTCAGTTATGCCCTCCGAGTTATTGAAGCGATCAAAAATGAAGCAACACTTTTGAAACTACGGCAAAAATTCCCTTTTATGGAAGGGATCTAGAACTTGTACAGAGTACCAAATTAAGGTTTCATTGACTTCAAATGCTATGGTTGGTGAAGGAACATTTCTATGCATTATCGCAAGCCATTTCTCATACATTGTAAAATAAAAGTTCCTGAATTGCTCTTCAACACTGCTTTGCTTACCAAGTGGCAAGCACTCTAACATGAAAAATGTTGCAATGCCAAAGTCTCTAAAGGTGTCGCCCAGCCTACTCTCAAGGAGATGTTTCACATCTACACCAATTATGCTGAACACTTGGCAGACAAGGGTGTTTTCAGACTCTAGTTTTTTTATTATGTCCACTACAGCAGTTATGTTTTCCTGTAAAAATCTAAGAATGCAGTAGAGCGCAATTTTTTTCAAATCACTATCAATGTGCGACCAAAGATCCTCCCATTTCTTGCCTTTGGCATCATCGCTAAGCAAAACTTTGGTAAACGGTTGCCACATGGATAATATAGCATTAACAGCCCCTTGGACTGAGAACCATCAGCTAAGTGACACGGTTGGGATGAGTTTTTCTTTGATGCCACACAAAGCATAAAACGAGAAATATTTGAGTTTTAGTTCCCATGCATAACAAAACAGTGCACCAGAATGGACTAAAAAGTCAATAGCATTATTCATTAACTCTGAAGATTGTGAAGACTTTCAGCATCCCATCTAACAAGTGGCAAGGATCTCTTACAGGGAAGCACTTCAGCTCAGGTATCAATTTTGACAGGTCATCACACAACTTTTTCATATACGTAGCTGGATCATTGCAAATACAAGCAATATCTCGCCTATCTTTGTTAAACTTGGAAAGAACCTTTTTGCAGCAGCATTCCAAGTGACACTGCGTTCCATGTTGTCTAAAGGTCTGGTGTCATGTTTGCACCACTATTCCAGATGCTTGGTGATAGCACTTTTTTCACATATACTTGTCACTATACCTTGCATTGAATGTTTAAAGCCGGAGGTGTTGGCAATTCACCTACTATCAATACTGACTCACTAGAAACTGGGGGCTGATGTATCAAGGGTTTTTACACATTCTCTGTGAGTAAATATGCTGGCAAATCTTGGGAAAGATTCTTGTGAAACCAGCCATTTTACCCATCAGTGAAAGAATCAAACGCAGCCAAAATATCAAATATGGTTTTGATATTTCCTGATTCTCTACAGTTTATAAAATAATTAAACAAGACCTAAAACATGCTTCTAAACTCTGCATCTTTAGGCCAAAGACCATAAATCTGAAAAAAGCTAAAGGAAGAAGAAACAATATTTTAGTGGCATCCCTAAACAACAACACTCAAGCAGAATAAAGTTAGCCCAGTTGTCTTGCTACTAGCTTGTATTACAAAGTTACATTGTATTGGCCTCTACAGGAAGAAAGAAAATTACTCTTTCACTTGTCTTTTCCGTTCTTTGAATGGCATTTATTTGTGGTTGTAAAGGTGTTTTTCAGTGTTTATATGTTTACACTGGTGAGGTCTATTTCCCTTTCTGTGGGGTTTTATTAGTTATTATAGGTTTAAACCTAAAACCAGACAGCCTACTTATAAATGATGAATTGGTCAATATGGGTAAACACAAGCTGACTGATATGTGAAGGAATAATATTTAATGTTTATTTTTTAGATTTGATTGGTACTTTACAACGATATAGGGAATGTGATCAAATTATACGATAAGTGATCATGACCATTATATGATTCTTTGCACCTGCACTTTACTGTTAATCAAAATGATATATACAGAAATTGCATGTTATTGGTGAGAAAAAGCATTTTGCACTTTGAATTTAAATGTATCTTTTTACATGGATACACATGTTTTTAGAGATTAAACCATCATATATATGGCACTTTCACTTTACTCTCAATCATAATGACATATATAGAAATTGTGTGTTATTTGTGTGAGAAGGCACTTGCACTTTATATTAATATACATGTTCTCACATAGTGAGATATATATACATGTGACTACATATATTTCGTTAAAGCAATTGGTACTTTACCAGAATGCATTGCTCACCATATAACTACATATTGTATCATTTCTTTTAGAAATTTTCAGACAATTTCCACTAATCTTTCACGAATCATATATTTATATATATATGTATGTATGTATATGTATGTATGTATATATATATATATATATATATATATATATATATATATATATATATATATATATATATATATGTATATATCAAAGCTTCCAAGTCTCACCCAGACTGCCGAACTCCTGGACGGGTGCTATTATCCGCCAGCATGAGGGCGAAATCACGTTACAAAAATCAAAGCTACCAGGTGCGGAGCACTCTCGGGACAAAGGATTTTATTTTAGCAAGCAAATGCATTTCGGCACTTCAGCCTTCTTCAGTGCTTTTCCTCATGGCATGAAAACACAGCGCTTCATTTAAAATGTGTCCAAGTTGATTTGATTGGAGCACCACAGTGAAGTAGCCAGTACCGAAGGACTGCAAACTCCTTGATCAAAATACCAGTTACGTTGGCTGCCATATTTATGTGTGTTAATTACAGCTTTAACTTTGGGGCACATTTCGTTTTTCATTAATTTACTTCGTTTTTACAGTCTCTCATAGACAATATATAATTATATCCTGTATAGAAGAGAAGGACGAGGGACAGAGAAGTGGCTATCATCGCGCTATGCTGGGAGACACAGAGGCCATGTAATTAACTTAAGACTGCTGACATCAAGCCAGGATATAAGTGACATCCTGCACTTTCGTTTCTCTTCTATACAGGATATACTGCAAACTGCGGTGGCGTCCTGACGAGGGCCCGGCGCTTATCTTTTTGCAAATTAAGCACTGCTTTAGACAATGCTTTTCATACATTTCTACACAAGCGCATAGTTCCCAGAGTATGGAGCAATGAAAAACATGCAAGAAGAAACATTTTATTACAGAATACATAAGAGGATTCTCTCAAGATAGTATTACATTGGATTTAGTGGCTCTCACGGTTTATTCAAGCATGCTAATCGATACATTGTACAATGATAGCCTGGGACAGTTGGGATGTCCTTGGTTAGGTACAGTGTGGGAGAGGTCTCTAGGAACGCCCTCCGTTGATAATTGTAAAGCTTGCAATTCTTTATTTAGAACTAGGAAACAACAATAGTGGTGGTCACATGGTGTATTATGACATCACTTCAAGATGGAGGACACTGTAAACACAGTTTATGTTAGCGTAAGCTCTGTTTCTAATGTATTCAAAGTGAACAAAAGGAAAATAGCTCTCACAACCCCCTCTGATGATTTTTGAATCATCATTCTACATTTATATTACAAAACCGCATTCATTAAATTTGGGTTCTCCTTCTTAGAGTCTCCAAGATCCCAGAGAGTGTCCTAGAGATCACTTTGCATCTCTTCAACCTTAACGTCAAGTCTCTTTCTTTTTTTTACCTCTCGTTGCTGACAGCTTCTTATACCCACAGTCCATAACATTACTTGATGAAATTCTCTTGCAGAGTTTTAAGAAAACAAGCACACATGCAACGACAATTAGCATAACCAAAAGAGGAGTTAAAAGCAGTTTTAGAATTCCTACACTACCAAGCCACTGCCCTATCTTAGCAAAACCTCTTCCAATAAATCCAAATACAGAACCTAATCCTGCCAATGCCCCTGACTCTTCCAGCACTGTTCATGTGTTTTTTTAGTACTATTAGTAATGTAGCTGTCACGCTACTTCTCTATGCGTGATATATATACACAGCATTCCTGACAGTGAATGACTTTGCAAACTCCTCCCTCCTTGGCGATGAGCAAATCCAGCGCAAGGCAATTTTGCATAATCATAGCAAACAATTCTTTATTTTTAACTATTAAGGCTCCTTTGGTGTTCGTAGATAGCTGATCTACTAAAGTTGATAGCCTTCTGATCTTAATACCGTTTAATGCAATTTCTATTGGAGGTATTAGTGCTCCAGAAATATCACTAAGGATCTGCTTGAAACTATGCTCACTGCACCTTATATAGCATTCAAGAAGGAAATTTAGCTCGCTAGTGTTACACATCCTAGGGAAGACTATGGCTGCATAACAACTACCTACCCAGTTTTGTGGTAACTGGAAATAAACTGACTAACCACATACATATCAGATGCCTTTAATACTTACCCCTAATTCAAAAAGGTTCTTCCTTTAACTAAATATTAATGCTCACATCCTAATTTCTTGACAGTCTCATTCCTCTCTTGCTTTCTTATTATACAGAGGGATCCTTTCTTAGCAATGTCTATGCTCAGCCTTTGGGGTGGTTCCTTCAAAGTCTCCTTTCCCTTCCCAATAATATGTTCGGCACTAGTTTTCTGTTACCCTTTTTCATCATCTGTTCTTATCCTGTTGTTCTGTTTATCTACAACTACCCTTTCATCTCTACTAGTTCTACATGTTATATTGTGCATGCTTTCATTAGTAGCAATCACGTTAGTTACAGGAGTAAAGAATTTCATTATATACTCACACTGATCCCTTGACCTAAACGTCTTGTAAAAACGGATAACATGTTTAGTAGCTCACAAATACATATTTGAATCGTTCACAACTGGCACATCTTCTAGCAGTTTATCATAATCAGAATAAAACAGCTTACTAGAATTCTGTTTGTAGGAAGCTGGGTACTTGTTGCAGTACCCGTCACTGTTTGCCTGGTATCTGATGCGACTTTGACCCAAAGTGTGCTGGGTCCCTGCTAACCAGGTCCCCAGCCAGAGTGTTCTTTCCTTAACACTGTACCATTGTTCCACAATTGGCACAACATCCGCCCCCTTGTACGTCCCTAGTAAATGATACCCCTGGTACCAAGGACATTGGGACTGAAGAGGGTCCACTAGGGTTGCAGCACAAATTGTGCCACCCTAGGGACCCCTCACCAAGATCATGCAAACTGCCATTGCAGGCTGCGTGCCTTGGCACAGACAAAACCAAAGAGTCAACATGCCACACATCACCGTGTGCCATGCCTACAGGCACTGCATGAGATATAGGGAAGCCATCCCACAGCAGGCCTTACAACCCTAAGGCAGGGGGCACTATATCCCATGTGTGGACATATCTGCCTGAGCAGATATGACCCTGCAATGTCTAAGTCCATTCTTAGACATTGTAAGTGAACAGAGATAAGGGTGCAAGGGCTTGACACTCAGTACGAGTTCCCCAGCATCATGATAGCTTCTCTGTAATCCCAGATGTTTGGCACTAAACATCTCATTGTAATAAATCGCACTGATAGTGTCGGATTTATTATTAAATGCATGCAGAGGGTACCTGAGAGGTGCCCCCTGAAAACCTACGGATGACTAGTGTGATTACCGACTGGGCTCAGACAGCCTGACCCCATTAGAAATGTTTCTGGCCTCCTGGGGTGAGAGCCTTCACTCTCAGAGGCTAGGAAGAAAGCCTGCTCTGGGCGGAGGTGTTCACATCTTGTCCAAGCAGGAACTGCCTTCCAGGGCGGAAAGCTTCAAAGGCCATGCTGTCTTTGGAATGCAACCTAGGCCTCTCCAGTTAGTGGAAGATGCCAACCCCACTGCCCTGACCCCACTTTTTGGCAGGAGGACAGGTGGGAACATTAGTTAGATTAGGAGGTGTGCCCATATCCAGCCAGCACCACCCCTCAGGTGGGACAGCTGATGTGGATACCACGTTTTAGAATACTCCACCTTGTGTTGGGGGAATACGCCATTTAGGGTCATGTTTTTGCCCACTTCAGACTGGAAGTGTTCATATAAAGGGTGTAGTCCACCTACAGGTTGGCAGCCCATTGGCTACTACCTGATACTCCCCTTAAAAACCCCTAAATTGAGTATTTACGTGGCACCCCTCAACCCAGAACTTGAAATTCGAGTGACCTAAAGACAAAGAGGGCAAAGAAGAGCGGCTGAACCCGAGAACTGAGTGTCTGCTACAGAGTTTTGGCACAAATCCCTGCCTGCCGCTTCAAGACTTGACAATAGAGGTGTCTTGTCCTGCTACTGTGTATCCTCCAAGAGCCCCTGGGGACTACCAGCCTTCGCAAACTGCCCAAGAACTCCCTTGGAGTAGAGGAACTAATCCCTGCAGACCACCGGCACCAAAGTGCCTTTTTTCATTATTAACGGGACTACCTATTCAGTGGGGTTACCCCTTGTCATGTCACCTCCCTGCTACTTCATTATCCATATTTTGGTCTGCATCCTCTTCTATTATTTGTTTTTAGTAGCTTTAATCGACTGTTCGATGTTTTTGAGTTTCATCTCTGGTTACTGACTGTCTTTATAACCCTTTGAATTTATGTAGCTTTATTCATTTTGGTACTTAGTTTCGTCTCCTGAATACCATTGGATGGTAGGAACCATCTAGTTATTATCGATCTTTAGCTCTTGAATTAACTAGGCACTCTAGCTTCGTTCACCGTAATTTTTTGTTTTTTTGACTATCTGGTCTTTCTTCTTTCTTTGTTTACTTAAGCTGTGAGTGCCCTATAGAAGTTATACATTGACCAGGTCCTATCTCGAGAATTGGCTCCTGTATAAAGTATGTCTATCAATATACATCTTGGAGTCTGCGCACATACTTAAAAAAAAAAAATGTTGGTTGGCTCTGTTTACACTTATCTCATCTTCTTTTCACTTTTCGGTTTTTCATTCCTTTTTAGTTTCCACTTTTTCATGTCTACCTAGCTGAGCTTGGTGTTGGTTAATACTTTGTCTATGCTGCTCTATATCGGTTATCTCTTTTTTTATTTAGCTCCAGCCCTATGTGATTTATTCCAGCTCTGTATTTTTTGTGGATATTTCTCATGTTTTTCCCCCACAGACCAACAGTCTTTTAACATTGAACAAATCCCGGCACTATAACTTAATGACGTTGGAAATGAACCTATAAATTGTATTCCATAAAAGACTCACATTATGTGCCCTGAAGAAGGAGCTTGTTGAGTTTCATGGGATCTCCAAAACGCGCGTCGGCGCTTGTCTTTGTTTATTTTATTGTACTTGTTTAATGTATGATGTTTTGTCATTTATTGTTTTGTAACATTGTTGCTGCTATTTTTTTATTTTTTTTATTTGTAGATTTTGGTTTTTCCATGTCTTTTCATTTTTATTGACTTTTGTAATCACGTTGTGTGCTGGGTCAGGATGTGTTTTATTTTATTATTATTTTATTATTTGTTATTCACTTTGCACTATATATAAAAAAGGAAAAAATGGATATATAAACATCATGAAAGTGATAACCTTTGAAAAAATGACATAATAAATTAATTAATTTTTTGTATACTTTTGGTCTGTGGGTGTGACTAATTTCATGAACATATTGCCTATCATTGAAGCATATACGTGTAGGAAGTTTAGTGTTTTTTGTTGACATTTTCATTTCCCTAAATACTTCCTCACTTACTCAATCTATTCAGGGTCCCTCTTCCGTAGCCTTATCAGACCACCGGCACCAAAACCGCAGAGTCCGGTCCACAGACTTATAGATCCCCGGCCTGACTGTCACAGCAGCTGACCAGGAAGAAGTAACCATGTTCTGGGAGGGCCGATCAGTCTCCCCACAGAGTGTGGAGGCACCAGGACCAACCGGAGCCATGCAGTACCAATCTACGGGGTACAGGACACCCTGCAACCAACACCGACATCGAAAAGTCTAGTCAGGACTCCAACTGTATCAAAAACGAGAGATAGCTGTGTAGTGTGCTGCAGTTGGGCTGCGAGCAGCGCCAGCATTGCAAGTGGGGTAAGAGCCCCATTGTCGCAAGTTTATGGGTGGTCCAGTACCAGATCATTTTGAAGAGACAAAATTTCATCCTATCCTTGCGCACCCCGCTACTCTTTTCTGTGATCAGTTCCTTTGTCTTCTTCCGGTTATTGGATGCCAAGTGTATTTTGCCAAGTCATGCTGCGGGAGAACAGGAGGGGGTTTGAGTGAAGGTGTTGGACCAGAAGTTTGTAAAACCCGGACATGACACCCTGGTAAGTTGCCCATGTATCCAGATTGTTGGATGGGTGAGATTGAAACATTCCACAGTTTAGCAACAAGGCACCGTGGAGGCAGTGTCGCAGCTGGGAGTATTGCTATAGCTGTGAGGAAGGGATATGAAACTCCTCTTGCAATTCGGCAAAAGATTTCAGTTCACCATTGTAGAATATATCTACTAGGGTCCTTATCCCAGCTGACACCCAGGTCGACTATCGGAGAGAGCCGCTGCCCACTTGAATGGCAGCATTATTGCACAAGGTAGCCTGCTGGTGAAGGCGGGCTGAACTGTTGGTGAGTTTGTGGGCGTGGTTCCCAACCCACACCATTGTTTGCACCATAGGGTTAGTCTTCCGATTAGAGGGGGTGTTTTGGCAGTAGAGGATATCCAGACCGGGGTCACGGTCAGTTATGGCATGCTTCAATCGGACTGGGGGGGTTCCTTATCCATCTTCCTATATAGGGAAGTAAAGCTTGTTAAATGTAAGACATGATAATATAGTCTGATACAGGGTACCCCATGTCCTCTGCATCTCCTGTGCACTATAATTTTAGAGCAAGATAGTCGAAGTCTCATAGCTCCCCAAATAAGGGACCAGATCACCTTGTCTATAGTCCGCAAAGTATGGGTTTGGACCTGAAGAGGGAGCATACCAAGGACAGATGTAAAACGGGGGGCTATTACTATTTTGATGGCCTGTGCTCGATAAGTTAAGGTGGTTCCATTCAACATTTTCAAGATTGGTCTTAGCTATGACGGGATCCAGATTGTCAGAAATCATATGCTCGAGACCTCTATTGACCAGAATCCCTAAAAATTTGAGGTGCCGCTGTTTACAATGGAACGGGAAAATGGCACAGGATGTTTACGTTGAGATACGGGACACAGGAAGTGTCTCTCTCTTATCCCAGTTGACCTTGTACCCTGAGATTCTGGAAAATAAAGAGTTTAGAGACATCAAGGCTGGAATGGATCTGTCAAGGTCAGTGAGCGTAAGCAAAAAATCATCTGCATAAAGTAGGATCTTGGTCATACCAGCGTCAGTGTGGGGATTGGGGTATGGCCACTGCAAGGGGTTCCATGGCCAACAGTAACAGTAGAAATGAGAGGGTCACCCTGTCTGGTCCCTCTATGAATCGGGAATGCATTTGATATGACTCCCACACAGTTGACATGGCCGGTTAAACTCAGTATAGAGACATCAAAGTTTTGAGATGAACCGGTCCCCCAGGCCTAGTCTGCTAAAGACTCTGAACATGTAGCGCCACTTCATACAATCACATGCCTTTTTGGTGCCTAATGAGAGGGCAATTGTGGCTTCCAGAGAGTCTCTGGAGAGCCACAGAGTTTTGCCCACTCTGTGTTCTGCTTGAAATGTTGAGTTCTAGCAAAACTCCGCCAACCGCCACGTGGCGTATTTTTTTTCTATCATGCGGTTCCCCAACGGTAATTTGAAGAGCACAAGGGAGAATTTGCATCCACTAGTTTGATTTTCGGCTGTTAGAATGCCTCCCGGCGAGATTTCTCAAAGCGGGCAGTCGCGGCAGGTCGCGACCATTTTCGTTGAGAAAGCTGCCATTAGAGTAGAAATTCTACTCGAGTGGCAGAAAGAAGCAGTGCCCTCTGGTGAACTGCGTGGTGCCGTTAGTACTGGTTTTACTCAGCGGAACAAGCTCCCGGTGCTAAAAATCAGCATGAACAGTGCGACGTGCTGAAATCCACTCACTTGCAGAACTCCATAGAATCTCGCTGAGCTTTTATGTAACTCTGCAGAGTGAAACTCTGCGAGTCCCACCCACACACAACAGATGTGTCATTGAGCGAGGGTGGTTGTGGGAGGACCTACCACGGCAAAGCCTACCTGCGTGTAATGGATTCAATTTGGAATGACACAACTGAGTCAGGCTGCCAGAATGCTTGCTAGGGTTTTTGTATGCTTACTCAGGAGGGAAATTGGATGGTAACTACTACAAAGGAGGGAATCCTTACAAGGCATTCAGCTGGACCATTATCACCACCTTGTTGGACAAGCCTGTTAAGGAGCCTGTGTCTGTCGGTTTCTGAAAAGCAGCATGAAGGTGTTCCACTGAGTTATTTTATGGTATTGGTAGAATTCCCTCAGGAATCCGTCCTCTCTAGGGTCTCTGGTATAAGGAAGGGTGGAGATGGCTTGCCCTACCTCTTCCTTAGTGATATCTCTGTCCAAGAGTGCTCTACCTTTGTCATTAAGACTAGGAAAGGCAATGGTGCAGAGGAAGGCATCTATTAAGTCGTCATTGTTGCCCAGTTCAGACCTATACAGCACAGCATAGTAGGCACAAAATATGTCAGCAATGCCTTGGAGATCCCGAACCATACGGCCTGAGTTGTAAATGAGAGAAGATATAGCCATTGCCGCTTCCTGCTGTCGCAGCTGACAGACTTTAAATTTATAGAGTATGTATTCTGCCAGATACTTGTAAAAGGAGTTAGGTTCCATCTTGGCCTTCTCCTGGGCTTGTTGTGACTGCTCGAGTGTGGGTTTTGATGATCTGTTCCAAGAAGAGTTGTTGCTGATAATGCTGCATACCTCATCAGTTGTCCGCGTACGGTGGTCTTGGCTGTGGCCCAAGGAGTTTGGTCGGATGCCACAAAGCCTTTGTTGTATGCCATATTTGTGGCCATATGGGATTGAAGCAGCTTCTTTTCCTATGGCAGTTTGTAGCATGCCACATGAAACCACCAAGGTTTGTGAGGTAGGAACCCGCAAGTTCAGGTCTAGGTCTAGTTGGACCAGGGTGTGGTTCGAAAGGGAGCCCTTAATGATAAAGCAATCTTGGATCAGCAAGGAGATCGGGTGGGACACAAGGTAGTAGTCGAGCTGGGACTGCGTCCTGTGGACAGGGGAGAAACATCAGTAGGCTTTGTCCATTGGATTTAGAAGACGCCAAATATCTGATAGCCCATGATCATCACAGGGATCCGATAGTAGGGCCCTGTCATCATTGTTCTGTTTGTCGATGAGGTCTGTGCGACCCCATACGGCATCCGAGCCAAATCCCAATCCCCACCAAGCACCACCTTGGATGTAATAAGCTCAGTCAGGGGTCTATGAAGAGAGGGAAAGACTGAAGATTTTAAGCCAGTCTGGGCATATACAGCCGATCTGAAGCTTCATAAGGGCATAGCGCCTTGAGTGGTCCACCCACATATGAATAACAGAACAGGGGGAGGGTCTTATGAATAAGGATAGCTCCACACTCCGCATAGAGGGTGGCAGTGAAGTGTGAGGCCCAGATTGAATAGGGTTATGGGCAGGAGTGCAGCTATGAACAGCCTTTCCCAGCTAATCCAGCCTCTTAAGGGAAAGGTGGGTTCCTTGGAGGAGTGCAATGTCAGTCTTTCAGGAAGCAGGGTAGGACAGTATCTTTTTGCAGTTTATGTAGTTGGTCATCCTGTTTACGTTGAGAGAAATAATGGTAAGGGGTTGAGACATCATGATAGTGAAGGGGACGAGAGGAGAGTGATGTACAAAGATAAAATAACGAAGTGAATGGGGTGCACTCAACATTAAGTTGGGGATTGGTAGTGTAAAAAGGCAGAAACGAGATTCAATGTATGAGGCCAAGGGGGCACGGAAGCCCAGAATCTAGCTCGAGGGGGTAAACCCTTGGTCCAGAACAGGGAAGTCTCTAAAGTAGAGGAAAGGGGGAATACAGGGCCAGAAAAAAGGCAACTGGGGTGTGCGTGAAGGTCTTAACAGCCAGTGGCAAGTTTCGCTCCCTTAAAAGTCCCAAATGTGCCGCAGAGGGATGGGGGCAGCCAACAAGAAAAGAGTCCTTGGATGCCAAGGCTGGAATGAGAATTGAACGACTAGAGGGTGGGAAATTCAGGAGAGGAAAAATACTGCGTGAGAGGTAACGGGAGAGTTGCATGGAAGTTCAGGGGAAAGGGGTCCAAATAACTAAAATTGCTAATATAAAGGAGGATAAAGAGAGCACAATAGCTTGGGTAGGTGGGGCAGACGGCAAGGAAGAACAGAGCATGAGACACCGGCACAAGATGGGTGATGCGGTCGACCAGCAATTCAAGTAGTGCAGTCAACAATAAACAGTGCTATAACCATGTATCAGGAACAAAATTACATATCATTGCACCGACAGCTAGAATACACATAAAGAAATCAAGGATTAGCCTAAACATGACACTGTAGAAACAGAGCTCCTAGACTATGTAATATGGACAACAACGAAATATGGGGCAGAAAAAGGTGGGCCAGGCATGGGGGGAAGGTAGGAAAGAAATGTAGGGGGCGAAGCAAAAGAGGAGTGTAGGAAGAAGAGAACATTTGAACAGAAAAGGGAAGATCAGATCAGACAATACGAAGCAAGGTTTTGTGGGGAAAAAAGAAACATGGGCCGAGAAAGAAGGATCAGGTAATTGGGGTATGCAGAAACAATCACAAACTGAAAATCAACTCTAGAACCAGAGATCGAAGCCGACTCAGTATGAAGGAACAAAGTACTCAACTGGCCCAAAGGCCGAGGATATAGGTGAACAGTGACACTCATGCAGTTCAAGGAGGACAAGTCGGGCCTTGCTCTGAGGCATGAGAGGCTTCAGGGGGACTCTCGCTCAGATGCTCCCTTTCGTTGGAGCTATTCTGGACACAGTGCAGTTTCGGGCTTATCCTCAGGAGCAGCGAGTCCAGGATATTCAGGCTATGATTCTAATGTTTCAGCCTCTATCCTGGGTTTCAATGAGACTGATTCTGAGGCTGCTGGGCCTCATGGACGCCTGCATCCTACTGGTGACGCTTGCCCGATGGAATATGCAGGATCCGCAGTGGAACGTGCAGTCCCAGTGGGAGCAGCATCAGGGTAATCTCTCCGATAGGTCCAGGTCTCAGAGGGAACTGCAAAAGATCTGCACGAACCACGACTGGGTCAGTGGCAGACCCCTCTGCCTTCCCCAACCATAGCTGACTGTAGGGACAGATGCTTCACTCCTGGGCTGGAGGAGCCATCTAGAAGAGGTGGAGATCAGAGGACTCTGGTTTCCAGTGGAATCCAGACTCCACATCAATCTACTGGAGCTTTGGGCGGTCCGATTGGCATTGAAGGCCTTTCTTCCTCCGTCGGGGGAAGGCTAGTACAGGTGTTCATGAACAATACCACAGCCATATGGTGCTGCTAGTGCAGGTGTTTACAGACAACACCACCGCAATGTGGTACTGCAACAAACAAGGGGGAGCTGGGTCATGGACCCTTTGTCAAGAGGTCCTGCATCACTGGGCATGGCTGGAACACCAGGGCATTTTCCTAGTTGTTCAACACCTGGCAGGCTCTATGAATGCCAGAGTGGACGAACTAAGTCGTCGGTGCCTAGCAGTTCATTAATGGCATCTCAACCGGAAGGTGATACAAGGCCTCTTTAAGAGTGGGGAGAACCTTGGCTAGATCTGTTCGGCTCTGTCGAGATAACGGAATGTCAGTAGTTTTGCGTGCTGGAGCTTCCAAGGCTGCTCACACTCTGAGGTGCTTTTGTCTCGCGTGGAGATTCGACCTCCTATATGCCTTTAGCCCAAAACCACTCCTGCCCAAAGTTCTCAAGAAGATGAAGAACAGCTGGGCCCAAGTCATTATTGTAACTCCAGATTGGGCATGAAGAGTCTGGTATCCCGAGCTGTTGAGCATGAGCATTGTTCCTCTGATGAGGCTGCGTGTTTAGGAGGATCTCCTGTTGCAGCAACAAGGCAGCGTCCTGCACCCGAAACTGAAAATGCTTTGCCTTCTTGCCTGGAGATTGAACAGTGATAGTTCACAGCTTTCAACCTTCTGCCTGAAGTCTGCAATGGCAGCCAGGTGTACCTCCTCCAAGACGGTATACACCTGCGGTTGGGGAAAGTTTGTGGCATGGTGTGCAGATAAAGGTGTTAATCTTCTTTGCACGCTCATTTTACTAGAGCCAAAGCTGCGACCACTGCGCTAGCTCACAGCATTCCTGTCCTGGATATCTGTCGGACAGCAATGTGGGCTTCTGTACGTACATTTACAAAGCACTACTGCCTAGACAGTCAGGTCCAACGAGATAGTCATTTTGTCTGTTACATCCTACCGGTCTTCTTAGTATAATCGTATTGCAAACCCACCTCCGTGCAGGCATTGTATAAAATCGAGGAGAACTGACTTCTCAATTCTGAACACCCAAATGTTGCTGGCATCTTTCATACATCCCATCTTTTCCCATTTAGCCTTCTCAACTTCTGAGGCAGTATGCTGCAATTCTCCAGCTCATTGAAGATATGTGCAGTATTCAGTAACATACTGGAAATAGCCGCTTCCTCTGTATTACATGGCTCATGCATGTAAAAGGTACTGGACTCAAGAGCACAATATGGGGTAATTTCATCTGCATATCTATTGCCTTTGGTGACTATCCCTGCCACACCTATATGCAGCACATTTCACTACTGTGATTTCTTTTAGCAATTGTAAAGCATCTAACAAATTAGAAACATACTGCCTATTTCTTATTGGAGAACCAGCAGAGGTCATGAACCTTGCTGTGACCACAACTGCCCAAAATCGTGCACGATTCCGAACCCAAGCTGGTTGTCAATGTAAATGGTAACTCGAGAACCTTCCAATGTTCAACAGGCTCTAGTAAGGGCAATCAACTCAGCTACTTGTTCTGACATTCCATGACACAGGTTGGCCACTTCATCCACACTGTTCAATGTACATACAGTATAGGCAACTCTTAAAATACAGCAAAGGTCTCTCAAGCAAGACCCATCAACAACAAGGGTATGCTTGGGTTCAGGAAGGGGTAAATCCAGTATGTCGGGAGTCGGTTTTGTTTACAACTCAGTAACGCTAATACAGTTGAGATGGAAATTGCCCTCATCCTCTCCCTCTGGCCTTGGCAACAGAGAAGCAGGGTTTAGTGTGTTACCTCTTCTGAAGGAAACGATTTTGGCCCACACCAGCAAGAAAGCCAGCTGGTTCACCGAAGACCTCCAGGCCTCCAAGCGAACCTGCCGAAAACTCGAAAACAAATGGATCCGTGAACAAACACCGGAAAGCTACACAGCCCACAAGAACGCCACCCGCAGACGCCACCACCTCATCAGATCCACCAAAAGGACATCCTTCAAAGACCACCTAGACAACAACGCACACAACAGCAAAGAGCTCTTCAACATCGTGAAGGAATTCTCCAACCCCAGCTCCAACACCAACGACATCCAACCTTCACAAGACCTGTGCGACTCGCTGGCCACCTTCTTCCATCGCAAGATCGCAGACATCCACGACAGTTTCAACGCCGTGACCACCCCGGCAACCACTGAGACCCCCGCTCTCACGACCACCACCCACACCAACTGCCTGATCGCCTGGACCAACATCAACGACGACGACACCATCAAGATCATGAACACGGTCCACTCCGGATCCCCGGAAGACCCCTGACCACACCACATCTTCAACAAAGCCAGCAGCACCATCGCACCCCATCTCCGGAAAACCATCAACATCTCCTTTGAGACAGTAACCTTCCCGGAGAGCTGGAAGCATGCAGAGATCAACGCCTTACTCTAGAAACCCAAGGCGGACCCCAAGGACCTCAAGAACGTCCGACCCATCTCCCTGCTCCCGTTCCTGGCGAAGATCATCGAAGTTCGAACCACAACTGTCCCGGCTATTGCTTGTGAGGCTATGCACTTTAATATAAAGTTTACAGCCCTTTTTAACTTCAAGGGAGTGCTTCTTTATCGTCCCCCTGGGACTAAAGCAGACTTCCTTACCAACCTTGGCGTAATCACCGAATTTATAGCCACCGAAGAATCAGCTACAATGATGGGTGATGTGAACTTTCATTTAGAACAATTGAACGATAGGGACACCGCTGCCCTCATCTCAGACCTAGAAATAATGGGTCTTAGACAACTGGTCACCGCCCCCACTCACAAAGCAGGACATACGCTGGATGGCATTTTTTCCAACGTAGAGGGCCTGCATATATTAAATATTTTGCCCATGCCTTGGACAGATCACTCGGCCATACTCAGCGGTCTGATAATTGAGGAACCACGGAGAAAAAAGGCTATATTTACTAAGCCTCACCCCTTCAAAGTATGGAAGAGCTTAGACCTGAATAAATTTAAAACTTTACTGGATAAAACCTGTCCCATTTTATATGATAATCCCACTACCGTTACCAATCAATTCCATGACTGGCTTGGAAAGGCCTCTAATCGCCTGGTACCCACCAAGCATTTTTCTAGGAATAGAAGCACACCTACTGCTCCATGGTTTACTGATGAACTAAGAGCCCTAAAACAAATAAGCAGGAACAAAGAAAGGCATTGGCGCAGAAATTATGATGCCAAAAGCAAGACCATATTTAAAGATTCACTGGCCATTTATAAATCCATGATTGTTGCAACCAAAAAGATATATTTCTCGGAGCAAATTGATACAGCTAAAAACTCCAGCAGACAACTGTTTACCATAACTAAAACACTGACTGGTAATGAGCCAGATCTAAATCCCCCCCCGTCTCAATTATTTTGTGACGCGTTATCTCAATTTTTCTATTCAAAGGTTAATGGCATCTACCAAGCTTTCTCCTCTAAAAACAACATCAGTAAACTCTCCCCTGCCTACACTGTCTCTAGTAATTCCTTGACCAGCTTTAGAACTCTCTCTACTGACCAAATAACAATTATCATGAAATCTATTAAATCGGGTTCGGCCATGGACCCCTGCCCCTCTTCAGTACTCTCCATGGCTATGGACACAACTGCCCCTGTCATCACCCATGTCTGTAATACCATACTGACCTCCGGGAGCTACCCTGATTGTATCAAAAATACGCTGATTAAACCCTTGCTAAAGAAACCCAGCCTTAACAAGGAAGAGCTCAAAAACTATAGGCCTATAGCTAGTCTCCCTTTCCTAGCTAAAGTGGTAGAAAAAGCGATGAACCAGCAGCTTTCAGAACATCTAGAGACACATCAGCTCCTGGATGATACACAGTATGGCTTCCCCAAACACCACGGCACTGAAACCGCCCTTCTTAAGGCAGCCGATGATATTAGAACTATTCGTGATCAAGGCATGACAGCGTTGCTTGTACTGCTTGATCTCTCGGCAGCCTTCGACACGGTCGACCATAAGATTCTGGTCGACCGTGTCGGGAATATGGGTATTGCCCGTAGGGCTAGAGATCTACTCTCTTCCTTCCTGGCTGACAGAACTCAGGTGGTCACCTTGGGGCCATATCAATCCGCCAAGCTGTCGCTCCCGTGTGGGGTTCCCCAAGGCTCGTCCCTGAGTCCGACGCTATTTAATATATACGTGTCGGACCTTGCAGGTTTAATCAATGCATCTGGGATGAGCCTAACCTCATACGCAGACGACACGCAACTGGTGCTGGCTATTAAAGGCGAAGGGACGGAAGTGGCAGAGCGCTTCCAAAATGCCATGAGCTTGATAGGAGAGTGGATGGCAGGTAATTGCCTAAAGCTTAATTCCGATAAAACGGAGGTGGTCATCTTTGGTTCCCTCTCTCCGATGTGGCCCGATCCTTGGTGGCCCCCAGCTTTCGGCATACCACCCAGTCCGACTTCCAAGGTTAGGAATCTGGGGGTTATCTTTGATGATCGTCTTAATTTTATGGCACATGCTAACAAAATAGCAGCCACAGCCCACTATAAATTGAAGATGATAAGAAAAATTACCCCATTCCTCCCTGATGTAGCTGTCAAAACTCTGGTTAGTTCTCTGGTCCTTTCATCCTTGGATTACTGCAACGCGCTTCTCCTAAATAGCCAAACTAGAGTTACAAAAAAACTACAAACTATACAGAATGCGGCAGCCCGTCTTCTGTCTAAAACACCTAAGTTTGTACCCATCTCTGACACCATTAGGACACTCCACTGGTTAACGATTGAAAATAGGATCAAGTTCAAATCTCTCTGTATAATCGATAAGGTTCTACACGATCAAGGTCCACGCCCTCTCAAGGAACAGCTTAAACTTTATAGACCGACCAGACAACTTAGATCCTCGACTCTCAACCAACTAGTGGTTCCACGTTCTAAAACAGTTTCCTGGGGCGATCGCCGCTTTGCGGTAGCAGCTCCCAAGATCTGGAATATGCTGCCACAACAAATTAGATCTAGCAATTCACTACTCCAGTTTCGCAAGAGCCTGAAAACCAAATCCCTCCAGCATCTTCATTGCGGGGGAGAATCAGTTGCCAGTCTAGCGCCGAGACGCCTACGGGTATTCGTTCGCGCTTTATAAATGCCAAAAATAAATAAATAAATCATCGAAAACGCCGTCAACAAACAACTGACCAGCTTCCTCGAGGAGAACAGCATCCTGGACCCGTTCCAGTCCGGGTTCCGCAGCAACCACAGCACCAAAACTGCTCTCATCGCTGCCACAGATGACATCAGGACCCTGCTAGACAACGGAGAAATTGCGGCCCTCATCCTCCTGGACTTGTCAGCCGCCTTCGACACGGTCTGCCACTGCAAACTATGAACCCGCCTCTATGACGCCGGAATCCAAGAGAAGGCCCTGGACTGGACCTCATCCTTCCTCTCCGGCAGAACACAGAGCGTCCGCCTCCCCCCCTTCTGCTCAGAAGCCACCGAGATCATCTGCGGCATACCCCAAGGCTCATCCCTCAGCCCAACGTTGTTTAACGTCTACATGGCACCACTCGCCCACATCGCACGACGGCACGACCTCATCTCCTATGCCGACGACACCCAGCTGATCCTCTCCCTCACCAAGTACCCCCACACCACCAAAACCAACCTCCACAAAGGAATGAAGGCCGTCGCCGACTGGATGAGGAACAGCCGACTGATGCTGAACTCGGACAAGATGGAGGTCCTCATCCTCGGATCCACCCCCTCGGCCTGGGACGACTCCTGGTGGCCGACTGCACTAGGAACACCCCCAACACCCACCGACCACACACGCAACCTAGGGGTCATCCTCGCCTCTACCCTCTCCATGACGAAGCAGGTCATCGCCGTCTCCTCCTGCTGCTTCCACACCCTCCGCATGCTTCACAGGATCTTCAAGTGGATCCCCACCGATACAAGAAGGACGGTCACCGAGGCCCTCGTCAGCAGTAGACTGGACTACGGAAACGCACTCTACGCAGGAGCCCCGGCCAAACTCCTGAAATGGCTTCAATGCATCCAGAACGCCTCCGCATGCCTGATCCTCGACATCCCTCGCCGCAGCCACATCACACCCCACCTGAGAGACCTACACTGGCTCCCGGTCAACAAGAGGATAACCTTCAAACTCCTCACCCACGCACACAAGACACTCCACAACACCGGACCAATGTACCTCAACAGCCGACTCAGCCTCTACACCCCCACCCGCCAGATCTGCTCCGCAGACCGCGCCCTCGCCACCGTCCCCCGCATCTGAAGAGTGACCGCCAGCGGCAGATCATTCTCCCACCTCGCCGCCAAGACATGGAACACCCTCCCCATCCGCCTTTGGAAGACCGAAGACCTTCAGAAGACTTCTCAAGACCTGGCTCTTCGAACAGTAGCAGCTTCCCCCCTCACCCCCCCCAGCACCTTAAGACCCTCGCGGGTATGTAGTGAGCTTTACAAATGCCATGATTGATTGATTGGCTGCCAAAATGATTCTCTCATAGCAGGTCAAGCGTCTGTCAAATAATGCATGTGGGTCATGAGAATCTCAATAGAGTGAGGGACATTAACAATCAGAGGATAACCCATCACTATCCCTTCAGTTTCCTGAATGCTAAGACTCACTGCTGCAATTGCTTTGAGACAATCAGGCAACGCTGCTGCCACTGGGTCAAGAAGTACCCCCTGCACTGTAAGATTCGCGAATTGGGCATCGATTCCAACTTGGTCTGGGTTATAACAATACATCCACTTCCAATGCCCGACCTTGTTGCAATTGGGGCAATAGGTAATCTTTAGGGCACTTATGCTAGTTCCCGGGGTGCTACCTTGACCGCTTCCCAATTCCATGGCATTCCCTCCATAAGTCATGGCAACTCCTTCCATTGTCATGCCATAACTGGGATCCACTTCAGGGCCTTGAAGAGGAACTTTAAATTCCTTTGTCCCCTCATTCTGTGCTAGCTGGGTCTTGGCTATCATAAACTTTTCTTTAATTCCTTTTCACTTAGCTTTCAACATGTTACTACAATATTTTGCATACTGCAGAATCTTGTCAATTAGTTTACTCTGCCAACATAGGAAACTTTTCATAATCTGATTATTGATCTGGGGTCTAAGTCCCTGCAAAAATGATGGAACAACCCCTCCCATGTTGCTTCCAAGTGAATCAATCATTCTGCATTGCTTCCTGTACACTTGCATTAACCTCTTGAAATAAGCATGCACAGACTCTTTATGCTCTTGAGAGGTTCGGAAAGTCTTGGGCCAATTCAATTCTCTCTGGGTGATCTTTGTCTTTTGATATTTTATGACTTCTTCATATTTAATTTTTAAAGTGGGCGAATGTGCATTCGTCCCTGCTACCATAGAGGGTTCCTGTGTTAGACAATCACCTGCCCTCTTACATTCTGTCCCCAAGCCTTTTGGGACTGCCACCTCAAATAATGCATACACATCTTTTCACAGGACCTTTAGAAATGGTGACAATCTGTTTTTTTCTGGGTATACCACTTATCAGGATTCTATCCAAGTAAAAAAATGGAAATGATCAGATTATGACCACGGGACATGTATGTAAGCTCCTTGTTGTACTTCTCCTAAAGGGTATTCCTTCATCGTCCCTCCTGTGGCTCTCTCCCCAATTTCCTTAGCTCTCTCTTTCTAACTTTCATTTCACCTTGTCCTTCTCCTTCCTGGACCACAACTCTCTGAAGTTTTGTTGCAGGCTTGCTCCACTCCCTAATGTTCTCAATAAGTTCGCTTACATGAGTCCATAATCCTTCCAACTTCAACAATGTTAACTCCTTCTCACCCATCATCATCCTGACATTCTTCTGCAACTTCTTTCTCTGGTTAATTACTGCCACCTTTTCCATCCATACATGCGCCTCTCTCACCACTCTTGCTGCTTCCTTGCTCATTTATAGCACTTGCTTTCATTGTAATGCCCTAGGAAGTCTGTTGCCTCATTTCCCTAAAATGATTTCTTAATATTTGGTTTTTAGCTGGGCTACGTTAAGTGGCAGTGGGGTTAGCCCTGTGCTTGGTGAGTTGAGTTGTAAAACTGCAATAGTCGTCTGACCTCCTGTCATGGTAGTCGCCAAATTCTCCCCTTGCAGCGGTCCTAGTGCCATTACTCCAGGTCTCAGTGCAGGGTTCAGGGGTGCACTTGGGATAGGTTGACTAGGTAGAGTACCTACAGGTGCATCAACCGGGGAAGCAATTACAGTACCTGACAAGGGTGGTGTGCTTACTGTGGGGAACTGAACAGAAGATGAGACAGAACTCTCTGTATAGCTTGGAGGCGTATGAGCTTCTCTAGGGGAGTTTGTGACTATCCCAGCGTCTCTTACTGCCGGGGCTGTGGCATTTGGTGCAGTGGCTGCCTCATTATGTGAGGGTGGTCTTATGCTGAGGAGCTCGTCTATGAGGACGTCCTCCTCCTCACTCTCTGTTTCTGTCTCTCTTTTAGGTTTTACCTTCTTTATCTCTTCGCTTTTTATCAAGGGATAGGCTCCTTTGGTCTGGTCTCAATGACTTCCTCCCTCCACTGTCTCTGCCTTTCCTCACTCTGCACACTTCTCTATGAATGAGCCCTACTGAGGAATTTTAATTACATTTGTTTTAAACTACATGCACGTGCGCAACCCTTTCTTGGCTGCCATTTCCCTAGCTGGTGTGCCTTGTATGGGAAACTTCTCTTTATTTACATATTTCTCCTTTTTCAACAAGGAATTTCCCATATTTGCAAATTCTCAATCATTCTGCGTTCCAACCTCCCACATTCTCTGCTCTACTGGATTCATGATCTGTCATCAATACCAGCGCGTCTCTGTCAAAGGTCACCCAATCGCAGCATCGCTACAGCATCTGCCAGCCAACCCCTGCACGGCACCCTGATGACCTAACACCCAAACACTGTCAGAGCTTCCTGAACTACTTCTCACTACAATTCTTTGTTTGTCTGCTTTGACTAAATGGAAATCTCTTCAATGTCTGGAATACTACCTATTTTCACACAAAGGTAAGCATTCAACCAGTGGAGGTCACCGTACTCAGCGCGCTCACTCCTGTGAATCAAGGAATGAACTGTTACTGAGTTCAATTAGTACAACTGCACAAGAGAAAAGGTTACATCCCTACCATGGTGTAACTGATAGTGCCTCATAATACACCTCACCTTAGCAGACAAGTTCAATGGTTCAATACTTAACTTGAGGTACCTCTCTTCAGCTCTATACCAGAATGAATAACAACTGGTATACATGCCAGTTAAGAAAATCAAAAAATATCATGAAATACGCAATGACTATCTCTCCCACAAATCAGAAGGTGCAGTAATCGGTGTGTCTGCGTGCACACCAGTCTTTAGCAATCAAGCCAAAGCACGCCAACGGCTAGGGCCAGGAGTGGTGTAGTCCCGATATGGACTTTGGTGCTCCCCGTATGGACCCATCTCTAATACATTTAGAACAAGTTCAATATCCAGGACTGAAACATTCTTAAGAATGACAGACCCAAGTTAAAGTTTGATGGTTTAAATAAGAAGTTAGTAGGCAAAATACAGAAAATTTGCCATTAATAAATTTAGTAGCAAGGCATACAAATCATAAGTACAAAGAACTTCGGCACAGATTTGCCTTCTAAAGGTGGGAAATAGGGGTTCTGGAAACAGAGAAAGGTCGGTCCTTTTATAGGACTTTAGACAACGGTTTTCATACATGTCTACACATGCGCAGAGTTTGCACCAATGAAAAAAAACAAGAAGAAACATTTTACTACAGAATTAATTTGAGTATTCTCTCATAGTAGTATTACATTGGATTTAGTTGCTCTCAGTTTATTCAAGCATGTTAGTCGATACATTGTACAATAGCCTGGGACTGTCGGGATGTCTTTGGTTAGGTGCAGTGTTGGGGAGAAGTTTCTGGGAACGCTCTCCATTTATTAGTGTAAAGCTTGCAATTCTTTACTTAGAACAAGGAAACAACAATAGTAGTCGCCACGAGGTGTCTTATGACATCAATTCAAGATGGAGGACAGTGTAAACACAGTTTATGTTAGCGTAAGCTCGGTTTCTAATGTTCAAAGCAAACAAAAGGGAAACAGCTCTCACAGTACGATTCTTCTGTGTGCAGTAATGTTCAAATCCCCTGAGTAACTTGTGCATAGAAAGATCTGCACCGGCCCACAATACAGCGTCATCGGCAAACAGTAGGATCAGTGTCCCCCCTATTGTTGGGTCATCCAGATTTAGCAACAGGAGATGCTGCCCAACGTCACTGATGGAAAGATTAAATAGCAGGTATGGTAGAACGCATCCTTGCCTGACGCCGGCTTTTATCTTATCACAAAGCTTCGTGTGTTACCCTTTGAGCCAAATGTCACTGTGGCCGTGTTGCCTAGATGAAGTTGTTTCACTGTATTCATGAGTTTCATACAAAGGCTTAGATCTTGCAGTCCCTGCTAGGGGGTTGATCAAACACTGTTTTATGATCAATGAAGGTCAATTTTGCCTTGTAACTTTCCAGCTTGGAACGGCGACAAGACCTTGTAGCCGTCGACCCACAATTCCTTGCGAGTTAGTAGTAACTTGGCATAGATTTCTCTGTCGGAATCTTCTAAGAAACAGACATGCTCTGTGATCTCAGGGATGAAGGAGCAGTTTGCTATGTGATCCCACCATGCCTTTTTTCAATGCATGGATCCAGTGCTGATGTTCCACAGATGTTGGAAAGATTGATTCCTCCACAGAAGCTCGCAGTTGTTGAACGTATAGTGGCTTTGCTAGAACCAATGGAGATTGAGGGATTCTGTGCAAAGACTTTGAGACATTGGTGCCAGGTACTGAGTGAGTGAACAGTTCTCCTTAGAACAATCCTGTGGTGCCTTTGATGTTATCAACAGCTGCTGATCCTTCTTCCAAAGGTTAATAATACTGGTGACCAGGGTGTTCATTTTATGGAAACAGCAATTCTGCTGCATGGTAAATAGTTGTATAATCTGTTTTGGAGTTCAAACATTTATCACAGCATTTCAATTGGAGATAAAACGATATTTATTTTCACACTTTTTTATTAATAGTGTTAATGTTAAATAGTATTTGTAAAGGATTTGAGACAAAATTTCACTTGAATCAGTGAATCCAGTTAGTTGCCTGCCAGCTTTCTTCCCTCTGCCTCACCTCTCAGAAGCAGAGAATGCAGAGGAGGCTTCATAGACTGACAACAAAAAGGGCACTTAGCTCTTACATTACATTCAAGGGGCTGTTTACAAGTGGCCTGTTAAATTGCTATCCCTGTGCAACACTACCTGCGCAGGGGTCGCAAGTATAAGCGGTGCAATGTTTACTGCACCCACAATTACTGGATACGACAAAGGTTGCACCCTCTGTAAAATTTCGGCAGGTAAAACCTGTTGTTATTTAACAGGGGAAAAAGATCCAGTATTTACTGGGACATTTTCGTGTGGGAAGCACCATAATCTGCATATTAATCCCCATAAACTCAGAATAGGTGATAATTATCACACCCTAGAAATTCCGAGCACCTCACTGTTGGATTTTATCATAGCACAATAATGATTTCATCCAACAAGGGGCATTCTAGTGTGGCCACTGGAGTCCATGCCAGTATGAACACATTCTGATACTCTAATGTGAAAAAACTAATGGATTCTGGGAGTTGTAGTGTTGGTTTGTTTCCATTAAATTCATTAGAGTAGCACACCTGTTAGCAATGATTGTGTAGTGATCAAGTCCACAGAGGTAGTGATGGTTCAGAGAGGTTTATTCAAGGTAGTTTCCTGGCAGACTGCTGTGGCGACCGATGGAAGGTCACTGGTGGGGTCAAAGATGCCAGTTGAAGGTGGATGCTTAGTTTGAGTTACTGTAGAGTTTGTAGTTGGAGTTGCTTGAAGTTTGAAGAGGTGATAGATGCAGGTTCTTTTGAAGATCGTTGCCAAAAATTGTAGTGATCATGTCCACACAGTATGTGATGGTTCAGAGAGGTTTATTCAAGGTAGTTGTAAGATTGCAAGAAGATCAGAGCGAGACCCCACCAGGAGCAGCCAGCATGCTGCTCAGCCCAGCCAACTGTGGCTATTTGACATTCTGTAAGGTGACATCACATCAAGATTCCACAGAGAGGACAAGCATAACATGGGAGTCAAGGTACAACAGATTGGTATGTGAAAAGCTCAGAAACAATCAGTGTCTATGGTGGCGTAAAGTGAGATTGTCACAATAGGAAACCAAGCCCTATGACTATAGAAGGGATAGACGACTCACAGTGCCTGCATGTTGAAGGCAGGTATCCCTGGGGACTCCCAAGTCCAGCGACTGAACAAGCCTTTTGATGCGCAACATCATTCTGGAGAACAGGCAAATACTTCTTTGGAAATGTATAAGCAGAGCAAAGCTAGGGCACAGGCTTCAGGTCTGGCTTCTCCTTCATGTGTTTTTACTGCCAGTATGGAGGTTTAGGGACAACAGCCTCAAAATCAACCTTCATTTCATCCTTGCAGCAGGAGGGGGTGGACACGGGTAGTCAAGCCAATGCTTCCTCCTCCTATTCCACCCCAATCACCAAACCTCTTTGAGGTTTCAGCATTACCAGATCACAATACACCAGTGGTGGGGTTTGGTTTTAGCTTTCATTCTGGACCAGTGGCAGACTCCTCTCCGTACCCCACTCAGAACTAATGTTTGTAACGATGCATCGGTACTGGGTTGGGGAGGTCATCTGAGAGGGGTGAAGGTTAGAGGGCCCTGGTCTCCAGCAGAAGCTCGCCTCCACATTAACTGGGTGGAGCTGCGAGAGATTCACTTCCTCCTGACCATTAAGGGGGAACGGGTACAAGACCTCACAGAAAATACGACTGCCATGTGGTACTGCAACAAACAGGGTAATGTATGGTTGTGGGTTGAGTGCAAGGAGGCTCTATGTCTATGGAAGTTGCTGAACGCTCGGGGCACATCCCTTAGCACACAACACGTCAGGATCTTTGAACTTGACAGTAGACAAACTCACCTTCTGTTGCCTAGTGAATCACAAATGTCAGTTGCACTCTGAAGTGGCACAGGGCATCTACCACCAGTGGGAAGAACCCTGGCTTGATCCAGCTTGACACAGTGTCAACGATTTTGCACTTTGAAATTCCGAGGCAGTCCTCTCTAGGAGACACCTTCCACCTACACTAGGTCTCGGGACCCATGTATGCCTTTCTCTCCACCCTCTCTTGCACAGTGTTGTAAATGATCAGGAAAGACCGGGCCCAAGTTATCCTACTGGCTCAGGATTAGGCAAGGAGAACGTGGTGCCCAGAACATCTGCCCATGTTCATTTTTTCCCCAATCCAGCTGCCTCTTCAGGAGAACCTCCTGTTGTAGCAGCAGGACCAGGCCTTGCCCCCGAGCCTGCACAACCTATACCTCCATGCATGGAGATCAAGCAACAGTTTATGGCTTTCGATCTGCAACCCAAAACGATTGATATAATTTTGGCAGATATTTAAGCGTTCATCAACCAAACTGATTTATGTAGAACGCTGGGAGATGCTTTTTGTCTGGAGCTCTTCCCAGGACATACAACCCCAAAAAGTGCAGTTATTGGATGTTTTCCTGTTCTGTTTTTGATTGGCCCAGAAAAGTCTAACTGTGCCAACAGTTGAAACTTACCTCTCTGACCTTTAGGCCTTCTTGCGCTTACATGACCAGCCATACCTCTTCAAGTCACCTGTTGTAATGTTTTTTTTAGGGGGTTGGTCCATATGTTTTCACCACCTCCTTTTGTCATGCTGCACTCGGACCTTAATTTGGTACTCACCTACTTGATGTTCACTCCTTTTGAACCCATGCACAGCTGCTCTCTTTGTATTCTTACCATCAAGAAGCATTCCTTATCGCCATAACATCGGCCAGGCAAGTGAGCGAGCAAACTTCAGGCATTATCCGTGGTTCTCCCACATATATCTTCCTTCCTGGACAAATTAGTCCTCTGGATAAAAGTGGCATTTCTGCCCAAGGTAGTCACATCTTTCCATATAGGGTAATCCATCACCCTGCCAGCTTTCTATGCACTGTTTCACCACTCCAAGGAGGAAGAATGGCTTCATCGCCTGTATAGTAAATGGGCACTTAGCTTCTACATGGTCTGAACCAGAGAATACTGACAAGATGACCAACTTTCCATCGTATTCTCTGGGGCTAAGAAAGGCAAAGAAGTGCAGAAGAGAACCATCTCAAAATGGATTGTACATTGATCAAGATCTAGGTTGGGTTCGCCAAGAAGTAGCCCCCCAAAGGCATGCATGCTCATTCCACTAGGGCAAAGGCTGCTACTACTGCGTAGTGTGCCAATCTCTGACATTTTCCAGGCTGCTGCTACATGGGGGTCCCTCCACACGTTCACAAAGCATTACTGTCTGGATATCCAGCTATCAAGGGATGGTTTCTTTGCCTTATCTGCCTGCAGGATTTCCTGTTCTGACCCATTCCACAGGCCCACCACCTGGTAGGTACTTCTTTGGTATTGACTCACAAAGTGAGTAATCTGCGTTTGGAAGTCTCTATCAAAAGAGCAAGCTACTTACCTTCAGGCATGCTTTTTCTGTAAAGACTCTAACCACAGATTCCTCACTGACCCACCCTCCTTCCCAGTCTCAATTAATAAGATTCCAACCTAAAGTCTGCACATTGCCATAGACTGATTTCATTGGCTACTAATCAGTCTGCGAGGACGGAGATCAGAAAGAAACTAACATCAGAGCATTGAGGTGATGCACAAATAATGCCCCTGACGTCATGTCTGGGGTGGGACGGACTCGATGTGGAACCGCACGATGCCACCTGTTGACGTGCGACGGAATGGCTACGAATGTTACCGGATCCAGTCTGGCTGGTGGAAATTCAAAAGGTGAAGAATCTGTGGTTAGATATAGTCTCTGCCAGAAAAGGTCTTACCGATGGCAAGAAACTTGTTCTTCTGTATCAGATGTTTTTTCTACTGTTTCTATGTGATCTGTGAAGGTGGTAAATATGTGTGTGTATAATCCTATGAGTGCCAAACATATACAATTCTCTTATTTCTAATACTGATTTGCATTCTCATTTTTAAAGTACCGTTTAAAAACAAACTATTCTATATCTTACGATTTTTCCTACTTGCAAGTAACTACAAATTATTATTCTTCTGAAAAATGATGGACTACCTTACACATAATTTTGAGGTAAAGGTTTTTGTAAAAACTAGCCATTTTGTCATGATGTTTTTGCAAATATTGAATTTCTATATTTAAATATTGAATGTTACAAATTATTAAATTATTTAAAATGTCAATACATGTACGTTCCTTCTTTGGAGTAGTATATTAAAAACTCCAGATACTTCAGAGTCTGCACAATTAATTGCCCAAAGGTGATGGTGTTTCCTGTGAACTGGGTCTTCTACCAGATGCAGTTGTCTAAATTCTCCTGGTGGCAATTTTTTCTGTTATTCTCGACCTACGTTCTTATCACCTTTTCTTAGTCTTTTCCACAATTCTATTGCTATTGCCATTTCTGAATTACAAAAACATGCGTTCATACATCAGGACGCTAATGGCACATCCCAGTCCTGCAGTCTTACAGGCAGTAGTTAAAGTTTGTTATGGGGTTACAACACCAGCTTGCAGTTCTGACCTCTGGCCTGTCCTCTCATCTGTGAAACGTCTCCATCAACACCTTGAAGTCGCACTTGCAGCCTTCAAAACATCTTCTATTCTGTATTGGATACTGGCCTTT
Source organism: Triturus cristatus (assembly GCF_964204655.1). Taxonomy (NCBI): domain Eukaryota; kingdom Metazoa; phylum Chordata; class Amphibia; order Caudata; family Salamandridae; genus Triturus; species Triturus cristatus. Next base: position 769,950,160 of record NC_140595.1, on the reverse strand, counting down.
AGAGGGCAAGTCATGCAGACCAAAGAGTCTGGGCTATTCAGGTTCATCCAAGGGTCATTCCCCCAGGTCTGTAGATCTTTAGGCATTTGAGTCTTTTGCCTCTTGCATTCCCCTGGTTCCCCTTGCAAGAGGGATGTGTAGATGGTGTGCAGTGGTGCTTACAACACCAATGGCTTCAGTATTTCAGGGGCTTCTGGATGGGTGACTATCAGGAAAAGTCATGAGATCTTCAGTGTTGACTTCTAGTCTATGGTGGAGTTGACCCTTTTGCCCTCCGCCTGCTCTGATGGCTTTAGTGACTTTTCCTGTGGTTGGAGAGGTCATCTAGACACTACGATGCAGAGAAAAGATTGCACATCAACCTCTTG